>NC_069366.1:19720000-20448333 GCF_021730395.1 Mercenaria mercenaria | reverse complement strand
GTGTAACTTGTTAAGTCTTACAAATGAATTAGTAATGACTGATTAATGGTTATTTAAGATGGTTACAAAACTATTACATAAACCGAAGTACAGCGCATCATTTTAAACCTTTATGTGCCATAAAGAGAATCGGAAGACCTCCCCGAAGTATGTTTTTACCCTGAAAGTGATCGATTATTGGGTCCACAGAGCGCCGCTTTCGTCACCTGTTGCTAGCAGCGTATCAACAATCTGAATAATTGGTGGCGCTACATTTGATACTAAATATAGAATGAAATTCCGCAAACAGTAATGCGATCAATGGCCGCGCTCGCTGTTATATATAGAGCATGAGCGTTGTCTGAAATCATTATTTGATCAGTACTTGTCACACGTCGTCTGCTTAAACAAGAGAAAGTGAATATCAGTTTATTAATCCTCTTTATTTAATAAAAATTCCACTGTGTGGAGGACTGGAATGGAATTAGCTGAACTTTGTAGAATTTCTGAGAAATACGCGATGGAAGACAGAGCGGCAAGACCGAAAATTGTCTTAGAAAAACGCGGACTTTCATACACGCGCTCAATCCGGAAAATGGGCGAGAAAAGACCACAGCGCAGCAGGAGTAAGAGCTTACCAAGTCTAGCCATACATATTCCACCAAAGGCTTTTCCTAATGAGCCATTGCAAGAAATTATCAAAGAACAGAACAGTTTTGCTGAAGATGATACTGACTGCCAGGACGAATCGGTCAGAATTAGGCAGTTCAGTACAACGATGAAAGGACTTGTAAAAATGGGTGATTTAAGAAAAGACAGTCGAAGAGACAGCGGGTATTCTAGTACAAGTTACAGAAGAAATAGTTCCATCTCTATTTCAAGCGCATGCGGCAGCAATTACGGCCGACGGGAAAGTGTTTTCGCGGAACTCCCGTCAAATAGACGGAACAGTACATTTGCATCGTCCTATTGTACGCCAGTACGTCGTACAAGTTGTATAACTGAAAGAGAGTATAAAAAACTTGGAAACACATTTGCTTTTAATAGCTCTCAGGACTCAATTCTAGACGAGTGTCCCTCGGAATATCAGGTTCTAGTTTTTGGTGCAAGTGGCGTCGGCAAAAGTGCTATTATCAATCAGTTTACAACTTCTGAATTCCTTGGTGCATCAGATGTACATACAGGTAAATAACGCTTATATATATTCAAACAAAAAATAAACCGTACATAACAAACTATTTATTACTTTAGACATGTACACTGTCTGCTATTACTGCGCTATTAAATTTTAATACGTCATATCTTTAGCATGTAGATGGACAGCACGCTTTATTCATTTTCATTTTAGATATCTATAGTCCAGTACATCAAATTAAAACACATTTTCTAATATTTTTTCTTTCATAGTTACATCTCTAATAGATATACCCTTCAGATTAATGCCGTATTGTAAAAAATGTTATTTGTAGCTATTGATGACTGATTTCACACAGCGATAAAATCGCTATAATGTTGTTTACCTATCGATTAAACACGTCAACCCCGTTTGATTGACTTGATCGTCAGGAATAAAGTTCTATTTTTTTTCCAATTTGTAATTCACAAATTACACATAATCAAACTAATGGACAGCATCACTTACGTGATTAAATTCTGATTTAAATTTTTCTAGCAAATCTTATATCCATTAGTCAAGAACAAGGATAAATACTTTTAAGCAGGAATTCGTTTTTTATGTAAGAGTAGGTACAGTTTTAAAGTACGGTAACTTATATAATGAATATCTAATTTTGTAGATTCTATCGAGCAAAGAACAAGCGTATCCGTGATACTGAACAAAGAGGAATCTGTGATGGAGCTCATCGAGGAAAACAACCCTGTAAGTTTTTACTGCATAAGTAGAATGTATATGAATAAAAATACCAAAGTAAAAATAGAATACATGTAAAAATGTCAATAAAACCGGCACCGGTAAGTGGTACATAAATGGCTAGAGAACTCGCACTGCATAAATGAAAATCTAACTGTACAGCTATAAAGAGCAATAAGGTAAAAACTACGTCGGGTAGCCATGTTTTCCTAAAATAACTAACCTTTTCTAACTACGCGTGCATGTATTATTTCGATTAAAGCATGGTACTGGGCGCATATCGTCGCAATAGCATTTCCTAGCAATAACTGGCTTTCTTCAGACTGAAACTTATATTTGCAAATCTGATGACATATTGTTTGTTATTACAACTACATTTCCATTGTGTCCAGGAAGAAAATTAAAAATTGAAAATTTTCTTACGAATAATTTGGGCCTTAAATGTAATCGGCTTTGGTGATGTATTCCAGGCAAAAATATTGATTGATGATAAGGGAATAAAACAAAGAGATAATAAGAAATCCGAAGAACCATTCAAAAGCATGAAATTTGTATCACATGAGAGTTTAGTAAAATCATTACTTCCTTATATGGTAATTCGCGGAGAAATACAATGTTACTTTTTGTGTGTGACAGTGACACAGTGATACAAAGTTATCAGCGTTACAATTACCTTCTAGCAGTGTTCACTCATTTAGATAAAAGCTTACACTAGAGTGTGTCTCTTAGGGATAATGGAAAGTTAATAATTGAGGTGTTTTCTAGGATTAACTATACCTGATTCAGAAACTAATATAAACTAATTACAGGAGCAGTATTAAATCCTGTGAAATCATATCATTTCCTCTGACCAGTATGAGACCAAAATATTTTAAATTGTTTTTAAAAAAGGAGGAAAGAAACTTCCAATGAATAACAGGTTTTCAAATCAGTACAGCATTCCAATGAATTTATTGCTATGCATTATATGAACACATATGAGCCGCGCCATAAGAAAACCAACATAGTGCGTTTGCGACCAGCATGGATCCAGACCAGGCTGCGCATCCGCGCAGTCTGGTCAGGATCCATGCTGTTCGCTAACAGTTTCTCTAATTGCAATAGGCTTTGAAAGCGAACAGCATGGATCCTGACCAGACTGCGCGGATGCGCAGGCTGGTCTGGATCCATGCTGGTCGCAAACGCACTATGTTGGTTTCCTCATGGTGTGGCTCATATGAATTTGTCACAGTTATGAAATACCTTCAGATTTACATTTTTCTCAGACGCTGTCATTATTTTGTCTCCTACAATTGCATGCTGTCTGACATGCTCTCTGACACTGTTCTAGTCAATTTTCCGATTTTCCAAGCTAATTACGTTCGACGACTGTTTCCAATCAAGCACTAAATTGCAGGTTATTTTAAGAGCTCATTATCTCTTTTTCTCATCTATTCAACAGGGGATTTGCTTCCTTTCAACCTGTGCCAGACGGGAAATACATGTACTGACATCAATCTTTTAGCTAAAAGTATACAGGATATATTTCTTAGAAGATCAATTTTGATAAAACTCAGTGTTAAACTATGTTTCTCTGATTCTTGCGTCCATTAGCTCCCATTTCTCCCATTCTTGTAGAATATTGCTGTATTAATGAGAAAATCTCTAAAAGCATCTGACTTATTTCAGAATATTTGTCCACTGGCACCAGATCAGAAAGAAAATGCCTCCGTACGTGTTATACCCTACCCCTAGGTATTCTATAAGAACCATGGTCGTGAACGGAAAAATATACTAACCCGTTTCAATCGCGCATTTCATACCTTAAACACGCAGTAGGGTAAATGTGTACTATGGATATCAAACAAGTGGTAATTTATCTTCCATTGTGTACCGGTCACATTTTTTCAGTACATTTTATCTTAGAAAAACAACGCGTAGTTTATAGTAATTTCAACATTACACAAAAAACCTGCTTGAACTTCCCTGGTGAAGTTCCGTTCTAGATTATAAAACGATTCTGATTGGCTGTTGTAAAAATGTATGTAAATCGTCATTTTACTACACGTGTTCGCTAAAATGTGAAAATGCAGCAAAATGTGCAAAATGAATAAAATATACAGAACAGATGCAGACCAATGTACGATTTCAAATTAAAGATCATATACAAGATGAATTTCATTCATCATTTCGAGTTTTAGTGTAAAATTGTGATTTTTGAAAAACCTGTTTTTGTTTGTTTACGTTTCGCCAAACATGTGCGCACTGCCGTGACCTCTAGACCGGATGTTCATTAGGGAAGTTCAAGCAAGTTTTTTCTGTAACGTTGACGAAAGCATAAAATATGTTTATAATCTCAGCAATATGGAATATTGAGACAATGTGACTGGTGCACGATGGAAGATAAATTATTGCTTGTTCAATATACTAGGTACCCATTCACCGAACTGCGCGTTTAAGTTGAGAAATGTACGATTGAAACGGGTAAGTGCACTTTCCCGTTCATGACCATGGTTCTTATAGAATACCTAGGGGTAGGGTATAACACGTACGGAGGCATTTTCTTTCTGATCTGGTGCCAGTGTATTTGTCATGCATTCTTGACACTTTAGTCTTGTCTATCGGGGTAGGAGCGTATTTCTTAGTCAGCGCGCATATATAGAATTATCAAGGCGCATGATACGATGCTATTAAACAGTTATAAAGGTGTGTAAAAATTCATTCAAGCTAGAAAGTGAATCAACATAGTAGAAAAAAGAAAAAAAGTAAAGCATAGTCAGTTTTTTTTTTGGGGGGGGGGGGGGGGGGTCATAATAAATATGTGTACAAAAAATCGGTTAATTTCAGATTTTGTATTGGAAATGAAATATTTTTTATAAAATTAGTTCAGAAATATTCATTTTGACAAAAGAGAAGAATTTCTTTTTTAATTAATTCTAAAACGAACGTTTTATGTCAGTATTTAATTAGTATTTTTTTTACAATTTAATCTCAGCTACTTTACTGTAAAATGAAACCAAATATTTGTGACGTAAGTTTACTATTAAGAATAATGACATTTAGTGAAATTATTTTACAAGAAATATGTGAATAAGGGCATATTCTCACCCAAGGTGGAGGTCACCCATTTCAATTACCGATGACGACTAAAAAATTGCAATGAAAGAAATAAATGTTTACTTGAGACACCTTAAGTCTGAAACATCACTACACGAAAGATGTTATTGAAAGTCATGTAAAGTTACGTTAAATCAACAATTTCTCACGAAATGGAATAATATAAACATATTATAAGCAGGTTTTAAAAATTAATATTATAACGAACAAACGTAGGAGGAGATTTATTGCTGTTATCTTCTTAACGTAATAGTATTTGCAGAGGAACGGTCCTCTAATTTCATACAAAAGAAAAATGACAAGTTGTTGCATAGCTAGCAACATTTTTTAATACTCCTTCTAGCTGGAAATATTGTGCTTTTCAACATATCTAATTACATACTTAACTTTCATTGCCCGACATTTGATACAAACTGTCATGCAAAACTTTAGCATACATCATATAAGATGTAAGACGATTTCTGCTTGTTCAGCGATACTCCAATCCTTTGAGTTATTTCTAAGCGATGCCGCTGTGTGTATGTGGGTTACAATTCTTATTCTTTTGGTATGTCTCTGATATGAAAGGAGCGTCGGTTACAAAATAGAACAGTTTTATACATGCAAGTACGATATATTGCAAATATTTAACTCGGATATTAAGTGGTATAAATGTAACCTATCTTTAGGGCTTGGTCTATTCAACGAGTGTGTCATACTGTTTGAGATGTAAACTACGTCTGCGAATTACGGATACTTAATAAAGCCTGCTTAATTATGTCGGAGATAGATGATTAAAACTAAAAAAAAATTAAACCCAACCTGTAACCCTGTCACAATTGTCTGGAGCTGAAGAAAAAATTGACAACTGGTGGCGAGAACGATTACAATGGTGATAGATAGGAACGAAATAACTCGAGTCAGCATTGTTTAAAGGAAAGATTCGAATGCATGTTCTTATGAATTTGTTGAAATACGAGTATTGAATTATCACATCTCAGTAATGTAACCAAAGGTGTAGAGATTTTGCTAACGACTGCAAAATACGTTGCTCTCAGTTCTAAACACCCTATCTTTTTGCTGCTTGTTCAACATAACGTAATATTTACGCGACATGACGAATGCAAATTATTTTAAAGAAGAAAATCTACGATAACTTAAAGTGATTGGCAACTCCTACACTTTCAAACTATCATTTTTAAATGAAAATGGATTCTAACGGCTAATGGGTTCTTTGTATTGTTACTAAGTATTCACTCAGCGGCAAAATATAGTTTAAATATAGAAACAAATCTTCAAATAAACACAGATGACTTATAGTGCCTCGTTTAATATCCTGCCGCCTTGCGGAAAACCTTTTAAGGTACTCACTGATACACAATTAGTACCACACGTAACCAAAAGTCCACGAGAATTCTTTTGTTTATATGAAATCGTTTTAGAACATTAAAGGCCATTTCTAAAAATGTAGAACATTTCTGGAGAACATTATTTGTTTGACAGCAGGATATTTAAAATAGGACAATTTTACTAATGGCTAAACATGTAAAACACAGTTGAATGACCTCTTTACAAGCAACAAATGGTAACAGCATGTGACATTGACGCAATGTAAAACACCACACAGCAAAGAAAACAACAACATCCTAACTTATTGTTTTGACCACGATAAATATGGTTATTTCTGTTGGTCACCCACTATTATTACTTTATATGGACAAGTACATTAACAGAGGAGTGTGTCCTGGCTCGATAAGTTTTATTCCATATCATATCAATAGAACTTCAATATTATGTATGCCGGAGCTTCAAGATGGACGATTAAGAATTTTTAATTTTACTTATCAAGTGGACAGTAATATGTACAGTTGTTACAGCCAAATAAATTTTATTTTTCAAACATCAATGCAGTCTTTAATCGAGATTTCAAAGCAATAGAACGAACATTCTATAACAAAAAAAAAATAAGATGCCGAAAACGATCTTGTTAACTAGTCATGTTTCTTTCCACATCCCAAATTTGGCGCTTAATTTTATCAACGAAATTGTAATCATCAGAAAAGGTGTGACGTCAGTCTCGCATTTAAACATTCATCAAGGCGTTAAGTCATTAAGCAATATCTAAATGAGATTGCATTCCGTCCGCCGCGTGCTGATTAGTGGTATAAGATGGAAACGAGGCTTGTATTATTGGTCAAATTGAAGAACTTGGAACGACACAAGAACCTTTATTAACATCGTTATTGAATAAAGGGAGACATTTTCAGGAGAAAACAAGTGATATGATTTTCTAAGTTTTCTTGGCGTATAATTCGTGTGCGGGAATAAGCTTTTAATGACATGTTTGTATAACACCAGGAACAGTTTATATGACATCAATGCTCCTTTACGTCAAAAAGTATCCAAAATAACTCGTAAACGAACGTCATTGCCTTTAATGTTTTCACAATATTTTTTAAAGAAATAAATTCCGAGTTCTCACAAAGCAAAATTCCCTGCTAACTATATTTTATACATAAACTACATTTTTGTACTTTGGTTACTACTCGAACGACAAAATTACGACTCAAATTGTCAGTGGGATGTAAATTAAAATTAAAAGAAAATTTGCATATGTACTGACATGATGAGTTTGTTAAATTTTATGCAAATAATAATAATAATATAATAATAATAATAAATGTTTATCAGGGCTCGAATGTGTATTTGGAACATGGTTTTCCTATTTGGGCTTTGCCCATGCCTTTTTGTACATGTTACAAGCAAGAAATATAGGTTTGTTTTATGTTGCAAGTAATGTAACGTCAGTCTGAGCATGGTTCGTGTTGCAAGTGAAATAACATCTCTCTTGACTTCGTATTGTAAATAAAATAGTGTCTGTCTATCTGGGCTTGGTTCATGCTGCAAGCTATTAAATCGAAAGGTCTAAAGATATATCAAATGACGTCTAAAGGTTTTATCAAATAACAGCAAGGTTTCTGGCAGGAAAGCGGTTTTATTACATCACCATGGTTACGGCAATAGAATTGCACAGATTCTGTATGTCTAAGAAATAGGGACAATGTTACTGTTCATTTAATCTTGTAATTTTATGCCTGGTAGAAAATGTACAGATGTGACATTCTCTCTTTACAGACAATAATAGAAGAACCTAGAGAATATGACATCGATGCATATATGATAGTATATTCTTGCGCAGACAGGAACTCATTTCGTGCTGCCAGCCAAGTATTGAAGAGACTGAAAGAAGAGACAGGAAGTTGTAAAACGGTTATGATTGTCGCAAACAAAGTAGATCTGGCCAGGAAACGGCAGGTTAATTACGATGGTAGGTATTATTACATGTGGGTTTACATCAAATAATACCAAGTTTTCATGTTTCATGCAATAGAAAATAGCTTTTTTTCTTTGTACGTATAAACTCACGAAAGAATAATAAAGTTACTGATACTTTTGCTTTTAAAGTGTATATAAACTTCAAATGAAAATTAAATTGTGCAATGATATATGAGAAATTATTATATCAGATTGCAAACAATACATTCAAATATGATAATTTATTAATACATATCTTTCTTTTTTTTTTTTCAGAGGGTAGAAGCTTGGCATATTCTTATAACTGCAAGTACATTGAAACATCTGCCGCCCTTAATCACAATGTTGATGAACTTTTGGCGGGAGTTCTTAGTCAAATTCGTTTGAAGCAGTACGGAGAATATGTAAGAGACAATATGATTGGCCAGAAGAAACAACGCCCACAGAAAGGCCTCACGGGAGCGCTGAAAACAGCGTTTCGAGGTGTGTTCGGAAAGAAGCAAAAAATATCTAGTTGTGAGAACCTGTATGAAATATGATGTATGAAATATCATTATAAATTTTACATTCCATTCATCGCTATGTGTGCATTTGAGTATTCACAGCCGTATATTGACACCGCTAAACGTCTTAAAACCGCTAAACCTTCATAACTATTTTCATAGAAGATTTAAATAAAAACTGAAGGCGAAGTGAAAGCGGAAGGAAGTTAACATATAATGTATATTATATGGTCAGATATGTTATAATTTAGATCACCTTGTATTGATGAAAAAAAGCTGTAGTCATTCCATATACATGATGTGTTAGCGGTGGCTGCATGCGTCTGTATCTATTAAACTTTCTTTTCTCCTATGCATTATTTTAACTGAAGGACGATTTTTCAATTTTGTTTTTATTCAATAAGTTTGTGAAACTTATGTAAATTCATTCGCAGCCATTTTTAATTAATGGACAGTTTTTATAAAACACATACTGGTAAGCCCCAACTTTCAGAATTGAAGAGAATGATTAGCAAACAAAATCATACAGTGAGGTAGTGTCTATACTAAAGGAATGAATGTCATATTTTTTTGTTTTACACACTTGTAAAACCCGAAACCAAAGTACACATATCCGATAACGGCCGGAAGGCCGTTATCGTAGATATGTGTACGAGGTTTCGGGTTTTACAAGTGTGTAAAACAAAAAAAAATATGACATTTATTACTTTTGTTTCTTTTTATAGTCATTGTTTTCAAATTATTTCAAATCTCTGTACTGGCAGTATAAATAAAAAGTGGAAAAAGTAGTCCAACATCGGGAGCAGCACAAAAGCTATCCGAATAAATTTGGTTTACACACTTGTAAAAAAATTATGTTAGCCAGTCAAATTGAAAGAAACGGTCCAAAAAAGAAACAAACATTATCAAAGTCTGTTACTAGTTCTTGTATTTAATACATACTCACTTTTACCAGTGCTGACGTGTCAACTGAATATCAGTTGTTTGGCGACCTTTATGACGTTAGTTTATTGTGTCTTTGCATAAGCACTGTTCTTTGCAAAATATTTGTTACGGCAGAAAAACAGTATTTTTAACTCCATAGATTATTATTTCATTTACTTTTATATGTCTGTCTATTATATATGCATATTTCAGCGAATATGAAACCCGATATTTATCAATTATTTTTATTCTAATAAAACATGACTATTCTACTATTCTAATAAAACCTGACTATTCTAATAAAACATAACTACTCTAAAACATGACAAGATAATAATAAATTCTTTAATCCGTGTCAGTTGCACTAAAATGACTGTACGCCGAAACGTCATGTACCGAGTCTAGGTTGTGGCAGTAATCGACATCTACCAGGTGTATTTATGGATCAAAATCAGTTTCTGCTGAATTTATATGGGCAATCAGTTTCGATGCAGATATTATGTCATTTGATTTTAGGTTCACCTTCAAGGTTCAATGCCAGTATATTCAAAAGGGTAATTGGAACCAAGGATCGCTATCGAAATTAATTAACAAAATTAGTATCGTTCACAAAATCTTCAGAATGTACCGCCTTGCACTTTTTAGTGTTATTTCTAAAATCGGATTATATCGGATTTCATTCCACAGTCAGATTTTGTCCCTGAAGAAATAACGGTTTGACGTCATTGCTACTATCCTCTTTGAAAGCGGAGATTAGATGTATAGTATTCATTAGTCCGGTCATTCATTTGTACAAAGCATATTTCCATCTCTGTTACATGTATAGTGTTTGTGCGAGAGAAATACAAGCGTGGTGCTAATCATTTCATAGCTCTTGTTAATGGGTAATTTGAAATTTCCAGGTTCACAAAGAAACCAAATCTATGTATATAAGAACGGAAAAAACTTATCCAGTTAATTAATCAGTCATAGAAACGAATACTTGACGACCTTTGTTCAGCGGCGAAGAATTATATGTTATAGCATATTTTATACATTTTGTTTCCTGATATCTAACAAAAAAAGCATCACGTGATTGCTTTATTTTGACAAAAATATTTATTTTGATATTCTACTGAAATTGGAAAATGTATGTCTACATCATGTTTTCTTTAGATTGTTAAATGAATGTGTAAAAGAAAAGTCTTGTAGATATAACTTACACAAAAGTGTAGTTTTGTTTTATACTGAAGTTTTCTGGATTTTTGATATTTCGAATATTCAAGTTTCAAGTCGTCAGATTTGCTTATATTTGTAAATGTAACACACTCATTTTATTGTAGATTTACCGCCTTTTATTTCGTTTGACAATACTTAAGAATGACGTCAAGTAAGAGCTTTTATAGCCATGTTACATTATATCATATTTTTGGCACTTGTGTATATATGTTTTGTTTAAGCTATGGTTTTCACTACAAGATGTGCTTTTATACAACAAGTTTTATAATGATACGTAAATAGGTGACGCTTTTTTCGAAAATAGATATCAATTAATGGAGAAATATATACCTTTTTGATAAGTATTCATATAAGAAATATACGTTCATATTTTCTTTTATAATTAGTTCCCATTAAGATATTAATATATATGTATATAAATAACAATATGATTATTTACAGAAAGAAATGTATGTTTCAATAGTTCCCACATCTGTCTTAGCGAAGACATAATTATCACCTATTAGGGCAATGGTAAAGGTATCAGCATTAAAAGTATATCTAATGTAAGAGGTAGGAAGTGCACTTGGGTGACACATTATTTCCTACATATAGATTACAGATAAACTAGCTTATGTTTGTTTGTTTCGAGAAGGCGCGGGGAATTCAAGCATAGAATATTGACTGAAACACTTCATGAAAAACTGCTAAAGTATATTTTTGTATATACAAGTGTGATGTTGTATTTGCGACTAAAACAAAATTGCTCAAACTGTATGTTATATAAAAAAGTTGAATAAAACTGTAAAAATGCACAATTTGTTTGTTTTAGTTTTAAACTCTGTTTGGTTACTTAATACCAGATAAAACATATTTTCGACTTGTGTAGAGTTTACGAAGACAGAACATACTTGATATAACCAAATATTCCGTAGAGGAATCAGTCTACGTTTTATCTACGTTTTGCAGGACATTGTAAAGAAATATTTTAAGTGGTGCTTTTCTACAGGTAACTCAATGAAGTTCAAGTAACACTGAAACAAAAATATGTCTGTATTTTCTGTAATTTAAGAAGTGGTATCACAACTGTTGATTTATGGAGGAAAAATAGTGTACCTTTGAACTGATCTGGATTTAGTGCCGTTTTTTCAACAGTATTTAAGTTACGTAACAGCGGGCAGTTTACCTAACCAGAGTTCCTGGTTTCGGAACTAGTAAATACCTTTTCCAGCAAGTTACTGCCATAGACTACATGAATCAGAGGTGAAACACAAAATGACTTCGTGTTTTATCAAATATTATACGCTTCGCCGGCGTCGGTGTCGGCGTCGGCGATGGTTAAGAGTTTTGTTTAGGTCCACTTTTTTAAGCTGTAGCTTTGAACTTTTGCACACTTACTTATCAGCACGAGATGAGTAATTATTATTTAGACCAAGAACCATAACGCTCACTTACATTTTTACAACATTTTTTTGTACTAGAATAACAGGGATTGCTTGGTTATTTCTTTTTTGTTTAGGCCCACATTACTTGAATACTCTAAGAGCAATAGAAACTTTGCAGTCTTGATAAACAAGATCATTAGTTGAGTAAGTTGGCCAAGAACCGTAAATCTCGCTTGCATTTTGTCAGAGTTAAAGCCGTTTCCGTACTTTGAACATAGATATTTCTGGATTATGTTTTGTTTATGTTCACTCTTCTTGAATACTGTAGCTTTGAAACGTTATGTATATTTTTGTCATGAATAGCCAGGACTCTTTCCTTTTATATTGCCTTATGTCAAGAACTTACAGACGCACGGTGGCATCCGCAAACGTAGTTCTTGTTAAGAGTATAGAGTATGAAAATGGTCTACGTCTGCCCGTCAATTTCTTCCTTTCTTTTTATTTTCTCATAACACTTTCTCCGGAACATTACTTGGATATTGAAGGAATTTTGTTAGAACTTCACACTATGACGGTCATATACAGAAAGCGCAGTAAATAAAAACTGTTACTCGATACTGATTACTATGGAAGCCCTGGAGGGACAATTGATTTCCGTACTTCCCACTTCTGACTTCTAACTTCCAACTTCTTGACTTCCTACTTCTAACTTCCACACTTCTGACTTCTAACTTCCGCACTTCTGATTTCCAACTTCCTGACTTTCGACTTCTGATTTCCAACTTCCACACTTCTTACTTCTGACTTCTTACTTCCTTCTTCTAACTTTCGCACTTTTGACGTCAAACTTCCGCACTTCTGACTTCCAACCTCCTGACTTCTTACTTCCGACTTCCAACTTCCACACTTCTTACTTCCGACTTCCAAAGAGGGAAAGTTGGAAGTCAAGGTGCGGAAGTTGGAAGTTGGAAGTCAGGAAGTTAGAAGTCAGAAGTGTGGAAGTTAGAGGTCAGAAGTGCCGAAGTTAGAAGAGGGAAGTAAGAAGTCAAGAAGTCGGAAGTAAGAAGTGTGGAGGTTGGAAATCAGAAGTCGAAAGTTAGAAGTCAGAAGTGCGGAAGTTGGAAGTCAGAATTATCAGACACTGCAAACTATGGAAGCCCTGGAGGGACAATTGATTTCCGTACTTCTCACTTCTGACTTCTAACTTTTGCACTTCTCACTTCCAACTTCTTGACTTCCTACTTCTAACTTCCACACTTCCGACTTCTAACTTCCGCACTTCTGACTTTCAAGTTCCCGACTTTCGACTTTTGATTTACAACTTCCACACTTCTTACTTCCGACTTCTTGTTTCTTACTTCCTTCTTCTAACTTTCGCACTTTTGACTTCTAACTTCCGCACTTCTGACTTCCAACTTCTTGACTTCTTACTCCCGACTTCCAACTTCCACACTTCTTACTTCCAACTTCCAAAAAGAGAAAGTTGGAAGTCAGAAGTGCGGAAGTTGGATGTCGGAAGTCAGGAAGTTAGAAGTCAGAAGTGTGGAAGTTAGAAGTCAGAAGTGCGGAAGTAAGAAGAGGGAAGTAAGAAGTCAAGAAGTCGGAAGTTAGAAGTGTGGAAGTTGGAAATCAGAAGTCGAAAGTTTAGAAGTTAGAAGTGCGGAAGTTAGCAGAAGGAAGTAAGAAGTCAAAAAGTCTGAAGTTAGAAGTGTGGAAGTTGGAAATCAGAAGTCGAAAGTCAGGAAGTTGGAAGTCAGAAGTGCGGAAGTTAGAAGAAGGAAGTAAGAAGTCAAGAAGTCAGAAGTAAGAAGTGTGGAAGTTGGAAATCAGAAGTCGAAAATCAGGAAGTTGGAAGTCAGAAATGTGGAAGTTAGAAGTCAGACGTGCGGAAGTTAGAAGTAGGAAGTAGGAAGTCAAGAAGTTTGAAGTGAAAAGTGCAAAAGTTAGAAGTCAGAAGTGGAAAGTACGGAAATCAATTGTCCCTCCAGGGCTTCCATAGCAAACGCAGGAAACATCTTATTTTGGAAAATGTCTTGGGTTTGTTTACATCGTCACCCTAGCGCAAAAAAATGAGTAAGTCCTTCTTTAAATCAATGCAGTTATTCACTTCTTGCGTTGAGGTGACGACACAATGGACCATTCAGAACGTATTGAACCATACCGTATTCCAAAGTGTATATTTACATTATCACCAGTAAATTAAATGAATTTTTGTCGCGCCAGCTTGTAAAGAGTTAGTGCGTGCGTCTGTCCGGTTTTTCGTTAGGACAATAAATTTGACATGAAAAGAGCAATCTTGTTTATATTTGGCATGAATGTTTGCTTGAGATGGAGTGTCATGCACAACGCCAGTTCCTACCTCATACTTGGAGGTCAAATATGTCAGATCTTGTCCGGGTCATATATTTGACCTGCATAAGGGAAGCTTGATTATGTTTGGTGTGAATGTTAACCTCCTTTAAGATGAGTGTCGTTCTTAAATCCGAGGTTTTTTATCTCAAAGGTCAAGGTCATAATGAGCTATCGAAGTTCATTTTAGTGTTTGCCCGGGCCATTATTTTGGTAAGTATAGAGCAATCATTATTTTATTTGGCATAAATGTTTAACCCCATGAGACAAAGTGTCGTCGCACGCAAACCCAATACATAATATTTCTAGGTGTATTTAGACCTATCTCTACCTGTTAAAGATTTTTTGTGGACTTAGAACTATTGTTTGTGCATGGATGATCGTTTCTGTAAAACAAGATGTAGCTTAGGAGACGGAACTAGCGTATGCGCAATATTCTGTCTTTTAGAAAATTCTGCCTTTAACATCATATAAAAGATGTTTAACCGCAGAAGTAGCCCTACCGGATGTTTCTGTCACGTGATGTACACACGCAAGCACCTTTTGCCAGACAAGTTATACACATATGCATTTATGAAACGTAGGGAAAAGGTTTTGGTATGTAAACTATAAATGAAAGGAGGCATCTGCAAATTGCATAGATATATCCGAAGATATAAACATCACCTGACAGACTAGCGTCTATTCATTGCGGGAGTCTATTTGTAGACATTGCAATTTGTCATATCGATTATATTTAATCTCTAGTCTACATTAATCAAATGTGAAAGTAGATTCACTTAAGAGACGCACGAACACACATTAGCATAGAGGCTATTTGTAATACGTATGCATGTGCCCAAGATGGCGGCGCCTTACTGGTAATTAGATACCTTTGACAGTACCCTTGTATCCATTACCTGATTAGTCAAGTGTGAAATGTCAACCATAAGTGTTCCTTTTCAAGAGAAGGAACAACAAGAGAGGGAATAATTATTTCATGTTAAATAACTTCAGTTTGGGTCAAGATATTGAAATGAAACTCGTTTTAATTAGCTGAAATGTTCAAGTCATACAGGCGATGTGTCAACAAATAACAGGCTCGATATTTTAGCCCTTTAGACTTCAAGTTGGTGGTCTCTGACCATGAAGTCAACGGTTGTCTTTAATATTTGAAATGGATACTTACGTGATTCCAGTGCAAATAATATCAATATACAGACAGGTTTATTCTTCCTGTTGGAGCTATGGATTTCTGGATTCGGATTTACAACCGTTCGGCATTAAATCCCCTTCATTGAGTGTACACACACACTGTATGTACACTATTAAACCTATGTTAAACCTAACCCTAATCTTTACTTTAGTCAGTATATAATACACTCAATACGTGCGTACATACAATAGGGGCGATTTGATTATGACAATTTACAAGCTTCCAGACCGATCACATTTTACTAAATTCGATATCCAAAGCATATATTTTGTATGTAGCAGCTGTCAATAATACCGTAGGTTGTCAATGACAATTTAACAATATTAAGTTGTTTGCTAATTTTGTTAGCTGCATTTTGTATAGAGAGGCTGTTGAGATTGTTTTAATGTTGCATCCCCTACCTGCTCCAAGACAGAATGTGAATCCGCAGTTTACGAATCAGAAGGTCAATGCTCTCCTGGCCACCACATAACTTTATAGACAATATGATACGACAAATGTGCTAAGGCTATCAAAAATTGTCAAGTCTCGACCAATCACCTTCACAATCTTGGTCCTTTCAGTCCGTTTTAGTCAAATTAGGTTGTGTCAGAGTGATATTAAGTCAGTTACACCAAAACGTCCTATACCGGTATATTTACATCTCGATACGCCGAAGTAGAAAAAAAAATATAGAGCGCATTAACACTACGAGCTTTGCAGTCACAAACTTGTACATAGGATGTGTATGTCATATTTACATATACATGTATTTTTAGCTACGGCAATACATTTAGTCGAAGCACAAGCTTCAATTATAACAGTAAGTTGTTCAAATAATTTCAGGTAGATACTTCGTCGACAACCCATGATAAACATGATGTTTTACCCTAACATAGACCCGCATTACGCAATCAATTTTGCAATAATGCACTTTTTTGTATATGAGCCTCGCCATGAGAAAACCAACATAGTGGGTTTGTGACCAGACTGGATCCAGGCAGTCTGGTCAGGATCCATGCTGTTTGCTAACAGTTTCTCTAATTCCAATAGGCTTTGAAAGCGAACAGCATGGATCCTGACCAGACTGCGCGGAGTCTGAAAACAAAAGAAAGAAACTTCGATATTAAAGACTCATAACGTGATCATTTGAAAAATGTATCATAACTGATGTGCAGGCTGGTCTGGGTCCATGCTGGTCGCAAACCCGCTATGTTGCTTTTCTCAGGGCGCGGGTTATATGTAGAATTATTGAAATACTTGTGAAAACGTACAGCGAACCATTCTCTCACATGTAAAAAAAATTAAACACTTATAAAAGATCAGAAAAGTAAGTGTTTTGAGTACAAATTCTTCCATGCGTGCCACTAATTGTAGCTATTTTAACATGTCCACTGTGGCTTAGAACTTAAGGACAGGTAGGGTATAGAAATTCATTTATGTAATGTACGCATTTCATATAAAAGTCTTTCTGCATCTTTCAAAGAGTCCTGGCATTCTAAACAAAATCAATACTCATCTCAGCATAGTAATTAGACAACTGTATGAAGCTACAAACCTTTAAACAGTACCGTATTCGTCTCATTGCAACATACTCTGCGAGATAAACGAGTTTGTACAAATGTAACAAAACCAAAATATGTTAGAAACCCAAACAGGTCTTATTAACTTCGAAGATGCACCTATACGTATCTGGGCATCAAGTTTACACTGTGATTGTGCTTATTCACGGGGAGGCACATCTGCATTTTAATTGCCAAAGTATCAGCTGGGTATATCTTATGCATATACGGACTTACACCCCTGTGTGACTGATATATAAAGTATTACTATTCTTGGATCTCAATATGATTTATATCAAATAGCTTGCTACAAAAAATAAAACAGCCAGAATGACAAGCCCAAGTCCAGCTGCAGTCAGCCTTCCGATGTTTCTAAAATATCTTTGAATCTTTGGAAAATACATATAGTCGTGTCGAAATATTTTTTATTTTTACCTTATAGTTAAAATTTAATGTTTTTTGTTGGAAATTAGGTGTCTGCTTCTGAAAACAATTTCGAACAACATCATTTTGTCTGTGAATGACGTCAGGTCGTGTATGTAATCTTGCGGAAAGGGCCACCCTAAATATTATTGAATCATTCATCTCCTATAACGATACGCATAGGATCTGAGGCGATCGAGAGGGTCACGTTAAGAATACTTCTCCTTCAGCCAGTGTTTTAAACCTTGCTTTAAACATTTTGAAAGTGAAAGTAGTTTAAAAAGATCTATTCCAGTTTATGATATGTGATTATCACAGGTTTATAATTTGAATGACAGACATTTTGGCTGTGTCTTTGATATTTTTCTTTGGAAAGGAATAAAATAATAAAGCAAAATGAAGATAGGTATGGCAGAGTCCAAGCATCGAAAATAATTCTTTGCTTCGATTAGAAATACGATTATCCAGAAAAATGAATTTAAATAGGTCGCCATCAGACCATACATAGTCTCTTGGATGAATCAGAACATGCTGAAGCTCAGTGCTGACAAAACTGAGGTCATTTTGTTTCAGACACACAAATCACACAAAAATACCCGAAGATACCTGCGTGAAAGTAGGTCCCTCTCGGATTAAACAATCAATTTGTGTGAAGAATCTCGGTGCTAGAATGGATTCAAACATGGTGATGACACAGCATGTTAACTCTCTATGTAGAGCTAGTTATGCACAACTTCGGCAAATAGGCCGCATTAGGCAGTACATAAGTTACATAACAGCTGGACTCCGCGTTACAGTCTCGAAGGAGTTGCATTGGCTTCCGGTTCAGTACCGAATTGAGTTCAAAATCTTGACACTTACATACAAAGCCTTGCACAATGAATCTCCCAAGTACAACGTCGATATGCTGGACATGTACAAGCCTCGTAGAGACTTAAGGTCGGCAAATTGCTGTGTCTTTGGTTGTATCGAGAAGTCGAATGGTAAGGTATGGTGACAAAAGTTTCTGGCATGCAGCTCCAAAGCTTTGGAATGCCCTCCAAGTAAGCATCAGAGATTAAAGCTCACTGTCTGCATTTAAAAAATCTTTGAAACGCTTCTCTTTCACACATGTTATATAAAATAACAAAATCTGAAATACTGTTGAAAATGGCGTTAAACCAAAACCAAACAAATAGAAATAACAATATCATGACAGGTTTGTTTCGTGTTGAGAAAGGGATTGCTCTCCTTTAATAGTGTATGTAATGCAATATATAATAACGTTGAACATGATTTATGAATGATCTTGTTTTAATTAGTATTCCTTTTAATCTTTTACCAATGTATCTACATGTATATATATGTATGTATGTGTTCTTTATGTATGTCTTTGTAAAGCACTTTTGAACGCACAAATTTTGTATGAAAAGAGAGCTATATAAATGTGGTATAATAATAATAATAATAATAAAAGTACATTTGGGAAGATCAAGTACATTAGTCATATTGGTTGTTTACACGAAATAATCGCCAATTTTCTATAAAATACATATACTGAATGTAACTTTCATTTTTGTTCCAGTTCGTCAACAATTGCGAGGTAATTAACAGGTTTTGCACGAATAGGGATGTTATAAACATATAAAATCTGAATCAATTTAATTATATTTTTATATACGAGGTATAGCATCAATACTTTAAATGTCTGACGATGAATAGATAGTATTTGTTTCATAAATAGACTTAATCTTAAGAACGAAGATTTTATTTTCACATGCATTGAAAAATCTTGCGTTTGTAAGTAAATATGGAGAACTAAGTTTTGTACTTAGAAACTCAGAAAATAAAATATACCGTCTAATAGCAAAACTCAAGAGGGCGATGTTCATCACCTCTGTAATGGCATACCAGGTCACTGTTGGCGTACTACGTCTGAAGTATATCACTGTGTGAAAATATTGGGTTTCATATCATTTTAGCAGGTACTCCTTTTTCTGATTCGTTTTTTTCTTGAATCACGTCTCTCAGTTTATATTGATCAAACTAATACAAAACATTTCATTACCTGCTCATATTACAAGTTCATGTTTTGTTATCGGCAGATGTGACGTTTTATCAAAGGGATGAAAAGATCACATAAAATCAAATATGTAAAATGATCCCTAATGATGCAGTTGTAGTACGTAAATATGTTACGAAATCATGTATCAACATTCATTGATAACAAAGGTGGCTTTGAGTGTAAAATGACGTTAACATGACATCAAATACAATTTTATTAGTATTCAGCGCGTACATTTTACGTTGCCTACTTAATATATCATGCGAATGAGAGGATATTTCTGGTATTCATAGATGATATGCACTCGTTTACGAATGTTGAAACGTACAAAATGTATTTAACTTACTATTTTATCGGGTGTGAATAAGCAGGGGATTGTCAATCCCATGATCAAATCATAAAGCTGTCATTAACAATTTGTTTAGATAAAAACCGGAGGAAGAGCCCAAGTATTTCAGGACGTACGAATTGTTCATTAAAAAGGATTGGTTAAGGAGGAGTACATGCTATCAATTCCAAAGATTCATTAAAATTCCAAAGTTTGCAAACAGGCAATGATATCATAATTATAATGTTTATCCCAATCAAACGTAAAGCGAGGCTCTTTTGACAGTGATATTTTTCTAGACGTATCTTAACAATTACCCTGCTAACTGATCTATCTTTCAATTTGGGCAATACCATTTGTTATTCATGGGGTGTTCACTGAAAATTTACTGGCTGAATAGCGAACATGGTAAAATAAACATTTGATTTATATTTAACTAATAATTAAACATTGAGTTACCTATTTATTCTGGTCTCAAATATTAACATCCCCTAAAACAATAATTCAGGGCCCTCATGGCCGAGTGTTTAAAGTCGCTGGCTTCAGATCACTTGCTCCTCACTGATGTTGGTTCAAACCTCGTTGGGGGCGTAGAATACTTCATGTGAGAAAGCTATCAAGGTCCCAGATGCCCTCCTGGGGTCTTTTGTCACCATCAAAAACTGGAAAATCGCCATATGACCTATATTTTGTGTAGGACTATGTCAGTGTGACATTAAACTCAACAAAAACAAGAACCTAATACACTATTCAGGTTAACTTTTCTAGAATAGTTCTGTTATGTTAGTTCATGCACGCTTTATAATAACTAACAAATCTGGAGGATACTGCTCCTAAGGCTCCAGGGAATTCGTTTGCGATAATAGTTCATTTCTTAAAATTGCCTTATTCCAATAAACAAACCCCCAGGAGATGTAGTTTTATACTTACCTTTTTTTTTGATGTTCTGTTGTGGAAAAATATGCACTTCTATTTTCCAACGGATTTCAACCAAACTTTAACAAAGATTTATAATAGTTGTTAGAGAAGAAGCTAGATTTCGATCAGAGTGGATGATGGCCATTTAACTTGTTTGTTGAAAAGTTTACCTAATTCAGGAGCCAATACAGTAAACATTTAAAAGACCTTCCTCTTCTGTATCGCTTTCATGAATATTAACTAATCTTAGAATCGTTTTTCATACAAATGTATTATGTTTGTTTATATAATTAAAACTTCAGTGACCAAGATACAAATGTACCTGAAATGAAGTAAGAAGTCTTTCAATCGCACACCGATGGGTAAAAACACATCAATATTTTTATTTTACTTTTATAAAATCCTACGTTCATGATTATACTTTTTTTCTACTGCATTTAAATCTAAGGTTACATGTGTTTTATGTTTGCATGCTCTCTTTATTCCTTGTATTAAACAACAGAAATGTTACATCCCTTATGCTTATCACACCGAAGGGAAAAAGTATTAACATACACAAACATATTGTCAATATTTTAGATATTATAGGTTTTCATAAATTCTTATGTTCATTAACTAGGTGTTGTTTTACCACTGCAGAACAAATCTTAGGTTGTATCAGTTTTTTCTTATTTTTGTTTTTCGAAATCAGTGGAATCTGTACTTTCAAATGGAAGCAAGTGGCAAATTAGTAACTGTTATTGGTTCGTTATTGTGGGATGGGCAAGTTTCCTTATGTAGTTAGTTGATTAGAGAAAAGGAGTAGCTTCTAATGACAAACCCAACTGTTTCACACGGCGAAATATTTAACTGATACTTGAAAGTTGGTAAACATGGAACAAACACAATGCTTTTGCTTGAGGTGCTCTGTTTTAGAAGTTCGATTTTATTGTGTGACGTTTACAAAGAGTCCATTATTTCTACTACCTGTCCAAATCAAATGTTAAGAACAATGCTTTTGAAATATGAAAAAGAACGTGTCGTAGTTTAAGATTAGTTGTTATAATAGAGTTCAAAATATGCAGGCGAGAACGTCGAAAATACAAATTTAATGTTTTAACATTAGTCTTTATCTCGGTTACTTATCTTTACACTTCAGAATACAATGTTTGATAAGATAATTTCATGATACTTGTGAACACTTTTAACACTCTTTGGTATATATAAAATGACTTTGAAATATCTTCATCTGTCTTTTTCTAAAACACATTTATAAATTTAACCAATACATTTTGCAAATATTTTCTTAAAGCAGGGTCATAACCTTGGTGTCATGTTAATCAACCGATTGTTTATCTATTTTAAGATCATATGACAGTGACCGTCGCAAACTGTGGTCTGAACCTTCTATTATTCTAATATTAACAAACTTTACTGTGATATATAACATTATAACTTTGCACAAAACACTGTTAAATATTAAATAGAAATTATCTTGTCATCGACTGACAGGTAAACATATGAACTCTCTTTTCATCTACTGGTACTTATATTGAAATAAGAGCAAATATGAATATAATAGAATTCTTCCTTGTATTTATGTTTTAATTATGGTTAATATTCTTTAAATAACTAATAATCTATAAGAATCTTTCGTGCCTTAATTAATTAGTTAATAGTTTAGCAGAAAAGTTCTGGTTCACGACAGATTGCAGTCACTGTCTAGTTCACAGTTCGAGATGTAAAACATATTTGTTTGGTTCAGTATAAGATCGTACTATTTGCAACGAGTCAACATTTCGAGAGCCAATACAAGATATTGAAGTTACAGCTGAAAGCAGTCAATTTATTTTAAATTTCAAATATACAACTTTCTTATTTTGCACTGGAAGATGACCAGATGCATTTTATTTTAGAATGTACTAGAATCTGTTTCATACTCTTAGACTTTATTCGACAAAAAATGATAGAATGATAATATCATATGTCTTTAGAAGTGGCTTCAAGGCTGTTATATTTCGATCTTCTCAGATCGTACATTTTTTATGTCGTGTTTTTGGTACTGTTTATTTTCTCAGCTTGGGTGGTTCTAATATTCCCTCTTTCGTAGCTTTTTGGTATTGTACAATCACCCCATGGATATGGCGCCTGCTTTTTAATTTTCACTTTTGGCAGTTCTTGCTGACAGGCTCAATACCATCAGACCCGCTTCCTAAATTCAAGTTTGTTTAATTCTGCCCAATGTTTCTCGTTTAGAGCAAACCCATTATTTTAACTGGCGACCATACGCCGCTTTTCATAGAATTACACGCTAGTTCCATGTGCACCGCCGTATAAACACATCTGCTGATGTCTCTAAATCGTCTTTTGTACTTGTAGCATGTGAAAATGTTGAGTTCTGCTTAATCCGGGGCTAGAAGGCGTGGACGGCAGCATCCATTTCTACTACCGTCCATGAACAGGGTCAATCAAAACAAGCCTGCAACATTTTCGTTCTTGGCGATCTGTGGAGTTTTCACTTGTTCTTTTGTAGACATTAATGTCTTTCAAAACGCGTTTTTTTCTAAATTTTACAGGAATATCTGCAAAACCCGTTATTACACAACCGTTTTCAAATTCCATTAAATTACCGTAGATAATTCTTATACTGACGCTTGCATTTCATATCGACTGTGTGACGTCACTTGTTACGTCATTTAATGATTGTTTACGCGTTTACTAGTTCATCAATATTGATATAGTTAAGTTAACTTGTGTCAAAGAGTAGTATTTAATATACAATAAACAGTTTAGGTGAACCCGAGTGTCCAAGAAAAAGATAATTTAATATAGATCTATATGGAGAAATATGCAAAACTTCTGCTTGGCGGGACATTACACCGCGAAAGAATAACTTATAGACAGGCTATTTTTAGCAAATACTTCTATCGCAAATACCACCCTGGCCCCGTGTTCACAAACATTTCTTCGGTCTCAATTGAGTTTGAGTTTGAAATTGTGATATCAATTTTACTAAACCTGCAAGGTTAAATTCAAACTGAAACTGACCATCAATACTAAATAGTCACATAGGAATCTAGTTATTAACTTCAATTTTAGTTTTAAACATGCTATTTAGATATATTATAATAACAAATTAAATTTTATTATCAAACTCAGCTGAGACTGTAAATGTTTTGTGAACACGGGGCCAGGAAACAGATTTTTAATATTTCATTTTATAAATGTGCCAGTCAAATAGCATGCACGTAATTATGTTTTTCGATGAATTTTGATATTTATATATTTACCCAGTACGTACTAGATCATTCTTATATCGATGCAAAGGATATTTACAGTGCTTCCAGTAAAATTCGTGGATACAAAAATATCAAATACCAGTAAACTGATCATTACATATGAATAATAAAATAGTTGTAACACTGATAATTGACAGACGAAAGACATCACAGACTGATGTAATTTAATTGGACTTAAAGGGACTAAAATGGGTTGTGTGTGTTGCTTGAAATAGAGTTAATCTGAAAATTGTCTGGTCAGATCGATCATTCTTTTAACATATATAAATACTCGTTGCACGATAGTCTCGAAGAAAATGCATCAACAAACATTGATAGTTGGTTTTCAACATTGTAAATATTATCTCTGTTGACAAATACAAAGCCTCTACTACTTTCTAAGCAAACCAACAGTAAATCAGTAATATCGCGATGATAACGCTAATTATATGTTACTCCATTTGAAGACGTGCTAATTCACAGGACATGTACATGGTGAGTAACATAGAAACATATGGGTTCGGCTACAAATTAAGAATTAACAAACATTCAGCCGTTCCCAATGCTGTGCAGCCGTTCCCAACGCTGTGTTGATACGTTCAATGAAAAATCTGTTCAAGAGTACAATTGCTTTACCGCTCACTCGTTAAGCTTAATGTTTTTCACTTTTAAATGTAAGCATTTGCGTTTAATGTAATGACTGCGTTAGCAGTGTTCAAACATTAACATATAAGATTTGGACACATTTTCGTCATAGTTAGGTCAGGTTTAGTTCATGCACGACGATATTTTATTAATTTTAACGATGACAATGTCTTTAAATAAAAATAAAAAATGTAAATATGTAAATGCAAGGAATGTAGATTTGTTAACAATTCATTGCCAAACAAAAAAAAAAGAGAAAAAGAACACGCTCTCGTTAGCTAAGGATTAATTAATTGTCACATTCCTAATATTTGCGAGTTGAGGTGACTAATAATACACCAGGCATTTATTTATCTTTCGTTTATTGTCAACTGTTGATCAAAAACCTTCATTTTGAAAGGAATGCCGTTAAGTTCAAATTACCATGGTCTAAATGAAGTTATCAATGTTCAAAACCGGAATTCGTTCTAGGAATCAAACGGAATGTTTTGACGGTCAAAGTTTATAACAATGCGTCAGCTTGATTTTACTCATTTGTATATACAAATGAGCCGCACCATGAGAAAACCAACATAGTGCATTTGCGACCAGCATGGATTCGCGCCGTCTGGTCAGGATCCAAGATGTTCGTTTTCAAAGCCTATTGCAAGTGGAGAAAGCGTTTGCGAACATCATGGATCCTGACCAGACTGCGCGGATGCGCCGGCTTGTCTGGATCCACGCTGGTTGCAAATGCACCACGTTGGATTCTTCATGGTGCGGCTCAAATATGGTTGGAAGAAAGGTTTGGCATTCTACAGAAGTCTAGAATGTTATGTTATTATTCGTCTGTTTTCGATTTCGGTCTTTTTGTATGTAGCTTTGACTTTAAATGAAGGCTTTAGTTTTATTTATCCATGTATTGAAAATTAAAACAACGATCTATCTTACCTTCCAATAAAAACTTATACAAGTATTAAGCATAAAATTTGGTCATAAACATGTTCGCACTTCTTTACGTACAATCGTGGAATAGTAGAAAACAATATGCATCTTTAGGATGAACGGGTGGGGTCAACAATATGATATTAGTTTCTTTTAACTTAACTTTTCCGCAATACTGTAAACTGAATTGTGAAATATTCAGTATCTTTAGTCGAGTATTACCTCCCTTGAAAATAATAAGAAGAAAACAACATCACGTCTAGAATGCATTGTGCCGACATGTATTTTAATGAAACTTATTGTGCAGTAAAAAATATCAATGTGTTTTGCAATGAAGGGAGTTCCTGGTGATAGAAATTCACTCAGCAATAGCCATGTAGTAATTTCACTGATAATTGAAATAATATAAACAGCACAAAGAGCAATAACAATCCTTGTCTGAAACGCGTAAGAACAGTTATTGGCATGTGAAACGTAATTTCATGACGGCCTTTATGTTTCCAACTGTGTACTGGATTTCACCGCTGATTTAAGGTACAATACATGCGATACCTTGAACATAAGATACGGCTAAAACAAAATGTTAAACTTATTACCAGTTTACGACACACATATTTACTATTTTTCGTGTATTGATACTAGTTTCTGTAATATATCAGTGCAATCTACTGCATGTAGAGGCATATTGTTTTGAAATAAGGAACAACAACAGCAGAGTTATTACATGATGATAATTTCAATTTATTCATCTACATCGTGTTTCTTAATCATTTATGACAGGTGTCTGCTTTTTAGCTCACCTGCGTCAAAGGCTCATTGTGAGCTTTTGTGACCGCTCATTGTCCGTCGTCAGTCGTTAGTCATGCGTCGTCAGTCGTCCGTCGTCCATCCGTCAACAATTTCTAAAATATTTTCTTCTTCAAAACCACAGGGCAGATTTACACCAAACTTCACAGGAATGATCACTGGGTGGCTCCCTTTCAAATGTTTTCAACAAATTGAATTCCACACAGAACTCTGGTTGCTATGACAACCGAAAAGAAATAAGTTTAAAAAATCTTCTTGTCCAAAACCGCAAGGCATAGAGCCTCGACATTTGGCAAGTAAAACCATCTATTTGTCCTCTATAATGTTCAAATTTTGCCCCTGGGTTTAATAGAGGCCCTGTCCCGGGGTTTCAAGTTTTACATAGGAATCATTGCACTGGTTGAAGAGGGGTCCCAAGTTTAACATAGACTTACATATGAAAAAAACAAACTATTCTTGCCTGAAACTGCAATGCCTATGCTTTTGATATTTAGTATGTTGCATTCCATTGTGGTTCTGTACCATAATTGTTCAAATTATGCCCCTGGGGTGAAAGAGGCCTGCCCTAGGGATACTATGTTTTACATAGGCTTATATAGGAAAAAACTTTAAAAATCTTGTTTTCTGAAAGTTCAGGGCATTGGCCTTAGATATTTGGTATGTAGCATTGCCTAGTGGTTTTCTAACAAGAGTGTTCAAATTATGCCCCTGGGGGGAAAGAGACCCCCACCCCTGGGGTCACTTGTATCTGATTTATATAGGAAAAATACTTATTAATATAATGACCCGATGATCCCAAGTAATAAGGGATCACTTGACTGTGACCTTGACCAACTGACCTACTTTCTTGTTTCTTAAGATACAGCCTTGAAGTTTAGATGACATATACAGTTTTGCACACCGGTCTTAAAACTGACTTTCAGTAACCATGAATGTGACCTGCTGTCCTACTTTCTTAATAGTTTGACATTTGAAACATGTAACTCATATTACTCAGGTGAGCGATCCAGGGTCATCATGACCCTCTTGTTTAAATATTTGATGCATGATAAATACTGAAATCTGTGAAAAGATCCTTTCAAAGCATAGAACGCTTTTCAAATTGACATACATGCCTCTATCACGAAGGCATAGTTTGAAAAAATAGTATTATGGATGCAAACCATTTTGTTTCTGGTATTTTCACGAATAGTGATATACCGATTACAACAATTGTTATTACAAGTACGTATAATCTGCCGCTTTGAAGAAAATCTACTTCTAGCCAATTAACGTCTTCGACCGCTACAAAGTAAACCAATTTTCAGAAGATACTGATATTTTAGACGGTGTCTCAGAGGAATTTAATGCGACTGTTAAATATATCCGTAATCTCAAATCCAGTCGGTGTATAGTTTCTATTTTCTGTCAAGCAAACATTTTATCTACGTTAACTAGCATTCCTATTTTGGTTAAACTGTGTTTTGATGTTAAGGCAGAGGTTTATTGGAATTACAATAAATATTGATTGATATAAAGCAATTACTATAGCGATTGGTTAGTTCATGCGTTTTAATCACTGAAATGCGCACCACCAAACTAATCGATATGATACATTTAGAATTGAACTATAGTAGCTTTTTTAGAATTTCAGAATGAAATACACATGCACTGTAACAAGATATTAACATATAGATAAATGAAATTCATTATACTGAGCGATTTGTAACTATGATATTTTCTGTTCCATTTATGAGACTGCAATAGAAGACGCCTAAGCAGACACCCGCTCACTTTGCTGAAATAGAAATTTTTGTCAGGCACAAGATCATGAATATTACATATACATCAAAAAGTACAACACAACAACATAGCATCAAGTAATAAACCTGAATACAGAGCAAACACTGACGCCTTTTCACTTCAACAGAGAAGTAATTTCTTATTCAAGAGTATTGTGTCTATTTTATTGACAAATATATAGAAAGAAGCGTAGATAATATTACCATGTGATGTTATAAATTATTCGTATATATTCAAAGGCTATTGCAAAAACAGCTAAATAATTTGCTCACATAATTATACCACGATACAGAGTGAGTTGTTAGACTTGTTAGAGATGTAGATTACTACCATTTGCCTCACTGGTTTCGCTTGACTTCAGTTAGAGGTTACCAGAACTGAAAATAGATTAAAACAAACCCTTTAAATGATTTTTTTCTCATACATCTCGTAGCGAATCTTCACTCTTCAAATGTTTTGTTTGTTTGTTGTTGTTTTTTTTTTTTCAAATCTTTTGCTTGACTGCACACACGCCAAAGAGCTAAAATAGAGAAATGTATTGCCCATTAACCGCTTTATTGAAGTTATTCAAACTTGACCAGGCGCATTTTTCAGGAAACATTTTTCGAAAGCAACGCTTGGTTTTGACATTGTGCATTAGTGACTACCTCATCTAATTCAGCAAATAAAGACTTAAATACATTTTTGTATCTCTTACATGGACCTTTCTTAGTTTGTTCAAATCATTTCGACTGATTTCACTAACGTGCTGCAAAAGTCATATGCATTAAACCACATCTTCTTATTAACCGCTTTATGTGTCCTAGACAAACTTTCATAAGTCTGTTTTGAAAACATGTATGGCTGTACTCACAATGGAAGAAAGCTTTAAATGACTTCTTCTTTTGGACCACCTGATGAATAATCGTCAAATGTGATCAGAAACATACTGTCAAAAACATTTTGTCATTTTTCTCAATTCAGCACACATGCCCTTATTGGCTGCCTCAGCTTAAAAAAACTTTTAACAATTTGATCTCATGGAGCACTTAGTAGTGTTTCAAAAGTTGTAACATTTCATGCACCGAGAAAGACAATTTGAAACTAATCATGTTCCTATATTGTCTTATATTACTTCTTTTGAATACTGACAATACGAGAAGTCCATAATTATTTCTTACAGACAGTTCCTTCATTCATTCGGCAAGGGACATCCTCCGATAATGTTAATACAATAATATGTTATGCAATTCAGTTTTATGTTTAAAACAAATATCGGCAGCGACAATCATAAAGTATTAATTATGTGTAGTTCTATGGTACGCGCGCTAAAAATATGATCTTACTTGTATAATATACAAAGTAGTCATGAAGTTGTAGACGTTTTTGCGACGTAAATTGCATGTCTTAAATCTGTTGGACAATATGTAACTCATAATGCATGTTCATTTCGGTTGCTGTTGTTTTACAGCGTATCACTAAATAAGAATATTTTAGCTCAGTATAACGTATATGTGATTGTATTTATATTGTGTTATGAGTATGATACAAATCTTGTTTCTAAACCATTTAAAATTGCATCTACTAGAAGGAATACCGTTACACAAAACTACGCATTTCAGGGCTAGCTTTGGAGATTATTTATCTTGGCTATCAACATGTTTCATTCTTTTTATTCGTTAATATAGAAAAACGTTTATTCCTACCTTCAACCTAACCAGAAAAACATGTTAGGAGAATGGAGTTACACAGGAGTAATTGTGCAGCTTTGTGTTCTACCTAAACGTTATACCAAAAGCTGAAGTTTGAAAGGTTGGACCGACCTCAGTGTCGATTGAATAAGGTCGGATGTTTTAAATCACTTGCCCCTCCTTGTATATGATGGCACCATTAACCGATGGGGATGGGGAAGTGAACCTCTATATGCAGCACGTCTAGGCGTACCATGTGATGCTTTAAGCACTGGTATTCGCAGTAAGGATAAAATGATCTCAAGAAAAGGGGGAAGGGGTGCGGTCATGGCTGTGTGTTACAATAACGCTGTTATTATTATTATTAATGTCATTATTAATATTGTTATAACAATTTTTAGCTTACCTGAGCACGAAGTGCGAAAAAAAAAATGAGCTTTTGTGATCGCCCTGTGACCGTCCTCCGTCGTCGTCCGTCGTCCGTCCGTCCGTCGTCGTCGTCGTCGTCGTCAACAATTTGACTGTTAACACTCTTGAGATCACAATTTTGGCCAAATCTTAATGAAACTTGGTCAGAATGTTACTCTCAATAAAATCTTGGGCGAGTTTGATATTGGGTTATCTGAAATTAAAACCTAGGTCACCAGGTCAAATCAAAGGAAATGCTTGTTAACAACGTAGAGTCCACATTTATGACTGTATCTTCATGAAACTTAGTCAGAATGTTAATCTTGATGATCTCAAGGTCCAGTTTGAATCTGAGTCATGCAGGATTAAAAACTAGGTCACCAGGCCAAATCAAAAGAAAAGCTAGTTAACATTGTAGAGGCCATATTTTTGACAATATCTTAATGAAACTTGGTCAGAATGTTAATCTTGATGATCTATAGGTCACGTTTAAATCTGGGTCAGGCGGATTCAAAAACTAGGTCACTAGGTCAGATCAAAGGAAAAGCTTGTTAACACTCTAGAAGCCACATTTATGACTGTTTCTTCATGAAACTTAATCAGAATGTTAATCTTGATGACTTTTAGGTTACGTTCAAATTTTGGTCATGTGAGGTCAAAAACTAGGCCACCCGGTCAAATCAAAGGAAAAGCTAGTTAATACTTTAGAGGCCACATTTATGACCATAGATTATTGAAACTTGATCAGAATGTTAATCTTGATGATCGTTTGGTTAATAGGTTAGGTGAGCGATACAGGGCCTTCATGGCCCTCTTGTTATTATTATTATGTACAACGCCATTGAATATATCATTGTACAAAAATAGGCGTTTAATCAAACTATTCAGTTTCAGTTTCCTTGTCGTTTTTAGCTGAAAGCTTTGCTTTGTGTTAAGTTTGTTCATGTTAGAAAACCGGCCAGCTGGATTATGAAATGTATGTGGTTGTCCGAGCCTGAAAGGAGGGACGCCAGTCCTGATATCTCCATCCACCAAAAATGTGCACAGTTGCCGTTTAATCAGTGACTGTGTTGGCGCGTAACTGTAAATCCAACGTTACCCTAATGGTAAATTAGTATATGAATTCTAAACAAAATACTGATATCATTTAATCTAATTAATTCATGCCTAAGTTCACAGAACGCGGGTTTTGTTTAAATGAGTCTTATAAAGTTAATTATGGGCTCACCAAAACACGACGTACCAATCCTAATCTGAAGTGCAGAGAAACTTGATTTCTTGGTGGCACCTTAGCAATACTTCAATTATATCAAAAGTCTCATGTCACTAAATAAGATTTTTTCTGTTGTTAGAACCACAAAACTTGCTCTTTCGAGCTTATAATAACAATTTATTGAAGAGTCTTTGATGCTGTTACAATTTAAAGAACTCGGTGTGCCTGCGTGTGTGTGTATGTGTGTGTGAGCCGATGAGTTTTAATGGTATTTAGATAATAAAGCAAAGAGAAAATATATATGGCGAAGTCCACGAATCTAAAATAATTCCTTGCTATGCTTAAAACGTATCGATATTTTTTTTAAAGTAACGTGTAATACTTCGTCAATCGACTACGTCCTAAAGGGTAGCGCTTATTGGAAACATGCTGTCTAATTGGTTCATATAAAATCAATTGGTGGAAATAAAAATAGCAATATTAGAAATACGATTATACAGAAAACTGAATTTAAATTAGTTACCATCAGACTTCACATTTAGGATGATCAAGTACTTTAAATAGTCAAATTAGTTGTTTAACGAAATAAAAGGCCCTTTCACTTCTATACAATACATATTGTGAATATAAATGTCATTTTTGTTCCGAGCAGTCATTTTTGAATTATCAGCAACTCTCAGGGAGTTAAAAAGGTTTGCAAGAACACCGATGCTATAAAGATATATATCCGAATGAATCTTTAAATGGCTGAAGTATTTATTGCTTAATATAGACTCAATCTGGGTAAACATAAACTCTGTTTAAATACATTTCAAACGCATTGAAAAATTGTGCGTTTGTAAGTAAATATAGAGAACTAATTATTGCAATATTTGTACTTAGAAACTCTAAAAATAAAACATACCATTCAATTTTAAAATTCAATAGAGCGATGTTCATCACCTCTGTATTGATGCCGTACACGACCAAAGTATCACTGCGCAAAACCATTGGGTATTATATTAGCAGTTACTCCTTTTCTGATCCGTTATTCTTTAGTCACTAATTCATACTTGGATGACGTATCTCTCCATTTGTTTTGACAAAAATAATACAAAAATACAAGTTGATATAGCTGATCAAACATTATGTTACTGGAAATTATGTCTTTTGATTAAAGGGATGACAAGATCAGATAAAACAAATATGTATAATGACACCTAATGATACAGTTGCTATACGTAAATAGGTTATAGATATCATGCCTCATTATTCATCAATAATAAAGATGCAATTGTAAAATTACGTTAACGTGACATTAAATACAATTATATTCGTATTCAGCGTATACAATTTACGTTGCCTATTAATATCGTGTGAATTGTGACAAATAGCTTATATGCACTGGTACATGAATATTGAAATGTACATAATGTATTTAACCTTTTAGCGTAGTAGAACTACGTTATCAGTTGTCAATAGGCAGGTTCCTCTCAATCCAATGATGAAACAATAAAGGTGTCGTTAACAATTTGTTTAGATGAAACTTTACACTAGTAATCACACGAAGAAGAGCACACGACAAAGTGTCGCAGTATTAGAAGATGAATTAGTTAAATGAAAAGTTCTGGTTGTTTGGTTGATTTGATAAGAACAAAGAGTACCTGCTATTAATTCAAAAGGTTGATTAAGATTCAAAAGTTTGTAAACAAGCAGTAATCACACGCAATAATATTGATCCCAGTCGAACGTAATGGGCAAGGCATTTTAGAGTATGAAATTTATCTGCACGGGCCATTTAATTATTTAACTGGTAATGAAACATCAAGTTACTGTATAGTTCTGATCTCAATTATTTGCCAATCCGTAATGAAATAATACCCAAAGGGGTGCCTGAGGGCTTTTTTTTCACCATCAAAAACTGGAGATTCGACATATTATCTATATATTTTTTCGGTATGACGTCCAAATCAACAAAAACAAAAACCTAAAACATGTACTCTGTTCGGGTTAACCTTTCTAGAGTAGTTCTGAACGCATGTTAGGCCCATAAATGCACACACGTGGACTTTTCTTACTGGGCACCTAACATGTTTTTGGAATTCTACAAAACCTACGACATACATATTCCCAGTAATTTAGCTTAAAATAGCTAGAGTTGACTTGAATGTACATTGTGTAGAACATTACTTTCATTTTAACAAGTATAATGTAACCTTCTAAGAATTAAAAAATTAATTCAGATAGTTTTATACATTTATTATTTGACAGTATCTTTTTATTAAGTCACTAGTTTTAGCAATTAAAACTAGTTACATGGGCAAAAACTGCATACACTTTTGTACTATTCTATTGGAATGTGAATGCAGTTAATGTAATGTGGTTTAAGGCAGGCTGAAACGAGTTAATGAATGTTTTATACTGCACATGTTTGCCTTCTAATTTAACTGCCTTTGTCAGTTATACATCACCAACTGATATATCGCAGAATACATCAATGAAAGTTTTCTGTCGTTTCTGTAGAGACATACAAAGATAAACGACATTTTCTAAAGAAACTGAAATAATCCAATACAATGAAGCAATAGTAATTTCATTATTATACACACGAGGACTTTTCGCCCCATTAATGCATTTGGAAAATTAGATCCAAGAATATTTTCGTAGTGCATATATTTATGTATTAGAATAATAAATAAGGGTATAAGTGATAATTATTCTGTTCTGAACGAAGACCGCTTATGAAGTTCGTATTCAGATTAGTTTTATTCGGATACACACAGATTCGGATGTCGCCTTTGGAGAGGTCTATCAAATATCCACTGAAGTCGGTCGTTACACATTAAAAAGTAAACAAACAAACCAGTTTTCTTAAAATGATATAAAGGTAAATTGATTTTTACGTTGAACAACGAATACGTATGCGCCGTGGACGTAATTTAAAACGTTCACGTGGTGGTATCAGATGTTGAATTCTAGAGCCGTAGCCTGTCCAGTATAATTTTGGTGGCACTCTCATACAGACATAATTTGATGGTGTTTGTTAGTGTCGCTTTATAGCTTGCCATGAAAAGATTTTGAGAAACGTATGCATTTGAGAAGAATAAATGTCAGTGATAAAAAAGCAATTTCAATGAATATATTTTGATTAAATAAAAGTCTTTTGAATAACATAATGTTTTTGCAAATGCAAGCTGTATGACGTGAAATATAGCATAAGCAACACAAGCATGTTATATCAATTCGGCGTAACACGAGCACAAGCTTCCAGTATCACAAAAGAAACCGCCAATGGAATCAACTTTAATGAATAAATATAAGTGAGTATCAAAATATTAAATAGTTGCAAAAATGAAATAATTGCAATACATTTTGTATATTGATGGGGCATTTATAAAGTCCTCGAGCGAAGGTTTTGTCTGTGAACTAGATACATCAGCGATAATTCGGTCGAAGTGTAGACTCATCAATGAAAACCATTTTAAAAGTTCATGAACCGGCTGATGCTCAAACCACATAAAGAACAAAGATGTCATAGCAAAGGTAAGTGTTAAATCAATTCAGCGTAACAGAATACGTGCTAAATCTATGCACTTTTATGTACTAGAACTGCGTCATCAGGTGTCATTGGACAGATTTTCTTTTTACATGATCTTTTCATCCATTTAATCAAATGCCAGAACTGCCAGTAACATACTTTTGACCAGTTGAAGTGATATCATCACTATAAGCACATTGTAGAACATACATGCGACAAACAGTACTTGTTAATGACCCTTGGAGGACTGGCATATACATTGGTTTGGTTAAAGGAGTTCCTAAGTAAAGACTAAATAAACAGTTTCATACACTGTAAATTAATAAAACATGTAATAATACCTATCCCGGCAAACGCTCCTTGTAGAACGTAAATAAACATTCAGTTATTACATTTTTGTAAAATTTGTATTTCATACTTTAACTATTGATAAAAGTAAAATAACGGTTTGCAATGGTACAATTTACTAATTCTCCTAATACAGTGGGTAGGCAAACCTTTCTATATATATTTTATATGTATGTATGTATGTATGTATGTATGTATCAACTCATACATCGAACGAACAGTTTTAAATCTGTGTGTCTGTTTCTGGGTATGATTATGAAAACTGATATTTTTCTCATAGTTTAGATCTATTCTCATAGTTTAGATCTATAGCCTTTGACCCATATCAATCATCCAATGTTGAATCTGTTTATTCAGTCACTAGTAATATGTTCCTACATATTCAAAATGAGATTCTTTGTATTAGCAAATATACCGTAGAATCAGTTAGTATTTTGCAAAATATAAAAAACATTAATATGTGGGATTAGAATTAAGATACTACGGTAGGAATACTGCGTTTAATGAACGTGGCTTTCCCTGTTGAATATTCATCCTTGCTCCACCTTCCCCCTACATCCGACCCTTTTATCTACCTCTTACCCCCGCCCCCATTTTTCTGTATTTTGCATATATTTATAATGTACTTATTGTTGAATTTTTGAAGCAACTCGTCTACAATATTTTTACCGTTACAGCTTCTTTTTGTTGTGGGCCTACTTTGCAATGCATTGCTCTATGGCTGTGTTTGGGGTGCTCTGTGCTTCCGGGAAATCTACCCTTAAATTTTATCTTTTTTTTCTAGTTGCACCTTTCTTTGTTGTTTTTGTTTTCGAACCAACAGCGGTGAGACGCAAGTAATTCGAAGTCAGCTGCCTTGATCACAGAGCTACAGAAGCCCCACTGATGAATAATAAGACATACAAAAATGTATTCAATGTATTTAAGTGTCAACTGATAGATTTGATATTCTTCTGACATGATCACTAAAAGAAAAAAAACTGACAGTTACTAAACCAAGGCTATATAACCGAAGAAAGCAGAGCTTAAAAGTAGAGGCAATGTCGATTGGCCAGTTCTTTCAGAACCAGCTTGTTTCACAAACGCAACGCGAGTACCTAACAAGACATTTTCACACAGCTATAATTTGACAGTCATGCGATTGTGAACTGTTTAATAAATGATAAATTGGAATTAAACTGTTCCAATGGAGGCAAAAGTTGCATTTACAAAAACACCGAGGACTGTTAATTCATGCCAGTTAATTAAGAATGAAGCTTAACATATACAATAAGTTTATGTATGACGGGATTTACATCTAACGTTAATATCGAATAAAGAAAGATCAATTAGTATACTTTTAATGAACCATCACAATCTAGTGACCTACTTTTTCCTCCCACATGAACTTTGTGAAAATCATTCTGATAATACTGGTATAATATATTGTAAACCAAACAATCGAAAAAAGCAGAGCTTAAAAGTAGAGGCAGTGTCGATTGACCAGTCCTTCCAGAACCAGCTTGTATATTGTATGATGACAGGAGGACAATTTAGGCCATCCCTGAATTAATGTCTTTGCAAACTTATTCAATTAATCTCTTTTCAATATAGGTTTGAAAATACTGATAAATAATTATCTTACCCTGTAGAAATAAAGTGTGGTCTAAACTCTACTTAACATATAAAATACTCCGCATACTGTGACATTCATTCAAGGACTTTTTATTTTAAGGATGATGATATTGTTGTTTTGATCAGTAGATGCTAAAAGTGATGCATTGGGTTTATAGAGTACAAGTAAAATCGTACTATAATGATTTCAAACATCAATAAAGTGAACGTGTGCCATGAATTATAAAAGGGATGTAACATTTATAACGGACATTTGAAAGACAGGGCAGACAATTGTAATTTAATTGTCCTTTAAGGAGTGATTGAAAATCGTTTCTGCTACCTGAAATAGACTTTATCTGCAAAACAGGCTCTTGATACGTTGTTTTTTGTGTGTGTGTATATTATCGTTGTACTTACGTCGCGTGTAAATGCTTAGTCGAGTTGCATTATTATGAATGGTATACCTTTTTTGCTGATCGATATACAAAGCCACAGTCATATTTTTTTTAGCAAACCAATAATTCATTCAACAATATTTGGAATCTGTAACGTTGTATTAAAATGGCAATAGGAAAATTTAATTTGGCAATCTGGTCTTCCACGGTAGATTAGCAGTCACTTGTCCAAATAATAAATTTTCCACGGCAACATGATGTGCATATTTCCTTATCCTGTCATGATACCGACAGCAAATGTGACAAATTTAGATGAAAAAAAAATGCAAAGAAATAAAGAAAAAAAGAGAAAACAAAAATAAGAACTTCAATACGGATCTTCGATTGTATGGTTACTATATTGTAATGTCATATGTTATCGTTGTAAGCTCTACAATTTTGTTTAAGCCACTGACGGTTTCTAGACAGTACCCTACAGTGTCACTCAGACTATTCGTATATTTTAGAATATAAACAGAGTAAACAATCATATCATTATTTCATATTATATTTAAGTAATAATGTTTAGAACTGCAATTTCATTCACAAGTAGGGTATCAAATAGTAACATAAGTTTGATCAACACCAAAGTCACTATAACGTAACATAGATCTGAGTGACATTCTTAGCGTCCTTGATGTCACGTACCATGTTGTGTAGGATAACAGGCATCGTAATTGTCCTAGATGTGACCTGTTGCTTTTAAATGCTGCTTTTAGCCGCCCGTTGATTATTTGCCTATAGTAGTTCATCACAATGTTTCTTTTATTCTCAACAGTTTTGCTCTATGTGTTATCTTCAGCCAGTATCAAGTCTTGATTTGCATCAAAATGAGCAACCATTGCGGAAAGAACAAGTTCTGTTTTTTTGAAGGAGGAAATGTTGACGGTATGCCTACCAGAAATGCTATTGTGACTTTGACTAGGATGGTTGTTCGTGTTCAAACTTTTAATACGTTTAATTGAATAATCTTTTACACCTTTGTGGTAAGTAATAGAATAAAATAATTGTTTAGTCAATTAACGTGTTCATATAGATCTATTTGAGTTATACAATATTCGAACAAATTTTAGGTATTTTAGGTGGCAAATTATTAAAGGTGATTTGCGTATATCAAAACCGGTAGTTGGTCCATATCAAGTGGCACCGTAACTACGCCATTAGATGTCACATAACACCTTTTCATTTGGCGGGATCTCTTTACGGCAAAACTGTCAGCAGCACACACCTAACTAAAACTAATCAACTTTATAATAACTAACAAATTTTGAGGATACTGCTCCCAAGGTTTCAGTTAATCAAACCAATAAGCATGGCTGACTTGACTGTGAACACGATAATAGTTCATTTCTTAAAATCGCCTTATACAAATATACAAACCCCTAGGAGCTGTAGTTTTTTACTTACCATTTTTTGATGTTTTGTTGTGGAAAATATGGTACTTCTATTTTTATATGGATTTCAACCAAACTTAAACATATTTTTGTAATAACAATAAAGTGTTGTTATTAGGAGAAGCTAGATTTCAAAATTACTATAAGAGTGGATGATGGCCATTTAACTTGTTTGTTGAAACGTTTAACTAAACGCAGGAGCCACTGCAGCTAAAAGTAAGAACAAACATTTAAAAGACTTTCCTCTTCTGTATCGCTTTTATGAACATTCACTAATCTTAGAATTGTTCTTCATAGTCATGTATCTCGTTTGTTCATATAATTAAGACTGACTGCGTTTGGTGACTAACATACCTAAAACGAAGTAAGAAGTCTCTTTAAATCGCACACCGATGGGTAAAAACACATCAATACTTCTATTCTACTTTTATAAAATCCTACGTTTATGATTAGACTTTGTTCTATTGCATTAAAATCTAAGGTTATTTGAGTTTTATGTTTTGCATGATCTCGTCATTCCTTGTATTAAACAACAGAAATGTAACCGTTACATCCATTGTGCTTATCACACCGAAGGGAAAAAAGTACTAACATACACAAACATATTCTCAATATTTTAGATATTTTAGATTTTCGTAAATTCTTATGTTCATTAATAGGTGTTGTTTTAACATTGCATAAAAATCTTAGATTGTCTAAGTTTTTTTTTTAAATAAGTGGAATCTGTGCCTGCAAATGGAGGCAAATGGAAAATAAGTAACTGTTATTTGTTCGTTATTGTGGGATGGGCAATGTTTCCTAATGTAGTTAGCTGATTAGAGAAAAGGAGTAGCTTCTAATGACAAACCTAACTGTTTCACATGGCGAAATATTTAACAGATACTCGAAAGTTGGTATACATGGAATAAAGATGATTTTGATTGAGGGTCGGTGCTCTGTTTTGGAAGTGCGATTTTATTTGTGTGACGTTTACAAAGAGTCCATCATTTCTTATTACTACCTGTCCAAATCAAATGTTAAGAATAATGCTTTTGAAATATGAAAGAAAACACGTGTCAGAGTTTAAGATTAGTTGTAATAATAGTACAAAATATGCAAGCGAGAACTTTAATTTTTTAACATTTAGTCTTTACCTCTTTACACTTCAGAATACAATGTTTGATAAGACCATTTCATGACACTTGTGAAGACTTTTAACACTCTTTGGTATATATAAAAAAACTAAAACATATTTATAAATTTGACAATTACATTTTGCAAATATTTTCTAAAAGCAGGGTCATAACCTTGGTATCATGTAAATCAACCGATTGTTTATCTATAAGTAAAGTCACGTGAAAAGAACAGTTCCAGCTAGTAAGCAAAGATGACATTGCTATTTTAAGATCATATCTGGTTCACGACAGATTGCAGTCACAGCCTAGTTCACAGTTTGAGATGTAAAACATAGATCGTACTATTTGCAACGAGTTAACATTACGAGAGACAATACAAAATATTGAATTTAGGATTGAAAGACATATAACGGTCAATTTATTTTAAATTTCAAATATACAACTTTCTTATTTTGCACTGGAAGATGACCAGATGCATTTTATTTTAGAATGTACTAGAATCTATTTCGTACTCTTTTTATAGACTTTATTCGACAAATTATTACAAACTTGTAATAAACCAGGACACTGCATTAAACACGTGTAAATTCCCCTTTTACAATGATAATAGTATATGTCTTCAGACGTAGCTTCAAGGCTGTTATATTTCGATCTTCTCAGATCGTTCATTTTTATGTCGCGTTATTGGTACTGTTTACTTTCTCAGCTTGGGTGGTTCTAATATTCCCTCTTTGATAGCTTTTGGTATTATACAATCACCCTATCATTTTAATTTTGTCTTTTGGCAGTTCTTGCTGGCAGGCTCCATACCCTCAGATCCCCTTCCTAAATTAAAGTTTCTTTAGTTCTGCCCATTGTTTTCTCGTTTAGAGCAAACCCATTATTTTAACTGGGGACCATACGCCGCTTTTCATGGAATTACACGCTAGTTCCACGTGCAACGTCGTATGAACACATCTGCAGATGTCTCTAAATTGTCTTTTGTACTTGTAGCATGTGAAAATGTTGAGTTCTGCTCAATCCTGGGCTAGAGGGTTTGGACGGCAGCATCCATTTCTACTATCGTCCATGAACAAGCTCAATCAAAACAAGCCTGCATCATTTTCGTTTTTGGTGACCTGTGGAGTTTTCACTTGTTCTATTATAGACATTTATGTCTTTCAAAACGCGTTTTTTTCTAAATTTTACAGAAATATCTGTAAAACCCGTTATTACATAACCGTTTTCTATGTTTATGTATAGGGCGGCTTGACACATAAAGTATGTGCTCTTCACCACTGTACCTATGAGTCGTGCAACATCAAGTTGTAAAAATGAAATGAATGAACTGGCACGCAGAAAAGTGCCATTCAAATATTCCACATGACAATGCAAACACAACCAGCCGTGTCCAACTGTATAAAAACAGTTTGGTTAATTCCGAATGATATGTATCAACACATCCCGACATGCACAAACAGTAGCCCGATGAACTCCCCGGAAACACTACCAGATAAATTCCCTTGCGAAGAATTAATGGCAAGTTAAGGCCTTTACGCGCGCGCAACGCTCCTTGCCTATCCGGCCCGAATCCGAAGAAAATCCCAAGCAAAACTGTTCACATGTCTTCTTCAAAGTTAATATCTTCCATGAAAAAGTGATTGTGGAGATTTTTGTAAACCATTTGTCTTAAATCATTATTCATTTTGTGTAAGAACCTAGCCAGATCCTTATTGAAGGTGGCTGTCAGTCTAACCGTGCAATCACTTTGAATATCGTAGATGATAAGACAAAAGTATTTGTAGTAATTGTGATGATCATCTAATCTGCCTTCTGTTCCCAAAAATATTTTATATGTGTTATTTGTTACTTGCATTTGTTTCAGATCAAAACGGCTGATGTTTGCCATCCAAAAAACATCTTCTGAGTCTACAAGCAATCTATCCATCCTTAAATCCATGTGATTATAAGAATGGTGCACCTTACTACTAAGAAGCATTCTTGTTATGTCCTTGACCCAATCCATGCCTAATGACAAATTTGATTAAAATTTGAATAGGTATTATTAGTCTGTGTAATCAACTAAGATTGATTCACGTTCCGCATATGACGTATTATCTTTGAAAGTCGCTATATATAGTCGAGGAAAATTACCTCGTAATTTTGCTCAAAATTTCACCAAACAACTGTCCGTCCTATTGGGCCCACAAAACAACTCAGGCGGCGGTATCACACCCGAAATCCGAAGTCACACCAAGCCATATTCTAACCCCCAGACAACAACAATAATCCTCACCAAACTGTAACAATGCGAGAATACTTACCTTAACACACAGAGTGAAACCTCCAGGGCACCGCCATAGAACCATGTAAATTAAATTTCGAATTTTGAGCTCGTATCAAATTTTCGACCGAATCCCGAACAGAATCTCTAATACTAAAACAATCTCACCGACCAAACGCCTCTAGATCATCCATTAGCCCAGACTCCGGCCTAAAAACCATCCAATCAAAATGCTATGCCACCACCCGTAACAAAAACGTAGCAGGCCCCCAAAAAAATCAGACAAACGTCAAAAGTCAGTAACTAATCAAAAATGTTTGTTAATATATTAAGATTTAAAGCATACATGTACCATCTAATCAGAATCCAACAGTGAACAGCTGCCGGAAATAACCGTACGTTGCAATAAACTTCCATATACCTAAAAATATAAACATGTCCGCATGCTCCCATTCTCAGTTATACACAGTGTGCGTCATTACTGGATGTAAGCACCCATGACCCTGTCTTCAAATGAATGAAACCAAGCAGAGAGGAATCGAAACGCACCAAAACCACACATAGACACCCCGTGGAAATAAAGACATAACCTACAAACACCTGATTAACTCCGGAACGTTAGAAAAAAAACCGTCGATTACCAAGTCACTGTAATCAGACAAGCATCCGAAGTTAGTATCTAATCAAAAATTTTTAGTTAATGTATTTAGAGTGAAAATACATGGTATTACCAAATACGGGAGTGTAAACAAACAATCCATGAAGCCAGTCAAGTGATAACTGATAACTGCATTGAAAAACAGTTGGGCACCGTCTTAGAACCACATGCCTCCCAGACACTACCGTAAGACAGTGTGCGTGCAAGTCATGTAACACCCCTAACTTATTAAAAACAGTTATTTAAATGCCCAAACCAAAATGTTATGTCATCACCTGCCACAACCACATACAACGTGCCACGTCATCACCCGCCACAACCACACACAACGTAGCAGGCTCAAAAAGGTTATGCCATCATCCGCTATAAACACACATAACGGAGTATGTCTACCAAAAAACTCGGACAAGCGTCATATGTTAGTATCTAATCAAAAATTTTTAGTTAATAAATTAAGAATTAAAATAAACAGTACCATCCAATCAGAATCCAACAGTGAACAGCTGCCGGAAACAACCGCACGTTGTATTAAACTACCATATACCCTGAATATGTCAACATGTCCGCAAGCTCTCATTCCCAGTTATACACAGTGTGCGTCACCACCGGATATAAGTGACCATGATTTTGCCTTTAAACGAATGAAACCAAGCAGAGATGTATCGAAACGTACTAAAATCATATAAAGACATCTTGTGGAAATACTGAATAACTCTGGAACATCAGAAAAAACTCCGCCGATTATCAAGTCACCGTAATCAGACAGGCGTCCGAGGCCAGCCACTAATCAAATAATCACAGTCAATGTATTTAGAGTGAAAATATATGGTATTAACAATTACGGGAGTGTAACTTGCAGTCCATGACGCCGAAATGCCAGCCAAAAGACAATTACCATGAAAAACAGCTGGGCACCGCCTTAGAATTACATGGTATCGTCTGATACAACAGCATTATTAACTGTCAGAATCTACTAGTGTGTGGCATTATCTGTACTCTGTTCCTGTACCCTATCAAGTACTATTGATTAAAGAAGTTATTTGCTCTGTCAATATAATTCCTCATTTTCTTGTGGAGTTTCCTATTTGTCAGTAATAAGGTCTTATTTTTCATTTGTACTCTGTAGCATGGTTTCAAAAAAATACCTTTTTTAGCTCTATTTAAAAGCTTTTTCGCAATGAGATGTCTGCCGTCCAGCTTGTTAAAAGTAACTGGACAATATCTTGTATTATTACCTCTTTTCCTATACTGAGACAACCGTTTCTGGTCCTTATAACACATAGAAACACCGTTAAAATATCTGTAAAACCCGTTATTTCATAACCGTTTTCAAATTCCGTAATATTACCGTAGATAATTCTTATATTGACGCTTGCGTTTCATATAGGCTGTGTGACGTCACTTGTTACGTCATTTAATGATTGTTTACGCGTTTACTAGTTCATCAACATTGAAATAGTTAAGTTAACTTGTGTCAAGGAGTAGTATTTAATATACAATAAACAGTTTAAGTGAACCCGAGTGTATAAGAAAACGATAATTTCATTTAGATCTATATCGAGAAATATGCAAAACTTCTGCTTGGCGGGACATTATACCACGAAAGAATAATTTATAGACAGGCCAGTTGTAGCAAAAAAAATCTATCGCAAAATACCACCCAGGAAACAGATTTTTAATATTTCATTTTTTGAATGTGTCAATCAAATAGCATACACTTAATTATGTTTTTCGACGAATTTTAATATCTATATATTTACCCAGGTATTACATATCAATAATAAAATAGTTGTAACACTGATAACTGACAGACGAAAGACATCACAGACTGATGTAATTTAATTGCACTTTAAGGGACTAAAATGGGTTGTGTTTGTTGCTTGAAATAGACTTAATCTGAAAATTGTCTGGTCAGATCGATCATTCTTTTAACATATATAAATACTCGTTGCACAATAGTCTCGAAGAAAATGCATCAACAGACATTGATAGTTGGTTTTCAACATTGTAAATATTATCTCTATTGACAAATACAAAGCCTCTACTACCTTTCTAAGCAAACCAACAGTAAATCAGTAATATCGCGATGATAACGCTAATTATATGTTACTCCATTTGAAGACGTGCTGATTCACAGGACATGTACATGGTGAGTAACAGAGAAACATATGGGTTCGGCTACAAATTAAGAATTAACAAACATTCAGCCGTTCCCAACGCTGTGTTGATACGTTCAATGAAAAATCTGTTCAACAGTACAATTGCTTTACCGGTCACTCGTTAAGCTTAATGTTTTCATCTTTAAATGTAAGCATTTGCGTTTAATGTAATGACTGTGTTAGCAGTTTTCAAACATTAACATATAAGATTTGGACACATTTTCATCATAATTAGGTCAGGTTTAGTTCCTGCACGACGATATTTTATTAATTTTAACAATGACAATGTCTTTAAATAAAAATAAAAAATGTAAATATGTAAATGCAAGAAATGTAGATTTGTTAACCATTCATTGCCAAACAAAAAAAGACAAAAAGAAAATGCGCTCGTTAGCTAAGGATTAATTAATTGTCACATTGCTAATATTTGCGAGTTGAGGTGACTAATAATACACCAGGCATTTATTTATCTTTCATTTTTTGTCAACTGTTGATCAAAGACCTTTATTTTGAAAGGAATGCCGCTAAGTTCAAATTACCATGGCCTAAATGAAGTTGTCAATGTTCAAAACCGGAATTCGTTTTGGAATCAAACGGAATGTTTTAACTGAGATAGTTTATAACAATGCGTCAACTTGATTTTACTCATTTGTACATACAAATGAGCCGCACCATCAGAAATCCAACATAGTGCATTTGCGACCAGCATGTATTCGCGCAGTCTGGTCAGAATCCATGATGTTCACTTTCAAAGCCTATTGCAATTGGAGAAACCGTTTGCGAACAGCATGGATCCTGACCAAACTGCGCGGATGCGCAGGCTTGTCTGGATCCACGCTGGTCGCAAATGCACTACGTTGGATTTTTCATGGTGCGGCTCAAATATGGTTGGAAGGAAGGTTTGGCATTTTACAGAATGTTTAGAAAGTTCAGGGCCTTGGCCTTATATATATGGTATGTAGCATTGCCTAGTGGTTCTCTAACAAGATTGTTCAAATTATGCCCCTTGGGGATCACTTGTATCTGATTTATTTAGGATAGGAAAAAATACTTTGAAAATTATCTGGTTATATTTCACAGACTGTTTAATTATAATGACCTGATGACCCCAAGTAATAAGGGGTCACTTGGCTGTGACCTTGACCTACTGACCCAATTTCTTGTTTCTTAAGATACAGCCTTGAAATTTGGATGACATATACAGTTTTCACATCGATCTTAAAATTGACTTTCAGTAATCATGAATGTGACCTATTGACCTACTTTCTTAATATTTTTACATTTGAAACATGTAACTCATATAACTCAGGTGAGCGATCCAGGGTCGTCATGACTCTTTTGTTTAAATATTTGATGCATGACAAAGCATAGAACGCTTTTCAAAGTGACATACATGGCCCTATCGCGAAGGCATAGTTTGAAAAAAATAGTATCATTTAGTTTCTGGTGTTTTCACTAAGAGTAATACCGATTATAACGATTGTTATTACGTATAATCTGCCGCTTTGAAGAAAATCTACTTCTAGCCAATTAACGTCTTCGACCGCTACAAAGTAAACCAATTTTCAAAAGATACTGTTATTTTAGACGGTGTCTCAGAGGAATTTAGTGCGACTGTTAACTATCCGTAATCTCAAATCCAGTCGGTGTATAGTTTCTATTTTCTGTCAAGCAAACATTTTATCTACGTTAACTAACATTCCTATTTAGGTTAAACTGTGATTTGATGTTAAAGCAGAGGTTTATTGGAATTACAATAAATATTGATTGATTAAAAGCAATTACTATAGCGATTTGGTTAGTTCAGGCGTTTTAATCACCGAAATGCACACCACCAAACTAATCGATATAATACAACTGGAATTGAAATATAGTAGCTCTTTTAGAATTTCAGAATGAAATACACATGCACTGTAACAAGATATCAACAAATAGATAAATGAAATTCATTATATCAAGCGATTTGTAACTATGATATTTTCCATTCCATTCATGAGACTGCAATAGAAGACGCCTAAGCAGACACCCGCTCACTTTGCTGAAATAGATCTTTATTAGTTCCCTACCATTCAGTTTGTTTTTGTCAGGCACAAGATCTGAATATTACATATACATCAAAAAGTACAACACAACAACATATCATCAAGTAATAAACCTGAATACGAAGCAAACATTGACGCCTCTTCACTTCAACAGAGAAGTAATTTCTTATTCAAGAGTATTGTGTCTGTTCTATTGACAAATATATAATAGAAAGAAGCGTAGGTAATATTACCATGTGATGTTATAAATTATTCGTATATATTCAAAGGCTATTGCAAAAACAGCTAAATAATTTGCTCACAAAATTATACAACGATACAGAGTGAGTTGTTAGACTTGTTAGAGATGTAGATTACTACCATTTGCCTCACTGGGGTTACCAGAACTGAAAATAGATTAAAACAAACCCTTTAAATGATTTTTCACATACATCTCATAGCGGATCTTCACTCTTCAAATGTTTTGTTTGTTGTTGTTTTTTTTTTTTCAAATCTTTTGCTTGACTGCACACACGCCAAAGAGCTAAAATAGAGAAATGTATTGCCCATTAACCGCTTTATTGAAGTTATTCAAACTTGACCAGGCGCATTTTTCAGGAAACATTTTTCGAAAGCAACGCTTGGTTTTGACATTGTGTATTAGTGACTACCTCATCTAATTCAGCAAATAAAGATTTAAAAACATTTTTGTATCTCTTACACGGACCTTTCTTAGATTGTTCAAATCATTTCGATTGATTTCACTAACGTGTTGCAAAAGTCATATGCTTTAAGCCACATCTTCTTATTAACCGCTTTATGTGTCCTAGACAAACTTATACCTTTCATAAGTCTGTTTTGATAACATGTGTGGCTGTACACTCAATGGAAGAAAGGTTTAAATGACTTCTTCTTTTGAACCACCTGATGAATAATCGTCAAACGTGATCAGAAACATACTGTCAAAACATTTTGTCATTTTTCTCAATTCAACACACATGCCCTTATTGGCTGCCTCAGCTTAAAAACGTTTAACAATTTGTTCTCATGGAGCACTAGTAGTGTTTCAAAAGGTGTAAAATTTCATGCACCGAAAAAGACAATTTGAAACTAATCATATTCCTATATTTTCTTATATTACTTCTATTGAATACTGACAATACGAGAAGTCCATAGTTATTTCTCACAGACATTTCCTTCATTCATTCGGCAACGGACATCCTTGGAAAATGTTAATACAATAATATGTTATGAAATTTATTTTTATGTTTAAAACAAATATCTGCAGCGACAATCATGAAGTATTAATTAAGTGTAGTTGTATGGTTCGTGCGCTAAAATTATGATATTACTCGTATAATATACAAAGTAGTCATAAAGTTGTAGACGTTTTTGCGACGTAAATTGCATGTCTTAAATCTGTTGGACAATATGTAACACATAATACATGTTCATTTCGGTTCCTGTTGCTTTACAGCGTGTCACTAAATAAGAATATTTTTAGCTCGGTATAACGTATGTGAATGTATTTGTATTGTGTTATGAGTATGATATAAATCTTGTTTCTAAACCATTTACAATTGCATCTATTAGAAGGAAGACCAATGCACAAAATTACGTATTTCAGGGCTAGCTTTGGAGGTTATTTATCTTGGCTATCAACATGTTTCATTCTTTATATTCGTTAATACAGAAGACCGTTTATTCCTATCTTCAACCTAACCAAAAAAACATGTCAGGAGTATGGAGTTACACAGGAGTAATTGTGCAGCTTTGTGTTCTACCTAAACGTTATACCAAATGCTGAAGTCTGAAAGGTTGGACCGACCTCAGTGTCGATTGAATAAGGTCGGATGTTTTGAATCACTTGCCCCTCCTTGTATATGATGGCACCATTAACCGGTGGGGGGGTGGGGGGGGGGGCGGTTGGAGGAGTGAACCTCTATATGCAGCACGTATAGGCGTACCATGTGATGCTTTAAGCACTGGTATTCGCAGTAGGGATAAAATGATCTCAAGGGAAGGGGGGAGGGGTGCGGTCATGACTGTGTGTTACAATAAGGCTGTTATTATTACTAATGTCATTATTAATATTGTTATAACAATTTTTAGCTTACCTGGGCACGAAGTGCTAAAAGGTGAGCTTTTGTGATCGCCCTGTGTCCGTCCTCCGTCGTCGTCCGTCCGTCGTCGTCGTCATCAACAATTTGACTGTTAACACTCTTGAGGTCACAATTTTGGCCCAATCTTAAAGAAACTTGGTCAGAATGTTACCCTCAATAAAATCTTGGACGAGTTTGATATTGGGTTATCTGAAATTAAAACCTAGGTCACAAGGTCAAATCAAAGAAAATGCTTTTTAACACTGTAGAGTCCACATTTATGACTGTATCTTCATGAAACTTGGTCAGAATGTTAATCTTGATGATCTTAAGATCTAACTTGAATCTGGGTCATGTAGGATTAAAAACTAGGTCACCAAGCCAAATCAAAGAAAAGCTATTTAACACTGTAGAGGCCACATTTTTAACCATATCTTAATGAAACTTGGTCAGAATGGTAATCTTGATGATCTATAGGTTACGTTCAAATCTGGGTCAGGCGGGGTCCAAAACTAGGTCATTAGGTCAAATCAAATGAAAAGCTAGATAGCACTTTAGAGGTCACATTTGTGACCATAGATTAATGAAACTTGATCAGAATGTTAATCTTGATGAGTTTTAGGTCAAGTTCGAATCTTGGTCATGTGGGGTCAAAAACTAGGTCACCTGGTCAAATCAAAGGAAAAGCTAGTTAAAACTTTAGAGGCCACATTTATGACCATAGATTAATGAAACTTGATCAGAATGTTAATCTTGATGATCTTTGGGTTAATAGATCATTGATTTCAACTCATTTAGATATGAAGATTGAATACTGCTTAAGCCGGTGCTAGGGGGCGTGGGCAGTGTTGCATTTTCCATTACTGCTCGTGAACAGACTCAATCAAACCGAGTCTGCAATTTTCACTGTTTGCCTTGTTCTCGGTGCTTCCGAGGGATCTTCTTTCCAGATTTTATTAATAGGTTAGGTGAGCGATACAGGGTCTTCATGGCCCTCTTGTTATTATTATTATGTACAACGCCATTGAATATATCATTGTATAATAGGCGTTATAATAGGCGTTTAATCAAACTATTCAGTTTCCTTGTCGTTTTTGGCTGAAAGCTTTGCTTTGTTTTAAGTTTGTTCATGTTAGAAAACCGGCCAGCTGGATTACGAAATGTATGTGGTTGTCCGAGCCTGAAAGGAGGGACGCCAGTCCTGATATCTCCCTCCGCCAAAAATGTGCACAGTTGTCGTTTGATCTGTGATTGTGTTGGCGCGTAACTGTAAATCCAACGTTACCCTAATGGTAAATTAGTATATGAATTCTAAACAAAATACTGATATCATTTAATCTAATTAATTCGTGCCTAAGTTCACAGAACGCGGGTTTTGTTTAAATGAGTCTTATAAAGTTAATTATGGGCTCACCAAAACACGACGTACCAATCCTAATCTGAAGTGCAGAGAAATTTGATTTCTTGGTGGCACCTTAGCAATACTTCAATTATATCAAAAGTCTCATGCCACTAAATAAGATTTTTTCTGTTGTTATTTTGTTTGACATAACCATAAAACTTGCTCTTTCGAGCTTATAATAACAATTTATTGAAGAGTCTTTGATGCTACTACAATATAAAGAACTCGGAGTCATTGCGTGCGTGCGTGCGTGCGTGCGTGCGTGCGTGTGCGTGCCTGTTTTTGTATATGTGTGTGAGCCGAGGAGTTTTAATGGTATTTAATGGTATTTAAATAATAATGCAAGGAGAAAATATATATGGCGAAGTCCACGAATCTAAAATATTTCTTTGCTATGCTTAAAACTTATCGATATTTTTTTCAAAGTAACGTGTAATACTTCGTCAATCGACTACGTCCTAAAGGGTAACGCTTATTGGAAACATGCTGTCTAACTGGTTCATATAAAATCAATTGGTGGAAATAAAAATAGCAATATTAGAAATACTGAATTTAAATTAGTTACCATCAGACTTCACATTTAGGATGATCAAGTACTTTAGTCAAATTAGTTGTTTAACGAAATAAAAGGCCCTTTCCCTTCTATACAATACATATTGTGAATATAAATGTCATTTTTGTTCCGAACAGTTTTTTTTTTTTTTTTTTTTGAATTATCAACAACTCTCAGGGAGTTAAAAAGTTTTGCAAGAACACCGATGCTATAAAGATATAAATCTGAATGAATTCTTTAAATGGCTGAAGTATTTATTGCTTAGAATAGACTCGATCTGGGTAAACACAAACTCTGTTTAAATACATTTCAAACGCATTGAAAAATTGTGCGTTTGTAAGTAAATATAGAGAACTAATTATTACAATATTTGTACTTAGAAACTCTAAAAATAAAACATACCACTCAATTTTAAAATTCAATAGAGCGATTTTCATCACCTCTGTATTGATGGCGTACACGACCAAAGTATCACTGCGCAAAACTATTGGGTATTATATTAGCAGTTACTCCTTTTCCTGATCCGTTATTCTAATCACTAATTCATACTTGGATGACGTACCTCTCCATTTGTTTTGACCAAAATAATACAAAAATACAAGTTGATATAGCTGATCAAACATTATGTGCCTGGTAATTATGTCTTTTGATTAAAGGGATGGTAAGATCGTATAATGCAAATGTGTATAATGACACCTTATGATACAGTTGCTACACGTAAATAGGTTATAGATATCACGTGACTATTATTGTCTCATTATTCATAGAAAATTCAAGAAAAAATGCAATTGTAAAATTACATTAACGTAACATTATGTTCATGATCTTAAATAAAATTATATTCGTATTCAGCGTGTACAATTTACGTTGCCTATTTATATCGTGTGAGTTCGGACAAATAGCTGATATGCATTAGTTTATAAATGTTGAAACGTACATAATGTATATAACATTTTAGCGTATTAGAATTACGTTACCAGCTGTCAATAGGCAAGTTCTTCTAAATCAAACGATGAAACAACAAAGCTGTCATTAACAATTTGATTGGATGAAAACTTTATACTAGTAACCGCACAAGGAAGAGCACACGACAAAGTGTCCCAGTATTTGAAGAATTATTTGGTTAATAATTCAAAAGGTTGATTAAAAGTCCAAAGTTTGTAAACAAGCAAAAATCACAGGCAATAATATCGATCCCAATTGAACGTAATGTAATCAGCAACACACTTTGCAGCATGAAATTAATCTGCATGATTCGTTTAATTATTTAACCAAGTTACTTTATTGTTCTGATTTCAATTATTTGCCAATCCGTGGTGAAATAATACACAAAGGTGTGCCTGATGTCTTTTTTCTAACATCAAAAACTGGAAAGTCGGCGCATATTATCTATACTTTCATCAGTGTGGCGTTAAACATAACAAAAACAAAACCCTAATACATGTACACTGTTCGGGTTAACCTTTCTACAGTACTTCTGAACGCATGTTATACCTATAAATGCACACACCTAGACTTTTCTTACTGGGCACCTAACATGTTTTTGGAATTCTAAACTAGAGCTGAATTAAATGTACATTGTGTAGAACATTACTTTCATTTTAACAAATATAACGTAACGTTCTAGGAATTTTGATTTAATTCAGATAGCTGCATACATGTACGATTTGACAGTATCTTTTTATTAAGTTACAGGAAGGGAGACCCTAGTTTTAGCAATTAAAACTTGTCAATTGGGCAAAAACTTCATACACTTTTGTACTACCTTTTAAACACGGGAAGTCATTATTAATTCCATTTGAATGCAGTTAATGTTATGTGGTTTAAGGCAGACTGAAACGAGATTATCAATGTTTGATACAGCACATGTTTGGCTAATTTAACTACTTTTGTAAAATATACATCACCAACTGATATGTTTTGCAAAATACATCAATAAAAGTCTTTTGTCATTTCTATAGTGACATATAAAGAATAAACGACTTTTTCTAAAGAAACTAAAACAATCTAGTAAATAAAGCAATAGTTTTTTATTTAAGAAATAATATATCTCATCCACTGATTTGTCGTTGAATAAATCATTGTTTGGAGTTCAGATGCGACGGAATTATATCACGAGGGTGCAGCCCGAGTGATATAATAATACGCATCTGAACGACAAACAATGATTTATTCAAGAGCAAATCACTGGATGAGATATATTATTTCGATTCTAACACGTTAACAAGGATTTTTAAGTACATCCTTGACGACATTCATTAAATATTTGCCCGTTTTCAATCGGTTTCATTTCTAGCGCGCCGCTATGCCGTTTGACGCCATGACGTAATAACTGTGATGTCAGAACAGTGATTTGTTGTATTATAATTCACTGTTTTCTGCCTTCTTTGTTTAATAAGAAAATGAATCGGATCGTGTTAGAATAATACGCTCAAGGACTTTTCACCCCATTAATGCATTTGAAAACTTAGGTCCAAGAAGATTTTCGTAGTGCATACTTTTATGTATCAAAAATTAATAATAAATAAGGGTATAAATGATTATTATTCTGTACTGAACGAAGACGGCTTATGAAGTGCGTATCCAGATTAGTTATATTCGGATACACACTGAGTCGGATGTCGTCTTTGGTGAAGTATATCACTTATCCACTGAAGTCGATACACACAAAAAGAGAAAACCAAACAAGTTTTCTCAAATGATATAAAGGTTAAATTGATTTTTCGTTACAAATCTGAAACGTATTCGCCGTGGACGTAATTTAAAACGTTCACGTTGTGGTGTCAAATGTTAAATCCTGGAACAAGTCTGTGCAGTATTATTTTGGTGGCACTCCCATATAGAAATAATTTAATGGTGTTTGAAAGTGTCGCTTTGCCATGACTGGAAATTGAGAAATGCTTGCATTTCAGAAGAATAAATGTCCATGACAAAAATAAAAAAATTTCAATAAATATACTTTGATCAAATAAAAGTTTTTTGAATAACATAATGATTTTGCAAATGCAAGCCGTATGACGTGAAATATAGCTTAAGCAACACAAGCAAAGATAAGTGTTATAGCAATTCAGCGTGAAACAAGCACAAGACGCCGCGGTCATGCTTCCAGTATTACAAAAGAAACCGCCAAATGGAATCAACTTTAATGAATGAATATAAGTGAGTATCAAAATATTAAATAGTAATTGCAACGTACGGACGAGGCGCTTATAAAGTCATGTGAACTTGATACATTAGCGATAATTCGATCGAAGTGTAGACACATCAATGAAAACCATTTTTTACAGTTTATTAACAGGCTGATGCTCAAACCACACAAGCAAAATAAGGAATAATGGTGCCATAGCAAAGATAAGTGTTATATCAATTCATCGTAACAGAATACGTGCTCAATATATGCACCTTTATGTAGTAGAACTGCGTCATCAGGCGTCATTAGACAGATTTTCTATTTACCGTTTAATCAAATGCCAGAACTGCCAGTAACATGCTTTTGACCAGATGAAGTAATATAATCACTATAAGTAGAACATTCTGTCTGGAGCATGCGACAAATTAGTACTATTTAATGACTCTTGGAGGATTGCCATATATAATATATCGGTCTGGATAAATGAGTACCTAAGTAACGACTAGAAGCAAACAGTTTTGAACACTGTAAGTTTATAAAAACATGCAATAATGCCTACCCCGGTAAACATTTTCATAGTTTAACTATTAATAAAAGTAAAATAACGGTTTGCAAAAGTATAAACTGCTAAATCTCCTATTACAGTGGGTAAGCAAACCTTTCTTTATATATGGATGGATGGATGGATGGATATACTTATACATTCAGCGAACAGTTTTAAATCTGTGTGTCTGTTTTGAACTGATATTTTTTCTCATAGCCTTTGAAGCATATCAATCATCCAATATTGAATCTGTTTATTCAGTCACTAGACAGATGTTCCTACATATTGTAATTAAACTGTGGCAATTAGATATAATTTATAATTTCACTTGCATGTAAAATAAAACAGGAGCAGTAAAACCGAGGACACTAATAGTATATTCTTCATATTAGCAAATATACGAAAATATACTGTTGAAAAACGGCGTTAAACCCAAAACAAACAAACGAATATATAATCATATTTTATACCATTCCCAATAGCTTAATTGTACTCCCAACACCAATACACCAATTGATTCATTATAGCTCTATACGTTAATATAAAACATTCTGTCATTGAGGGAAAAGTGTAAATAAAAGAATGTTCGTCCTTTTTTCTAACGACACACATAATACTACAGCAGTTCAACGAATCAATCCCGAATGCTCTTATAATATGTGAACATATTAAAACCTGGTGTTATGTCGTTGATGATTGCAAACTCCGTTTTTAGGTTGCGGCAACAATAATTGGTAAATTTATAAAACCTTTTAATTAAAAGAGTTTGTGTCCAGACTGATTTTGAATTATGTCGCATGTTTGTTGTTCAACAGTTACGATCGGGCGACACGATTTCGTTTCCTGTCGTCTGACGGAACAGGTAGAAGGCTGTTTGTTCTTAAGGTTACAAGAGTGTTTGTGTGTTTTACAGGTTTGCGCACTTTGAATGTATTTTTTTCTAATTGCACTTTTGTTTGTTTGTTTGTTGTTTTTTTTTTTTGTTTTTTTTTCTGTTTTTTTTCTTTCTTTTTTCTTTTTGTTGTTGTTGTTGTTTGTCTTTTTTTTCGATGCAACAACGGTGAGGGGAAAGTGATTCGAAGCCAGCTGCCTTGATAACTGAACTGCAGAACAGAAGCCCCACTGACGAATAATGAGACATACAAAATGTGTTTAATGTATTCAAGAGTAAACAGATTGATTTGATCTTCTTTTGTCATGATAACTAAAGACAAAGCTGGCATTTCCTAAACCGAGGCTGTATAGTCAGGAAGCAGAGCGTAAAAGTAGAGCCAGTCAGCAAATTAGTTTATATTAGTGTCGGCTGACCAGTCTTTTCAGAAAAAAATAGCTTGTTTCGTTCATTCACAAACGCAACGAGAGTACCAGCTAATAACAAACAAGATATGCCACACATCTCTAAGCTGACAGTCATTGAAATTTTAACTGTAATAAATGATATATAGGAATTTAAGCTTTTCCAATGGAGGCAAATGTAAGTTGCATTGACATTTGAATTACCACAACAAATCGGGTAGTGTTTTTATAGAAATGTTAATTCATGCTAATTATTTGTGAACAAAGCTCAACATACACAGTGTTTGTTGTTTTGCACTGGGTTTACAGAGTATTACAAGTAAAAAACTGTACTAAAATGACTTCAGACATCAATAAAGTGAACGTGTACCATGAATTATAGAAGAGGCGTAACATTTATAATTGACAGGGCAGACGATTGTAATTCAGTTGCGCTTTAAAGGGATTGAAAATCGTTTTTGGTTCCTGAAATAGACGTCTATCTGCAAACAGACTATTGATACGTGGATATGTTCGTTGCAATGAAGTTGCGAGTAAATGCATAGTCGAGTTGCATCCGCGCAGTCTGGTCAGGATCCATGCTGTTCGCTGTCAAAACCTATTGCAAATAGAGAAACAGTTAGCGAACAGTATGGATCCTGATCCACGCGGGCTGGTCTGGATCCATGCTGGTCGCAAAGCCACTATGTTGGTTTTCTCATGGCTTGGCTCATATTATATCTTACGATCCCTATCCAGTGGTACTATAACTACATCATTAGAAGTTACATGACATTTGTTTGGATCTCTTTACCACTCAAAACTGTCAGCAGCACACACCTAACACCTAACTGACAGAAAATACGTAATTTATACAATAGCAAATCGAAGGCAACTCTGGAGGACTCCGCTCCCAAGTTTTCGGTTAATCCATTCAAACAGTTAAACCAAAAAGCATGGATGAACTGACTGTAAACATTTACTTCGTCTAAGATCATAGTTCATTACTTAACTTGGCCTAATTCAAATATACAAACCCCTAGGAGCTGTATCTTTTTAATTACCATTTTGATGTTTTGTTGTGGATAATTTTGCTCTTCTACTTTTCAACAGATTTCAGCCAAACTTAGACACACTTATATAATAATAACAGTAAAGTATTGTTAGAGAAGAAGCTAAATTTTACAAATGCTATCAGAATGGGCAGTGGCTATTCATTTTCTTTCTTGAAATGTTTGACTACACACAGGAGCCGCCACATCGAAAAGGAAGTCATATTTTAAAGAGGCGTCATCTGTGTTGCTTTTATGAACACGAATATGTCTTTATAGCCATGTTCAAATAGTTTTGACAGAATGCGCCAAGTGACCAACATACTTAAAATAAGATAAGAAACAGCTTTCAACGGCCGCTGCTGATGAAGCTCGTGAGTAACTGTTGTTAGTTCGTTATTGTGGGATGGGCAAGATTCTTTACGAAGTTAGTTAGAGAACAGTAGTAGCTGCTACTGACAAACCCCAACTGTTACGCACGCCGATAAATTTAACAGATACTCAAAAGTTGGTAAACATGGATATCACAATACTTTTGATTGGAGGTTTGTTCTCTCTTTTGGAAGGTCGATTTCATAATTGTTTACCAGCAGTCCATTATTTCTTTCTGCTTGTCCAAAGCAGATATCAAGAACATCTCTTTAAAAATACGAAAATAACCTGTGTCGGAGTTTAAGATATGCTGTAAATGTTAGAGAACAAAATATGCTAGTGGGAACGTGGAAAAAATAATTTTGTTGTTTATCAATGTTTGTATAACATTAGCCTTTGCCTCGATTACTTATCTATACACCCTCAGAATACAGTTTATGATAAGACCATTTTATGTTAGTTGTTAACACTTTCAACGCTCTTTGATGTATATAAAATAAGTTTGAGAACTCATTTATAAATCTCTCTCTGTCTATGCACATTTCTAAATGTGGCAATTTTGCAAATGTTTTCTAAATTGGGGGTTTCAACATTTGTACCACTACTGGATGCACATACCATTAAACATGGTTTAAAACCCTGTAAAATATCCATTAAAATAGGAAAAACCGTTAATTAACCCCATTAATTCTTGCATCACTTTATTTAACAGGTTTCACAATATTAATGGGTTACATGTTAAAATACCATTAAAACACCCATTTTTAACCATGAATCATGCCATTAAAAATTTAGTTTGGTAGCTAAAATAGTTAATGGCTTTGAAAAAATAGTGAAAATCTGTATTTTTTTAATTTAACAGGATTATTCATGGCCCTTAAATTTGATTTAATACCCATTAAATGTTCAGGTTGTGTACGATTTCATTTAAGAGTAAACTTAATGACCCTTAACAGCAATGTAATGCCCATTAAATCCTAAATTCTGTAAAATGTTATTCGTATATATTTTCTTTCTGGTTTTTGGCTTGCTGTCCTATTGAATGCTTATAATTCCAGTCTCATATTGTTCTAAAATGGACTTTAATCACAATAAATACATACTACGCACACATCGTCTGTTATATTTAGTTGCATTGAAGTTATTTCCCCTTGATGCAGTTACGCAATTTTTTTCAAATGTTTGGCAAATTGTGTTCCTACAAAAATCGGATTTATTTCAATGAAAGTCGGATGGAAACGTACTAATTTATTTGATAACATCAATCTACAATATTTTGATAAGGGTAAATACGTATTGATGCATGCCACTTTTTCTGTTCTTTGTTTTTCTTGTCCAAATAATCTGCATTTGTATAAGAAAATGGGTGGGGTAAGGAATTTACATTATAAAATGTGTTCAGACTACAGTCGATTGGTCAGTTCCGGATCACTAAGGGATATATTTGTTATAGAGCTTCGAAAATATATCTTTAAAAGCAAAGTTTTGCACAGGGAGAAAGGAAAATCCTTATGCTTTTTAAATTACCACATTTGGTTTGAAAATTCAAAGTAAATAATTATTCTGCAGGAGCAACAGTGGTGACACATGTCCGGTCAGTTTCGGATCATTCTGGTCAGTCTTTGATCATTTAAGAGTAAAACTTAAATGCACTGTGACACATTTGAAATGATGATTGTTTTCTGTCATCCAACCAATTCATTACATTTTGACAGACTTGAAAGATAAAAATATTTCCTTGTTTAAAATTGGTTTCTCGATCGTGTTGCGTCCCTGCTGCGTGAGTTCCGGATCACATGGATTGAAAAAAATATGAATTTTTGTCACATTCCAGCGATCTGTAAAACTTATATTTTGGTATGTTATTTCTCTTATTGAAACAAAATTTCATGCTAAGAACTAAATGTTTATCTTCGTCATGTAAGTGTAAACAGTGCTGTGATCCGGAACCCCTATGAACTGACCAACCAACTGTAGTTTAGATTTTCAAATTCTTGAGTAGAAACTAAGGCTTATAGAGAAGTGAACAGTACACATAATTGTGAAGATTTACAGTCTGATTTAAATTCATTTGGGGCATGGGCAGATCAGTCGCTTCTTTGTTTCAACGAATCAAAGAGTGTGGTACGCTTAATTGGAGATGTGAGAAGCTACTTGTGATGCAATCCCTCAAACATTTGCTCTTAGCTGTACAGTACATGCATGTGAGCACAAAATACTGAAGTAGAGCTAAATTGTGATTGCCCATTGTGCGCTACATTGTCATCAACAGTTGCTTTTTGAATACACCTGATGCCTAATGTCTGTGCCAATAAAAACTTGGTCAGAATGTTTGTCAGTATTATAATGTTGAATAGTTAAAACTACCCACATGGTCACTTGATCTATTAAACCGGTACCTGTAAACCCTTCTCAGTACAACTCAATACAATACAATATCCATTTATTTTCTCATTTCATATGAACATATGACAGAATAAGGATACAATATAACAAATGTTTGTACGAGGCTGTTACATGTGTTTACATTACAAAATAATAAGAGAAAAAAGAAGAAACAAATATTCTTTTAGCATTTTACAAAACAGTACATATGTATAGATACTATTACATGTGTAGTAATACGTAGTTTAAATCACTCAATACGTCAAATATTAATATGAAGTTGATTATCTTAAGATGTCTAATTCTGAAGGCAAATTTTCATGACCCTTAATTTGATATATAATTAAAATATTATAAACCCATTAAAATTGAATCTGACATATTTAATGAGACCATTAATCAATTTTCTAATAATTAACGGCCATTAACAGAGTATTGAAAAAATTAATGGCCTCATTAGTTCTTACTAATTAATGGGGAATTAAGGGGTAATTTTTTAATGGCACATTAATTTAATGCCAACTAAAAATTTTCATGGAGTATTAAGGAGCCTGTTAACTTATTTTAATGGTTTATTTCAAGCAGCTTTTCATGGCCATCAAAGTCATTTTTAATGTATGGCATTAAAACTATGGTCATGAAAATCCCATTAAATAGTAAGAAGTAATGGGTGAATTTTAATGGTGACCTGTTAAAACTCCGTTAAAAACCTTTAAAAAAATTAAGGCCAATTTCATGACCCGTTTAATGGCATGTGCATCCAGTAGTGCATGTAGATAAAGCGAAAGTGAATCTATTGGTAGTCATAGGAAAAGAGCAGATTCATCTAGTGAGCATTGATGACATTGCCATTTCGAAATCATCTCATAGTAACTGCGATGTCAACATTCTAATATTTACAAACATAACTGTGTATTTCATTATATATTATTTTCATGTATCAGATAACATTATAGTTTTGTTCTAAAAAGTGAAATGAAATTACCTGAAATGTAAACACAGGACCTCTCTTTTCATCTACATGTACCTTTATTGAAATAAGAGCAACCATGAATTATAATAATAGAATTCTTTCTTTCATTTATGGTTGATAATCGTTACATTAAGAACAATCTATAATAATTTCATTTTTGCCCTCATTAATGGGATAAATTTTTAACAGAAATTTTTGGGTTCGAGAAAGTTTGAGGTGTAAAACATATTTATTTGGTTAAGAATAAAGAGAATATTAGGTTACTGTCCTGTAAATTTGAATTTATTAGGTGAGGCGAAGAAAATATAAAAGTAGAACGTAATAAATTTATAAAGACACTTCTTATTACATAACCGTTGTTAAATTCCTTAAAGTTACCGTAAATAACTTTTATAATAAAGCTTTTCGTTTCATATCGGTTGTATAAGGTCACTTGTGACGTCATCTAATGATTATTTACGCGTTTACTAGTTCATCACCATTGTTATAGTTGATTTTACTTGTGTCAAAGAGTAATATTTAATATACAGTACACAGTTTAAGTGTACCGAGTTTATAAGAAAAAGATAATTAGATCTGTATCGAGAATTATCCAAATCTTCTGCTGCGGCGAGACTGTAGGAACACAGAAATACACCGCAAAAGATTAATTTACAGATAGGTCATATGTAGCAAAAACGTCTGTCGCAAATAGATTCTACCACTCAGGAAACAGACATTTTAAAATTTCATTTATTAAATGTGACTATCAAATCAAAATCAAATGAACTTCACTAGGTTTTTCAATGACTGTCAATATTAACATATTTACCTAATTACTCATACCGACGCAAAGGATATTTATAATGTTTCAAGTAAAGTCGTTGATATAAAAATATTAAATATCAGTAAACTGATCATTAGTTATGAATAATAAAAGAGGTGTAACCTTGATAATTAATATACCCGGTATGTTACTCCCTTGGAAGACGTTATAGTCATGATGAGTGACAGAGAAACAAACGGGTTCGGCTACAAATTGAGAATTAATTACAAAATACATTCAGCCGTTCCATTATTGTGATAAAACAGTCGGTGAAACATTCAATCAGCGGTACAATTATTAATTATTCGGCAATAAAATGTAAATATGTAAATGTTTAAAGAAATGTAGTTTTGCTTATCATTCAGTGCGAAAAAATAAACCCGACTCAGATATAAAAAGAAAGAAAAAGAATGAAAATTAACAATGAAGTTGCAAGTTTTTTGTAATCGTCCAGGCACTGCTTTGTCTTTCCTATAAAGTTCACTGCTGATCAAAGGCGTTCATTTTTTAATGAATACCACTAAGTTCAAATAGCCGTGGTCAAAATGAAGTTTTCAATGTTCAAAACCGGCATTTATTATAGGAATCCAACGGGATGTGTAAACTTGATTTAACTTATTTGTACATTAAAATATGGTTGAGATATGTAAGGAATTTCAGGGGAAGTCCAAATATTATTTCAGTATTCGTCTTTCTACGAGTTCGGTCATTTGAAAATAGCTTTGACTTTAGATGAAGGCGGTATGTTTTTGAAAATTAAAAGAACGATGTATCTTAACCCTCCATGATATTTAATTACACAAATAGTAACTATAAGGTTTGGTTATGAGCATGTTTTAACTTCTTAACGTACTATCTCGGGCTACTTAGAAAACAATAAGCATCTTTTAGGATGAACGTGTCAGGTCAACTGCACAGCACAGGAAGGTCGATTTTAGTTCTTTCTGACTTGACGACTATTCCACAATACTGTAAAATGAATTGTGAAATCACCACTATTTTTAGTTGAATGCAAACTCACCTGATCAGAACTTTTGAGAAAAAAAGCCACAAACACGACTAGAATGCATCATGCGGTCCTATATTTTCATTTAACATATTGTGCTATAATAAATAGTAATGCGTTTTGCAATGAATGGAGTCCCTGTGATTCGCTAAGCAAAAGCCATATAGTAATGTCATTGATAATTGAAATACTGTAAACAACACAAAAAGCAACAAAAAGCAATAACAATCCTTATCGGAAGCGCATAACATCCGTTATTGACGAGTAAAATGTAATTTCAAGATGTTACAACCATGACGACCTTAATGCTTTCAACTGTGTACAGGCTTTCACCACAGAGAGTGAATAAATACAATGCGATACCTTGAAATCAGATACGCCTTAAATCGTGTTAAATTAACCAGTTTACGATTCATATATTAACTATGCATAAATGATAATTTGTTGCGTTTTGATACAAGTTTCTGTAAAATACCAGAGTAGTCTACTGCATATGGAGCAATTGTTTTCAAATAAAGGAAAACAATAGTAGAGTGATTACATGAGGATGAATGCGATTTGTTCATCTACATTGTACGTCTTTTAGTATGTAATGCATTATAAATAATGATAACTGTCAAAAGATCCTTTGATAGCAGAGAACGCTCTATAGAGTGCCATGCATGGCCTTACCACGAAGGTCCGATTTGAAAAAGTATTATGGATTCAAAACATTTAGTTTCTGGTATTTCCAAGAAGAGTAACGATTGTTATTACAAATAAATGTAGTCTACCGCTTTGAAGAAAATATACGTCTAGCCAATTAAAAGGCTCCGACCGCTTCAAAGTAAACCAATATACGATACTGATATTTTAGACGGTGTCTCAGAGGAATTTAGTGCGACTGTTAAAAATATCCGTAATCTCAAAGCCAGTCAGCGTATAGTTTCTATTTTCTGTCACGCAAACGTTTCATTTATATTAACTAGCATTCCTATTTAGGTTCAACTGTGTTTAATATCTTAAAACAGAGATTTATGGGAAATACCATGAATACTGATTGCGAAAAGCAATTACTGTAGGGCTTTGCTTGGTTCAGGCGTTTTAATGTCTAAAATGCATACCACTGCAATAGTCGATGTTATTCATTTGGAATTGAAATATACTCGCTCTTTAAGGATTTCAGAATGAAACACACCTGTCATGTAACAAAATGTCAACATGTAAACAAATTAATTTTTAAATTAATAATATTTAACGATTTGTAATAATGATATTATCTGTACCATCATTTACTCTTGAAAGGGACACTGCAATAAAAAGACGCATGAACCCTCTTACTTTGCTATAAAACGATCTTTATTAGTTGCCTGTCATTCACGTTGTTTTCTGTCAGGTACAAAATCGTGAATATTACATACACTTCAAAAAGTACAACACAACAACATTGTTTCAAGTAATAAACCTGTATACGAAAAATACACTGATTAAGAAAAAATTTATAGCAAAAGAGTGCTTTGACACTATTTAATAAATAGTGGTAAAACACTCTTTTGCTATAAATTATTTCGATTCTAATATGCCTTTGATCTACAACAGTAGATAAAATATAGAAGCGCTCTTTCTTGGTCGCAACAAAATCTTTGACGTCATCGCACGTTAACGTGACGTCATTCTAGCGTATGAGTGTTTTAACAGAGACAAGCATATTAGAATGTCTCTTCACTTCAGCAATTTGTATGACTGTGTTTTATTGACAAATATATAAAAGAACGAAGCGTAGATAATTTTACCAAGTGGTGTTATAAATTATTCATATTTCTAAAGGCTGTTGATGAAACAGCTGATTTTATTTGCTCGCATAAACTAATGGTTTAAGGTGATTTGTTAGTTTAGTTTGGTGGCATACTTGATTATACCTACTCCTCAGATTCGTTTCAATGATTTCGCTTGACTTAAGCAAAGGGTCAGACCTGAATATAAAATAAAATAAATCTTTTTTACAACTTTTATCGTAAACCTCTTAGCGAATCTTCAAATTTTTTTTTTCAAATATTTTCCTTTGCTGCACACAGGGGCCACAGAGCTAAAATAGAGAAATAATATTCTAAATGGTATCTATTTATGAACCGCTTTACTGATACTACCCCGACTCGGTTAGACTCATTTTTATTTTAAACGTTTTTCTAACACCAAAGCTTGTTTTCTTTAGTGCCTGACTCGTCTAAATAACCAAATAAAGCTTTTAACACATTTTTGGATCTCTTTCACTGACCTTTCTTGAAACTAAATCATTTGTCTTAATAGTACTAAAGTGTTGTAAACCACAACTTCTCACGGACTGCTTTATTGATCTTAGACAAAGTAATACCTTTCACAGGCTATAAAACATCTTTGAATGGCCTCTTTTTATAAACCACTTGGTTGATAATCGTCTAATATGATCAGAAACATATTTTTACGAACGTTTTGTCAATTTTCATCAATGCCAACAAAATTGCCTTATTGGCTGCCTCAGCTTTAAAACATTTGGCATTTTTTATGGAGCACATATAACAGTACTTTAAAAGGTGTAAAATTTCTGGTTCAGTGATGTCAATTTGCAATTATTAAATACAAATACAAATACATGGCATTTATATAGCGCAAAAATTATAAAATATTCTATTGCGTTTTACAATTACATAACACACATTTAAATATATATATACAAAATATGAACATAATTCTAGAACTAAGATTTAGAGATTTGGACATGTATAAATACTATTTTACACCACTTCTGATATTTTGCATCCCAACAAGACTACACTCGTTGTTCATGAAACTGCCTAAATAAATGTGTTTTTAGTTTTGATCTAAAGCTGGCTTCAGACTGAATGTTTTTCAGATAGCTAGGCAGATCGTTCCACCATTAGGGACCAACTACTGCCATAGATCTGTCTGCTAACTTTGTTCGCCGTCTAGGGATGTTAAAGATGTGACACGGAAGACTATTACTAAGACTTTGAACATGACTCTAGCCTTAACTGGAAGCCAGTGTAATTCTTTCAGAAGTTCGGCACTTGGGTTTTCTTAGGAAGCATTCTTGACTACTCTAGCGGCATGATTTTGGACTCGCTGTAGTTTATTGGTTTGGTATGCTGGAATTTCTGTAAATAAACTGTTGCAGAAGTCAATGTGAGAATGAACCAATCCATGCACTAATGATTCAGTTGACTTTTGTGTGAGATGTTTCCGTATAGCCCTAAGGTTTCGTAACTGCACATGAGCTATCTGACACTTTTTCTGAATGTGATGGTCAAAGTTGAGTGTATTGGTCATAGTTACACCCAGGTCTCTGACATGATCGACGCATTTTACGTCACACCCACCAGCGTTTACACTTGTGATGTTCAATTTCGCTAACTGTTGTCTGGTTCCATACATAATTATTTCAGTTTTAGACTGATTTATTTTCAGTTTGAAGGTTGTCATCCATTTTATGATTTCAATGAGACAACTGTCGAGTTGTTGAAGAACAGTTGTCTCATTTTGAGAATTTCCTGCTTGAATTTTTAACGCAATCTTGTGGTCGTCCGCGTATCCATAGAGATCAGCTGGATATTTCTGCACCACTCGGTTGAGAGCCGATATATACAGGGTAAAGATCAACGGTCCGGCACAAGACCCTGCGGGACACCAAACCTCAGTGGCTCCGTGTCAGATGCTGACTGTTCGACTAAAACTTTCAATGTTCTGTTCGTGAGATAATTTCTATCCATTTCAAGGGAGTGCTATGTATACCAAATTCATCTTGAAGGATTTAAATCAGTTTCGGGATATCGATGGTATCGAACGCTACACTCAAGTCGATCATGACCACGATTGTTGTTTCATTTTCATCTATGGTTTCCAAAAGATCATTATACATTTTGAACATTGCTGTTTCAACCCCATGATATTTTCTATAGGCGCTTTGGTAAGCTGGGAGGAGATTGTTAGCTTCAATATGCTTATTGATTTGGTTTAGAGCAGCTTTTTCAAGAATTTTGGAGAGAAATGTTAAATTTTACACTGGGCGATAGTTTTGCAGTTCAAGTGGGAGACCTTTCTTTTTCAACAAAGGTTATCAGGGCTGTTATATTTCGATCCTCTCAGATCATTCAGCACGACTTTTATGTCGTGTTATTGGTACTGTTTAGTTTCTCAGCATGACCATTTTGGCCTGGGTGGTTCCAATACTCCCGCTTGTATAGCCTTGGGTATTGTATAATCACCCCTTGGATATGGTGCCTGCTTTTTAATTTTGTCTTTTGACAGTTCCTGTGATATGCAGGCTCCATAACCTCAGATCCCCTTTCTAAATTCCAGTTTGTTTAGTTCTGCCCATTGTTTTCTCGTTTGGGGCAAACCCACTACTTTATCTGGGGACCAAACGCCGCATTTCATGGAATTACACGGGTTGTTACACGCCACAACCCGTGTATCATTGAAGGTTCCATGTTCACCGCCGTTTGAACACATCTGCGGATGTCTCTAAATTGCTTTTTGTACTTTTAGCATGTGTAAGTGTTGAGTTCTGCTCAACCCGAGGCTAGAGGGCGTGGACGGTAGCATGCATTTCCACTACCGTCCATGAACAGGCTCAATCAAACCGAGCCTGCAACATTTTCGTTTTTGTCGTGTTGAGCGACCTGTGAAGTTTCCACTTTTTCTATTTTGTCACAGCACTTTTCCATTTCTCAGGGAACACACCAGATAGCAGTGATCGATTTACAATTTCTGTCACAACGGGAGCGAGTTGTGAAAAATGCTCCTTTAACTTCTTAGTTGGTATCACATCAAGTTCACAAATTGTAGATTTTGATGCATATACAAGTTTCAAAATATCGTTTTCGGAAAGTGGTTCGAACGCAGTAAATGTATTCATAATCACAGGTGGATTTGAGTAGGAAGAATTACCATTGCTGGGTGTTTCAGTTGATTTGTTGTCAAGATCATTTCTCAACTTAATTATTTTTTCAGCAAAGTGTCGTAGAAAGTAATTTGCCGAAGATACTGCACTTGTGTGTAATGGGAGCGGATTGTACTTAGACCTTCCCAGTAAATCGGATGTTACAGCATATAGCTTTTTGATGTTTCCTTCTGCTTCTCCAATCTTGTTCTGGTAATACTCCTCCTTGGCCCTATAAAGTTCAGCACAGTATGTATTTCTTACACTACTATATATTTTCTTTGACAGGTCAGATTTGTCATTTTTTCTATTGATCGTTTGTATTGTTTCATCTGTTTTAGGTATCCTGAGTACCAAGGAACTGTCGATCTACAGAGAATAGTTCTTTCCTTTATAGGGGCATGTTTATGAACAATGTCTGACGTGATTCTAGTGAACTCAGACACAATAACTATTAAAGAAAAAGGAACTTTCTATGTCAACGTTAATTCTCAGATCAACGAAAAGGCTAAGATGTTACTACAATATAAAAGAATTCAAAAGAGTGATCATTGTGTGTGTAAGTCTGCAGACGAGATTTATTACTCTTGGTTGCATTCTATGCTTCCAAAGGATGTTTTTGCAGATTTTATTGTTTAATGGTATTGTCATAAAGTATAACTTTGTAAGATGCAGTTACAGGATAATTTCGCTTTCCATTCTGGCGATTAATTTCAACGTAACCAACGCGCTGGAGATTGTTTCCATACTATAAAACTAAATTCATTTTTCTTATTTCTCCATGCAAAGAGACTTGCTTACCTTATACAAACAACTTAGAAGTCCAATCTTGTTTTATTTGGAAGCTGAGTTTAACGGGAATTCGTTTTAGCAGAAACTTTTATTAATCCATTACTGCAAACCGTCAACCGCCAACAAGTACTTTTTTACATTATTGTAAGTCAAAACAAGCAAATTCGATGAATTGGTATCCCTCGCCGGAGGGGTTTATGGTGAGGAATGGTAAAGAAATATATCTGTCAAAAAGTTTAGATTGATGATGTTACTAAGAAATCTGGAACGTGGGTGGTGACAACTTCAAATGTTGATAGATATTCATTGAATGTTTGAAATATTAAATAAAAAATAAAAAGGAATGATAATTTTTTGGTGGGGTTGGTGGTTGAAAGTGGAAGGGAGTGACCGGTTGAGGGTATAAAATTTCACATGCTGATAATAAACATTGATGAAAATTGAAAATGGGGAAAAAATGTTGGGGGCGTGCATGATAAGGGTGGTGGGGTAACTGGGCGGTATACAAGTAGTAAGGTTGGAGGAGTGTACAACTTTGCATGTTGACACATATTCATGGAAGGTTTGAAAGATAATAGGTTAGGGTAGATTTCCCGGAAGCACAGAGCACCAAAAACACAGCCCAAGAGCCCACAACAAAATGAAGCTGTAATGGAAAAATATTCCAGACGGGTTGCTTCAAACATCCAACAAGTACATATTAAATTATACTAAATATTGATGGAGGGGGAAGGAAACGGCAAGGGGCGAAATGGGGTCGGGGGTGGGGAGGAATCCGAAGTGGAAAGTTGAACAAGGACGAATATACAAGGGAATGCCGTGTTCTTTAAAAACAGTCGCACTACAACGTAAACCACAATAGCGCAGACACTCGTGTACCAAAGATAAACACACAACTACGATCAACTAAATAACATAGAAAAACGAACAAGGAACACATAAGAAAACAGTAAGGCACCGTTCTAGACTCACAAGCATACAAACGCACCCACACACGTAGAAAAAACAATCAAGTACCGTGTTGGGATTCGGCTGCCAAAACAAAGGGGAGCCAAGAAAACTTACTAAAAGTAAAGGTGAGGGGATGCAAAAAGTAGCGTAAATGCAAGGGAGAAAAGAGGGCAATAGGGGGAGTGGGGCGGAGGAAAAACGCTTACAACAAACAAGAAAACATACGCAACAGACAATACAAGATAGACATAACAACCAGTTGAAAATAGGGGCACCGCCTTGGAACGGTCAGTAACCTAAATAAAGGAAACTGGGGGTTTAAACGCGTTTAGGGCATGCCAACCTCGCACTTACCCTATTATCAACAAGTTAAACAACAAAAGGTAAATAAAATCCCCGCTGAGAAAGGTTCTAACATTAGTGCAAAAGTAACAGATAAATAAAGCAAAACATAAAATTAAGGTAAATTTAAGGTACAATTACACAAATGTACTCAACAACTTGTCTGAAGTCAGAGCAACAAAAGCCTAACTTTTAAGGGCACGACTAAGAAAACTGTAAGACAAATATCAGCTCCCTCCGTCCGTTGTATGTAGGACTTAGGAGAAAAGCATCATGGAGTCCTACACTTTATTAGTCATCGCACCATCAAACAGGAAAGCGTAGCAATTAACTGTAGAGGGGTCAGTCACTGAACATGCACTGTGCTTCACGATTTTCGCATCGTATCCTCTTTTGATAAACTTTTTAACCAATTTTACAAAAATTTGATTAAATTAAGGGGTATGTTTAATTTTCCAAATTTTAAAAACTACATCTCTATAGTATTCTGGGTGTGTAAGTCCAAGTTTAAAAGTGTTTTAAGGGCCGTATTGTATTTTTCTAACAGTTCAGACGATCTGTAGTAAAAATTACTAAAAGCTTTCCGTAGCCTATGATAATGGTAACCCTGTTGTTACAATTTCTTGGTGATATGAAGATTTCTGTTATTAAAGTCATCTATCTTTGAACAAGCTCTTGCAAAATGAATAAGCTGTGAACTAGTCAAGTTTAAAAAAAGAAAAAAACAAAAAAATGGGGGTCGGGGGAGGTAGGGGGTGTGGAGGTGACCGGATGCGGGTACACAACTTAATATGTTGATAATAAAAATTCATGGTAAAAATGAAAGAAGGTTGATGAAATTCTACCTTGTATGTAGAAATATGTGAATTTTATACATTTAAAGGGCAATAACACTAATGTTTCTGGAGCGATCCCAACGAAATTGTGTGTGCATTACAATATTATGGTAATCTAAATTCATGTTACGTGTCATAGGTCCAGGTTAAATATGCCACAAGGCATGAAGCAGAAATTGCCTTGTTTATAATACTCTATATATTTAACACTAGAAACTACTAAGGGTCATAACTCTGGTTTTACTTGGGCAATCTGACTGAAACTTGACGGGCCGCATTTCTCTATAGTAGTAAACATGTACTATATGAAGTTTTATTTAAATATTTCAAAACTGCTTCTTAGATATGGCTCCGGACGGACGTACAACGCCGAAACTATATACCCCCACCCCCGCCTTCGGTGGGGGATAATAAGAACCAGTACATACAGAACAAGTTTGTTATTGTAAGGAAGTTTGATAGGTTTGAAAGATACTTTCTTATATTTACAGAAGACGTGTAACGCAATCAGCTATAACAGCGGCACGAGCCACTTTCTTCCTTGATTTTTTTTATTCGCAGCATTGTCATCAAATTATAACACGTTACACTAGTATACACTTACTAGACATCTAGCGAGTAGCCACTTCCATTTACATCGTTTGGTGTCAAATCAGTTATTCAATATCTACATGTTTATTAATTACTTAGACGTACACCGTGGGAAGTGACATGATATCTATTCTTTTGTTAGGTTGGGTTGTCACTGGTATGATTTTGTAATGCATAACACAGTCTATCAAACGAAAAATTGTCTTTTTATAGTGATAAAGCACTACGGCAACTTTTAAGGAGTGACAGTATGACACACTCAACAGGAATTCGAACCAAAATAATGTGTTTACAGAAACACTATGCTTACTGATTGTACTTACTATAAGATGATGTTATATTTGACCAAATATCAAAACTGTAACATCAGCAGTAATCTTCGAACGCTATAGCTATTTGTAGCCCACGAAAGGATAGGTTGGTGTGGTTGGTTTATAACATGATATAATTATATATGACTCCTGTCCTACTCGGTATACTCTTAATACTGTTCTTAAACCATCAGTACTAAAGGCTTTACAAATGGTATCTTTTAAGTGATTGTATGTACAGTATTGACAAATGTACTTGTATATTAATGTGTCTCTTTGTCATCTTTCATATACATGTTAAAGGAATTAAGTGTAGTTATTAAATAGTAGTTGATAACTCTAAACATTTAGTTCCAAATAAATTCTAAATGGTTTAAGTTTTCAGCAGAAATCACGCAATGCCCATTAAATTTTATGTGTATGACAATATTGTTTAAGTGTGTTTTAAGTTTTATGCTATTTAATAAGCTAATAGCAAGATAATAAATGCTTAACGTAGTGCTTTGATGTAGTCAAACTTACTGACCTTAGAGATGTTACATTTATTGTGTATTCGTTTTTTCTGTGTATCGAAACAAAACAACTTTATGAGAAAGAAATGCAAAACAAATATTGACGGTGTTTTAATTAGCAAGGAAACTATTAACTAATTTGATATTGTTTTATCTAATGTTATGCTTAAATGAAGCTTAGGGGCCTCCGTGGCCGAGTGGTTAGAGTCGTTGACTTCAAACCATTTGCCCCTCATCGATGTGGGTTCGAAACCTCATTTGGGGCGTAGAATTCTTCACGTGAGGAAGCCATCCAGCTGGCTTACGGAAGGTCGGTGGTTCTACCCAGGTGCCCGCTCGTGATGAAATTGTGCACGGAGGGGCACCTGGGGTCTTCCTCCACCATTAAAGCTGGAAAGTCGCCATATGACCTAAAATTGTGTCGGTGCGACGTTAAACCCAACAAAATAAATAAAATAAATAAAATAAATGAAGCTTACGTATGTAGACCTTATCGTTGCAGAAAACACGCTTGCTAAAATGAAACTTTGAAGTTGCCTTTTGTTCGAATAAACCCGCCATGCAAATATGCTTATTCATTCCAGAAGAGTTAACGAACCGCATTGGATTTATTTACAAACAGATGTCAGACTGTGAGGCGTGCGTCATGTTAATCACTTATGAGGTGTGACAGGTTTATTAAATGATATAATTACTTGACTCCTTATATAGATCACCGGTCCTACTTGGTATACACTTCATAGTGTTCTTAGCCTATCAAGACTAATGACTTTACAAATGGTATCTTTTAAGTGATTGTATATAGAATATTGATACCTGACAAATTTACTTGTATATTACTGTGTCTTTTTTCTATCTTTCATATACGTGTTGTTTACTATGTAAATGGTTTTCACCTATAAAGAAAACGAAAATAAAAATATCATAACTGGTCAGTCCTTAACTGATGTGGTATTTCCGGTTTATATTCAAAACATGTTAACTGGGCTAATTAAGTAAACAAACTTAAAAACAAAACATTGTACATAACATTAGATGCCATATAATGAATGAATGGCTTACCGTTCAACAGTCAAAACTATTTCCCGATGTTCAGAGGGATAAGTGTATACTGCACGGCAGTAGATGTTTAACCTTGGATATAAAGGCTTTGAGTCGAAATAGTTTTGTCACTTGGCATAACGGCAATTTCTTTTAGAACACAACTGACCCTAAAGCTAAATATGTATCTTTTATCTGCCTTGTACAAAGTCACTGTTGAAATGGTTAGTTTGGTTATCTATATAATATTAACATAAGCATTACAGTGTTTCTTGAATTGATCTTTCAGAGATACAATGTACCTTTATTTTCTTTTGCTAAACACTGTTATTTTGTTGTTGTTGTTGTACAGTGCATCCGATATTCCCGCGCTTGTACCTCTATAAGTTTATACAGCATAAAGATACAAACCTTTATATGATACCCCATTGAAAATGTAAAAAAAAACAACATTCTTATTGATGTATCTTGGAATTAATTCTGAACAAATATAATACAAGTGACGAGTCTTGTATTAGAACATTTGAGCCGCGCCATGAGAAAACCATCATAGTGGATTTGCGACCGGCATCGATCCAGACCAGCCTGCGCATCCGCGCAGTCTGGTCTGGATCCATGCTGTTCGCTAACAGTTTCTTTAATTGCAATAGACTTTGAAAGCGAACAGCATGGATCCTGACCAGACTGCGCTGGATGCGCAGGCTGGACTGGATCCATGCTGGTCGCAAAGTCACTATGCTGGTTTTCTCATGGCGCGGCTCATTTAGAACATCCACGTCGAAAGTATTGTTTCGCTCATAAACACCAACTGCAATCAACTATCAGTTAACAAGCAAAATGATTATCAGAAGCTACAGATATTTCAGGCGTATGAAGTGTAGCTATAAAATAGTAGATGATTATTCTAAACATCTAAATTTTAAATAAATTCTAAATGGTTCAAGTTTTCAGCAGGAAGTTTCTAACTTCTGTTACACAATGTCTACCCATTTTTTTGAGTATGACAATATTGTTTAGGTGTTTTTTTTTGTTTTGTTTGTTTGTTTAATTTCTATGTTATTTTAAAGCTATTAGGAAGAATGATAAATGCTAAACGTAGTGCTTTGATGAACTCAAACTTACTGACCTTAGAGATCTTACATTTATCGTGTATTCGTTTTTCCTTTGTATCGAAACAAAACAACTTTATGATAAAAAAGCAAAACAAATATTTACGGGGCTTTAATTAGCAAGCAAACTACTACCTAATTTGACACTGTATTATCAAATGTTATGCTTCAGCGAAGCGTACGTATGGTAACCTTAGGGTAGCATGAACATGTTTGTTTAAAATGATATCAACTCGCTGTTTATTCAAATAAACCTGCCACGCAAATGTGCTACTTTCATTCTCCAAAAGAGTTTACATCGTGTGCTTAACTGGACTACACAACAGCTGGTTATGATTTGTTTAACGATTAGCAAAATGTATACATTTTTGCATAGGACTAATTATCTGCAAATATGATTTGAAAAGTCCGTATCATGTCTCATATATATCATACCACCATATGTCTTTGATTAGTCGTCGGCCCCTACATTTCAAGCTACAGAAATTTTCAAAGAGATAAGAACTTTAATATTTTATTCAAATCGCAGAAAGGTATAATACAAATGTTAGATATTTCCACTTTTCACCAAGCAATACTTCAGATGTAGCTTTCAAACTAGCCAGTTAAAAAAAAACTAGAACTGTCACAGGAGTAACGAAATAATACCCCCATATGTGTCATCAGGTGTCTCTTGATTCAATCTATAAGCAGGAGTTCACTTTTCCGTAACCTTTTCAATACCTGTTTCATAAATCATGAAATTTCTAATTTTGGCAATTATATTCATTTCTTTATAGGAATTGGATTAGTTTTTGATAACATTCAAAAAGAAAAATGTACATGGCGGCTTGAAAATATTAATACAACTCTATGTTTAAACTCACGGAAATCGATTCCGTAATTGATTATATTCTTATTTCATAACAGTTGCGGCTGATTACGGAACACAGCATAACCGACAGCCAAAGTCATTTTCAAGATTTTATGCCAAATCAATAACACAGTATCTAACCTTAAATTAACCTGTTTAGTAGATCTTCGCCACGGGAAATAACATGATAAGCATCATTTTTGTTGGGTGTGTTAGTAGGTGTGTTTAATCGATGATTTAATTAAGAGTTTGTGAGTTACATATCATAGCACAGACCGAAAAAGATTTTTATCATGACCAGTGTGAAACCATAGCAACAACATTGAAGGAATGACTAAACAACACTATAATTAAATGCAACATTTAGTATACAATGTCGTGCGCGCGAGATAAGATGTTGAGCGCTCGAGAGAAGATGTTTTGCGCACCAGATACTATATCGATGGCTCGAGATAAGATGTCGTACGCTCGGGATGCTGTCGTGCGCTCGAGATAAAATGTCGTATGCTCGGGATGCTGTCGTGTGCTCAAGATAAGATGATGTGCGCTCAATATAATTTAATCTTAAAACATGCATGTCCTAAACATACCACCTCCGTACTATTGGACATTTGTACTTGTTTAAATAGTGAAACCCGCCTGCTTAGCTCAATAGGGAGTGCGCGGATCTACGGATCGCGGGATCGTGAGTTCGATCCTCGGATTGGCCTTATGTTCTCCGTGACGATTTGATAGAAGACATTGTGTCTGAAATAATCGTCCTACACCTCTGATTCATGTGGGGAAGTTGGAGCAGGCTTGTACTGGTAAAGAATCCAGGAACACTGGTTAGGTTAACTGCCCGCCGATACATAACTATAATACTGTTGAATACGGCGTTAAACACAAAACAAACAAAATAGATAGAGCTGTTGATAATTGAAAAAGTCGATTCTTGCACTTAGTATGTCGTAAATATACCACAGTCATAAAACATATCAAGAAATATACATATAAAGGTAATAAAGGGAAATATATGTTTTGCACATATTATGATAATATTCCATTTTATATGCAGTCTATTCTCCTTTATATGGTAAACATGACTCATTGAAGAACATTCCTGTACTTAAACACAGGAACTTACGTATTTCAAGCCACCAACAGCTTTTTCTAAAAACAGAGGACGATATATGGTTTATGTCTTTTTTACAGCTAACTTTTATTATTCAGAAAACAAACGCCTCTTCAATCCAGCAGAAGAGCAAGTTATTGGCTCATTGGATGTCATTATTGGATTTATTTACAAACAGATGACAAACTGAGAGGCATGCGTCATGTTATCACTAATGAACAACATAAATATTAGCATGCGTTAAAGGAAGTTGAATAAGAAGTGTTTTTAATTTTATGATTCGTAAATAACATTTTTAAGTATGGAATAAATGATAATTTGTACCTTCTGAATATATTTTAAGGCAATTAATTAAGTTCTTAAACACTGCACACTGTTCGTCAGCAAATCTGTAGACTAAAGTAATACATGTAAATATACAGTTACCATACAATTATTCCAGATATAAAACATTACTGTAAGCGCTACTGCATTTCACGCAAAAATGTATCTATATATGTCCCTGATCCCATATGACATTAGGTAAGCAATGTATTATTACATAAGACCGTGGACATGTTCTTGGTATAGCGAAAACAAATCATTGGAAACGATTGCCATTGACTTTTCTGTCAGAGAAACACACATCTGAAATAACCACAGTGACTTAAAATGATGATTTCATACTTGAAGTGTGGAACGGTTATTCAAACACCGTATTTTCTTGATGGAAAACGAATCCACAAAGATTAGACAATAATGCATAATGATAAATAAATACAACCACATTGCCAAACACAGTTTGATAACGAAGTACTGTCCGAAGGAAGCCTACACATGTAGTTAATATTAAATGATAACAATATAAGTCTAACGTTGTCTCTGGGACCATCGGTTCTGCGCCTACCGAAACAAGTGTCTATGGGGTGTTGCCCATTTCAATATCTCTCGTAAACAGATCAAGTCAAACCCTTTATGCTGTTATGTTCTTCCTTTAAAAACATCAGTTTTCAAATGCCGTATAGTGTCTATTCAATATTTCTCTTACTTGAACCGTTGTTATTATTTCTGGTCCTTTCAGATTATTAATGCATTCTGGCTAGTATTATTTCTGGTCCTTTTAAATTCTCGTTTGCATTCTGTATTTGCGGCGATTACTTTTATTCATATTTTCCTGTAACTTTGTAACATGGTGAGGGTAACGAATGAGTGACCGCGCAAAATTAAGTGGTTCAAATTTCCCAATAGGTGGGTTGGCCACTGATCGATGAAGACGGCTCGCTACTGTTTTAAATGCGTTTGTTTTGTTCTTTTTGTCACGCTCTTCTTTGTTTAAGTATATTGTTTGCGCATTTATGCATACTTTGCTTTGTGGTTATGCTTTGGGCAGCACCATTCTAGGAATGCGAAACTTCTTTATTGGATCCTTGTCTCTTTTCTACTTTAGCAGGTGCTAGTGGGCATAAGGGGTGTTGAACACTTCATTCCCTGTCACGAAGATACTCAGTCAAAGCGAGTCTGATATGCTTCCAGCAATTCTAGAATGCGGAAAGATTTTATTTACGTACATGTTGCTTGATCTACGTCATGAAGTGTCACAAAAAACATATTCTTTTGAAAGGTAATCCTACCCTTACTGACATACGGACATAAATATAAGTTAAGAGATTTTTGGGTACATCATATTTTGATATTTTCAAATAAGGAAACAGAATAATAGGGCGACAGAAACAGAAACTTTTGTTCCCTTTCCGGGAGTCCGATTACTAAATTACGATAATTGTAACTGCTTTTAACAGTTATTCCAACAGTTTTATAATTATATTTAGATTTACAAATTAGGAGAGCATTACACAACAAAGACCTCGATACCATTCCCAGTTGAAGTAATGGGCGGCAATAATTTCAATCTGTGTTACAGATAAAATGTTTTTCAGGTAATATGCTTCCAAAGGATAGCCGTATCGTATTATTACGACAGTCCAAAACTCAAGTTCGGAAGTATTATAATCGTTACACATTGTTCGTAAAGATGCCGAACTAGATGCGAAAACGGTGATGTATTTTACCAGTAGTTACTTTAAATTTCTCCTTTCTGTTAAATAGAAATTAATGTCTTTGACTCAGTTAGCAGCCTATATCTCTAAACGACCATCTTAGACACAGATGTCGTCATTTTTAACAGTCATCAAGAGAAAATCAAATTTGAGGTCTTGACCCATATCGCAAGAAAAATTAGTTTGCCACAACAACACTTTTTAATATGCATTAAAATTGAGTTGTTCCTCAATGATAATCTCCTAAAGAATCGCTACCTCGAGGTGTCTCTTATCGATACTGACGGTATCTATCAATTAATTGGAATGGAGGAGTTGCTGTTGATAGACATTCTAACAACTTCACAAGAATTACACTGTGGTTAGAATATGCAGTAAACAATGAGACACCAAAAATAGCAATACCAATCCTTAACGGGCGTTGTGAAACGACTCTGCTATTATTTTCATTTGTTATGTTTTGCGCTTTTTATAGACTTTATTGTTAAGTGGGGGCCTATAAAGTATGGAAGAATATAAAAAAAAGTCATAAAGCCACAGCTGAAAGAATAATACAACCATGTCTGAGAGATTATACAATCAAGTCTAAAACAAGTATCGCGGACAGATAATACAAGACTTAGATAACCATTCAGTCACAATAAAGGTTTAAAACAACTATGGTTGGAAATGACTGTATTGTAAAGAATCAAATACTAACTGCTGGGAGATTATTCAATCTAGGCTTAGAGAAGTATAATTGAGACGTTATACAACTAGTGCATCCGAGGTGTGCAAGCTTGCGTGCGTAGGTGTATGTTTGGTTTGTCGCCTTTTCGTCCTTGCGAGCAATGCTGTGGGTTGTAGTTTAAGGAGGTTGTGTGGCATTGAAACTTATTGGTTTTCCTGTTAGAAATTCAGAAATTAAACAAAAAAAAATCAAACCTAAGAGACTTTTAAACCTTTATATCTACACATCAAGCATGCATAAAAACATGTCAGTTTATATTAAACAGATATGTCTTTTTCAACACTTTAGTAACTATCATTTGGAAATGGCATATACTAGCGTGTTAAATTTGTCCACGTTGTAACAAATAATCCAATTTCTCATTAGAGGTCAATTACCATTACTAACTAGGATCTTAGTACAACTGGTTATAATTTAAAGTTCAAGTTATTGTGCCAGTTCTACTATTCCTGTCACACACCAAACATTACAAAAATACGCACTTCAAAGTGCTAACAAGATGGTTGTCAAACAATCATCACACGTTAATCGAGTCAAGAGAATCGAAAGCAATCGAGAGCAATTATAACTGTACTTTATTGACGTTATAAACACCACCTGCGACTCTAGCAAATTGGTCAGACAAGGGATATTTTCTTTGGAATTCCTTTAGGGACGGCAGTAAGTATATCGAACGCACATAATTCGCTTTATTTGCCAGAAGGCGTTAATTGAATTCCATAGGAAAAATAAAAATAGATTAAAACGAAATATGTATTGATAATTGTGCATGTAAGCTGTTTCGTTTTCGGTTTAGAATGTTATCTTTTAATTTTGCAACTAATGACTCACAGAAATAGTATGTCTTTTATTCCATTACAAACGAATTGTCATGAAAACATTCACAATAATTACAAATGACAAAGTTTTACAGTTTTTGTGATGAAAATGTATTATCAATATATCATATGCCTAAGGATATATTAGCTTGTTTGTTTTGCTGCATTTAACTTTACAGTGACACAATAATAACCCGTACAGCGACTTTCAAACCTTTCTTTGTGGTGGAAGACAAAATGTGCCTCTCCATTATTTCAGGCTCGGACGGGCATCTGACCCACCGACCTTCCGACTGGATGACTACCTCAAATGACGAAATTTCACACCGGGTTTCGAACCTGCAGCGGTGAGAGGTAAGCGATTCGAAGTCAGCGGTCTTTTACCACTCGATGACGGCGGAGGCCCAACATGTTACTTGATCTTCAATATTATCTTACCGGGTATCTGTTACATTTATTGACCACTTTATTATCTAATTAGTTAACACTCAGATCGAAGTAGTGCAGGGAATATGGTGCTATTTATTTTAAAGACCTTATTCCCGGCCGGATTTAGTAATATTCTTAAGTGCATATACTAGTTTAGAAACAATTTGCATTACGCTGCCATATTATACTCAGTGTTGTAATATATTCTATCCTTTGGAATCATTGAGTCCATTTAATTATTCAGTATAACAGAATTCCGCTTAAGCCGGTGCTACAGGGCGTCACAGGTGTTCCACATTTTATTATCTCTCACGAACAGACGCAATCAAACAGAGACAGTATTTGCTTGAAGATGTTCTCTGCTTCCAATCGAACAATCTTCATATAAATTTTATAATGCTTTTAGATTTGCTTTACATTTTTACGTTGATGATTTTAGATATGCTTTACATTTTACGTTGATGCTTTTAGATATGCTTTACGTTTTTACGTGGATGATTTTAGATATGCTTTATATTTTTACGTTGACGCTTTTAGATATGCTTTACATTTTGACGTGGATGATTTTAGATATGCTTTACATTATGCAGTGTGCTTTACATTTTTACATGGATGTTTTTAGATACGTTTTACATTTTTACATAAAAGTTTATGATTTACAGGTGGCATTCGCAATATGGCTTCTTCTCGGCGATATATGACCATTTTGTATCGGTTCGCCGTAAAACCCAATTCTCTCACTCACTCACACATTCTAGAAATTAACTAGTATTTTAGATTGTCTTTTTATAATTATTATTCAAAATCATAAATTTTACTGTCAAAGGAATGTACTCTAATCTGTAACAAACAGATGCAATTTATAAAGAACTCAAATTCTACATATTTTATTGCGTTTTATTTTATTGATACCGTAACACCAGCTCATGTAATTCATAAATCAAACAAATAAAATAATTGAAATAAAAGAATGTGAAGTGAAAAAGGTCCTCAAATAACGTTACACTATTGGTTTCAATTGAAGCGAGAGCACTAGAGTATATGCATGTAACGTTACAGTCTCAAAAATCTTTACATGAAAATGACGTCAAAAACCCGGTTTTATCGCATTCCCTATCTTACATGAAGGAATGGTTTGTATGGAAATTATTTCGATATACGCTCCATTTAAATTTCATGCTGAAGAGGACATTCTTCCTGAAATGTTTTCGACTGATATGTCAAGAGAATAATGTACATTCCTCCATCTTCACAGCGGCCCTTTGAGCAACAATTCCCTCCTTGCAACAACACTTGTTACTGACTTCAAAATATGCTAATTGTTCTTTATTTGACCTTTCTACAACAACTCCATTTTTCCGTTTCCCAAAGGGTGTTGTTGTAGAGAGGGAGCACCGTAATATTTTATTTGCTTTTATTAAAAAGTCATCGGGCATCCCCCCCCCCCCCCCCCCCCCCCCCCTTAGAAACCGAACATAAAAAGTGTACTTTTTAAAAGAAAGACGGGCCCAAGTATAACTTTAAAAATCAATTTTTGATCAATAATTGATTGTACATTAAAACAAGCGAAAAGTAACCAGGACCTTCATGGGTTTTATGATAGTCAAAAGTATGAGAAATCAAAACATTTTCACTTTTACCCAAACAATATCCACATGCCACGACATGCAGGTGCTTTTGTACATTGAAAAGTCTCATTCTAAAGTTTTCTGTATTTTGATATCTGTAATCATATATATTTGATATTTTTGTTTCAAAATTACCCTTTGCTAAAGTTTGTTTTGTTTTGGTTTTTATGCCGTTTTTTTTTTTTTCAAACGTATTTCAGTAATGTAACGGCGGGTAGTTAACCTAACCAGTGTTCTTGGATTCTGTACCAGTACAAACTTGTTCTCCACAAATAACTGCCAACTTCCCCACAAGAACCAGAGGTGGAGGACAAATGATTTAAGACCTAAGGCTAATGTCTTTTACCATTCCTCACGGAGAACATGCGGGCGGGGATCGATCTCACGATCCCGTGATCCGTAGACCTGCGCTCTCCCTACTGAGCTAAGAGGGCGGGTTCCTTTGCAAAGGAGACATGTTTAGCAAACAAATGTGATACATATTTTACCTGTCAACATATTTACTTTAAAATCCATACACACATTTTAAGATATTTTGAAATGAAATGAATAAAATAGATGCTTGACTACCAAGTTTTTTCCTTGCTCCGAAGTTAAATAAAAGAATGACATCTCAAAAGGCGATAAAAAGTGGCGTTTGACTTTGCATATTTTTCCGGATTTTAATTTGACGTTGTAGACACTGGGAATTTCTAATAGGCTAATATAAACTAAGTTAATGTCAAATAATCTTATAAAAGATGAAACAATTCATATGGGGCGTTGTTATCCTTGTTGTTAATGTCTATATTTATTGAGTATTCGTAAACCGGTTAATAATTTAATAAAAGTTGAATACTATAATGTAGATATGTTTGTTTGTTTTTTGGGTTTAACGCCGTTTTTCAACAGTATTTCAGTCATGTAACGGCGGGCAGTTAACCTAACCAGTGTTCCTGGATTCTGTACCAGTACAAACCTGTTCTCTGCAAGTAACTGCCAACTTCCCCACATGAATCAGAGGTGGAGGACAAATGATTTCAGACACAATGTCGTTTATCAAATAGTCACAGAGAACATACGCCCCGCCCGAGGATCGAACTCGCGACCCCGCGATCCGTAGACCGACGCTCTACCTACTGAGCTAAGCGGGCGGGTCACAATGTAGATATGAATAAGGGAAGTTGTTTATTTTTGTTTTATTAAAATATACTTGCAGATTGACCCCGATAGACGGGGCTTTGTTTAGAACAAAACATTCAAAAGAAAAGAATATACTCAACATTCTACGTCTTAAGACAAAAAAGAAAAAAAAGTATATTCAAAAACCTCTGAGCCCAGTCAAATAACGTATAAGATAGAAAATATTTCTAAACTATTTTCCTTATTCTCACAACAGAATTTAATCATTCGTTTATAGTCATACTCAAGATTATATGACTTAAATTTTCAGTAAATACTGTGAATATTGTAGATGTCCCTATTAAAATGCTAGTCAATAGAGATAATATTGAGTATTAACATCTTTAACCCTTAGCCTGCTGGCGGCAGATGATTCTGCCTTTACGACCAGTGCAGACCAAGATCAGCCTGCACATCCGTGCAGTCTGATCATGGTCTGCACTGTTCGCTATTCAGTCAGTAAATTTTCAGTGAAAACCCCTTTGAACGATAAGTGGTACTGTCCAAATTGAAAGATGGACCAGTCCATTATAGAAATATAGCAGGGTAAGGGTTAAGATTTACCCATGATTCATAAGACTATTATTTCTTTCAACGATGATGTTTACCGTATACACGCTAAGCTTCCAAAAATAGCAAACATGAGTTCAATTCATCAACAACATTCTGAGGAACTGTCGATAAATTTAATTTCGCGTAGGAGCAAAGGATTGACTCAGCGGATAAATTGATCAGTTGTATCGACATAATTCATGATTAAATGAAATGTACTGAATGAAATCGTGTCCGGTTACCATGTTTACATATCTTTGAATGTCATAGAATTAATAAAAAAAAACATGTTTTCCCTTTTCCTCTTCCAATATTATATGAAAAGTGATAAGATGTGCGTGCGTGTGCTATCGGGGATTGCAATAAGTAGGCATAGGAAGTTTTAAAAAGCTAGTTTAATTAATATATTTATTAGAATAGCCAAAAAGCTAATTTATGAAAGCTATTTAAACATAACTATGTTTATATCTCAAGGTATAAAAATAGTCTCATTTAATTTGTTGAACATGCACCGTTTGCTGAAGAAAAACTTAGTTAGCCAAACGTCTTAAATAATATGGACAAATACAACAAGGAAGGTAACAATTTTGTGTTATTGTGCAAGGGAAAACAATCTGTTTATAGAGTGAAATTGTTGGGTGGACAACGTTTGTCAATCATAATTCTGTCCTTGTTATCAATGCAATGGGAAAGTTAACTACACAGTACATGTATCTATGTTCCCTGCTATACATAATAACATAGTCATGCATCTAACAGTCCGGATTTTTTTCTTTGATGTTCTCATATTTCTAGATAATATCCCATACTTTAACGCATATATTATGTTGGTAGCAGAGATTGTTCTCTCTCACACTTTCTCTAGGGCATTAAAATATTTGGCCTTTGTTCTCTGTCACACTTTCCCTATGGCATTAAAAGATTTTATCTTTACAAATTGTTTTACAAAGTGCTGACAGTTGCAGAAATTATGCATGATTTTTTTCGTACCTAGAGGTAAAAAGTGCATGCTTTGCCTGAGATACTATGCACATAGTCACCCAAGCCTACACTAAAGTTTTAGCAGAGTTGTCTATACTGTTAGTACCGTAGTTCCTGAATTTTACCCGACTAAGCTATTTTGCCACATAATTATGGCATAATTAAAATAAATAAATACTAAGTAATGTACAAGCAACAACAAGAATATAAACTTTTAATTTAGCATTAAACAACTGAAATTTGTATATAACCAATTATTTACATACATATACAATTGTAAACTTGAAATGATGCATTAACATCATTAAATATATAAGAAAATTGTCAGAGAAGATTAAATATCCATTCTTTAAATTCTTAAATTATTTGCAAAGTAAATAAATTTTGCTAAATTATTTACTGTGCATTTATTATGTTGGGACATAAGGTTTTCAAATTTTAACATATTCGGACAGGGACAATAATACGTTCTAAAATAATTCTGTCTCAAATTTATAAACTTGAGACAGACTAATAAAAATGATATTCAACTGCTAAAACGTTCATGTTACAATTGTTATATAAACTGTTTATTCCATCTAATAAGTATGTTGCTACATCAACCGGTTTCGATAGTTAGACTGTGCGAAACGTTTCCGAAGCTGTTTGAAACACGCGTACAATATAAGTCGTCTGGAGTGGTTGATATTTGCATAAAATCTCTGCTTATAGATGTCAAGAATACGTTGTTTATTAACTTAGAGGCTGACATTCATATGCTTTTGGTTTGACCATACATTCTTATTTCATCAAACAATTGTTTTATTTTTACAATTATAATTATTCTAATTATCCGCACCTGAACTTAACATGCTGTATGCATTAAAACTGTACCACTTTCTGGTAAATGTAAGATTTTAAGCCAAAGTTTTATCATAATTAGTGTCTTTGTACATACATTTGATATCTGCAAAGCTCCCCGTATAATAAACCCGGTTAGTTAATATTTTACCCCAAGACCTTTTCTACAGAATTGGGTGTGAATACGTTCAATATCTTTACCTTCATGATAACCCCAAACCTCCGCACTATAGTTCATAACAGAACTGACCAAACTATCAAAATATTAAAATTTTTGGAATGATGGGAGTTATACTTGGTCACATACGAAAAAAAAACGATTATGCATTCTTGCATAAAACCTTTGTTTTTTGCCGATTTCGGGCATGCACAAACAGGGAAAAAACGTGTACAAACAAGGAGATTCTCGTGAGCACCAGCTGTTGGTGAACGTTTTGATTATGCTGTTGCGGGTCCAACGTAAGCAAATTATGGATCCCGAATAAATTTTGGCCGAAGTCGAAAGGTCCGAGATTTATGAAATCTTTTCATCTGCATTTTTATTAAAAATATAATTTTTCAACCTAACTTTACTTTAACTTGTAATAAGCGTTACCTCTCTTGATACGCGACTGAATTGACGTTCCTTATTATTGTATTATTACGCGTATTTGACTCAAAGTAAGTTTACACGCCGCGATTTAATCCCTGAAAATGATAGGCAAACAACATTTACAAAAATACAATTTCGTTTTCCAAATTAATTTGAGTCGAGAAAGTTGACATGCTAACTTTAAATCTTACACTAAAACTTTTAAAAAATGTTTGTGTCTACTTTACACATCTATGCAGTCTACTGATGTAGTGATGGTGTGTAATGTAAAGCATAAACATGACGAAGCGTAAAGTTTGAAGGATGTTTCCATAGTTAATGAACATTTGATGAACAGAAGGTATTTATTATATATTTTTCAATTTATTTGTAGATCTCACCAACCATGTTTGAGTTTATAAATCCAATCTAAGTTGATTATATCGATGTTGGAAAAATTCAAATTTTTGTGTTTATCAAACTTTGATCGCGATGGGGTGGGGTGCAAAGCAAAATTTTCTAGTTATAGGCCTAGAGATTTCATTTTTAACGACATGAAGAATATAGGTATCGATACCAGTTTCTATTAAACGATGATATTTACATTTAAAAAGCGTAAGGGACAGACTATTAATTTAAACCAAGCAGAATTGTGTTCTGTCGGCACCTCGCCTGCAAATTGTGTAAAGACAGGATGCCGTGTATGCCCTTTTCTCATAATTCCGAGCCTCTAAAGCTAAAGTTCATACCGATATATCGGAAAAAGGGGGAGTCATGCTAATTTTACATATATTTAATATTAAAGAAATTACCACAACAAGAATGTCCGTTCGACATGTATAAAATATGCACTGTTTCTGTATGCCCTGGAAATGCTAAATAAAACATGTGTCCATAACAACCTGAAACGGCCGACTTCGATCGGCTAATGTCAGCTGAATAGTCTTGTTTTTTTTTTTCGATATTTCCAGCACTTTAGTTGTGTTTTATGCATAACACACGTTTGTTTCGTGAAACATCATCAGCAGAATCCCTCGGGCTATGTTGGTGCACTCGCCCTACGGGCTCGTGCACCAACCAATCCCTTGGGATTCTGCAGATGTTGTTACACAAAAAAACGTGCGTTAACCCTACAATGTGAAAGATGCATGATGTGCCAACCGCTTCTGTGTACGATTCAAGTTATTATTTACAAAGAAATATAGCCAAAGATACCTAAATGATAGACACATTTCGAGTTTTGAGTTATTTAAGTGAAAATCATGCTTGGTCCCTCTAACACCAGATTCAAGTATATACATCATGACTTTAGTTTTACTTGCATTTATTTTCAAGGACCATCGATTACAATAAGTTTCTAAGTGATTTAACATATTTTAAGATGTAATGATTTCGGGTCTGTGGCAAACAGTGAAGTATCGTCGGCAAACATAATCAGGAAAATATCATATGAAATGAACCCGTCCCCGGAAACTACACGTGTTTGTCCGATACTGTTTTAATACGATAAGAAACTTATTTGCTTTACCAATTATACTTTTATGCATGCCGTCACCATTACGTTCACGTGATGTCTTTAATTATTCCCTTGCGAGATTTGGAACACTAAGAGTATTATTTTCTATCATACCCCACCATAAACTGTCGGGGGAAATAATTAATAATAATGTTGCTAATTATCGCATATAATAACTATATAAGGCGTAAGTATCAAATCATCTACTTTAGTATATAATATGGGTGATTTATTTACTTGCAAAATGACAACTCGATAGGATATTCACGTTTACAATATTCAAAGTCTTTTTGTGAAAATGTTTATTTTGTTGTTGTTATTGTTGTTGTTTTCAACGAATGGTGTAGAGATCGTTCCTTCTCGTGTTTAATCTATCTCAATGTTGATAACACATTTAAGCTTGTGTGCAGTGGTTATATATGAGCCTTAAAGTGATAGAGATGTCGACTGCAACTCAAGCAAATAATTTGTACTGTCACAATATGTTATAACATTGAAGGTCAAAAAGATATGAACAATTTTGAAATCATCAAGTTTTATTGAACTAAGTTCTATATTTTTCAAAATACATGTACATATTCTGAGAACAAAGATTTGCAAACAGTGATACAGTGGGCTATAATTTGTATATGAATAAACGATTGACAGGTCGTTAAAGATGACATCAAATGCCAATACTTGTACACGTGTCTCAGTTTGTTATGATTTTGATCCATCGAAACTCTAAAAAAAATGAAATTTTGGAGTAAGCTCGCTGTCTTTAACGTTATAATTCTCGGTATAAGTTAATTTCTTAAGTTAAGTAACATAATTTTATAAGAATCTGTGGGCAGCTTTGATCAATTTAAATGTTGGAAAAACAATATTTCATTTTTAGTTACTGTACATAAAATTGAATCCAGTTCTTCACCGATGATTTAGAGTACTGTAAAACTATTAATTATCAAAATGGCTCCATTTCATTTAATTGGGTCGGTATGGCTGCACTTATTCTGCCTTGCTTCCGGTTGAGCTGTTACAACAAAATGGTAGTGTGTCGGCCCTAGGTGTGATAGTCCTAAATAAAATCACGGTCATGACTTGACAATTTACAGTCTGACTTCAGCACATGTTTTCAGGGTATTAGAATATATCTTAGCTAATAGTATATTGGACCATAATTTAGCCATCTGGAACACTTTTTGTCAAATGTAATACAACACAAAACAATACATCAAATACCGGTATGTTATGTCCTTCTGATGTTTCTACCATAGAGATCAAAGGAGAGTTACACAATTTCTGTGGTCACACTTTTCTTTGATATCAACATATCAAAGCTTATAACTATGTTGTTTACAATATTTAAAACATTACTATTTTTGAGAAATATATGGACGTTCACATGTTTTTCAAAGCTATCTAATTCATATTAAAATTTTTTGTTTCGGTAAAATGAGGTTCTGCCTCAAAATGATGTTTTAAATCATGAAATGATAACAAAAACATAATCATAAAATAAAAGTGTACTCGAATTCTCTGCTAATTTCATAGACAGAAACAACAAGGACCAATTATACTGACTAACTACATCTTCTCGCAGTTGGCATTTATATGTAAGTCCGTTTCCTTTGAGCCCGTTTAGAGATTAAGATCCATTTTAGTCTTTTAGAAATGATTAACCCTACTGTAATTTCAGTTAACTGTACTATACGTATAGAACGTTTGTATACACTACTTTCATCATCATGGTATATTCGTTGATATATTCACTTTACCATAGTACGCATGTTTATAAATATTTTCCGTTATATACCATATCGTTTCATTCGCATTTGCACAGCCTTAGGTGCATGTATTAGAAGAGTGCTTAAACATTTTTTCACACGCAACAAATAACTTTCCTGAAGAGAAACTTCCAACAGCTACTTTCTTGATTTTTGATGATTTATCTACCGTGCCAGACCGTTGGAGAAGAAATATAAATCAAAAGTTTCTAGACGTTCTTTGATTTTGGGAAACGGTTTTCCTATTTCTTAATAGGAAGGGTTAGTTTTTCAATTTAAAATGCTCGATGGAAATTTCAATTTCACCTGGAAGTATAGCTAAGTGAGCTTAATTAAGTCTCAATTCCGGGAATAGGTACAAATGACCGAAAAGCCAATTTCGTTTTTCAGCTTTCAAATTCTTTTATAATTCTTTTATCCCGATGAGACCGTTTCTTAAATTTTAAGGTGTAAACAAACCTACATCGTTTTTATCCTGTTAGCGTTAGACGGTAGAGGCTATGGCAGAAGTCATAATAATTGAGGTGCCATGAGAAAACCAACATAGTGGGTTTGCGACCAGCATGGATCCAGACCAGCCTGTGCATCCATACTGTTCGCTTTCAAAGTCTATTGCAATTAGAGAAACCATTAGCGAACAGCATGGATCCTGACCAGACTGCGCGGATGCGCAGGCTGGTCAGGATCCATGCTGGTCGCAAACACACTATGTTGGTTTTCTCATGGCGCGGCTCATATAAATGCATTTTTTGTACTTATAAAGTAATGTTGTTATCTCCATCAGTCTGTCTTTCATATTCTTGTAGTACCTTAAGTAAGGTAAGAATTCCAGTTAGGTTCATACTATGATTCTTCTTTAAACTGCATAATTTAGTTTGTGCGTCCTATATAAAATTGTTCTCAAATAGCATTGTATCATGTTCTGTAAATCTGTCAACTGACACAACAATGGAAGCATCATATCTTTCTAGTTTCATACGTTTTCCATACGTTTCATATTTCTTAAAGCATTTGTCTGACAAGCGTTTCGAGTGACAGCGATATCGAAATTGTGGTTTCAGTTGAATTAAACGGTTTAAGATGTATTGCCTAGTTTCATTTTTAGCCACCAGACAATTTACGATGCAATTAACCTTCTCGCCTTCTAAACTGACGCCCAAAACTATCTTTAAGTTATTTAGTGTTATTATTTACTCATAAATAAATTAAGATAATTTATGATTTAGTTTGCTATTATCGCAAACTTTTATATTTGTAAAATCTGTAATACGCTGACAACACATGTTTGCCTAGAAAATAAAAACATAGAAATAGCCTGTTACTGCACGATTAAGTTCTTGTTCCGCCTGATCAAATGTTTTGCTTTCTGTAGGTTTAAAAGTCTATTTTGGAACAAGTGAGACGTCTTGTTCTTAATTTATGTTAGAGTCCTACTTAGTCGGTACTAAGGAGCGATAGGATTGTTACACCTTTCATCACCCTTCATGAACAGACTCATACAAACCAATTCTGGTATCATTTAGTTTGGTTGAAATCCACGCATAAAATTTTCCGATCACTTGGGATTATGGAGTTCGTCCAAATATTGATGTATACATGTATATAGGGTTTCGCTTAGGGCCATGGGGACTGAGCTCTTTTCATCACCTCACGATTATACACAGACTTATTCAAACTGATTCAGCTATTATTTTGATTGGCTACATCCTATTTTTCCAAAGGATCTTCTTGGAGCTTTTATTGCCACCGTATTTGTGTCGAAAGTTCTCGAAACGCCCTCCTTCTACACTAAGTTAATAATACTAGTTTCTAGATGCCTGTTAAAAGTCAGGTAACACTTTCTGTTTGAATTAACACATGTCTAGCACAAATCACTTATTCTAGCATTCATCTTGAATTGCAGCGAATCCAGCTGGCAGCCATACTATGAAAACAAACAATTCACCACACTGAAAGATTATTAAAGGGAAGGACACAATTTTTTTTCTTGGAAACGTTGTTCAAGTTTGCCTCCCGACTACATGTGTTTAGAACAATAAATATTTTGGTATAGGTGCATGCAATTATTGCATTGCAGTCCTGTGATCTTCATGCCACAAAATAATAATATACTGTTTTCTCACTTTTAGTGCATAAACATTTTATTTTTTCTTTGTATTATTAGATATCTTTTTATGTTTTTCTACAAAAAGGGTAAAAATTGTAGAACAACAACAACAGAACAGAAAGACATTTAATAAAAATAGAGATGTTTTTGTTTTAGATGAAAACCTTTGACTTGTGAGCACCAGAACTACACTCGTGAAATTATTACATTCTGTTTTGCACTTGGTGAAAGGTATCTTGACCAGACACTAACACAAAAATATCTTCTTTATGTTATCAAATTTGAAATTACAATTTGACCAGTTTTAAGAAGACTAAGATCGAAAAATATTTGTGATCTATCCACTTACTTTACTTACGTCATAAACTGTCTACAAATAGACATTTCATTTGCAGGCATGTTCTATCTATTGGATAGCACGTCAAATACTGACAGTAACAATAATTATCTTACAATATATAGCATGCTGCTTGATAATAAAAATGCTTTAGGGTTATGCAAACTGACAGACGAGTACAGAATTCACATCAAAAGGTTCAATATGGTATGGGAATATAAAAATACATTCAACAGTTTTACGAAGCTATACCTGGATTGCTTTAAAAACGAATAAACAAAGGCACAAATTGCAATCCGTGTCGGAATTATCAATACATGGAATCAAACACCTTATTACTTTTTTCCAAAACGAAATGCGTGACAAGAATGCATTTGTTTGTGATTTGTTTTACTTCTTCAGATATTTGTATTTAGTAGAAAGCAAATATTCTATATAAAATGGTTAAGAATATGTCTGTTTTGGTTTCAGACTTCAACTTTGTATAAAAGATAATCGGTAATGGCTGATTTCTCGGAAGCACAGAGCACCACATACACAGCCTCAGAGGCACGCATTTCCAAAGTACCCACAACAAAGAGAAGCTGTAACGGTAAAATATTGCAGACGGGTTGCTTCAAAAATCCAACAGGTACATTTTAGTTTTATGCAAAATATAGATATAGGGGGAGGAAGGGTAAGGGATAGAAAAGGGGGTAGGGGAGGGGGTTGAAGGGGAAAATAGAATAAGGATGAATATACAAACGGAATGCTACGTTTCTTGATAACAGTTACACTACAACGTAAACCACAGTAGCGCAGACATTCATGTACCAAAGACAAACACACACACCCACACACAACTAAGTAACATACGAGGGGTGTTCCAAAAGTAATGTCACTTGCATCGGTTCTCCTATACTGCAAATGTTCTGATCATTTTAACTTGCTCTGCCCTTCAAAATACTCTCCGTCAGCCTGAATACACCTTTTGAGCCGGTCAGTCCTCTTTTGGAAGCATTGTTCATACTCTTCTATGGGAACACCCATCAGATACTGATAAACAGCAGATCCAAGGGCATTTCTCGATTTGTATCTCTTTCCAGACAGATGATATTTAAGTTTGGGAAACAGAAAAAAGTCGCAGGGGCCAGGTCTGGCGAAAACGGAGGGTGTGGAAGGACGGTAACCTCTGACTCCAAAAACTCGGTCACAATGCGTGCCTTGTGAGCGGGTGCATTATCATGCAAAGGTCGGAGGTACTTAAGTCCTGTTTTGGGGCGGCGACTTTTGTAGTAGTTCTTCAATTTACTTTTTTTTTATAGAATTTTCCTATGACCGTACTGCCTTTTGGTACCGGAATTTGAATGATTGGACCCTTATGAGTGAAAAAAATACATACAAAACCTTCTTCACCGTTCGTATTCGTTTGGCAATACTTGGGCGTCTCTCCAAATTCGGTTGGAATACTTCCGCTTTGGTTCAAAATAATAAATCCAGGTTCCGTTACCAGTAACTATATTATCAAAAACCTTTTTGCTGTATTTTAGGTACATGTTCAGAAGTTTTTTTGCCATTGTTACACGGGTCCTCTTTTGTTCATTTGTTAACAAATGGGGTATCCATCTTGCATTTATTTTTCTAAGTTTTAGGTGTTTCTTCAAAATTCCATGAACTCGTGCTAACGACAAGTTTGTCAGTCGGGCCAATTGCCTTACGGTGAATCGGGCATCATTTTTTAGCAAATTGAGGATTTTTTCGATGTTACCTTTCGACGTAGTTGTTGCAGGACGATCTGTGCGAGCAGCATCTTTGAGTTGCTGCTGTCCGGTCCTAAATTTAGCTACCCACCTACAAATAGTCCTATGAGGCATTTGGCCTTCCCCATAAATGTCGCACACCTCATGGTGAATATCTACAAGCTCCATGCCGAGTAGCGACCTACCTTTTATGTAGGCCCTAATTTCAAGCACATTTTCAGCTCTTTTCCCAGTCATTTTGTGTAAAGTGTAATGAATACGCAATAAAGCAATGTACACTGTACCAAAGTCAGTGAACGTGTGAGAGCGATATTTACCTGTGTTACGATTCAGTGATCGTTCTATCGACACGAGGTGGTTTTGTGTACACATGACACGATTTCCGCGAAATAAAACACAAATGACATTATTTTTGGAACACCCCTCGTAGATAAACAGACAAGTAAGATATAACAACACTGTCCAAGACAAAAGGCGTGTAAAATATTGATCACTAGGGTGTTCTTGAAAGAACATACAAAAAATCTTCCAAAAAGACAGTCAAACTCAATTTTACACTTCGATAAACATTGGGAAAACAACAAATTGATAAGTGAATTAGAATACAGAGTACAGTTTAGTGATTAGTAATTAAAGCAACTATATAAAATAATAAGATAGCATTTGTTAGACAATTGGGAAACGTAAGTGGTGTAATTTCGTTATAAATGCAACGTGACGATTGATGCAAAAAAATTTCATACTTGCCTTATTGCTTTGTTAAACCGTCATAATCATTTTCAAGGTACTTCTTAGAAAAATCTGTTTCAACTTTTAAGGTACTTCAGCACGTTTGGATCAAAATTTGTTCTACAAAGTAGAATTCGATTAAATATTGATTTTTCAAAACTTTAGAACATACTTGGGAAAGAAAAAAGAGAGGATCGTGTGCTTGACTGGTTTGAAAATTTTGAACCTCACACAAAATCGATTTTTATGAAACGAAACTTCTCGCCGTTGTAAATAAGCATATCGTCTGTTATATGGTGAAATAAAATGTATTGATCCGTGTGCTTGTTTTTTTTTTTTTTTTTTTTTTTTAGCTTTTTGCATATGATTAAGGATATCAGACTTTTTCAAGCTTATTTCAAGGCTTGTTTGGCATTATTAAACATGTCAAACTTTTTATTATCATATTTTATCTTTAAAAATATATTAACTTGCCCTTTTAATAATTTTATTCACGGGTTGACATTAATTAATAAAATGATTTTCGTTTTTGTATGCCGAGTCCGGATTTATTTCTACATTCTCTATGTTATCCGGATAAATGACGTTACACCATTACTTCCGGTTAATCAAACGTGCATAACTACCTTAACATGGTTCCATATACAGGTACATCTCTGTGCTGTATAATCTGGTAGAGGTACAAAGTCTACGTAGTATAGTGGTTTCGATAATCTTTCATTTGCAAGGTAACAACATTGAGCGTAAATACAGCATCATGACGTCATAAGAATTATAAGCATATTTACACATTTACAACTTAATCCAACTGAAAATGTCGCCGCGTTGTTAAGGTGGAATGCGCCCCAATTTTTTTTTCCGAATTTCGTCCTGAAATTTATATTATACAAAATTCAGGATATATGCGATTAGGTTCCGATTTTTCTTTGTCGCCATATTGTTCGAGGTTTTTGCTATTGTGTCACAAACATGGCCCCTGACGTCACTTTTCGTGCAACGCCCTGTTCCGAATGCTCTCGGCATTTTTCCTTTCCTGCGCTCTGAATGTCATAATAATGAAAAATACAAACTAATTATCACTTTGCGTACAGAAAATGCTACTCAATGGTACAAAATTCAGCGAAATAAGATTGATGCTTAAAACGTCAAAGACGATATTGTGACGTCAGAACGGAAAAACTCACATCAAGTTTTGCTATAAATTTTGCATTAAAATCCAGTTTACAAAAAATCGGCTCGACAAAAAAATGTATAACTTTGTTATGTTGTTTCACAGTATGTGGTCGTCAAACAGACACATAAATACTTATGGGTCACCGACTTCTATTTTTCGCAATATAATATAACTTTACCCCCACCCCCACATGGTTTAAGGCTATATGACGTTAGAGTTAAAAGAATGCGCTTTCAACTTGCACAACTTACGTTCTTGTTAAAAACGAGATGTATTTATTATAAGAAATGTTCACGATATATTCGATCTGAACTGCAGAAGAAAAGAAAACAACTTTGAAAACAATGTATATACTTTATACTTTTGTCCGTAAGTATTGACCGGACACTCATTAATCTTCGCTGATATTTTCAGGCGTTTTCGTTACTTTACGCAATATTTTATCCTGAAAAGATCTATTATTACATAAATAACCTTTATGATCAACTGTCTGACTTCCACGCACGTTACCACGGGTTCAAAATTACCTCAGACCATTTTTGTATATTCAATGTACAAAATGTAATGTAGTGTTATCGTTATTGCTTGTATTCTTGCATTTCTTTGCGACAATATTCACGCTTTTTAATTTGTTTTCACTTGTAGTATCAATTTTCTGGAGTAATTTGTCTTTTTATCTAAGATACCTTTACTCGACACATTCTACAAAATATCTTGAATATATTATATAAAGTGTATTTCTTTCAATAAATGAACCATAAAATTTGATCAGATAAGTTTTAATTTTCCGGCCTGTAAAATTTGGAGATGAACTTTGAAAAATAGATTATCAGAGAGAGGACTCGAACCCACAACCCCGAGATTGATGGATAATCGGTTTGTCCCCGCAGCTACTTGCGCATGCGATATTTTGTTTATCATCAAGACATATTTAGGCTATTTAGGTCCGGACACGGAGAATTAAATCACGGAAATGTACGGAATATACATGAGTGCCAGGTCAATACTTAGGACAATATCCACTATTTACTATCCATTGTTTATTTCCTATTGATGTTTTCAAAATGCAAATTCAAAGGTTGAAGAATAGTTTAACGTTCAACACAGTCTCTTGCAAATGCTAACTTAGCTTTGTAAAAAAGCTTGTATGTGGTCCGTTGTCGATTTAATATCGTGAAAATAGGTACTTTAACATGTTTTTAACATTTAGAAAGTTCGTTCAAATGTAATTTTATGAAATGAGCATTTGCCTGATTTTACCAGAAATATTTATCGACGCATGGCAGACGGTTGCTCCACTTTACATGTATAATCAGCACGAAAATAGTATATCGGATCCTATATCTGATAAGAAATTATTATTTTTTACACTAATTAATTTATGGTGAATCATGAGAAAACCAACATAGTGCATTTGTGACCAGCATGGATCTAGACCAGCCTGCGCACCCGCGCAGTCTGGTCAGGATCCATACTGTTCGCTTTCAAACCCTATTGCAATTAGAGAAACCGTTAGCGAACAGCATGGATCCTGACCAGACTGCGCACAAGCGCAGGCTGGTCCGGATCCATGCTAGTCGCAAATGCACTATATTTGTTTTCTCATAGTGTGGCTCAGTTACTGTTTATTTCCAAATGTATGCTGACTAAATAGTATTTTGAATGAATGCAATCGGAAAATATTAGCAAAACACTGAAAACGATCAGCGTTTGCTAAAAAATATAATACTTGAAAACAACGGAATCCTACTCCTCAAAGCAATCTTTTGTTTATTAGAGTCCATAGAGCCACCTGTGGCTTTTGGAAATGTCGTTTAACAGTATAAATTATTCTTTGTATGACATTTCCGACAGAATCAGGTCATATCCAGTGAATGTTATATACTCGTACCTAAATGTCACGTAAACAAATAAAAACGTCAACTATTATATTACAACACGATTCTTTGATACCTTCATTCTCAACTAGATTTCTTCACTTCCGCCAGGGAAAATGCTCGTTTGTTCTGGTTATATTTCTGTTGCTTGTTTGAATTTATATACCATTAATGCTAGATGTATGATTTATTTGTTATAAATATTAAGAATTAAATGCTCAAATATGTCAAAATAAAACATAAACGCCTTATATTATCCTTTGCCTTTATCACTGGAATAACCTCAAAGAGATGTAAAAGTACAATACTAATGCAACTGTATGAATAATTTATAACGAAACAGATCTTACAATATTTCTAGGTACGCATTTACACCTACATATTCGATAAATGTTATGACTGTACTTGTTGAACCGGGATGTTAGTTATTTGCTTTAATGTTTCAGTATATATTAGCAAATGTATTCTCTTGCAATGCGATTTGGTCAGCTTCTTCAGTCAGAAGTGTCTCTAATTATCTTTCGATCAAACATTATAAAAAACCCGTCGCTCATTTTTGCATAGGCGGACAAAAGCGAAGGGGTTTTTGTCCTCCTTGTAAAAAACGTAAAGGGGGTTTTGTCCTCCTTGGAAAATTCTGCAAAGGGGATTTTGTCCTCCTTGTATAAAATATGAAGGGGGTTTTGTCCGCCTATGCAAAAATGAGCAAAGGGGGTTTTGTCCGCAGGGGATTTTGTCTGGATCCCAAATAAGAGATCTATTTCCTGGTTTGCATATTTCGTACCATGCTTTTTATGTTTATATGAAGTATTGCCTCCTTCAGAATAAGTATTCAAGTTTGCTTTTGCCCCTGACGTTTTTGTTGATTTCTTAAATTTTATTTCTAACTTCGATGTTTTCACGTGTCAATATTTGATCCAATCAGGAAGCAATTACGGAGTTCCACTCTGGTATTTAGTAACATCCGCAAGGAACGCGCGTTCGAAACATAAACTTGCATCATAGCTGACCTTGTTGATTATATGTAAATCAGAATCACTTCCACCCTTACTTACAATTTCTTAAATTTTATGTTAGTGCGGAATAAAAATCAATGGAAAAATATGGGTAATATCTGATGCAAGAAAAATATATTTAGTCAAATGAACACTTTGTAAAATCAGCTCATAAATTAGACACAAAATTGTAGTAACTGTGTTTTTCATGATGCAAATGCTACTTTTAATGTCAAGGGAGCATCTATCATGTGACTTTGGCAAAAGAAAGTGCACGTAAATTGAGAAAAGTGCCCACTGAAAACTTTCTGAATGACGGACCGTTATTCATTGTAAACCTGTATGTAAAGATGCACCCTGTTCTCTGATTGAATGAAGTACTGACAGATACACACGAGTAAGAATTTAGAAGTTAGATTTACAAGTACATATTGTAATTTGTTAATCAAGTTTCATTTTGTAGTAGCAGGGGTGCAGTTAAAAGTCTGCAACAAACGCATATAAGGCAATGCTTAAAAGTATCAAAATGTGCATTAACGTATTCAAAATTAATGTGTAACTGACCACATCTGTTTTATATAGATATACAGCATCTATGTAATTGCTCGGGTACAACTAATACAACAATATCAGCTGGCATATGAAGGAATACAAATAACGACGATAATGTTTTGGTGATATATAATATATTTCTGGTTTATTTTATACTGTTTATAAAAACATATTACATATATTTGTCACTGAAATGACATTTTATGAAGTCGTTATTTACTTAGTTTATGTTATTTATTGAATATGACTGGAAGTACCTGACAATGTATAAAGATATATTCAGGTACCTGTACTTCTTACTGAAACATGTTTGTATTATTTTACTCAGTTAGTTAAAAGAACCAGAAATACGACATGTTATTGCAAGAAAGCTATATGATGGAACGAAATCACAACGGTTCGGACTAAGGAATTTACCATGTAATGTGGTCTCAATGATTCAAAATGTTTCCTAACTTATATTTTTAGCCTATGATTACTGGCCAATATGTAATGGAATAGTGCATAATAGATGACATACAAATGTATATTTATATGCATTTTTACCGACAGACAATTGTTTCTAACAGACTTAAAAGATAAAACTTAAGGTTCTCACAAGGTAAATTTTTTGCTATTTTATGTCAGGTCTTAGATAGTTCTTTCATCCGGGATAAGTATCATCAAACGTTCAAATGCTGTGAAACACCTATAATCCAAAACGTTTCAACCTCGGACTACGGACATTCAGTAAATTCTCTCTGACCATATATTATGACTTTATATGATTTTGTTAAAACATATCACAACATACGGTGGTAAAAGTATTATTGTTTTAAGTGGAACATAACATTTTATTGTAATTTTCAATCTTATCCCTGTCAAATACTAGTAGGCTATTTGATTCAGTACAAGTCACTCCCTGTTAGGAATAGATTTCATTTTTTTATCTTTTCTACCAGGTGCAGATCGTTTTAGAGTAGAGATTAATTAAAGCTTGCAGTAAGTATCAAAGAGTTATTTCTGGTGTTCAGTGAATTAAATATATACTGGTAAATGTTAACAGAGATGAAGATTGATTTAATTACCCAGTAATAGGCAATGTATGCGTCTTGAAATAGAACAATGTCTGGCGTCATTGATTATATAATAACGTTTCTTTTTGTTTCGTCTGTATTAAAAATAAATACACACTGTATGCACTAGCCACATCATGTTGCTTTCATTTATTACTTTTGGTTTGTTATTCTGCATTAATTTTCAAATATTTGTTATTGTTAGCATATCGAGTTATGATTAGAATACTGACGACACTTTCAACGGCCATGAGGTATTTAAGCGAAATAACAATTTTGGTTCTTTAAAACAGTCAACAACTGCAGTCATCCGATCAGTGGCTTATCATTTCCACGGATATAAATATATCCAGTCAGGAAAAGAAAGGAAAGCGATTGGAAATCAGGCGTTCTACCAGTTACTGAATATTGAATGAATAAATGAGGTTTGCAATTCATTGAGTAGAACAGTCTTAACCTGAAGCCCATGCAAGGATGCTACTTTTCAAGTGTTCTGAAAATCCATCACGTAGTTCATGAAAAGGAGCAGATTAAATCTTTAAGCTCTGGTGTCCCGTAATAGAGGCCAAGCGGAAACATTAAACAAAACTGATAGATGTTTGTGCCAAGGATGCTTCAGGCCGAATTCGGTGATGATCTGTGAAGCCGTTTATGAAATATGATGTTTTAAAAATTATATGATTTTTTTTTTGCTCCTGTGTGCCCTGAAAGGTACTTCATGCAAGATTTGAACATATGTCTGAGAAGTCTATCCACGTATGCTAAACAATATGTTTGATGAAGATCCATTCAGCAGTTAATGATTTAATTCAGAAATCATTTAAAGTTGTTTTTTATTTTCAATTGTCAGCATTAGTTTCTCTAAAAGGAGTCGAATGACCCAATTTCAGCAAATTTGGGAGAAGACCTTACAAGGATGCTACAGACTAACTTTGGTGAAGATCCATGAAGTCGCTCATGAATACAGTCGTTGAAAACTTTCTATGTTTATCCTTAGTGACCCTTAAAAGCGCTCCTTTGTGAACAGAGCTGGGAGAGGACCTTATAAGGATCCTATAGACCAGGATTAATAAAAATTAACCGAGCCGATCATGAAACGTAATAAAAAAAACGTATCATTCCTTCTTTTGTACTAGCAGCCCCTTAAAGAGACAATGTGCCCAATTAAACACGTTATTAGAGGACTTTAAAATAATGCCTTAAATAGAGTTTTGTGAAGGTCCATCCATCGGTTCATTAGAAGAAGTCGCTTCTTTTTAATTTTAGATCTGGTGGATTCTTATAGGAGTCAAGCTTAACCTGTGTCTTATATTGACCAGTAGTTTTAGAGGAGAATGTGTTTAAGTAATTTTTACGCATGATGATGGACGACAGACGCCTAAGTATCCATATAAACTAATAGCTCGCCTTGAACAAGGTATGCTTTCTAAGAGTAAGTTCATAGGGTGCAAAAGATTTTCGTCAAAGACAGACACGTGTTTATGCCGGAATTAAAGAAAGTACTGCTGAGATTACCATCGACTCCTATTGCAATTAACACTTGCGTTCAGACAACCTTATCATTAAATACTAAGAATACTGTCTTTACAGACTCAGTGGAATACAATGCACTCAACATTTATAACATGACCGCTGATTTTATAAAAGTTCTCAAAGTCAAGTGGTTCATTTTTTCCTGAGGGAATTAAACTAATTACTAATCCGGCGTCCCAATTATTTCTATTTGCGTCAATTTTCAGAAATAACACCAACATAATTAATGTTTTAAAAATAATAAAGGTTTTTATTGTGCACGTCAACGTTTGTTGGTTTCGTTTTGAGGAGGCTGCGTTGTTGGAACATGGCATTCCCTGTTTAATATTTTTCCTTGATTTTTTTAAGTCCAAGGGGACGTACTTTTTAACACGGCATAGAACGACACACTCTTTTGTACCGGAATAAGGAAATATTTTACCTATAGTGTACTTTTCTGGAAAGAGTGTAGATTTATTTTTTTCTGCAGAGTTTAGTAAGCAATTATATTGGCTGTAAAGAAATAGAATTCAAGATATTGTAAAGTAAGTTATTACTGTAACCTTGTATTATTTGAACTGCTTTCAAAATTGACCATTGTCGCTGATATCCTATGGAATTTCTTTTTATTTCATTAATTCATAGAGCGATATATGGTCTACTGAAACATTCGAGATGACCTGCGTCATTGCTAGTAATTGAAATACATCCAGTGTCTAGAAAGACAGAGCAATGGCCCAGTGGTAAAATACCAAACTACAAACCCAGAGGTCATATGCTCCATTACTCGCCCTCCAAACTTAACTTTTGATAACAAAGTGGATTTTTTTTTACTTTTTCATTATGAACGGAACGATATAGATTGGAAAATATACACATATCAAGACCAGTTTAGTAATATGGACAACGTGACAAGAATAGAAAAAAACAAGTTACTGTTTGTTGAATACTGTATCAAAATTATACTTAAAATTTCCTATGATTCTATACGTTAAATATGAGTAAGACTTCTGAAACTTGTGTAAGTTGTCGTATTTTATTGTATTTCCTATTGCGTGTCGACTTAGTGTTTGTGTACATGACGAACCGGATATTAGGTTATTAGGTTTCAGTATACCAGTAGTATTCCATACTTCTTTCTCATTAAGATAATTTTATGCTGATCTATCGACACAGCAAATTCTGACCAAAGAAAAACTTTTACTTTACCAACTGACTTTCTCTTTCGATAACAATATAGTGTCGTAACATCTGGACTGTATGCTGTTGAAACGGTTAACAGATGGAAGAACATCAAATTAGAGCTTATATAACTAGTTAATATCGGTTTATTCTTGGTAACAGAAAATAAGCCATGACGTAAATTAAAAGGTTTGCTGATAATACACCATACTCATATGCATGTTAAAATTGACAGGTGAAATATAAAAAAAGTACTTTTCTAATCAAAGACAAATCGAAGTGCAAATATACGGCCATTCTAAAAGACAATCCGATATCCGTTCAGCTGGAAGCATTCAATCGCACTTCCAATAATATGAACTAGTTCTTTTAATAGAAGAATGTACGTTTTCCTAAAACAATCTATTACCATGCAAATATAGGACAATACATAGTGATTAATCTGTCTATCATTTGGCAATGTCAATGTCAAGTTCCTTTTACCCATGACTTAAATTCATTTCCATAAATTGCCTCTTGACACCATTCAGCAATCACACTAATTCAACATACGAATTCAAAGGCGTAGACATTCAATTAATAGGTTTTAGTTGATTCAGTAATATGGACAAAAACATACTAATCTGACAAATCCACATAAATTGTTAAGTGAATCCATTAATTGCTGTATTTTCTCTTCCTATGAGTGTTTTGGCTTCTATCGTTATGTAAACTGTTTATATATATATCATTTCAAAGTAAACAAGGCAGTGCGAAAGACAGCTATATCCCCCGCCACTGTTATTGATAGTGAAAGAGTTGATTGGTATTGGGCGGAAGCACTGATGCTGTTCAGTATATTTTTTAGTCCATATATGCCGACATCAATGAATTTGAAAATCCTTCAAGGGGTTTAGGAGATACAGAGCGGACTCAAACCTTAAGTTATGACCTTGACCTTGGGCCAACATGGCTGACTCATGAGTTCTGCACAGCGTCTTGATGAGCTGATCATTTGACCCATCTTCAAGGGTTTAGAAGATACAGAGCTCAAATCTTTTGCCTTGAGTTGTGACCTTGAACTTGAGCCGACATGGCTGACTCAAGAGTTCTGCACATTGTCTTGATGGGGTGATTATTTGTCCCAAGCTTCATGAAAATCCTTCAGGTGGTTCAGGAGATACAGAGCGGACACAAAACGGACGGACAGAAGATGAAGGACAGAAGGACGGACGGACGGACGGAGACCATTCCTATAACCCAACCACTCGAGGCGGGATTAGCTAGTTCATTTTGTGTTAAGCTTGTAACCACTCAGAGACATGACACATAAACGCTCAATATAGTCTAAGAAAATGTTACATGTACATCAAAGAATTATTTTAATTTCTAAAGAGCAATATCTGTATTGGAGGTTTTAATATACGTTTGCTTGCGGCGTCCGTCAAGCCGTCTTTCGTTCTGTAGTGCCTGTATTAGTGTACTTACACCTTACACAGTCATTGGTAAACTGTGGTCGTATTTTGATGTTTGTACATTTTTAATGATCATTCCCAGCTTTTTTATGGCCATTGAAACCTTGGTTTCTACACAAACTGTTCAAGTTTATAAGATGTAGTTTTATTGTATGACATCAGTTCATTTATCCTCAAGTTCATTATGTCTTTATTTTCTGGTTCGCTGAAATATCTCTGACAGTCTCCATTTTGGAGAAATACTGTCACAGAAACCAAGCAAATTAGTCTACATATCAAGAAATTGTAGCTTTCACAATAAAGGTAATTGCACAGTCATCATAAAACGTTCAGATACCATCTAACAATGTCCTTATTCATTTCGTATGATATTACCATCGTTAGACAGTCAGACAAGTGCATTATTGATAAGCGCCATACCAATTTAGAAAGTTTATACGTGTGCACACTACTGTAGGAATATACCATAAACTACCAATTTAGAAAGTAAGTTTATACGTGTAGACATGACAGTAGGAATATACGGTTACCATTAACTACCAATTTAGAAAGTTTAAACATGAAACACACGGCAGTAGATATACACCATATACTGCCAATTTAGAAAGTTTAAAGTGTACACACGGCAGTAGATTACTTTATATAATTAATAAATACCGAAAAAAAAAACAAATCGTCACGGTAATTACAAATGACGTTTTAACAACGACGAGGATTAATATGCACCGAAAGGATCGTCTAACAAACTTTGTTAAAAACATATTAACAACAGGAATAGTCATGATCTAAGGAAAAAGCCCCCCTTAAAACGAAACCCTTGACTAGATGTTAAATGTATATATAACGGATATGTTAATTAATATTTAAATGTGAAGGAAATAGAATACTCTAATTGATTGAAGGCATGTTGCAAAAAGCAATTAATGCAAGGAAATTAAATATATTCCGGCAATGCCTTTTACTTTAAACAAATTCGCAATATGTTCTGATATCTAAATATATATCCATTAGAAAGATAAAACTGGATGAACGTTTTCTCCTCATGGCCTGACTTTCTATTAATAAAATAAATAAATACATATATTATATCTGATTTGGAAACAATCCTCAAGTTGCTATCCGTATTTGTGATTAAATTCCATCTGAGATGTGTTCTTAATATTGATTGGCTGTGTGGCGTTCAAAATGTCTTTTGTGTCACGGATTTTTTTCAATTTCTGTTTATAGATTGACCTTTCTATTGAACCGAATGGAAGAAGAGTTCCTCCGCTCAGTGAGATGTGTATTATTTATGCCTCTTCCGTAAACAGCAACGCCATTTTTCAAACCAAAAGACATTTTCTTGACAAGTGAATTATCAACCCTACACAAGTCCAGCAAGCTCATGAGAATATTAGGAATTCTATTCTGAGAAACCTCTAGGGTAATAATGTAATCCGTCGGGTTAGCAGGGATTTGATGTATTAAATCGCAAATCCAAAGAATTTACGATATGAGAAACATTTTTCCATTGAAAGAAACGATTAAGAGTTGATCTCTGAGAAACATTTTCCCATTGAAAGAATGCATCTGAATAAAATATAGTTGTTCTTGGGTAAATACCAACACTTACACATCCATACATACACATTTGTAGCGTTTTAAATGGACGTGGTTGCACAAGAGTTTGGTTGTTTGTATAAGACCTTTGTCGTTTTTTATTAAAAAGAAGACATAAAATCGATACACACTCATGCATATAAACGTGCACTTACGATTCGGATTAGGTCAATGTGCAGTTGTAAGACATAAAAGTGTTCAAAAGGCGAAGAGCTCGCATTGTAATTCGTGCGATACAAAATCCACAGGGAGAATTTACAAAAATCAAATGTTTAACTTCCACTGCCATACCTTTTCCAACTTTTTTGTACGTTCATGGTCTTACCAAAACCAGATGTATCTCAAATACCTTTTGTTGACCGTCTATCATACCACAATATCAACCGCCATTTAGTAAAGTCAACGTTTTTAATTACGACAACGTCACATAAGAAAGTATTTTACAACGTTAAATCGATTTGGAAACCCTGTGCCAATAGCGCCCGGACAATTTATCAGCATTAGTTATATGTACCAACGGCTAAGTATATGTATTTCCTTACAAACCTAACTGGAAAAAAAACAGCTTCACAAGCGAAATCACAAAAGTCTAATCATTTGTTATAAGAAGAAGAAGAATCTTTATTATGCATGCAGTCTTACAAGATATGTGTGCATACCATAATAAATACATGTGTCCAGTTTATATCAAAATCAAAATTGTGGCAAGATGGCAAAACATTTCCGATATATTACCCTGTCAATACAAACATCCAAAATCACTAAGTATCAAAATCGCAGAAATTGCTTTTTATGGGAGAGACAAATTAATATGAAAATGTTTGGCTTTTCACAATGCAATAAAACAATGACAGAAAAAATATCAGTGACAAGGTGTAAGTATCTAGTATGTTGTATCTAACAATAATATTCATCCGACTACCTGTTTCTCAATTGAAAAGCTTTATAGATGTAAATCGAGAGATTTCGGATTTCTGTTACGTTTTCACTTTTTAACAACTGCAAAAACTTAAAATTACTCGGATTTTGCCAATAGTGTTTTCTTATATATTAGCTACGTAGATGAGAAAAAACTGAGCACTCGATGACAAAATGAAATTCGTCCTCTAGGACATTACAAGATGTACATTTACTTTCCTAAAAATGATGCCTATTGGCTTTCTCCACCTGTCCGTTTCAACGGCCAGTCTATGAGAGGATAGCCCAAGTCGCGAAAATGAGAACCTGTATTTCTGCACATTTAACATGTCTAGATATTCGCTGATTTAAGTTCAAAAAGAGTTCTATAAAAATTGCTCTGCTAGAGTCATTTATTTCAGAGCTTAAATCTTGTACAAAAATATCCATAACCCTTTGTTTAAGATTTGCTTAAAATAGTTTCTCATCACCTACCCCTACTCCTTGTGAGAGCCAAACTTAAAACCTAACCCGTTCTAATATATAGTTGTTGTAATAGATATACACAATATACTCACAAGGAAAATATTCAAGATACCAGTTCTTTCTCTATATAAACCGGGCGTTATTTTTTGTTGTTTTTTTTTTTTTTTTTTTTTTTTTTTTTTTTGTTGTTTGTTTGTTGTTTTTTTCTGTTTTTTTTAGTGTGTAAGAAAATGTTTTAATCAAAACTTTTTACTTCCCTGAAAAGAAGATTTTATATTTTCCATTTGGGTTGTAACAAATAAAAATCCCCTGTATAGTTGATTAGTATATGTGTCTCCTCCTTATACAACACTGTTTCAAGAGCAAGCGAAGACTTTCAGAACATCTAATGTTGATGGAGACAGATGCATTACTAATGATCTGGACCGTTCATAAACAAGAATGAGTACTTTCAGGACTTCATTTTATGTTCTTTATCTGAAGATGCAGTAAGGATTAATGTCTCATAAAATGGTGTAAATCCAGATGTTTCCATATATAGCTTTAAGGTGAAGAAAATCAAGAAAAACGAGCACACATTTAAAAACAATTTCTTAAACAATTGCCTTTATACTTGTGCGGTTGAATAATGGATCTGAAGCATTTTGTTTCATTACCGAACTTTATTTTTCATTTAAGAATATATCCTGTGTGACAAAAAGATGTCAAAAAGACCACACTGATGCGTTTGTAAACCATATTGAGTTTACAATTAAATATCAGAGGGTATGTTTTCATCTGATTACGTTTTACCTGATTTTAAAGTATTGAACATTAACCTGTCAACAATAATATTGGATTTCACAGTACTTCTTATTGTATTTTTTGTATTATTTTTGGTCTATACAATGCCATCAGGAATGTTTGGGACAGATACAATAGGTTTATCTCATGTAAACATGTTGATGCCCCGTGTGCAATTCATAGTTCTTCTCAAATACAAACGTATTGATCAAGGGACTCAGTGACACAGCTGTTTTCAACTTGGACTACGACGCAATGTTTGAATGTCTGAAACACAATAAGAACCTTTCTGAGAATGCTCTGACATTTCAAAATGAAGTATGGATCATTTAATTTTGCTTAATTGTTACATAAAAGCTGTACTAAACTGCGCATAACTGAATGGCAAAATATGTTCTCAGAGGTATTTAAATCAAGTAAACAACTACCTTCAATACACTGCAATTGTACTTAATATATGTTTATAGGTGAATGGTGAAGTCTTCAGTTCTGTACTATGTTATTATTTGTCCGAGGGTTGTTGTACTGGCTCAAGGTCAATACAACTGCCCGAGGACAAATAATTACTAGGCCAATTTTAAACCACTTGATTAATGACGATATTGTTATTCAACTTTCGAACACAATAGCAATTCTTTGTGTTACAGTATGGTTATGTCAAATTAATTTAGCGAAAGAAATAGCACCCTAAATGCCCTGGTTTCTGTAGTCATCATCATTTCTGCCAGTAAAACGTTTTGTGTTCGGTAAATACGGTATGGTTAACTTAAAAACATATCATGATGCCTCGATAAATCTGTAATAAGGGAAATTTAATATATGAGCCGCGCCATGAGAAAACCAACATAGTGGCTTTGCGACCAGCATGGATCCAGACCAGCCTGCGCAGTCTGGTCAGAATCCATGCTGTTCGCTTTCAAAACCTATAGCAATTAGAGAAACCGCTAGCGAACAGCATGGATCCTGACTAGACTGCGCGGATGCGCAGGCTGGTCTGGATCCATGCTGGTCGCAAAGCCACTATGTTGGTTTTCTCATGGCGCGGCTCATTTATTATCTCTAGTGATGTTGAAAAAGTAACTTCTTCGTATTAGCTGTGTCGTAAGAACCGATTGATATGATTGGTCCTACTTTTTTATTGGCTCTGAGTTACTCATATTGGTATAAGCTTAATCTGTTTAGTATTTTATGTTCAATTAACCTAAAATCGTGTCCGCTACTTTATTGTTGAATGGTAAATATTTATGAGACATTATATTTGAACACTACAAACATACATATGTGTAGAATGATCTATATTTTCTGTAACAAATAATTCCTTGATATTTGTACTAATTTATTCTGCAAGGCTGAAATTAAGACGGCAAAAAGTTATGTTGTCAAGTGTCTTCATTATCATTAAGATTAATTTTAGGGAATTTACAGAGCGTCTTTGCGGTCGTTTCTCCGTGATTCCCCATGTACAATAGACTATTAAGGCTGCGTACAAAGAATGCGTTCCCACGAAATTAAGAAATAGACATTCCTAGCTTTACGATTATAAATAGCCCAATGTCCGGTTAATGACAGGACAGGAAAAAATAGAAAGGCTATCTGGAGGGAACCCCAAATCATGTTGCGAAATCCATTGGAAACAGACTCTAGGTGCATATTTGTTCACAACTTGTCCGAAAAAAAATGGTTATGAAAAATTTATTTGTAATATCAAGTTTATTTCAGTTCCGTTGTTGGAAATTCGAATATCATGTTGTCTTTAACGGACGCAGGAAAAGAAACAATTAAGTAGAACTCATTAGAAATAACATAATATATTTATTTGAATATGCAGTGGTAAAAATTCCATACACTATGACCCCTATTATGTTACTTATTTTCGAGCGTACAAGTAAAATGTTTTAGAACAAAGTGAATGTACCAATAAAATATTGTTATAAAGATAACATTGCAATGCAAAATGTTCGAATTTCCCATACATGTATCTCAGGTGTTCCAAGTGGGACACATCTCGTATAGTTTGAGAATGTCTATAGATTTGAGACACGCTAGGCTACTTGAATGTTTGCTTTTTGTATAATTAGGTTTCGTCTTTTACTTAATGCGGAAAAGGATGTCTGATTTTATAAAAGTTGACAAACTTAATCACGGTACTGTCTCAGATTTAAAAGCGTTATTTTTGACGCACTTTTACCAGTTGTTTATTGTAAATTTGAAACAAATATATATGATAAACGAGACGAAGATGTCCCTTGAGTAATATCGTTCGGAGTCTATATATCACAACTAATTCGTTCAACAAGAGCTTTTCAAAATCAGAGGATTTTGTTATACATGTATAGAAATCGTTATGTTACAAAAAAGCAGTAACAGAAGAATTTCCTCTATCACAAAATGCGGAAGAATTATTTTATTTATCAAAGATCGTCCGAACATTTGAGAGAAATTTGATACAACCCCTAAAAATTGTTTAACTTGGTCTCATACGGAGATGTAGTTTTAAACAACAGAAACTTAAAGAAAATGTTTATTCTAATGAATTATTTGTAAAATATATGAGACAAATTATTGAAAGAGACTGCATTTCAGAGATGCTAAAATAAAATGCATGTTTAATGACTGGCACTCTACAGTCCGCCGTATAACTTCATATGCTAGGATGAATGACTTCTCCGTGATGCTATTCTCCTAAATGCCACAAAAAGAGACGGATTGGATGGATTTTTGTCCCATAGCTTGCCTTCCTTTAAATGTTATGCTCTTGAGCTCTAACAAGTTAATGAGAACGTTAGAGCACTGATACTTTTGATTTTACCCTGTCTAACGAGTTGAAAATAGGGTAAGTATAGCAAGTTTGGCATGCTTCAAATGCGTTAAAACTCCCGCTTTCCTTTATTTAAATTACTGACCGTTCCCTGGCAGGGCACCTTTTTCCATTTGCTTTTTTCCCATTTATTTATATTGTCTTGTATGTTGGTGGTGTGGTTTCCCTTGTCCTCCAATATCTTTATGCCCTGCATTCCTTACCTTTTCAGCTTCATCCCCTAAATTAAATTTTTCTAACACCTGTAACAAGTGACTCTAATACTGTCTTCAATAGAAATTGATAGTCCGTAAATTACCTGGGACGTGAACATCTCCTTGAAATTACCGCATAAATATACTGATCTACTATAAAAATATATTTCTTGTTCTTTACAAATTAAGCATAACGACTAGTCATTTTACACCTTCACGCATGCCTGATCTCCGTTAGTTTTATTATTAAACAATTTTATGTAGGCCTACAAGTCCAGCCATCTTACGAGATTGAATTTTATCGGGAGATATCAATCTTATATTTAAGCGCAGACACATTTACCAAACGAGCAACACAGTTACCTGCGTATATAACAAATGTAAATAAGGTTGCCCGATTTACAAATCGTTGCGCTAATAACAAATTGGTTATTTGCGCTGCGCGATTAACCAAACGCTCAGATTGGCTATATGTGCGTAACATATGCATTCTATGCCAAATAATTATGTTGAAAAATGTGGACCAGTAGCCTTAATTCAGGTTTGTTTAGTCAGTTCCACTTTGTGTAAAATCATTTCAGTAGTCTCAGTCACAACAAATTAACACTTCCGAACATTATTTTGTTGTTGACAAACAACATTTATACAGAAAATATTTTTTCTTAATAAAGGCAGACCTCTAGAATCGCTCTTATATTTTCAGCATGTTCATTTGGTATATATGTCACTGAAAAATGATAAATTGGGTGTAAATAAAAGTTAGATATTGTTAAAAAAATGCAAGAAGACCTTTGATGCCAAGAGATTTTCCTTGTATTTCAAAATCTTTTAAAGAATTATATACATTGTATGACAAGTATTGTTGACTCCCTGTTAAGAATATACAAAAAAAGAGTTTAAAAGAGTTTACTTATTCAACGTTTGCTAGTTTTAATAAATACATCACAGTTGGAAATGACTCTGCGTGATAATCTAAAGAAATTGATAATTTGAAATGAAATCTCCAAAGAAATCAGGTTGTGTATTTAGATTAGTTTTAAGTTTACAAACTAATCTGGAAATAACAGAGATAACATTTATTAACATATAAGCGGAGTTCAAACTAACGGTAGCAGAGGTAAAGGAACATTTCGGTTATAGTCAGATAATTTATGTAAATTAATAAATTAAATATCAAAAATCAAATATACATTTGTAAATAATTTAGTAATAAATAATTCATACTCGAAGAAGGTATAATTCAATTATCTTATACAAAACAAAATACCACTGTCGTTCCGTGCAGTGAACATATACCGACTAATACGTGTAAACAGAAAGGGTTATAATTCTAATAGCTGATTCGTAAATGTTGTACAAATTTCATAGTTAGAAAACGTTTCTTCCTATCAGCATTGATATATTCTCATATAGTTTAGAATGCAGTTTTACAAGTCGTTTATAAATATTGATCATAGCTTTTTATCAAATAAACATTTATACAATTTTAACATGATAATGTTCAGCATGATCAGTCACTGACAGCATGATAGTTGTCTTAACTGAATAGAGGGCCATTTTGTAGGATGCGCTCAAACTTTCATCTTTAATAATATCAGATTGATATCTACCATTTAATTGCTATTGTGTGATACTAACATTTATTACAACAAGAAAGAACAAAAGCTGTCGGAGGACAGCAACACTCGACTATTCAACAGCCCTGTCAATTGAATTAATACAAAAGTCAAAAAGGGGGCATAATTTAGTAAAAAAAAGCAAAAAAGGGTTATGGAACCTGCATAGTGCTTATCAGCTCATGACAGTGGACAAGTGTGTGAAGTTTCAATCCATTTCTATTAGTGGGTACTGAGATACCAGCTTACATATAAGAATTTTACCAAAAACTCCTAAGTTGAAAAAAAGGGCATAATTTTGTAAAATGCGAAGTAGAGTTATTGACCCTTTGCACTGCATGTCATATCATGACAGTGAACAAGTGTGTGAAGTTTCAATCCTTTCCCATTAGTGGATACTGAGATACAAGCTTACGTAAACAAGAGGGCCATGAATGCCCTGTATCGCTCACCTGATCTATTGACCTGAAGATCGTCAAGATTAAAATTCTGACCAAGTTTCATTAAGATATGGTCATAAATGTTCCCTCTAAAGTGTTAACTAGCTTTTCCTTTGATTTTAACTGGTGACCTAGTTTTTGACCCCACATAACCCAGATTCGAACTTGACCTAAAGATCATCAAGATCAACATTCTGACTAGGTTTCATGAAGGTACAGTCATAAACGTGGCCTCTAGATTGTTAACAAGCTTTTCCTTGGATTTAACCTAGTGACCTAGTTGTGGACCCCACCTGACCCAGACTTGAACTTAGCCTATAGATCATCAAGATTAACATTCTAATCAAGTTTCATTAAGATATTGTCATAAATGTGGCATATACAGTGTTAACTAGCTTTTCCTTTGATTTGACCTGGTGACCTAGTTTATAAACCTACAGGACCCAGATTCAAACTGGACCTTGCGATTATCTAAATTACCATTCTGACCAAGCTTCATGAAGATATAGTCATAAATGTGGCCTATACAGTGTTAACAAGTTTTTCCTTTGATTTGACCTGGTGACCTAGTTTTTGATCCCAGATGACCTAATGTCGAACTCTTCCAAGATTTTATTAAGGGTAACATTTTGACCAAGTTTCATTAAGATTGGGTTAAAATTGTGACCTTTATAGAGTTAACAAGCTTTTTCTTTGATTTGACCTACTGGCCTAGTTTTTGACCCCAGATGACCCAATATCGAACTCTTCCAAGATTTTATAGATGGCAACATTTTGACAAAGATTCATTAAGATTGGGCCAAAATTGTGACCTCTAGTGTTAACAAGCTTTTCCTTTGATTTGACCTGGTGACCTAGTTTTTGACTCCAGATGATCCAATATCGAACTCTTCCAAGATTTTATTGAGGGTAACATTCTGACCAAATTTCAATAGGATTATGCCAAAATTGTGACCTCTAGAGTGTTAACAGTCAAATTGTTTACGACGGACGGACGGACGTCCGCACATTTGATACCTTAGGTGGTCATTCTATTGTTTGAAAACAATAGAATGACCACTTAAGGAATAAATGAATTAAGTGGTTACGGAATTAATACAAAGTATTTCTATTGTCCTAAGCCACACCTCCTGCCACCTAAGGTATCAATCGTGTGCTCGGACGGACGGACGGACGGACGACAGACACAGGGCGATCACAAAAGCTCACCTTGAGCTAAAAACTTAACCAAAAACTATTAAGTCCAAAAAGGGGCATAATTTTGAAAACAAAAAGAATTATGGGACCTGCTTTGTGCATGTCAGATCATGACAGTTATAAAGTGTGTGAAGTTTCAATCCATTCCCATCAGTGAGTACTGAGATACCAGCTTACATACAAAACCTTAACCAAAAACTTCTAAGTCGAAAAAGGGGCATAAGTTTATAAAAAAGCAAAATTGAGTTATGGAACCTGTACAATGTAAGTCAGTTTATCACAGTAAATAAGTGTGTGAAGTTTCAATCCATTCCCACAAGTAGTTACTGAGATACCAGCTTACATACAAAACCTTAACCAAAAATTTCTAAGTCAAAGAAATGGGCATTATTTTGTGAAAAAGCAAAATAGGGTTATTGAACCTGTGCAATGTAAGTCAGTTTATCACAGTGAATAAGTGTGTGAAGTTTCAATCCATTCCCACAAGTGGTTACTGAGATGCCAGCTTACATACAAAACCTTAACCAAATCGGGACGCCGACGCCGACGCAGACGCAGACGCACAGGCAAGTCCAATAGCTCTAATATTCTAAGAATAGTCGAGCTAAAAACAGTTATATGATTATGATTAATCATTTATTCCTTAAGTTAATGTGAAACACAGCTGTTGTCACAGTTCTTGAGTAAACAAAAGGTAAATACAAACTTCTATATGCTCTGTATCAGTTTCTGTAGCGCGACCAGTACTGTGATATCATATCGTCTTGCTTGTTTAATTAAGCGTTTATTCTTCTAGAAATATGGCGGGTATTAAATATTTAGTTTGTGCCCATTTAACCGATGCATAACCTCCCAGGGGTTGGAATCCTGATAAATGTTAATTTGTTTTACTTCGTCTGTGTAATCTTTGATCATATCTGTAAAGTACAGCGACACATTTTTATGTGATAAGGCGGCGTTTCCATGTTTTGAAGATGGCAAAAGATCCCAGGTGTCCATGGGTGAGCAGCTGGTAAGAACCACCGATCTTCCGTAAGCAAGCTGGATGGCTTCCTCACATTTTACACCCACAACAAGGTTTCGAATACACAGCAGCGATGAGGTGCAAAGTCTGAGACATTTAGCTCTCGACAAGGGAGACCCTATGTAGATTGAGATGAATTTTATCTTAAACCTGTGTGTACTGGTAGAGCATTTTGTATTCTTGTAAGTAACATAATTATCATTTTGATTCCTTCACGTTCTTAAAAAAGGATGACCACTTTAAGGATTTCATTAAACTTCCTTTTCCTCAAAATACAGTAATTTCAAATTGCCGGAAATATCTCTGATATTTTTAAAACGTTTTCATTTATAGCTTTTAATGGAAGGAACTCATATAAAACCTTAAGGCAGACATTTCTTATGAGATGCTTTTACATTTGTCTGGCAAAAAAGACGGTTTGAAGCATGATATTTTTTTTTTGGTGGGAGATGACTGTAGTCAGTTATGTGACCTGTGAAGTTTCCACTTTCCGCTATTTTTTTTAAAATTTACTTATGTTATCATAAGACACAAGAAAATGTGTTTTCAAGTCTCTCGTACATCAATTATTAATACAACTGAATATGTTTTGCTGACTATGTTTTAGAATGACATGTACTGTTTGTGACAGGATGGACGTACCGGGGACAATAACTACCAGAACAAATCAACACCCATTACAATATGTACAAATTTATTTACAGAAAATGATTCTTTACAATGAATAAATGAAAAAGTGAAAAAAAATCTTATTGTAAGAAAGAAAGGACAAAAAATCTGAGCTCAGTATCTCTTTTTAACAGATATAAAGTCCTAACACTAACAGTTCCGTTTTAACATGACGCGACACAGTTGTTTCCGTTAACTTCGAACTTTAAGTAGCACAAAAATGAACAACATATCTTCAGGTAAAGTCCCTCTAAACCGTGAAAACGTTGACTCCGTTTTGGCTCCCTATGATGATAGGTGTTTGCATCCCTGAGCTGCTTCAGTTGATTGCAAAAGTCCTCGTCTTTGCGGTTACGGCACAACCATGGGACGAAAGCTCTGCGCTGGGAAAATCACATCCAGGCGAGTGAAGACAAGTTAACCGCGGGTGTTTTACTTCCGGGTCGTGACATCATCACCAGGTAAAAGTCGTCTAGTGGAAGAAGCTAAAATATATAACATATGGGAAGCACCATAGCAAAGTAAATAAGTAAGGGCATAAAATTGTTCCTTTGGGTACACCATACCTCCGTAGGCTCCCATAAATAATACGTGCTACTTATACAAAATATATGTGCTACTAAGTTCATACGTCGCGTGATTAAAATACGTCACTTATTACTTCCATTATTTCTAAACTTAATTACTTACAAGTATACAGTTAAAGTATAGAAAAGATATGAAAAGTTTATGATGAAAAATTATAGATAAGGAAATGATAAACTGCAGATATTATTTACAACTACAAATTTTACAACTACAAATTAACAAGATTCAATGCAAATTAAACGTTATACAACAGCTGGTATCAATGTAATATCAATTTCCATTCAACAAAACGGACATTGTATGTATATGCTATAGACTGGCAGTAATTTCAAATTACAATAACATATTACATACACGGTACTAGACTTGCCACAAAGATTTATACATTACAATACAATGCAGTAACGGCGTTCCATAATTAACAACGAAATGTTTGACATATGTTTATGACAAAGAGCACTTTACAATTATCATGTTACACAAATTTCAGTACAAATCTTACAGCTTATTTAAACGAAACATTTTAGATTCCTCTTTCGAAATAATTTACAAAAACCTGAAAATTTTAATAAATTATCCTTACAATCCGAAACTAGCTAATCCCTGATGCCGAAAAGTAAATGTTGCAAAATCCTGTAGAATGAACAAAAATTTACTAAATAAAAATCTTAATTCAAAAATTATACAAAAATATAACAAATAAATTTCTTACCTCGATCAAGCATAAATTTTCTACCAAGAAAAATCAGTGTGACGTAAATTCGTCTGATGTCGAAAATGGTGTGCACTAGGCATATCTAGTCCAGTCTATTTGTAGGGTTATGTCCCGCCAAATATTGTTTTCACGGAACTCACAGCATATGCGTGAACTCAGACTATTTTCATTTTCACGGAAATCACGATAATTATAGCCGGGAACTCTGACTACTTTGGCGCGGATTTGAATAGGACAATTTAAGGCCCGTTATAGTGGTTTTGGGGATAAAACCATAAATTACTGAAGTTTATAAAATATCAGCTTTCTTATCACTGAACAGAATTAAATAAAATTTACATGGAAATTTAAGTTATGAAATACAGAAAAGCATGAGAGGTATTTCATGCGTAAAATCTGTTATTTTCCTCAATAACTCAAACATTTACAAAAAGATGCTGCAATATCTGTATTTAAACTACAGATACATTGAGGCCCGTATGTCAGTTTGTGACACTGTTAAATACAGCGAAACTATAATTTTATTTGCTAACTGGTGCAACGCAAAGTTGAAATGCTTGATCTTAAATCTGAACGATTAGATGAAGTGATCATTCATTTTATCCTAAAATGTTGAAACTCACTAATTCATATCCGTACGAAATAGCTGTCGTGACTAAACCCAAAACGTTCATGCCCACGAAAGCAAATGAATTTACGGTTTATTTTATTTTGAAACAAACTTTCTATCTATTCTGTCTTAACAAGTATTACAGTCATTTCAGTCCATATCTGGTATTTCTACCTGGTATGTTTTTCATTCATAATTGTTTTTTATTATTCTCGTCAGGGTAATCTTAATCCGTTTTGGAGTTTTCCTGTTCTTATAGACAGACCAATAAAATCTTGTTAAGAGCTTCGAGGCATTGAATAACACATGTCTATGTGGAATACAAAGAGATATTTTATTATTTTATATCATTTAAGAGCAAAATATCTTCAGATTGTGTCATATAACTTTACCTTTCCCCTTTTATAGCTGCCTTTTTTCTAGAAAACGTTGGTCTATGCGGATAACATGGAGATACTCAATATTATTTTAGAGCAAACTCTGTTCGGATGTGTCATATAACCCTTCAACATACTCTACTTTTTAGATTTTTTATAAACATTATCGCTGTCTCCATAGTCCAAACTTCTGACTTGCATATATTGTCTAAAATATATTTACACAAATTCGTTGCAAAATGAAAAGCTTGGCATTCGGATGTTATAATATAGAATTATATCTGCTTTCTATAATAATATTAATATTTGAGCCGTGCCATGAGAAAACCAACATAGTGGGCTTGCGACCAGCATGGATCCAGACCAGCCTGCGCATCCGCGCAGTCTGGCCAGGATCCATGCTGTTCGCTAACAGTTTCTCCAGTTCCAATAGGCTTTAAAAGCGAACAGCATGGATCCTGACCAGACTGCGCGGATGGGCAGGCTGGTCTGGATCCATGCTGGTCGCAAACCCACTAAGTTGGTTTTCTCATGGCACGGTTACAAAAAAAAAACAACAGAATTTCAGACCGATTTATTTCGTAGTAGATTCTATTTTAATTTGTTATCACGTTAAGTTCTCTAATTCCTCAGGTTTGTTGAAATATTTCTGACAAGACAAACTCCATGAAAGAAGACCTGCTAAAGTCATAACCATTCAATCTAGTATCAGGCAATAGTTAATTTTCCTAATAAAGGAAAACATTTTAAGGTGGTAAACCAGTTTCGATATTTGTGTTTTGTAGTTTTGGTAGACAATCAGACAAAAATATTTAGATAAAACCCATACATTAAAAGTTATCACGGCAGAAGAAATATGCTGCAGAATTAAGTAAAAGAGTAAAGCATTTTACAAAATGACAGTTTACACTATTGATAGATACATTTATTATTTTCGCATCTGTAACCTTAAGCTTGCTAAACTTCTAAATTGGACTGGTTCATCATCCCTATTTGGCAGTACCATTTATTATGTCTGTACTGACATTCAGGATGATCCTGGTCTGCGCTGGTCGCAAATTTAAAAGCAGAATCACCTGCCGCCAGCATGCTAAAGGTTTTAATAAAGTGACAGCAAAAATATTGTATCAATAAATAAAACAATTTTTGACTACATGTTTTTGATAGAATTATAATATTGTTTAATAAGCTCTATTAACTCCAGACGTATGCGCTTAAATGTAGGAAAGTCACATTAAGTTCAGGATCAGCTCCTTTGGTGGAATAATTTCTTAAGTAGAGATATTAACCATATTGACCTAACTAGGTCTGTTCATCATGTAAGTGCAGTAAATGCATATGATTAGTTAATTAAGTAAAACCTTTATCATATTAAAAGCCGAGTAATTTAGTAATTAAGATCGCTGACTTCGAATCATTGCACCTCACCGCTGTGAGCTCAAAACCTCGCATGGGACGTGAATTCTTCACATTAGGAAGACATTCATTTCTCTTACGAAAGGACAGAGGTGTTCATCCCCGGTACCCGTTCATATCTGAAAGAATGCCTGGCGAGGCACATGTGATTTTCTTCCCCTATGAAGACGTAAGTGACCATTCCTGACAAACAACTAGGGTAATACTGCAATTCATTATTCCAGCAGTGACATAATTCATTAACTAACAGACCAATTAGGTAATAATGTAGTCCGTCAGACCAACAGTAACTCAACTGATTAAGTATTAATGTAGTCCGTCAGATCAGCAGTGACTCATCGATTCCTAGCAAACCACTAAAGTGATAATGTAGCCCCCATGCCCAGCAGCGAAGTAATCTATTCTTGATTGACCGTTACGTGAACATGTAGTCCGTCAGCCCAGCAGTGACGTTATCTAATTCCTAACCGACCGTTGGGCAATAATGTAGTCCGTCAGCTTAGTACTGTAGTAATCAATTCATAACTGTTAGGTAATAATGCAGTGCGTGCGTAAGCCCAGCAGTGACGTAATTTATTGTTAAATGCAATCGGATGTCTGTAAAATATTTCCCTGAGAACAAAAAAGTTAAACTAAACATTCTATTCTAGAGTTTGATAAACAAGTCCTTAAATAGATAATTTCGTGTGCCCGCAATATCAGAATGTTAAGATGAACAAAAACAAAGGTTGTTTTGGTACAGTGGATTAATTAAAAACAGAAACATGTATTTTTTACATGAGCGACCACATATATCACCCATGAGAACAAACTATTTTAAATGATCTCTATGGCTTTTAATCCGTTAATACTTTTCGTCATAATGCTAAATAATAAGAATGCGTTTCTGCAAGGATCTTACATGCCTGCCTGTATGAGACATAGCTATCCCAAACGAGAGGGACAGCCTGGAATCGAAAATCCTAATATTATGTTAAATATAATGTCAATATGCGCATGTGCAACTTGGAGACAGAAAAATATGGTGATTCTATTCCCAGATAACCTTGTTTTTCTCGATTTTATAGGCAAGAAACCGTACTCCTACATTCCGTATAAAGAATGAAAAAAGACTAGTGTATTTATTTGAAGTAGTTTGCATTATACTCTTTATGTTTACGATGTTTTATTCTAGTTAGTAATGAGACATATTCATTTAACAGAACAAGACTTCATTACACTCCTAGACAATAGTTATTTGAAAAAGGTAGGATTAATGTCTTCAGACTTTCCATATAAAGCTTTTAAACGAATGTAAATCTTACCAAGCCGATCCCAAGAATAGCATTTCTTATGCAATCATTTAATTACTGTCTGTCCAAAATATAGCTCAGAAGAGTGTCAAGGTCTACTAAGGTAGAGATAAATACTTCTCCTTAGTCGTAACTGCAGCTTGTGAAATATTACTTTTTTGTTGTTGTGTTTATTTTTTAATGGTACATAAAATATTCTCATGACTTTCTGATCACTAGTTAAAGCAATATATTTACTCATATTTCGAATAGTATCACCAGCCTAAACTTATAATTTAATACCAAAAAGATGTTTCTATATTCGTGACAATGTAGATATGTATTTACTTAAGACATTTTATATCACAAAAATAATTTTACCGAGAAGTAAGTGTTGAAGATCCGTATGAAATTAAAATCATTAACATCTCATATTGGATGAATTGTTTATTTCAATATACATTTAATTATTCAGATGAGAAGTGTTCTTTATCTTTTTCAAATTTGGTACAAAAATGTATAATAGCTGCGTGTGTTATAGAAGCTGGTTTTACAAATTACGAATTTTGAAGTTTTTAATAACACAGAATAAATACGATCATGTCGGTCATACTTAAACAAGGAATATTGACACCATTTGTCTTTAATAGAAGAAGCAATTTAGATACAATAACTGCAAGAAGAAAATGAAAACATTATGTCAAATGCCAAATGATATCGCAAAATGTCTTATTGTGGGCAAAATGTTGTAAATCCTGAGCTAATCCTGGCAATAGGTTTAAATACGTTTATTCAAAAGTAGGTTATTGGAAAGTATAAACGAAAATATAATGTGAATTGCCAAATGAAATCGCCAACATTATGCTGGAATTCCTAACTTGATTAATCCTGGTTAAAAGTAGATTATTGGAATGTATTTGAGAAAAATAAAACCATTAACTATGCCTGTCAAATTGTGTCAACATTATCTGAAAAAAAACGCATAGTGCGTGTGTACCTGAACACAGCGAGTATAAATTTATTTGTAATTGGAAGCTATTTTAACAACTGAGTGTAACTGCATGACATTGAATTATGAATGTAGACTTTTAAACATAATTTATTTATACATTGTAACAAGTTAAATACTGATGAAGATTTTTGATGTTTGAAATAAACATCTGATGATGAAATGTTTTCATGAAAGATGGGCTTGGGATATCTTTACCTATCCGGTAAGCAATTTTTTTTCACTGGTTCTTAATATAGTAAAAAATGTTAGTGCGTGCAAATTTGACCTACTTGTAAGCCTTCAAGAATATCACAGAAACATTGTTATATAATGGAGGAACGAACAGAGAATATATTCAACCTTAGTTTGGTCAATCAGATTTATTAGCGTTTGGTATAATGAAGTTCCGATTTCTTCCTAATACAGAAATGTCTGTCTCATGTCAATAAAGTGGCTAACGAATAATCATCTATTGAATAGACCAGGCAATCAATCAATAAAACGTTGCCATTAACGTGTTGTGTGCAATTTTAAGAGTCTGTCTGAGACAGGTCTAGCAAACCTACTAACCTTTTCTAGGTACGTTTCTAGGTGCAGAAATGTCCGCCTTATGTTAATAATCATTAATGAAATTTAAAAGGTGGCCATAGCTTAAACAAAATAAGGTGTCTTTTGACTTCTTTAAGGCATGGTCAAATCTATAATAACAGATATTGTTTCGAGCTAATTTAATGATAAAAGTCTATGTCTTCACAACTCTTAAAAGGACATATCAAATGTATGATGTGATATATGTATAACAGAATACTATAATTCGGCTGGAATGCACTTTACTGGTACGCTTTTTCTTCCTGGATCTAAACGTCAGTGTGTATTATATACAGCTATCAAACTAAACCGTACTAGTAATGTGTTCAATGAACAAAACTGGTGTAGGTGCGGTAATCTTCATAAGAATAGTTAGAGTATTGATTGAACGTGCGTACTTGTAAAATGCAAGTGTTCCTATAATTTACGTTTGCTTTTATATATCAATCATACAAAATAAGCGGAGTCAAAATGTAATGGTTACTACATTTTTATGTTTTCAGCCAAATCCAACAAATAACAGTGTTTTTATACCAGTCTTAACGGATGCTGTCTGCACTTTTATTTATGAATAGGATCAGATTTACTCTTTAAATTAATTGTTGACATTGGTCAACATTTTTGTGTTTGATTAAAGTATTATGGTAAAATATGTGTTCATGTGCTGCCGAAATTCTATCAGTATAAATGTATTAATTGAAAGATGGAATTTTAAGTGGTTTCCGCCGAGGCTATTGTAAGGAGTTTAAATGAGAGTTTCGAACTAACAGATGTAAATAGCATGTGCCTTAAGGTCGACGACCTAAATAACTCGGTCACACAGGTCTCAAGTCTCAAATTAACTTGCCTAATTCGCATTTTACCCGGGCGCCGTGCGATAAATAAGTCTTCGATTTTCCTTGCGGTTCTTGGGTCACCGTTGATGGCTCCGGGCTACGGCGTATGTGTTCACATTACATACGAACATCGTGTCAATTTTTATAAGCTCCCGTGGATAGCCGAGAGAAATCCGTGCGGATGCTGTGCGGAGATTATATGGAAATCGTGCAATTTCAGTGCAGTTGCCGTGCAGTCTCCGAAAGCTTCCTACGGAAATCGTGCGACGCTCGTACGACTTACTATAATAATGTCCTTTAGAAGCTTACAACACATAATAGCAAATTGCAACACCCCTCACTCCACCTTTATAAATGCTAAGGTGGAATACTGGATTCTTTGATAAAAAAGGACAAGATGTGTAACCATACTGAGTCTTTGAGGACGGATTTCACCAAACTGGAAGTGACTACTCAGTTTTACATGTGAAATCGTCCAAAATGTAGTACCATGCTATGGATGAAATCTGGTATAATAAGTGATATGAGGAGGTGACAGTTATATTTTTGGCTTAGTTTTATTGCTTATTGTATTGAGAAAAGATCTCGACCATTTTCGTTGTGAGTTTCTTGTAATAAGTTTTATTCTTTAAGAAAAATGTCTACATACGCGTAATTGCTAAACGGCTGTTTTCATGGGGGCATTTTTAGAGTGGGATGTTTCTCAGAACAGATTATTTTTTTATATGTATTACTAACATAATATGTCAATATTTTTCTGTTTTTGATATGAAGACATGTCATGCTAAATTACCATATATGGTTTTCATATCATTGAAATGCTCTAAAGTGATGAAAATGAGGTCTGAATATTTTATTGTTAATATGAAATAAAGAAGGAATTGAATTGGTAGAATGTAACCTATAAGTTGAACAGGGGTAAAAAATGAAACTTGTTTAGATGTGGCTGTTAATAGGCTAGTTTTGCCAGATTATTATAGAAAATGACAAGTTCAGTGCAATTAAGCAGAGAAAAAGTAGAAAACCTAAAAATATTTCAATTTCACTGTTTAGGGTGTATTTTTTTCCCCAAAATGCCTATTTACTGACTAAATATTGCTACATTTTAGGTGTCAGAGGTGAGTTTGAGTATAATTTCCAGTAACAGTGTGTGATTTGAGTGCCGTGCATGGTAACACTGGATAAAAAAATGGCAAAAATAAGCCCCAGCAAGAAAAGGTGATTATAAATGATGTCGCGACAGCTTTTTTCAAGGAAATTTGGCGCGCTAGCATACGTTACTGAAAAAGCCGTAAAGCCTTGAAAATTGATTGCATCAAACTGAAACTGGTATTTTTTTCTTCATGTTTTTAGGTTACTAGTACAATTTAAATGAAAATAACACTTCTTGAGTATGAAATGTTTTCCTATGAGACTACATCACGGCTGCGACAATGCACTAAAACGTTTGTACCGATAATTTGTTGACTTTTTATTATGCAGTAGCAGTATATAACCTTTGCCTTTTAGTAAGACGACAAAAAAGTTACTTTAAATTTTCGTATGTGATGTGTTTATTTTTTAAAAGTCTCAGATACTGAATACAGCTAAACTTTTTGAATTATGTTTTGGTAAATTACCTTAAGTTGTATTTGGCGACAATACTGATTTTAAACAAATTATTTATATCAATTCAACAAATTGACACCACGAAACATTCGCTCAGACTCATAACAATAAACAGCAAGACGAGTCTAACAAATTTTGCATTTCATTCCTTTTGTAATTGTATTGTGTATTGCAAATTATGTTCAATTCCGGCGCAAAGTTCATCGTTTCTGTCTGACATAAAACCACTAATAAACATTGCAAGCGTTTATCTAAAATCGAATTATCTGATACATCGAACAGAACTATGAATCATTCCACGTTCGCATGCATGATGTTTTCTTCTTATTTTCCTGATCGTATTGAAAACAGTCATTTTCTTTTTCTTTAGGATACATTAGTAAGAGATTCGTGCAAACCTAGCAGGAAAACGTATACTGAGAAAAACTTCCAACTAGACACTACAATAATGCAGATATCTTCTTTTTTTAATAGGTAAGCTAATGAATTTTAAACATCGCTTTATTGATTTAAATGCCTACACAAATATCGGTAAAATAATTTTTATTTTTGTGCACGTGCAAATCGTGATTTTGTCATTTCTATTCTTAAAATTTAGTTGAATATAATTGTTGCTGTGTGTCACAAGAAACCTAGCGTTTTGTGTAAACAAAAAGCAGAAACCATCCGAAATAAACTGAATATGCCTCGGATGCGACTCGATGAAAGGGCGCGTACTAGGAATGTTGGAAACAGGAATGTCATGATGTCAGGTAAGCAAAGCGATTCATCTTACAACTGTCAATATTCTTTGAAAGAAAATTCTCTAATATCATTACACAAGAATACAGTTTTTCAGAAGTAACATTCAGTACATTTTCTGCTTTATTCCAGGTGGCCAGGATCTTTGACAGGCATGTAGGTGTCTATTTGGAAGTTTTGCTCAGTATATAAACTTACAAATGTTCAAAATTTCATTAAAATCTAAATCGTTTTGTAATAATAATATTTCCGTAGACCTTGCTAGAGGTCCAAATTATTCATTTCAGTGTAGCAACATCTGCTGAATTTTCGACGCCCCAGACATTCTCATTTGAGACTTCTTCCAGGAAGACTATAACTTTAGCTTGATAATTTTACTTTAGTGCAAAAGGGAATATCTCCAGAAATCTATTGTTTATTTGACTACCATTCAATATAAAATGAAAAATGTATAATGCTAAATGTACATCCATTCTGTAGGTACAACCTGACACCTCAAATATATCCCACTTGATACAGATAAGTACATTTCAAGTTTAAAAGATCAAGGAAACTAACGGAGTACTACATAAGCATATAAAAGACCAAAATGAAATGGAATAGACGTATCAAAAGTTACAATTAAGATATGTCAGTTTTATTATTTACACTGCCTTTGAATATAAGAATATTGTAGGATTTAAGTGTGAAGTTTGGCGCCAGTAAGTTATTTTAAAATCCCAATCTGTGTTTTTACCTCTGACCTTTTCAAGGTGGCGTCCTATTCTGTTCTTTCCTCATGTGTGTTTGAACCATGCTATCAGTATTGTATTAGTTAGTGTTCTGTCCGTGTAAATTCTTAGCTTCTTTATACCTGTGTACATTTAGATATACCTCTATTTCCATTTGGAGTGTTGTAGACGGATGGTTTCTTTTGGAATGCAATTTTCTTTTTGGACTTTTGTCTTTGTTTTTTTGTATGTATTTTTTTTTCAAAACGAATGCTGTGACATATTTACCTTATTGAAATAATATTCAAATATCAAGGAAATAAAGCAATAATATGTGTTTTGCTGACAAACTTTTTTCAAGCTTCAAATCAGGTAAAATATTTGTATCGTTTTTAACGAAATATTACAAATGGCTTGTTGATGTTTTCTTGTATCTTTCGACAAATATTTACATGAATATTTTCGTTAATTTTTATTTATGTATTGAGTTTCTACAATATACATGTAGTTTAAACTCTCCGGTGGTGTTTATGCCCCTGACCGTTCGGATGGGATGTCCTAATGTGCTCCTTCGTGTTATTATTACTTCTATGTTATTTTAAATGCATTCGTCTGTCTTGTTGCGTTAATGCTCAACAGCTGTGTAACGTGTATACATTTTCAGGCATTTCTATGTTAATTTATTGTGTTTTCCATTATGTCATATATTCAGACTGTGTTCATGACTTCCCCTACCCTGTTTCATGACATAAAATAATCCTGCTTATATCTTGTATAGATGTTGGCGCCTTTTTTCAGAAGAAAAACAACATAGAGGCAGACGGTTAGTCTATTCTTTATTAATGTGGGAGGTCTGTATGACTATAAAAGCCGGTGTTCATCTAAATTTGAAATGGTTTTGTCTGTTACTTTGACATATTTATGGAAATGTTGCCTGTTAACATATATTATAGAAGAACGCGTTACTTTGTTAAGACTTATACAAAAGTTAGACTGAAATGGGTATGCAGAAGCATTCAGTGTACTTTAGCAAAATCAAATTTATAGTATTTATTATACATTTGAGTTAATGTATTGACACATGAAATAGTTTACGGTAATATCAATAGCAAGTTATCGTTACAGACATGCCCTGTATCATTAATGAAAACCAAAAATGCCAATGTATACTGTTATTTGCAGACCCATTCATGATTAATTATAGCACTCAGCAATGTCTAGACAGTAAAAGATGAAACTTTGACTATAATAATTAAGTTTCCTTACACTATAATTGTGATAATCTGCTCACCTTTTTTGACACCAAACGCAAGATAACACATAATTGAAGCATTTCCCAAAAGCAACACATATACTAAACTAGTAACGTGAAAGTTCTGCACCAGACACGTGCGCTGTAAAACAGGATTTTACCATTTTAAAGAGGGCGGTATGATCAGAGTAACTTCTCTATTTTACCATGATCCTTGAATTTTTTAAAGCTGATAATGATAGTGTCTGTTCATTTCGAATCATTGATACAACCAAGACTGACGGAATGCTTGGTATTCTTCCTGGCGCATTTCCATTCAATAAGATAAGTCTGAATCTAACCATTGGACCATTTCGAATGAAGGCATTGATTGAATAGTATCAATTAGATGTATGCGTCTACCATTAGCTCAATCTTGACATTTCGAATCAACAGGCGCCGTTTTGACATGTGGATCATCAGGTCATCAATCACATACGTGCGTGTTCTGACCAAACTCAGTGTTAATAAAGGAGACTGTCATTCTGTCAGATATATACTGTAATTTATCACATTCTGAATAACAAGATTCAGATCTTAGAATAGATCTTAAAAGTGTGCGACTTGTATTGTGTTCAAGGTCGTTTTATACCCTTGTGTTGTTAAACGCTAAAGAGTGAAAAATATTTTGTAAATGAAATGGTTTTCCTTGAGTTTGTGTTGTGATTACAAAAATGTATATCAAGAAGGTAAAAATACACAGTGTCTCAGAAATAACATTTTACAGTCAAATGATATTAACCTTGACGTGGTTCTATCAACGATGTATTGGCTCTGATTTCGTAAAACATATCCAATGCTTGAAAAGACTTTCACATTTTATCGAATATTAATGTTTGCACAAAAAAGGCTAAATGTCAAATTTCTTAAGAAATTGATATTAAAACTTGTATTGGTTACATTGTGAAATTCAAAGCATCTTGATTCTAATGATGTAACAGCTCGGGAAAGAAATATCTTTCATGTTTGTAAGTTCTCATTTAAGTTTAAATTCTATAAATCTATCGAACACTTACGTGCCCTAGACACACGTTTAATGTAGTCTCAGAAACGAATTTCAAGAATTTTATGCTAGGTTTGTTTTAATTTCCGCAGACAAGGTGCCCGATAATTGTATCAACCGATGGTTTATGTTTTGCTTAAGAAATACCTTGACGGTTCTGCATTCGTGTTACAATGTCTTTTATAAACATTTGCTAACACGTCAACGCCGAAGGTTTCCAAGAACAAAAACAGTCAAAAGAGCAAATGCTTTCATTCATTTCATTCATGATTGGATAAGTGTTCATTTTATTGAGTTTGATATTAGCTCCATAACCACAAATATACCATATTGTATCTGGCTTTCCTAAGACACATTGATGTGTAAATGTGAATCTTCCGTTCTTTGTTTTATTACTTTTACTCTAATTCTGAAAGCAAATATTTGATATGTGGATTTCGGATATGAGGGCTCACAGGAAACGTATTATCTGTTGCAACCATCATTTACAATTACTTAATCAGTATCTGTTTTGAGTCATGCTTAATTACTTTTCTGAGACCGCAAAAAGAGCATTGTTGGAACAAATGTTACCAAGATGAATTTCATTAAGTTCTTACACGACGCTAAAGATCCACATGCTTTTTTCAGGACATCCGCCAATTGAAAACAAAAACATTTCTTCGAATATTTCTTCCTAACAAAATTTTGCTGAAAATAAAAGCTAAATCATTAAACTATGGCTAATAATGAAGCATTTAACCAAACAGATACTTCTTGTTGCGAAAAGAAAAATCTAACTATCTTTAATTGACCAGCATCTGCCTCAGTCTGGCGCAAAATGCACAATCAGATGGAGGTCGGTGATTTTAAACATCTGTTTAAGTACATCAGGTTTGGTTTTGACATTTATGCTTTAATAATACTGATAAATGCTATCACTACATATTCATAGTAAACTTTAAGATCTAAAGCCTTATAATATAAGTGGGATATCATTTGTTTAATACAGTACCCCCATGTTTTACTTAATTTCAGAAATGCAGAAAAGAACGCCCTATTAAATATAAACGAGAGCGGTGACCTGTGCTTTTACTGCCTTTAAATGATTTTGAAACTAATTTTCTACAAGCTCACAGAGTATGAAAAAAAAACTTAACTGTAGGAAATATATTGATCAAACATCTTTAAAAACTATACCCCTGGCTATAGTTACAAATGGATGATAATAAACAAAAAGCAAGTTTTTACACTCGACTAAACAGTGAAATAAATAGTAACATAACATATCAGTCATGGAATACAAATGAATATGATTAAAAATATGCTATAGATATTGACAAATGCACACATTTTTTGGCTGTCATCAGCAGTGTATTTAGACCAAGAATATTCCCCCACGGTTTTCAGTATTTTGCAAACTTTTTTATTTGACAAATAGATAGAAAGTATTTTATATTTCATTCTAACATGACGCGATTTATTTTCCTATTAAAATAAAGAAGACTGAATATTCGTGACACAAAATCACAGTTTATGTGTCATAATTATGACGTCTTGGCGCCAAATACAGTGGCGGCTCGAATGAAACGAAAACCTTACAGAACCAGTAATACCTGATGTGTGTCGTCAATAGTATAGATGATTATCTTTGTCATCGTGTTAGAACGTAAATTATGTTTAACAAAAAGTTATTTTCGCTGGAATTATATCATTTTTGTAGTTAAGATGAACATTACGACCTTACTCGGGCTGCACCGTATATTTTTGTCAACGACACTTTACTGCTTCAGATGTATTTTGTCTTCGCAATATGTCAACCAATGTAGAATTATAATATTGGTCGTACAATTACACATAATTTTGATATCTCTGCATCAGAAATCCCTGTAGGGGTAATTGAAATATCGCATTATAGCTGAAATTTCCCAGCATTATGAAAATTAATCTGTTTGTAATGAACACTTGCATCTTCTACGTTCATCTTTATAGTTTTCTTAATAAATATTTATCTCACAACATGGTAAACTTTAATAAGAAAGTCTAAGGAGTGGTATAAATTAACTATGGAAGACAGAGCACACAACATGAGACGTAAGTTAGCAGCTATATGAAATGTTTTCAGCTGAAATTGTAACCTACATTGCATTACGTGCTTGCAATAATTAATGAAATTTGTAAATACTTATTGAGCTATTTTCCGAGTGCTGATACGTAGTTGGATTCAATTACTTTGAATGATATCTAATGCTAGCATCAGATGTACATTGAAAAATGAATACAAACTTGTGACTATTTCTCCTCCTATTCTCAGAAGGGTAAAAATTCTGCTAATTGTATAGCGTGCGATGTATTTTGATTTCTGTACAGTTCCAAAATTAAAATATGAACTAACTCAAAAGCTAGCGAGAATTGTTTTTAAATATATCTAATCTCGTTGTACATCTGTTTCAATATCTATAAGATTGAGTAAATCTTTAATCTGGAAAGAAATAGTAATGTATCGTAATTGTTCCGGTATATTGTGGTGATGACTGGATCGTATAAACTCTCTTTACTTATAACGATTTATAATGCAAACTTACCGTTTAACTGGAGTGAATCACATTAAATTTAGTTAAAGTATACGCTAAAATCTCAGACAATTAATTTGTATACCCAGAAGTAAACTGTTCCCATAGAAACATGGAAATATGTTCAGCTTCTGTTAATATCAGCCTCGGCAAATCATCAATTTAGTTTTCTTTATTTAGAAAACAAATATAGATTTCCTATATCCCTATATAGAATGTCTGATCTCAATTGATTTAAAATACGAGTATGCTTAAACAGTTTTCCTTAGAATTGATGCAGTGTTAGACTTCTATAAATGAATGCCTATGTACACTTCTATTTCACAGTTGGTTCTCTAATCATTAGGGTTTGATTACAAATTTTAAAATGACGTTAGAATCCATTAAGCATTGGTTTCCCTGTACTTGCACTCGGTGTTGTTTTGGTCCAGTTGTATAGAAGAATCCAGCTTAAGCCGATGCTACGTCTGTGAGCGGTGTTACAGTTATTATTACACATCAAGAACAGGCTCAGTCAAACCGAGTCTTTCATTAGTGTTCTGTTACGTTATTTGCTCTAACACATTTTCTTTGCGACTTTGTAGCTATTATACTAAGCTGATTTCGACAAATAGCATAGATAAACAAGACCTGTCAAATGACATCTCGCTTGACCATTTCAGTTCCTACGACATAATACTAATAATACTAGCTAACATACATAACTTTACCAAAATTTTCTAAGTTAAAAAGGGTCCATACTTTTGTAAACAGTACAATACAGATATGGTACATGGTTCAAAATGGTATTTAATTAAGCTGAAAACATGTGAAGAGACTGAAAACATTCCGGCATTTATTTCTGAGAAAATGTCTTTTATGAAAAACTGTCATAAATGGAACATAACTTCTGAAACATGTAGGTTAAGTTCTTTAAGTTGTCTTGTTAGATCATCTATTGATGAAAAATCAATATACAGTTTGAAAGCATTTGATATCGTATGTTAGGGGGAAGTTGTTTATAAACAAACATCCGTTGACGCGGACGCCGACATTGAAACCGATGAAAGGCAGACAACAAAAGTTTCCACACTATTTTTAAAATTAAAAAAAAAAAAAGTTAAAATACATTTGATACAACTTTACATAACAAAATTTATGAAAAAGAAGTTGAAAGAAATTATAGTTTATAAGTTACCTAAATATGATTTTAATGTTACCATACAAAGAAATGCAAATCATCAATGACGTAATTATAGATTTGTCGACTTATGTTATTTAATAGGTTAACAAAATTTATTTCAGCTAAAGCTTGAAAGGTTTTCTGTTTCTATATGTACGTTTTCCAGCTATATTATATTACTATTTGTAACCCGTGAGATGTGTAAAAAACAAAAACTTTCTAACAGAACGTTTTTTTTCTACGCTTAATTGCATTTGTTTTGTTAGGTCAGCTCTGTTGGATATAACTTGGCCATATTGTTGGACAGTTTATAAATAATACCTAAGGGTGACAGCAGTTTTAAAGTAGATACATTTTCACCTTGAGATCACATTTAAATGATTCTGCACCTAATACAAACTAGTGTACACAGAAATCCTCGAAGGATTCATTCTGATAAAACACTATATTGTTCAATCTTATTTTCTCCCAATGCTCCTTCTTGCATATAATAAAATGATCATTAATTCAATGCTCCTCATACGCTTATGTGAAATATCTGCTGAAGTTAGCAAATTTATTTTTAGTTGTAGATAGTCTATATTTGGATGGTAACTTAGGAAGCATCCCTGAAATAATGTCTTTATGTCTGTCTTAAAATGGTGATAATGTTAATTTCCTAACCACATAAAGACAGCATAACATTTGCTGTAAAAGTGAGAACATGAAACCGTGATTACTAACTTTTCCGTTATTTCAACTTATACAATGTCTATTTTTATCACAAGTTATTTATTTATTTATTTATTTGGGTTTTTCGGCGCACAAACACAGTATAGGTTATATGGCGCCAAACAGGACTACACATTTTGGTTCCACATCTCATATATATATATCAAAAGTTAACAGACAGTCACACTACCATGAGAACATCACACATCAAAAAATATAAACAAGATATATTTGTGTCTGTGTGCCATTTCCATAGTTACAAGTATATAACAAGGCAACGTATTTTAACGATTACGTCTGTATGAAAACTTTAGCCGGAAATTGAAATACTTCTGAGGGTGACTTGATTTCAATTCAATGGTTTTAAAACAGTACAGAATCAGAAAACGAGACAATCAGATTCTTATACAATTATGTAATTTTACACTATTCTCAACAGTAGACATCTATTTATAATATAAGGTCCGGCCTCTTAACTCAATAGGGAAAGCACAGATCTATGCAACGTGGGGTCGCGAGTTTATCTCCTTTAGAGGACCGAAGTGTTGTTTATAAGATTTACAGTAAGTAGGGTGTTCTATACATCGTTTAGTTAACGTGACATCAGCACATTTAACATTTCTTCTAGGAATTAATTTAACGTATGTCTGGACCTAAGTATTGAATCGTGTTTAAGTATCTTTCATTGGTTGTTTTATCCCCCTGGAGTTATGTTGACATTTGAAATATTAGCTCTTATTCATTTGTAAAATGTATTGGAAAAGTGAAAAACTAGATTTAATACTAGGATGGGTTTATGTTGAAAAGTAACAAACTATTGCGGGACCGAATAATTACACAGTGGTTATGTGAAATCAAAAGTTCATGTTATTTAATTAAGGATTTAGTTAGTATATATGTTATTTTAAAATGTTACAAGTAAAATGTTTTGAAAGTTTTCTGTAAAACTAGCATGTGTTCTAGCAGTAGTATTTTACTATGACAAATGTACTTTTGGGATATTTGATTCACTGCAGAAACCTTAAGATATGTTATTCTTGCATACAAACTACAGTAACTTTTTTACTGAATCCGCAAATGTATTAACGGAAGAAAACTCATGTATTTAAAAATTCGAGTCACGTGCTGTTAATACATGATATTTATTATTTAAATGCTTTGCCAGGGACAGAGATATGTACCTGCATATTGTTTCTTCCATAATAGCCTGTTTTTGTAGCATAAAAGATGTAATCTAATCCATAGTATATTTTGCTGTTTCATTTACCAAGCCTTAACGCACTGCTTACAACAATGTACTTTGTCCCTTCTCCATCTGTGTACTCAGCTTCGGTATAATTTGTGTCCATAACCGTGCATGTTACTTGTGCGATTGTTTGTTTTTATGAATCGTACTAATGATTTTGGGAAGTATCAGCAGGTATGTTTTATCTAGTTTTTGCAAAATTCATATAAATCTTGAAAGGTTGTCACAACGTACATACTCATCCATACTCAAAATGTGTTCGTACTGAAAATAACTCGAATGTAAAGTTATTATTCTCGAAATTGTGTAGCTGTATACCAATTTTTTAAGTAATATGCAAACTTATGGGTAATGCCATGTTTAAAAAATGAGAAATAAAAATTAATCATTTAAAAACCTCAAATACATGCTTTTGATAGTTGTTGATTTATGGGTCCCGGGTATGTATATTTAAAATATCTTTACCGTTTCCAAGAACAACAGAATAGTAATCAAAATTTGTACCGGAATCGTCAAGTCATGACATTAAACAATACATGTAGCCGTCATGTCATATTTTTATGCAAGAATAGCGGCAATACACGTTTGTTTTGTGTATTAACGTCTGAAGAAGCCCTCGGGATATATTTGTGGCCTTTGGTCTCGGTTACAAATGTTCATTATTTTGCAAAACAGAAAAAAGTAAATTTGTAATTCTATAAACTATGCATTTTTTCATTGACTTATATGGATGATAATCTATAATTCTATATTAAATCAACTTTTAAATACAGTAAGGTATCTTTTCGTGAGTTCTGGAGTAACAATGTATCCTATATCGTTTGCCTCAAATTTATTTAGGTTTCTATGAACGCGGGTGTTTAATTGGATCTGTTTCCTTGTTTTAAAGTTCAATTGTATGATCACTTTGTCCTTAATAGCATCCTTCCTCTCCTTAATGTGGTTAGCTAAAATATCCTTGACATTTCTCTTTACTCAGACATACTATAATCAGAACCAATAAGCCTACACATCAGGAAATTGTGGCTTACTTCCACAATCAAGTAAATCACATTATCCTAAGAGCCCATAGGGGTTTATACTAGCATTTGTCAATTAAGTTATTTATTTCTTTTATTGTCTTCCTTCGTTACAACATAAAAACAAGTGCTTAACTTACGTTTAAATAATTGTGTACATATGCATTAATTGCAAAATGTCTTTGCTACTTTCCTGAAGTATTAAGATCTGAATATCTCTTAAACGTTCTTTTTGTTGTTTTGTTTTACCTTTTTTCTCCAAACTGCAGTAGTTGTATATGACCCATAACCAAACAAATATTTCCAGATGTGTCCGTAGGTAACCTTTCATAAAAGATATCCAATGCCCACCTTTCACTACAATATTTTATGTTCAAATATTTACTTCAAACGAATAAAATCTTCATAAACTGTATGTAAATCTACTGTATATATAAGCGGAGCTTGCATATAAAACTATATTCATGATTAAATGGGATGCAGTAACAGTTTTTGGTTGCGGGTTTATCCCGCTACCAAAGATAAAGTGTATTTCTGACAATCATAGCATCTTTATTTTATTCCAAATCACATCCAAAGGATGTTCATGTGCTACACAAAATAGTCCCATTCATGAACAATGCGTATGAATTATCAATGAACAAGTAATTCTTATTCAACATGTATCCACTCACACTGCCCATTTAGATTATATAAGATCTATCAATGATAAGGTATTCCAGCCCATGGTTACATCACAAGCTGGGTCAGGCAGAGTTCATCTTAGATATGAGGCACATTAAACTGTAATTAAACAGAAAATAAATCTACCAAAAACCCGCAACCATCAGACATTTCAAGGCTTTGATTTTCTAAAGAACAGCCAGTTGGGTTTACATTACTGTGTTTATGTAATACATGTATACAGAATGTAGTATTTAAACCTAATGCATAATACTTTTTATACAAATAAACTTGTTCATTTCATGTTTACATAAACTATACGAAGTAACTGTTCATGTTTTTAAATATGAAATTTGGATCTTATATACCTTTACAGAAAATTTAAAAGCCAGTCATCTTTGATGCATTCGCTTAATAACTGCTTGTTTAAAATTATGGCATAAAGTCCTGTTCCTACAAGTTCAATTATCTCAAAATTATATAACGCCCTTTTTGATATCAAATATCAACGGCTTTGGTGTATACAAGGCAGTTGCTTTGAAGAATTTTATTACGAAACTATTTGAAGACGGACGTGATTCAATGATTTTCCTTTATTAGAACTTTTAGACATCTTTATGTAATTTATTGTTCTTCTAGAGACGGAAAAGACGGAAGTACTTTCCCTGAAAACTTGAAGCAATTTGCATAAAAGAAAAGTATAAGGCTGAACGTGTAAGAGAAAAATCACATGTCGTATAGTTGTACTTGTTACAACACTAATTGTTCTTAATTTCCTGTAAGTCTATTTCTGCTTAAATGTACTTGCATTTAGCTTTATACCAAATAATCTTATTTCGTTTATTATGACGCTGAATAACTAGTACAAGTGTCTTTAAAGAGCATCCGATTATTTTAAAGCAACATGCTATCACGTCCTGTGAACATATTATCTTCTCTGAGTAACGTACTATTTTGTTAAACGAACAAGCACATCCTATCATGTCCAGTGTATATATTATCTTATCAGAGTGACATAATATTTTATTAAACGACAATCATATTTTTTCAAAGTAACATACTACCTTGTCAGAGTAAAGCACTGTTTTGTCACATAATCATCCTATTTTCTCAAAGTGATATCATGCTTTCATGTCCATTGTATATACTGTCTTGTCAGAGTGACGTACTTGTTGTTAAGCTACCTTTTTTTCAAAGTAACATACCATATTGACAGAGTGATGTATTATTATGTCAAACAACCATCCTTTTTCTGAAAGTAATATGCTATTATGTGCAGTGTACATACTATCTTGTTAAAGTGACGTACTGATTTGTGAAACAACCATTCTATGATCTCAAAATAACATTACCACGTCCAGTGAATATACTGTCTTGTCCGAGAGACGTACTGTTGTGTTAAATGAACATCCTACTTTTTCAAAGAAACAAACTGTTTTGTCAGGGTGGCGTACTAATTTGTCAAACGACCATTCAATTTTCTCAAAGTAACATACTATCTTGTCAAAGTGACTTACTATAATGTCGAACAACCATCTTATTTTCTGAAGGTAACATGCTGCCATGTCCAGTGCATATACTATCTCTTCAGAGTGACTTAATATTTTGATAAACAACCATCAAAGAGATGTACTATTGTGTTAAAAGAACGTCCTATATTTTTCAAAGTAACATACTATCTTGTCAAGGTGACGTACTATTATGTCAAACAATCATCCTATTTTCTGAAAATAACATGCTGTCATGTCCAGTAAACATACAATCTTGTCAGAGTGACGCATTACTTTGTTATATGAACATCTTATTTTCACAACGAAACATACTATCTTGTTAGAATGGCGTACTTTCATGTCAAACAACCATCTTTTTTTGAAAGTAACATGCTATCATGTTAAGTGTATATAACATCCTGTCCGAGAGACCTACAATTTTGTTAGATAACCATCCTATTTTCTCAAAGTAACATACTATCTTGCCAGAGTGACGAACGTAATCCTTTTTTCTCAAAGTAAATAGGATGATCGATTCACAAAATAGTATGTCACTCTGACAAGATAGTATATACACTAGACATGATAGCATGTTACTTTGAGAAAACTGGTCGTTTAATAAAGTATAACCTCACCCTGAGAAAATAGTACGTACGTTAGACATGATAGCATTGCAAGTCAACATGATTACACAGCTATTAACAAGACATAACAATATCTTGAGTATATACCACTCTAACTTAAGAAGATACCTTGTGCTCATCTAACATAAGACAGCTCCGGCGTTCCATATAAAACGACGTAGCACATAACATACAATGTATCTCAAAGAAGTCAGCTGTTATATAAACCACTTCTTCTAATACAATGTTTACCAGTACATTTACGAGTTGACACATTTCAAATTAATGCATATGAATGATATACGCTGGAATTTTACTATTGAGCAAGTTTGAGTGAAGACTCCTATTCAATAGAATAAGAATGATATATGTGTCTATCGTTGGTTGGATCTTCTTATTTCAAATAAAAAAGACGTCATTTTGGCATGTGGATTATTGGGTCTAAATCTATTACAACATTGCGTGGGAAGTTAAAACTTCGAACAAAGCGTCCGGGTGATAAAGAATTCTATCATCCTTACAGTTGATCGATCAGGTTTTAAATTACAACATTCAGAAAGAATGAATCTAGTGTGTATATCTAAAAGTGTACTACCTGTGTACTTTTTTCAACATTGCTTGCATAGCCCTAAAATAACACTGAAAAAAGTTAGACTAAGTGTATTTGTGAAAAAGCATGTTCGTCGAGTTACTATGTAGTCATTATTAAAATGGCTAGTATGTAACATTAATAGTTACAGCGGTATCAACTTAGAATTAACTCATTAAGCCATATGTGGCTTAAATTTCGTTTTAAGTACCAAGGACTATTATTCATCCTTTCAGATTGATACTTTTGATGACTAATAAAGTGTAAGACTCCATGATGTTTTTCTCCTAAATTCTACATACCACGGACGGAGGGAGTTGAATTTTGTCTGGCAGCTTTCTTAGTCGTGCCCTTAAAAGTTAGGCTCTTGGTGCTCTGACACTTCAAACAAGTTGTTGATTTCATTGGTGTAATTATACCTCAGATTAATCTTAATTATGTTTTACTTAATTAATCTGGTATATTTTCGCTAATGTTAGAGCCGTTCTCGGCGAGGATTTTATTTACAGTGTGTTGTCTAACTTGTTGAAAATTGGGTAAGTACGAGGTTAGCATGTCCTTAACGCGTTTAAACCCCCAATTTCCTATATATAGATTACTGACCGTTCCAAGGCGATGGCCACATTTTCAACTCGTATTTTATGTTGCGTATGTTGTCTTGTTTGTTGTTGGCATTTTATTGTCTATCTCGTATTTTGTGTTGCGTATGTAGTCTTGTTTGTTGTTGGCATTTTATTAGCATTGTCTTGTCTTACTTGTTGGAAGTAGGGTAAGTGCGAGGTTGATATGCCCTAAACGCGTTTAAACCCACAGTTTCCTTTATATAGGTTACAGATCGTTCCAAGGCGGTGCCCCTATTTTCAACTGGTTTTCTGTCTGTCTTGTATTTTCTGTTGCGTATGTTGTCGTGTTCGTTGTAAACTGTGTTTTATCCTTCTCCTCACTCCCCCTATCGCCCCCTCCTTTCCCCTTGCATTTGCGCTCCCGTTTTTTGGCATCCCCTCACCATTTACTATGAGTTAGTTTTCGTGCCACCAACACCACCCCCCTTCCCCCTTTATTTAGGCTGCCGGAATCCTAAGGCGGTACACGACTTTTATTTTTCCTGCTTATAGGTGTGTGCTTATGTGTCTAAAGCGGTGCCCTACAGTGTTCTTGTATCTTACTTGTCTGTTTTTCAAGTTGTGTGTTGTTGTGTGTTTTCTTTGATACATGAATGTCTGCGCTATTGTGGTTTACGTTGTAGTGTAACTGTGATTAAGGAAGAACGTAGCATTCCCTTTGTATATTTATCCTTGTTCTACTTTCCCCATCAACCTCCTCCCCATCCCCATTTCTACCCCTTTCCACTTCCTTCCCCTCTATCAATATTTGGCATAAATTTATATGTACTTGTTAGATTTTTGAAGCAACCCGTCTGTAATATTTTTCGTTACAGCTTCTTTTTTTTTGTGGGCCTTACTTTGCAAATGCATGGCTCTGAGACTGTGTTTTTAATGTTCTGTGCTTCCGAGAAATCTATCCTTACCTATTATCTTCTATATCCGGATATTCGCAAAGACAATTTAACAGAACAATATTAGATCTGCAATCTTTTCTTCCACTTTTGGTTTATCTGATTGTGTAAATTTCTAGTTATTTGCGAAGAATAAGTCAGTACTTCCAAGGAGCCAAAGGGTTTCGGTTACATTTCTCAATTACAATAAAATCTAATGTAGGAAGGATCTTTTAGAAGTATGTAACGCAACCATAGGCACAAGATCACAGTTATATATTTGCCCTTTGTTGGCCGCAGTAAGGAAGTGGTTATGCGGAAAATAGTTCCTCTGTTTGACGGTCAATATTTATGAAGTTTTGAGTAAAATTCTTGCAATAAATGGCATAATTGAATAGAGGAGATATGAAATAGTAGGTACATGTACAATTTGACAAATTGAGAATGTCAGAATATGCATAACGTGACTTTTTGATAAGGCCAGTTTTGCCTGTTTGCGGCCATTTAGAGAGTATTTTTCATACGCATGCGTTTTGGTTCAAATGGTTGAAAAAAAGAGCCGGTCAGTTCCATGTTTAGTGTGGCTGGATTTTTTTCTCTAGAATAGTTTTGGTGTGTGCGGGTATTTAATTGGTTTCGGAATGCATGCAACATTGCAATAGTGTCCAGTGTCTTTATAGAACATATAGTAGTATTAACTCAGGCCACCACGCAAAGTGCAGCAGACTCGGTCGAATTCGTCTTTAAGAATAAATAACTGTAGGTAAACACAACACTGAGGTAGGCGTAGATTAAGTGAATTACTCTGTATGGTATATAACTCATTTGTAGTATGAAATGTAATTTAACATTGAATGCATTTCTGCTTTATACAATTTCAAATACAAGTCAAATGGTTTATCGCGGCCAGAAATTTGTATAAACCGGACAGAAGTTGCAAAATTGTCATTTGTGCAGGAAAGAAGCGTTTACCGTAATGTCCAGTACTGGACAGGTATAGTGACCATGCACGGGCACAGCCAATTTTCCCAGAGGGGGGCCGATCCCCTGCCCCCCCCCCCCCACCCCCCACCCTGGACATTTTGAAATTTAGCACTTCATTTTTTGCATTCTGGGACAGTTTTATGGACTAACTTGTTAAATTTGGGAAAATGATAAAATCAAGCTTTCTTGAAGGTAAAATTCTTAGTTTCTTTTAGATAAATAATATGAATTATGTCGGGGTCGTATGTAGCAGCAGCCGCATATACTTTACATGCAGTCCTAATGTTGCCTTTTTCGAAAAACATTTTCTTTCCTTCTTGTCTTCTTTCCTTTTTTAAAGATTTTCCAGCGGGGGTCCGGACCCCGGTACCCCCCCCCCCCTCTTGATCCGCGCATGGCGACATATCATGCTTTCTGTTTATGCAGGTAAACTTGTGTTTGGTTAAATTTCAACAGAGCACAGTTGTCTGAACAGTGTACAAACTCATTACTGTTTTTTCGGGCAAGGGTGGAAAAAAAGTGGTAAACAATGAAAGCAGTAACAGTTTTATTAAAAAGAATAAACAATGAGACAAACATTTCCAACATCTTTGGACGGTTCAAAAATCCCATGTTAAACATACGATAAAGCCCGAAACGCGTGAAAATGTTCCGAATGTAAATCGGGTGAAATAGACGCTCGTATAGTTAGATTATGCGTCTAGATTGATTAAACTGGGCGAGTCTACTTACTTATTACTTGAGGATGAAAAAAACGTGTTTTTTAAATGTTGCTCTTAAACAAGGGTGGCGGTTGAACTACTAAAAGTACAACAACAGTTAATTCACAACAAATCGTACGGTATGTTTTTATAATCAGTAGAAGCTAGTCGTATTTACGCTTATGAGACCTGTTTCACCCATAATTAAAGAATTGACAGGTCCATCATGAAATATTTTCCCCAGCGTGCAAATACTTGTCCTATTCAATATGATCGCGGCCTCAATAATTTCTAATACGTCGTGTACATAACTTTAAAATACTGAATAGAATGTAGAAGGAATGTATCTCGGTCGCTGCCATTTGTGTCAATACAGTGACGTTATATGCATGATTTTTTTAAATTAAAATTCTGACAGTAGGTAAAAAGTGAAGTACAAAACATTTTAAGAATGAATTTTGAATTAAATAATTTATCTATCTCACTTTGTATTATTTTACATTTTCTACTACTTAAAGAAACTAACATGATGTAAGTGTTAAGATATCTCAATGTGAAATTGTGGATGGCATGTATTAGGACTACCTTTAGATAGCGACCAGTTTAAACTTATAAATTGAAATACTTACAAAAAGAATGTTCATTGGATTTTCACTTTGCCTAAACTTTCCTGACCCTAAGTCATACCACATTGTAGATCGTCACTGACATCTGAGCTTGACCTTTAAACGAATTTATTCTGAACGCGTACTAGTCAGATAAGAGAAACAACTTGAGTTGCAGTATCTTACACAGTTTCCTGGTTTGTTCATACGCAATTTTTTTTTGTTCATTAAGTAGCGGACTATAAGATATAAAAGCAGAAGCTAAGATATCAGAAGACTGTGCAGACAGTATATATCATCAGGTTAATGACAACCATAAAAATAGCTAAATACAACACCAATATGTCACAGCAACCCTCGGAAAACCTTTGATGAGTATATTGAAATGTCACTCCTTATTTCACTGCTGAACAAATTGAAATTCTATGCGCGTTCATTAATTGCTTAGCTATGTAGGACAAATATGCAGTAGCTTAATGAGTTTAGCGTCTGGGAATGAAATGCTTAATCGAAAAAGGTATTGCAGTCAGAAAACACGGATACCCCTAACAAGACGTTACAGTTGAAAGAATATACACAAAGACCAAAGACATACTTATTATGAATAAATAAATGAGTCTGATAATTTAATATCTCATGTTTGCTGTTAGAATGGAAATGGACACCTGATATTGTATCAGTTTTCCAGGCAGTTTATGTCTATTACTAAATGAATTGTATATTGAACTTAGTTTAGTAATATATGTATTTTAAGGCTACATAAGCCAACATGAAATATAGCGGACAAATGATAACACGGTAACCAGTTTCTGCCGTCTTGATCTCCCTCCTTCCTGGAGGGTTATATCTGTTTGTCATATCTGCGTTTATAACAGGCAGACGAACGGTACATTAGACTTACACGTATCTCATTAAAAGGCCAAAGTCATAAATATTATGAATGATTTTATTTTAGTCTGATAACGAGGTAGCATGAATTTACACTACCGTTTATGAACAGGCTCAATTAAACCGAGCCTGCAACATTTTAATTTTTGTCGTGTTGAGCGACCTGTGGATTTTCCACGTTTTCTATTTTGCAATTATCCTTTGTAAGCCTTTCAAATATTGCTTGTCTGGTGGAACTTATTTGTTTTTGAATTATTTATCCTTTGATTATCTGAATGTCTTCCCTTATTTGAGCAGAGTTCCATGTGTCCAAAGGTGTACCGTTTCATACGATATTTTAGCCTCATTTGTCTAAAACGGTACTTGATATTTACTTATCTAGCAATAGAAATAGGATCTAGCACTAGAAATAGGTAGAGGTAGAGAATAAAAAGGTCATTAAAGCAGTACCCTGCATAAACGTCCCGAGAGCTACAGGTAAGGTAAAATCTACTTGGTCGAACACCATATTTTAGATCAAGGTTCAATTATGACAATATTATGACTCTTTGTTTTTTTCAAAAGTGCGATGCAGTGAGAGACATACAAAGAATGTTTCATGTTGTTTTTTTTTTGTTGTTGTTTTTTTGCGTTATTTTGGGTTAAGACAAGGTACGTACAGTAATCGAACGATAATTTGATATTTGTAAACAAACGCAGTCGACCGTATTATTTACCAGTTTAGGTAAATCACGCATAGACGATATGGATTAGTATCTCAAACTGAGACTGTATGAACGAAGTACTGTATCAGCGCAATGCATTAGGCCGCTAGGTATGACACCCGAGGTCCGGAGTTCGATACTGGGTTGAAGACCTAATTTTTACTCTTTTTTCAGCATAGATACAATACCGGTTTTTCCACTGGTTTGAAAAAAATACGGTAATACAGCATACACGGGTTTTCGTGAACATCCATTTATAGTACAGTACCCCTACATTATACACTAACATACCATTCCATAGCTCGAAATGGCGAACATTGAAAAAGCTTCTGATGAATGATTTCATTATTCTGAGGATTTTAAAAAAAGAAAAACAAAATGGAATAAAAAATAAAAAAGTAATACACATAATAAGAAAAAAAAACAGAGAAGACAAACTGAGAATCAAACTGAAATAAAACAAAAAAGCAGGGCTACATAAAACATTTCCTTAGAAAATAAACCTCTTGCGAGTTTCGAACTCGTGCTATTTTTTGCACTGCATTTGAAATCCTACAACTTTGCCACCTGAGCTATTTCGCCATTCAAGTAAATGTTAATTTTTATTTCATAAGTATCATAAGAATGCCTATCTAATTTACCGTGATAACTGACCAACCTAAAGTATCTGTTGTAGACTCGCCTGACATTTTCGCGCCATTTTTATTATCGTTCACCGACTGTAGGCTGTCGATGAAACTTGTTTATTAACGATGTGAATAAAAGTGAATTCTAATCTGAGAAATCAAATTAATGTGGTCTCATTAGTATAAAAATATGTGTTAACTTGTCATGCTAACTAACAATCACTTTGTTGAACTGCTTCTAGGTTATTGTTATTCTAGCTCTTTTCAAACAATTAAATACAAACATTTCAGATAATATGGAAATAATATCTAATTGGTATCAGTGGAAATGTTCTCGTCATATTTATGCACTGTCTGTTAACTAATGATCCGAGAGTCCTAGAAATGATGGACTTTATCAATAATTAACAGAGGTTAGTGATGAGTTCAATAAGGTGACGTTGGCAATTGATTGCATGAACAATAAGGGCTGAATTCAAACTAGCAGATTGTCTCAAAATATAACTCACATTTATCATAAAACCTAGTTGCTGTTCAGTTGACTTCAATGATCATTCAGATAATATATAACATAACTAGGCAATACTGAACTTGATTCTATTTCTTCTCTATTTGAATTATCAACAGAGCATTTCTATACATGTACAGCCGCGTACTCATTTTATCTGGTATTATTCACGAAACAGGTAGACAAACTTCTAATACATCTATAAACATGGTAGACTTGTAATGCCTATATTCAAACTTCTTACGCAGTTCCGTCAACATCACTATGCCATTTTTTCTGTTTCGAAAAGAAATCTAAAGAATCTTAGGAACTGCGATCCAGTGGTGAACGTTTGGTTGATGAAATGTAATCAAGCTTGCGTACGTCTTTCATTCGCCTCTTACACATCCTTTTCTACCACATAGACCCTTGATATTTTCCGGGCGAAATACAAATAAAAAAGCAAAAGCTTGTCTGGCGTGATATGATTAGTATTCGTTTAACTGAATATGATATTAGCTCTGTCACGACAAATGTACCGTATGGTGTTTTTGGAATTTCTTAGACATATCCATATGTACTTTTGAATGTTTAATTAGAGGGTTGCCGCTGAGACTGAATGTTAACAAAAGACGAGAAACTATATATGCTGATACTGTTTCTTCTTTAGTATGTGAATGAATCCTTCTGTTTATTGTTTGATCATCCGAAGACTTGATAATAATATAAATCTGGTATTATAATAATAATTAATCCTATCGACTACTTTAAATAGTGATTCTACGCATTTTCAGTCTTTGTTGTTGGCTCCATTATGTACCTTTACTTGAAAATTCCGATGTGCCGACAGCAGCTTATTTATTTCATTGAAGACAGTGTTTTATCATTACAGACATCACAGTTTCTTCAAATTTGACGCCAAAATGTTCGGGTTTGTAACATTTTCAAGGATTACCGGATCTTAGTATTACTAGAAGCAAAGAATCGCCTTTAGCACCAATAATGTTTTGAATTCACATTGTTAAATGGACTATTAAATGCATAGAGAGAAGGCATTTGTTTTAGAGTCGTCAGGCGCCGCACATTTGTTTATGAGTCGTCAAGCAACGTACATTTGTTTTTGAGTCGTCAAGCGCCACACATTTGTTTTTGAGTCGTCAAGCGCCGCATTCGACTGTAACTTATTTAGTCTTAAGCGTTTATTTTAGAACCAATGATTTACATAACACGGATATAAGACTGTATTTACCCAAAGTCCCTTTTAAGAGTCATTTAAAGGAAATCGCGTGTATCTTTTTTTTTTTTTTTTTTTTTTTGTAGATACAGAAATATGGAAAAAAATCAATAAACGGAAGGATATTCCACCAATATAATACAATTTCTTGTCTTCTATGCGCCGTTTATTTAGATATAATCGTTATGATACGTATTTTATAACTTACTGATTGACTTGGACTGTGATAATTGCCAGGTGTCCTTATTTGCTGTCTTGCAAATTATATTGTTTATGTGAGGTATCCATGAAAGAGGAACTTGATTTCGGATATAACATAAGACGGTTATTGCATTTTTTTTTCAAGTTTTACTTTTTAATGATTGAAAGATGTTGAAATATGGCAAAACGAAAATAGAGATTACAGCAAAAGATGTCTGGCCGTCATTAAAGCTAAATGTGTTTGCCAGTAATTTTCTCACAAAGTGAAAAGAACGTTAATGTAAAGCAAACAGTTTTTATATATGAGATATATATGTAGATAGAAAACAAACATTCACATGTCATTATAAATTCTAATATGCTTGTTTCTGTTAAAACACGCTTATGCTAAAATGACGTCACGTTAACGTTCGATGACGTCATGTTTTTGTTGCGACCAAGAAAGAGCGCAATTATGTTTTATCTGCTGTTTTAGATTAAAGACATATCAGAATCGAAATAATGTATAATGTATAACAATATCGTGTTTTACCTTAATTAATATACTCAAAATCGGTTATACGTCGCCAGAATAATTCACATTACCAACTTTTAGTAACATCGATCTATTGGAAAATCGATAAATTCGCCTATATAAACAAAGAAGGAAAAAAATACTTAAACTTAAATAGAAAAAGTTCTATTTGGAAATCAAAAATTCGATACCCCACGAATTAAAGTTTAATTTATTCCGGATAATATAAATATTTTTTTTTAAAAATATTTTAATATTTGGTTGGTCCTTTTTGACTTTAAATAGACCCACCTCAGTTCCTATAGACTCTGTAGGAAACGGATAAAAAAAACTGACTTTTTCAAATATAACAGATAAAATGAGATATTTTCCGCAAAAAAAAATCAAAAATTCGATACCCCTAAAAATGTAGAAAAATTATTCAGTTTTCGTTATGTGTAATTTGTTTTAAATTTTATAATGGTTTGTTTGGTCCTTTTTGCATTTTAGTGTGTACAGTGAACATTTCTTAAAAAATTCCGGCATTTTCCGCCGTTATCCGTAAGTACTCGGAAGCTGTTACGGAAAATATTGTCGTCTGCTAGTCTGACTTTGTCGGTACAAATTGTTATAGCTTAAAGCCTATAAATTGTAGGCAACTTCACATTGACAAAAAAAAAAATAATAAAAAATAAAAAAAAAAAAATAAAAAGATTGTAATGAGACAATTTAAAACAAATTAATTGTTGAACTCAGAAACGCCGAAACCTAGATCCGCTGTCGTTTAAAATAACGCTATGGAGGATTTAATTTTCAATTTGCAATTAAATATACAAATGCTTTTAATTTTCATCGCAAAATATACTTAAAGCAACTAATTCTCATGTGTTTCCGTAAAATATAGTCTGTCAGTAATTGAGTTTCAAAGCATTCTTAAGAAATATAACGATGATTAATTTATTAATTTCCAGATAGATAGATAGATAGATAAATAGATAGATATCTTTATTTCCCCCAATTGTGGAGAGCACAACATATATACAAATATATACATTACAAGAATTATATGTACATATATACATTCATCAAATTCGTTTATATAATCATGTACAAACTCAATATGTCACTCATTATTATAAGAGAAATGGAACAGATATTATTTTCTAAATTATTCCAACCATACATTAGTACAATGCCTGAATTAATCACACATCTCTTATACATGCGTTGTAAATATCGAACCAAGTCCACCTTATCCGAAACGAAATGATAAGAGAGACGTGCAGTTAACGCAGAATGTGGAAATAGCAGCAATAGCAACAAAAAATACCATATATAGTCAATCTTGAGCTGTGACTTACCAAGAATGACATATGGGACTATAATTGGAACATGTTTATCTTATTACATTTTTATTTTAGTGACATCATTTTAAAATACATACTTGTAGTATGATACACCTGTAAACTATCTTTAAATAGATAGAGGTCGTTATTTTTGATATGTATTAATTACATTTTCAATATTTTACAGAGGTTTTTTGCAACATTATAGTTTCCTAGGTTATAACCATTACATACAGAGGCTATTTTCAAAAGGAGCGCACACTGATCATTTGGTCTTAATCTCATAAGTTCAATCATTCCAGCAAAACCACAATCAAGAAGCACTGCCTTCCATAACTTCCCTTGACGATTCAAATGACAGTGACATATTAAGTGTTCTAGTTCATCTTCAGCTTGGTATTTGCAGACTTTACATACTATCAAATATTTCCTAGAAAGCCACTGGCTAATAGCTGCTACTAGAGTTCTACACAAGGGGGCTAACTTTGGCACATTTTTTGATAATTCCCACAGGCTACAGCATTTATTCACCTTTAATAGATCATTTAGATCCCAAAACAAAGAACGTTGTCTAATGTTGTTTATTATGACAGCTCTTTCTTGCGCAAACACCTGTGTATTTAACATATTTTTCCAAAATCATTTTCTATTATTCATAATATGACCAAACTTTAATTTGAAAGACAGCCTTGATGAACTGATAATTCTGCTTCTTTCCGAACCTCCTTTGTATATATTATTCTGTATTCTTAAATTAATGCATGTGTTTGGTACATTCTTTAATCATTCGTTTAAAAAAAAAATGCGATATCTATTATTTGATTTAATTGTAACAAATATCTTAAAATTACCCTTTGACTTTTATTGTGTATTACAATATTGCCTAGAGGTAAACAATATCCGGTCAGTGTTGTTTCAAGGCGGGTCATAAAGGATATGTTACCCCACTTACTATAAGTGATAGGTATTTTTATGGTTTTATGGTTTTTGCGTTGTAATGTATGTTTTTCACTTTCTTCTGTCTTTATATAGTCTTTTCCCTTTCTTTCATGAAATTTGTTTTTACGATTTACCCTTATTTCATGAATTGTATGACAGTAGGAAGAATCAGTACAAATTTAGAATTCACATCGTTAACAGAGTTGTTCCATAAATATTTACTGAGTAAAGAACCTGGCCCAAATTTCACGAAAAATCTTAAGTTATTACTTAGTTAAGTCTGCTATTCTAAAATTGAGATATTGATGAAGTTATTGTTATTTAATGTTGTTGTTTTTTTTTCTGTAACAATATATTTATAGTTAAAGTATACTATGGTAGTAGTGTTTTTCAGCAGTACTTATTCATGTCACGCAAATATGATATTTCTATTTAGGTACGAAATAAGAAACTAAATCCTTACCATGCTAAATTACAATAATGAACTTGTCATGCAGCTTTCAATTTGGACTGTACTATTAATTATGAAAAGGGTGCATACCAAAAAGGTTACTGGCTGAATGGCAGACAGTGCAGATCATGATCAGTCTGCACGGATGTGCAGGCTGATCATGATTTTCACTGATTGCAAAGGAAGAACCAATCGTGTTCAGCATGGTAAGGGTTAAGTATTTCCTTTTAACAGTATAAGTCTTATTTCTATATTTCTTTTTCTTTAAAGCGACCGGCCTCCGACAACAAAAATACTTTTTAGATATCTTGAAAAAAAATGCTATACATTTCTTATGAAGGCTTCAAAACTTAATTACTGACAAACTTTATGTTATGGAAATACATGAGAATTTGCTGTTTTTACTACCTTTTACGATGAAAATCGAAAAACGTTAGTGGTTTAGAATTTTGAAAACATTTTAGAATCAAAAGCTCATATTCTAATGTTCATAATATGTGAAAGAAAGCGGGTATAGAGGAAGTATATACGCTTTCTAAATATTTTAGATAACATATTCATATTCTTGAATATTTATTTTATTTACAGACAGTTTCGTGTGCGTAAATATTTCTTTCTTGTACATAGATATACGTTAGCATTATGTTTCATGTATTAAAAAGAAAGTAAATCTATGTGTTCGATGTATAAAATGTAACGATTTCTAAATATTTTAGATAACATATTCATATTCTTAAATATTACTTTTATATGACAATTAATAAAGTATTATATAATTTTTCGACTTGTTCTGATTTTCACTTTAATAATTACCAAAACTTCATTCAATTCAAGTATATCGTTTAGCAAACCGCCCGCCTGCAAATGCATCAGATAATGACCAAAGATGTTATTTATCGATTTTTCTCCCGTGTTACTACAACAACAATTAGTACGGAAATCAACGATTCCGTCCGATAGCGATGATATCGGATTATTGATTTTATTGATTTTTATGATAGGTAGATCTGTCCCGCTTTATCGGTTTCAAGATGTTACTAAAAGTTGGTAATGCTCGGGCTACGCCCTCTTGAAATTATTGCGCGGACGAATAACCTCCTTCCGTGAATTAATACCGTTTAAACACGGTTTATCTATACATTATTTCTTAAATAATGTCTGCCACCGTAGTAATCTTTTATGCGTTTTCAAGATTATAAAGTACTGTTGTGATCTTTTGTCTGGCATTTATTCCTTCTATAACTCTTTTAATACTAATACGTTATAAAATAGTTTTTTTCAAATTTTCAGATTGTTTTCTGCTTTGCAATATACCAAATGATCTATAGATACACAGCATATTTTAATAAAACGAATTGATACATGCCGATTAAACACTTCATTATTCACCCTTATTTCTCCAAATTTTCAGCAAATATTTATTATCCCACATTAGTTTCTAAACATGAAGTGTTGTCTGTAAAATTAATAACATGAAACTCTTTTATTTCTTTCGTCCGTTTGGCCAATTTAAATTACTAGGTACAGATAGAAACACCGGCAGGATCAAACATAAATTGAGGTAATTTTGCAGCACTAACACTTGGTCATAACACAAAATTTCATATCCGAAATTGCGGCAAGGTACATACACAGATCATCACAGATATCAGTTTCTATCATGTGCCATTTAATTGTATCGGTTATATCTAGTGTCTGTTCGAGAACATGTACACAACATTGTATAAGTGAACGGAGAAATAAAGAGTTTACATTAACACTATATATTACATTTTCACTCGTAGCCATATTACTCGTGAGAATATAACATCAGGTGTCCACTCTGCGAAAAATGTCTTAATAAACCGGTTAAATGCATACCCTTTTTAAAATAAAAAAATGTTCTGGAAGAGTCGGTCACTACATAGGAAAAAGATCTATTATCAATTTAAGGTTGTCCTTCGAGTGACAGACAGATGGATTGCTCTTGATCATGTTTCAGCTCATTGCTTTCAGTGGCCAACATGTTCTAGACTCATATTTCGAATACCTTTGAGTCTTAGATCTCGAAGTAAGCCATCTTGCTTGCGTACTAAATGCCATTGTTTCAAAATAGGTGCCTGCGTTTGCCAGAAATAATGCATGGGGGAGCAACTCGAGTATTCTTCTGCCCTCATGAAGTGATTGAAAATAGAATCTATAACTTAGATCTTTCGGAAACATATAATTCAACCAAGGAAAGTAATACGGACAGTTTGATTTTAGACTGTCAATGCGAGGTAATGAAATGCGCAGCAAAACTCACATCCTTGTTTATACAGATATCGTCATGTGACTTGGAACGGTGTGGGTGATTAACATAAACTTAAGCTAAGCGCGTATCTCGAAATATTGTATACCTATGGTCATTCTTATGATACATTTATTTGTTTGGATTCAAAATTGCGGCATAATATGGCTGTTTTCCAGTGGTTGTGTTGTAGCCGATGAACAGTCATGATTTGAACCGAGTCTGCAAATATTCTGCTTGGTTGCATTCTTTGCTTCCAAAGGATCTTTTAACAGATTTTACTGACTTGTCGAAGTCAGGTTATAATTTGTTTCTGTCAGTAACTTGCAAATGTTCGACAACATAAACACATTGTAATTCTTCATCTGGTCAAATAGTTCATCCTTTAAGCGCATGAATATCGGTTATAAAGATATTTTTTTCAAAATGCAACTTCTAAAAAACACGTTATTAGTTAAATATTACGTGCATGCTAATTATATTACAGCAAAATATTTTTTCATTGATATTTTCTTTGTCTCCTTGATGTGTAATGCTGGACTTGTTAGATAATATTAATAAGATAGCCAAAAATTGCTTGTTATAGAGTAATTAGGCCGTAAGACACTATAATTTACCTTTAACATTTGCAAATGTAAACGAATGAATTAGAAAACCATTTGATAATATGGTTCATTCTTTGTATCATTAAAACCATCGTACGATCATATCATATTGCTTCCTATTCCAGAAACGGAAGTTTAAATAAAAAAGGATAAATATCAAACAGGGAATGCCATGTTCCAAAAACGCAGCCTCCATAAACCCAAACTCACAGCACGCAGATGTGCACACTACCAACACAAACAATCACATGCAAAACATTTAGCCCAACTATGTTCCAAAGACAAGAGAGAGTGTAGCCGCCAGGTGAATCTCTAACATACGCAATGGAAACAAAAGGCATAGCATGTAAAACACAAAAATGCCCCTGTATCATAATATATAAAGCAAAACTTAAGAACCAAAACGTATGCACTGGATGCCTCTGCAGGAGACAGAGCATCAAGAGAAACTCCCTTAAGGGGCCGACGAAACAGGCCAGAAGACAGAAATCAAAACAGTTCAGTCCTGGTGGGATTTAAAAACTGCTTACCAGAGTCTTCTCCCTCTTCCGGCAGACACAAACAAAGAGGGAAGCGTAGTGTCTAGTGAAAACGGGATGAACACTAAACATGCGGTATGTCTCAAAACAGTTGGGTCGTAACCTCTTTTAATAAGACATTTCATAATTTTACCAAATACAGTTTGAAAATTACCATGACCCAAGATTTTGCAAAGCTTGTAAACCACATCACCATAAAGACTGGATTTTGAAATACCTTAAAACTTATTCTCCCAAACAACGCCTCTACATCTAATTTTCTCAAGCTTTGTCCATACAATATAAACAAATAACTTTATCTAAACCTAAAAATGTATTATTATGTGGATAAATGACACATTTTGAAGTATAAAACATTAAAGAATAATGTTACATTTTGTGTGAAGAGTATAAGAAGCATTACATGAACAGCACATTCAACAAAGAGGAAACAAAAAGGCGTGCATTCCATAAAAAGAACTAATAGGCTACGGCAGAAGCCTAATGTTATTATAAACAACAACGAAATCAAATGCGATAAATGCAAACTTAATTAAGAAGTAGGTCAGTCAGTCAGACACTCTAGGGTGTAAGATTACAATCATTTACTTTGGAATACGTACGTATATAATCCGTTATGTTTGAAGCATTTTTTATCAAATGCTTACAATATGTATAAAGAGGTTTGAGCGAAGAAGCAATATGTAAGTATCAGATCATGAATTAAAGATACAATGGAAATAGTGACGTTCCAAGAATCCAGTATTAAAAGAAAATTTTCTCAGAAACATTTGCCTCAGTGATGCACGTGTGATTTATCTCGAGATCGATACAACCAATTGGACTATATTGATAAGAAAAACAATACTTCTATCAGCTTCTTTGTATGCTAGGTTTAACATCACAGCGACAAAATTATAGGACATATATGGCGATAGTCAAGCTTCTTACTAAAAATGCCTAAAAGCGACTAAAACGCCAGCGGTCCGGGTTCGATACCCGGTCGCAGCTGATATCCAGTCTAGTGTTCAGTGCTGAGTGATAATAGTATGCTTGTATCGTACTGTTTCCAGCAGTATCGGCCTAGACGACTGGATGCTGGGGATGTAAATATGACGCTTGCCATGAACTCGGCTGGAAATAAGTTGTTCCATCCATTATATGTACAGCAGAAAAAAGTATAACATCTACATCTACAGGGGTGGACGAGTGTCGGTCTATAGTAAAAGAACCACAAATAATTATTGTTGCAAAAGGAAAATATAAAGAACTGTGTAATTGTTTCTACTGCATGCAGATTTAAAGCATACAACGAAATTATACATCATTTGTTGCACGTTCATTCAAATGAAGAGATAATTATTATACCAGATTTATATAGCGCCCTTTTCATGATCAATTTCACGTTCAAAGGCGCTTTACATAGTTCAAATGCAGCCATCTTCTACTAGTACAGACACAGAGCGATCTGACCAGAGGGACAGAGTGAGACAAAGCCCCCACGACAAAGAGATCAGAAATCAGATATAGGCTTGTCCGGCTAACTTAGCCTAGCTCGTTGCGAATAGATAGCCTGGTTCTTTAACGTGCCCAGTGTATAGCACTGATACACGCAAGGATTGCTTGGGTTCCTGACCAGTACACCTCTAGTTGGGTGGGAAACACTGAAAAGCGTTTCTGAAAATTCCCGAGTAGCTGCCGGGGATCGAACCCCCGACCTCAGGATTGAAAGGCCAGTGTGCAAACCACTGAGCTATCCGTCCACCACATATAATAAACAAGATAATAAACAAATACAGCTTGATTCTCTCAAAAAAACGTCCAAGAAAATATCAATATTTAAAAATGTCTACCTCTAATCTTAGCATGTATATTAATAATTATTGAAATACATGTAAATTATAATATCGAATGTATGACATTATGAATTAAATGCTTAATTTATCAAACGATATTCGAAGAATTGACTACATGAAGCAATCATTTACATTTGTAAAACCCGCGGTAAAAGTACTTTCTATAGAAGCCCGAAGGGGCACATGGGGTCTTCCTCCATTGTCAAAAGCTTGAAATGTCGCCAAACGATCTAAATTACGTCACCCAACAAACTTAACAAAACTTTCTATAGTTTCTTTCGCATGGTGAAGAAAAAAGAAATAACGCGAGAGCTTGATAAAAGTTCAGTCAGAGTGTGAAGGAATATTGTCCTATTTGACAAAGCCGTTTGAAATGAACAATAGTCATTTCTATAATTAATTAGATTTTGGTAAAATCACTACTAATAGTACGTTTTACATACAAAGGCATGCATATAACCATCAGAGTAAATAGATATAGTCCATAAACATCAATACCCGAGTTCAGCGACAATATCGCCGGCCGTTTTCGACAGTCACATTTTTTCAGCCGTATATGTTTAACGTATTCTTTTTTTCTTTTTTTTTTTTCAGAAAAAAAACCCATAGAATCCGGGCATCGCACACAGATGCTTGAATGGATACATTTGTTTAACCAAATGAATAAAAAAATTCACAGATTGTCCACAAACAAAGATATTCGCGTAAATTTTGTGAGATTCTTTAGACTGAAAAAATTGTTATTATAACGATCGTTTCCAGAATTTGTAAATGTAAGCCATGTCAATTCCTTTACAAATATGCCTAGTTGAATTGCAATGATTGGCTACGTATCAGCGGGTTGTTTCGGGATATCCGGTTATCCAGTGTGAAATAGAACCGTTATTATTCATTTCAATACTTTTGTAAAGGTGTCTATTTTTTATATAAAGAAAAATATAAAGAAAAGTCTCACTCGCTGCATTGTAGTGTTGTTAAGTTAAAGTTTTGGTCATAATTTTCCAAATTACAAAGTAAAGTTTAGTGTCTATTTTCCCTTCTGAGACACTGCAATGTCTTCAACATAAATAAACTTGCAGAACTGTTACAGTAAAATGCTGAACCTTATTGAGTCTATAGTCTGCATAAATTAAGCAGATAAAATAATAAAATAATAGTGTCTGCAATGGTAATTTGCTATGATCAATGTTTATGTAACAGAATAGTGTAGAAAATTATATGCAATGTTTACAGTAATTGATTTTATTAACAACTTGGATACAAAAGGGAAACTTGATATGACAAATTCTTTATTTATATGTGAATAATCATAACTGAGTATGTTATGGAATGTCATTCGTGACTGTAGGACGAAGCTAGATATTTGATTAATAGTTGAAGGTATATATACAGTGTCTATATCAAGGAGTTGGATGTGCACTTATAGTGAATGTAACACTGCGAAAAAAGGATCAATATACGGGAGTGTACGGTCCCGTATATTTCGAAAATACGGGAGTATACGGGATGTATATTACAAATATACGGACCTAATATACGATCCCGTATTCGGAACATCTAGTATACGGAAGTCCGTATATTTGTCATGCATATACGGGATCCCGTATACGCCGAATATACATAAATGTATATTTCCCGTATATATGCAATATACGAACTTAAAAAAAAATCCCTAGAAATGGTGTTTATTCGTGTCCTGCTTTAACATAAGTTTCATTTTCATGTATTCGAAGGGTCTTGAGACTTTTTTTCCCGTATACTTTCCGTATTTTAGAATATACGGAACACGTATACGAGCCTGTATATTCCGAATATACGTAGTATACGGATCCCGTATTTTTGTCATATACGGACTATGATTGCATCTAATATACGGGGCATATACGGACTTGTATTTTCTAATATACGGGCTTCGGATTTTTTCCGTATACGCATGATATACGTAGTATACGGATCCCGTATTTTTGTCATATACGGACTGTGATTGCATCTAATATACGGGGCATATACGGACTTGTATTTTCTAATATACGGGCTTTGGATTTTTTCCGTATACGCATGATATACTAAGTATACGGACCCCGTACTTTTGTCATATACGGGCCATATACGAAACTGTACTTTTTGATATACGGGCTACGGACTAGTCCCGTATATGCATGGTATACGCAATATACGGATCCCGTACTTGTGTCATATACGGGGAAAATACGAAACTGTATTTTTTACTATACGGGCTACGAACTAGTCCCATATATGCATGGTATACGCAATATACGGATCCCGTACTTGTGTCATATACGGAATGTATTTGCATCTGATATACGGGGATATACGAACCTGTAGTTTTTGATATACGGGCCAGGTTTTTCCCCGTTTATGCAAGATATGCAGAGTATACAGATTCCATATTTGTGTCACATTTAGACTGAATTTGGTTTTCGTATTCGGGGGAATTCACGGACCAGTATTTCTAAAAGATAGATTTACCAGACTTTTCCCGTATATGCATGTGTAGTATACAAATCCCGTATTTTTCTTTTATGTGAACTGATTTTGTATATGGGCACACACTGAAAGATGACAAAATGAATGTCGGTGATACCTACAGCAGAATACGGTATGTTAGATAAAAGCAAGACAAAGACAGGGTATGAGAAAAAAATCATATTGTTATTAATTGGAGACATGTCAGATTAAACTAACATTTTATTCAACTTAAATACTTTTTAAATCAGTTTTTCAAACGGTTATGAATCATTTTCATTTCTTGTCCAAATGAAATAAGCAGAATTAAAATGTGAGTAATCAATAACATCAAGCATTTCTTAATATTATTATGTTCATTTCTAACTGAAAAACTAGCAATTCGCACATTTAATTCTGCGCGGTTGACTCAACAAATCATTTGAGTATCACTTCTTTTACTATTGTCTGTACATGTTTTCGTTATTCCCATGAATGCTGATTACCGCTATAGGCTTTTCGATTTGCCGTCTTCTAAAAAGAGCAGTACACCCCTCCTAATGTCCGAAGGTGTACTTTAAAAAGACGCATGTTGGTTCTGTACTGGAACACGATATGTAAGCAGGTCATAAATGATGAACCACATGGAAATATTCAGTTTCCTGATCTCAATAAGTATAAGCTTTTATCTGTTGTTACGAATGTCACTGAGAACGAATGGCTCATCCGGGCTGTCTGTCTGCATCTGTTGATCAAACTAGTAGAAACTTCACACTTAAGTATATTCTCTATCGTGAAAATAAATAGTCGTCCCGTTTTCTGATTCCAGTAAACAACTCTTGTGTCAACCTGGAATAAAAAAAAAAATGCACGCATTAAAAGTTATAAAAAATGGACTCTTGAAATTCACAGATACTGATAATTATATCTATTAAATGATGTGAAAATTATGACGAATAAAATGACATGTGGAATGACGACATCATTAAGTGTCAGAACGCCCATACTCATTTCGTCGCGAAAAGAAATTAGATATCATGAAACGTGCCTGTTGATATTTAATACAAGTTATCTATGTAGTGTTTTATTTGCATTTTATGGTTATATTACGTTAAAATCTATCTCCCAAATTATATTTAATATAAAATGCATGGTGTTCATAGTGCCGTCACACGTTGTCCGGTCAATCCTCACCTCATTTTGATGGATTGTCTTCAAACTGACATACAGTAATAACATAATACGGAGAGGACTTTTTTCAAGAGAGATTTTACCTGTCACAAAACTTCAAAAGCACTTTAAAGTGCGGTAATGGGATCTAAATAACACTTCCCCATTTTATTCTACCAAAATGTCAAAACTACAGCCACGGTATAATTCAAACCAACGCTAGTGTTAACGTAAACTATGCTAAATTAGTGTTCCTTAACCTGTCCGCCATTACGCAATCCTCTTCAAAATGCACAATAAATCTTTTGTACAGTTTGGATAAAATGTATCAGAGTGACATAACAGCATTCTCGCATACCAGAGGTCTACCGTGGTTCCCCGGGATTTTGACGAACATCTGACTGATGAGAATGCATAACAGTTGCGTTGTTAAGCTTTTTTTTTTAATTTAATATTTCAAACATCTCTTTAAACTTTGTGACTGAACAAGTTCTGAACGATATATTTGCCTCTAAACGTTTTAATATTTGGTTAAACAATCTGAAGAGTTTCTAGAATTTCCAATCTCGCGGTCAGTATAATATTCTTAATTAGACAAGTAAAATATTCATCATAAACGTCCCATCTCTTTATCATGTTCAAATAAATATAATGCATCTGTAAATCTGGATTTAAAATTATCCAAATCTCATAGATTAACCTAACTAAAATATAATAAATAATATCAGGGTATCAATATAATTTACATTATTTCATATTAGAGTTGCCGAATATTCGATAATAATTATGTAACAGTGTATACATGTCTAATCTGTGGTAAAATGAAAGAAATGGTACTAGTTTGATTGAATGTTTGAAGATCGAATTTACAGACATACTCGATTTCATTCCTAATAAATGACCACTTTGTTTTCAGAATGATTGGTTTTGCACGAGCGCATGACTATTCGTGCACGTGAACAGGCCTGGCTAGAGTAACAGAAAAACGGTAGACATGCAAAGATAGACCTTCCCGCGAGATGTTTATTGTTCTCACAGTTTTTTTTTCGAAATATATAGACCCCAGGCAAACAGGCTTTAATATTCCTTAATCAATATTCCTTAAATGCACAGGATATGCTTGACGATAAAATTCTACAAATAACATCTACGGAGTAAAATATTGAAAGGAGGTTCGATTAAAAAGCACAATTATCAGTTCATCAACGATACCTTTTAAGCTGAAGTTGTCACATTATGAAACTTAAAATAGGAATCATTTTGTTTCTATAAACTATTAAAAAATGTCATATATAGAAAAAAAGATGGTCGCGCCGGGAAACGAACCCTGACCACAGCGGCAATAAAGAAGTTTTCCACTGTCGTTACCAATTATAACGCAAGGGAGGGTTTAGTGTTTAATGCGCGTTAAATATGCAATTTTTATCGTAAAAATTAGTTAAAACATCTAATTCTCATGTGTTTCCGCAACATTATAGTCTGTCAGTATACGTAGCATAATTATACACCATTAATATCCATATATCTAAAAAAATATAATGCCGTGCCATGAGAAAACCAACATAGTGGGTTTGCGACTAGCATGGATCGGGACCAGCCTGCGCATCCGTGCAGTCTGGTCAGGATCCATGCTGTTCGCTTTCAAAGCCTATTGGAATTAGAAAAACTGTTAGCGAACAGCATGAATCCTGAGCAGACTGCGCGGATGCGCAGGTTGGTCTCGATCCATGCTGGTCGAAAACTAAGACGATGTTGGTTTTCTCATGGCACGGCTCAATTATATTTTTTTTCTGTTCTTGTCGGACGATCTGGGGGCCAGTGCCTATTTTTAGTATTCGTTTAAACATTGCGTTATTTCTTAAAGTTATTAAACCCCAAGATTGCATACAGTTACACTAAAAAGAAGATAATTTAATTGTGTCAAATGTTTAATCACCCTTTAAATTTCATTGTGTATTACAATATTGCCTGGGGATAAGAAATATCCGGTCAGTGTTGTTTCAAACTGGGTCATAAAAATATGTTAACCCACTTACTACAAGTGATAGGTACTTTAAATTTTATGGTTTTATGGTTAACCTGTTAAGTACATCATTTTGCGCCCTGCTGAAAAAAAAGACGTTTGTGGTCATATTTGAAGATTTACAGCTGTAAAATGGAGTAAAACAGAGAACTGAAAAAATACCAGTCAATCGGAAATATCGTCAACTTTAATTTGTTAAAATGTCAAAATGGTCCGTTGAAAATCGATTTAAAATAGACTAAGCTGAGCAATTACTTATTGTTTGTACATGTATGGTCCTGAAAGTAAATGTTTGTTTTAGATGTATAATATGTAACGATTTTAAATATGTTAGATACCATATTCATATTACTAAATATTACTTTTATTTGACAATAAATAAAGTATTATATACATATTCGACTTGTTCCGCATTTCACTTTAATATTAATTTAAACTTCATTCAAGTACATCGTTAGTAAACCGTTTGCCTGTAAATACATCAGATAGAAAATTATAATGACCAAAGCTATTAGTTATCGATTCACCCCACCCCCACCCCCGTGTTACAACAACAACACTTTGTACGGAAATCGACAAATTGGATTTTTTGTTCTCCCGCTTTATCGGTTTTAAAGATGTTACTAAAAATTGGTAATGCAAAAGATCTATAGTATGTATGTATTTTAGGTCACTACAAAATTCTTATAACTTTCAGATTAATAATCAAATTCTACATAATATAAATTTTTATTATTACCAACCTTTTTTTATATAATACTTTGAAAAAAAAAATACGCATCACAACCGCTTACATAGACTTACAAAGTCTGTAGAGATAAAATAATCTGTAATAGTATTAATTTCTTCATACTGACACTGATATTTTCGCAGAGAAAAACATTTTCTCTCTAGTTAGAGGCAAGAGATGTTGTAATTTTTTGCAAAAGTGTCATCTAGAAAAAAGCGTTATTTTGTCAGATTACCGGTACCCATTTTCTAAAAATAAAAGATTGTAATTATTAACTTTATTAATGCTTTTCCGAGATTCCAGTTTTAATCGAATGAATGAACGTGCGTGCCGCCTTATTCATTCTTAAAGCTAGCCTCGGCTACCTAGCTTCTACGAAATAAAACTTCTATCTGGAGTTGTTTTTGTCCTTTCAACTTTAATCTCGTTTAACCCCAATGGTATTCATCAAATGATTTTTGCACGATATTTTTTTTTTATTTCAAACACTTGCAACATCAACATTTGGTGACTGACATCCTTGTAGACTATCGGATGAAAGAATGAATGAAATAATAGTTAAATGATTAGTTACGAAGAAATGATCAATCGAATGAATGAATGAATGAACTATTTAACGGCTATTCTGAATTTCTTATTTATATTAAGATTACAAAATTAAACTGACCTTTTTGACGCTTCTGAATTTGTTAAAGCAATAAAAAGCAACCCATGTTTCCGATTAATTGAAATATAATTCATGGTCTGGTTTGTCACAAAAAAATCAGTTTATTAAAAATTAAAACATATAAATCAAATAAGTACTTACTCGTGACTTCCTTTCCCTCTGAAATATGCAATATACAGATTATCGCGTGCGGTCACTTGAGCCAGATGTTATCGCTTCGAGATATGAACGCGCGAAGCGTGACGAAGCGTGTTCTCAACTGATTGGATACCTAATATCTATGCATTAAAGATCCCAGTTAATTTGCGCTAATTTGTGTTAATTGGCATTCATCGAGTTTCTGATATTGTCAATTTGCGGGTAGAAAAATGTTAGAAATTGTCAGACTGGATTACCAGGCTTAGGGTACATGGGCTATCTATCTGATTTAGTTAATATGCGTACAATTATTATCAATTAATGTTGCAGTAAAACTGTTCGGCAGAAATTATATGTACAGTTTATTTTCGTGGAGATGGGTAAATCAGTGTAAATGCTTATATCATTTGATTTAATGAAAGACACTCATTAATCTTTGCCAATATTTTTCGAGCGTTTTCGTTAATTTTAAGCAATATTTGTATTTTATACAGTCAATCAGTGTCACGCCATCCACGTTACCACGGTTATCATTGCTTTAAAGTAAAGTAATGTGATGTTATCGCTACCTGTTTTATCTTTATAAATTTTATTTTTTTCTCTTAAAATATTTATTTTTTAGTACGCTTGTGACTGGTAATGTGTCTTTCTTTTTGTCTAGAATATTTTAAATAATTGACTTTTTTACAACGGGTGAATATGATAACTTTTAATAAATGGACCATAAATATCACGGTGCGTTTGACAAATAAGTGGAAAGTTTGCAAATAAATTTAGGGGAAAAGGTATGGCCAAAACTCGAACCCACTACCCTGATATTGGCAGCTAAACGCTTTGCCGCCCAGCTACCTGCACATGCGATAGTATAATATCAACTAAGAATTACATATGTAATATTTGTATCGCTATTTATGTTTGGACATTGAAAATGAATTTATGGAAATATACGAAATATTCACATGTGCTAGGTCAATACTAAAGGACCCTACATCCACGAGAAATAAAATTGTCTGCCACAGTGTATACTACAGTGGAATAGAGGGGACATAGGAAACATTTTATTTATCACGTGCACACGTGTTAGCACCACATTCGCACATGTTAGATACCACGTGCGAATGTGTTGATTAACACGTGCGCACGTAATAACTATCTTAGCTAACACGTTCGCATGTGATAGCTATCACGTTCGCAGTTGTTAGCTGACACGTGCGAACGTGAAATATTACCAACGAAACTAATCGAGATATCAGCCTTTTTTCAAAAACAAGAAACACTTACTTCGTAAATTACAGCTAACTATAAATAATACTTCCTTATGAAAGACATCCATTTAGAAAAAATGCAGATCTTTCACGCTTTTTCATTGATCAGCTAACACGTGCGCACGTGTTAGTTATCGGAGGACGGACGTTTTGGCCACGGACGTTTTGGCCCGGACGTTTTGGCCTAGGATCTTTTGGCCTAGGATGTTTTGGCCAAGAAAATTTTTGAGGTAGGATGTTTTGGCCAAAAAAAAAATTTATTTCCATAATATGCAAAATATGATCTGGATATTAATATGTTATAGTATAATTGATCATTTTTTAAGAAAAATAATTGTGAAGAAAATTAATTTTCATAACTCTTTTGATTTGTTGTAAATGGCAAATATTTTCACATACACACACACATACACAATGTATATAATTATATATGTGTATACATATAAAAGATTATAAAGAAATAAAAATAAAATACCATGATATGTTTTATTATCAGTTTAATTTATTCACTTACACCATAACAAAGAGCTATAAATATAAATGTTTTTTTTTTATACTTCTTTGACTATAACATTCTTTAGAGTAATCTCCAGACCATAATTGCATGATATGGAACCACAGTTTATTTTTGGCCAAAACGTCCTACCCCCCAAAAATGCCTGGCCAAAACATCCTAGGCCGAAAGATCCCAGGCCGAAACGTCCGGGCCAAAACGTCCGCTGGCCAAAACGTCCTACATTCTTAGTTATCACATGGGCACATGGTAGTATAACGTGCTGTCACTTGCGCACGTGATAGTTATCACCCGCGCACGTGTGAATTACCACATACGCACGTGGTAGCTAACACGTGCGCACAGAAAAAATAGAATATTTCCTGTCCTCGCTATGTCACCGTACTATACATAGAACATCTGCAGAATTGCTTCGAAACAAAAGTCAACGGATATGAAAATATTTTTCGCTTAATGATTTATAATTAAGTAACAGTTGAAAGTGAACATTGAACAAAAAGGTATAAAATACATATTTTATAGCTCTTTGAATTATGTTAAACTGAATGACTTCGGTAGATTATGTGCTTTCTTTATTACAAAAATGCTATGTTATCTACATGTTGGTTTAAAGATTCGACCCACCTGGAGTGGGTTTCCGTGGTCGAGTGGTTTAGATCGATGACTTCAAACCAGTTGCCCATCACCGATGCGGGTTCAAGCCTCACCCAGAGTTTTAAAATTCTCCATGTGAGGAAGACATTAAGCAGGTGCTCGCTCGTCACGATGAAATACTGCACGTTAGGGCACATGGGGTATTCCTCCACCAAGAAAACAGGAAAGTCGCTAAAGGACCAATAAGTGTGTCAGCGCAACGTTAATCCCAACAAAAACACAAAAAACGACCTACTCGGTCGGTAGCAGACGATACTGTATTAAATCGAACGAAAGGCGTTTGTTCGAATCTTTGGACGCAGACACATTATATCGATTATTTTTCGTCTGTAAAAATATTAGAATTGATTTCATAAGTAAAGTATCAATACATGTCTTATATACTTTTTCAGTACAAAATATAAATGGATTAGTTCCTCTTTTTTCTATAAATATTTGCATTGTATGCACAAGCGTTGGAAATGTGCAGAAAAAAGAGTTAATTTATGCTTGCATTAGATTTTTACAATGGCGATGATCCACGGACGTATTTATCACTACAAATAAATAGGGATGAATTGATTAATCTTTTTCTTTTCTCAATCGGCTATTTAGATTAAATGTTGAAATAAATCGGGAACGCGCTAGATGAAATGATGGATTCATTCATGTTTGATTTTAAATTTATACCTGTTTTGGTCCGTGAATGCTTTTTTCAGTTCATGTCATATTAGTATTAAACATTTCTTTCTTTCAATATTGGCATTCATTCTACATACACGTACAAGTTCGAAAACATGCAAAACGTTTGACCTTTGAAATGGCCGGAGAATATAATTTTCACTATGCATATTGATTGCATCCCGTATTTTTGAAATATATAAATTATTTAAACCCCGTATTTCCGGCATATACGGGAAATATACGGAGTTGTATACGAAGAATATACGGGAAATTTAAAACCTGTATTTTCGAAATATACAAACTATACATACCCCGTATATCCAGAATATACGGGAAATATACGGCGTTGTATACAAAGAATATACGGGAAATATAAGTCCCGTATTTTCAAAATATACAAATTATTTAAATCCCGTATTTCTAGCATATACGGGAAATATACGGAGTTGTATACCAAGCATATACGGGACATATACGTCCCGTATTTTCGAAATATACAAATTATTTAAATCCCGTATTTCCGGCATATACGGGAAATATACGGAGTTGTATACGAATAATATACGGGAAATTTAATCCCTGTATTTTCGAAATATACATACTATACATATCCCGTATATCCAGAATATACGGGAAATATACGGGGTTGTATATGTTTCATATACGGGAAATATACGTCCCGTATTCTCGTAATATACGGATTTATGTATTCCCGTACACCAGACATATACTGGAATATACGGTGTTGTATACGATCAGAATAACCCTTTTTAGAATTTCCCGTATTTCAATAATATACGGGGTATCGTATACTAAGAATTCCGTATTTCATAGTATACGGAAATCCGTATTTTATTAGTATACGGACTTTTAAATATACAAGCCCCGTACACGCCCGTATTTTAGTTTTCCCGTATTTCTTCCCGTATACGGGTAATATACGGGATCCCGTACACTCCCGTATATTAACTCTTTTTTCGCAGTGTAATATGGTAGCCACCCGTCTGCTCAATAAGGAAACAATGTTTACTAACACCAGAATTTGGCAGTTGTTTTCTGTCAAATATACACAATTCAAGGAAATTTGGACACAATGTATAATGATTATTACGTTAAACTAACGCTCGGGGATAAGTGTACTGAACTGAAACAGTTACGATACGTTAATTCACAAGATATCGATAATATTTTTCAACTACGTTAGGTTGCAATTGTACATCCGCCAATAATTTTCATACTAACGTGTAAATTTCAGTTTGTGAAGTCACTTATGACACTGTATTAATTGATGAGGTTGTTTTAAGAAGACGTTTTTCCTTCACGTTGTATTAACAATCGTATGCACAACTTTTCTAAGCGCAAAGTTTCGCACATTTTAAAAAGGAATAACGTATTGTTATTGCCACGTCAAATATAATGAATTCTACTTTTAAATATTAAATTTACTTCTATTACGGCTAGCTGAGTGCTAAACACGGGTTATTGCTCATTTAGAGCGTAACACACAAAAGATATTTAGCGACAGTGCAGTTGCACTTATTATAAATTTTGCAAGATTTCGAAGATGAGGATTGATTATGACATCAAATCTATGACAGATTTAACTTTGCAATGCAAAAATCTCGTAGTTTTCTTATCCTTTTTCACAAGGTTATGGTAGCAATTCTGGTTAAGATTTTTGAATAACTCCTGTCTTTTACTAAAAAGGCTTTTGGAAAGCCAGGCAATGCTGTTCTTTTACAGCTCCTGTCATTCAGCAGGGTATTGCTGTGATTATTTCTCACCTTTGTTTATGGCAGTTTATATGGTATAACTAAAAGTGTTTTAGAGGTTATAATTTTTGGCCACTGGTCTGGGGTATTGAATAGTGTGTGTGTGTGTGTTTGTTTGTTTTTTGTTTGGTTTTATTTTGTTGTTTGTTTTAGATTGCAAAATTTTGATTTCAAAAGTTTAATTTTTTTAATTTGATCTTACATATAGAGTACATCCTCACTTCGTTAATTCGTAAACTTTATTTAAACTCTTTTTGTAAAAGTTGAGAACAGTTTCCTTTCGTAAATAGAACAAGAAACACGCATGCAATATATTGCCCAAAATAGAAAGCCGTTAAAGGTAAACGAGAGAAAAGTACATGTTGAAAACTGAATTTCCTTGTCAAATGTATATTAGATACATTGACATTGACAGTAATTAATTTGTGTAACAACATTATTCTGATTATCTTCAGATAGTTCTGTTTAATTCAGCAAATGGAAACTTAATCTATTTTATATAAACCATTTACATGTCTGTCCTCATATAACTCAGTAATCTATTGCAGATCTATAATTTGTTTTCCCTTATTGTAGACAGAAATATAGTGGGTCTAAGTACTACCATGCTTTTACAGAAAGCAATAAAAGCATGCAAATGCTACATTAGTTTACCACAGATCGTAGGAACTCTAAAAACATATAACGCAAATCTTTAAATATCTTTTTTACACTTGGCAGAGCAGGCCCCGTATATTATGGAGTTGTACCTTATAAACTACAAGCAATTAAATAAAATGCTTATTTTATCAAATATGTGTAACATCTGTTAGAATTTTAATACAAAAGATATGATGCAAAAATCGTGAAGCCCGGTGCTTTTTTGGGATTGACCCCTCTACAGTTAGTTGCTACTTTTTTCCAGTCTGACGATACGATGACCATTCTAGTGGTAAATTCCCCCTTGGTGCTTTTCTCCTAAGCTCTATAAACGTACGGACCTTGTGTTTTGACTTCAGACCTCGGAATTACCTTGTAAAAAATAAAAGGTAAGAACGCACTTCCTAAAAACATAGAGTCTGGCATTTTGCCACTAATGTTAGAGCTTAAAGCAGCGAGGATTTATCGTAATCCATTGTTTTGTAACTAGCTGAAAATATGGTATGTGTGAGGTTGGAATGCCATTAACTCGTTTAAAATTTCGAACGTCATCACATCATAGAATGAGTTGGGGGTTTTTTATGACAATTAACAGTACATAAACATTTACATTATTCTACAAAAATGGTTGTCAAGAAAAATAGATATATGTTCATGGATTTCGGAAAAGGACTGCATGAAAATGCTACACTTCCACATAGTGCAACGCCTTAAGAACCATTTTCAAAGACCTGTTACATTTGTGTCTTTTGATACATTCCCACCATTTTCCATGGGGGCTGGACAGTGTAAGCAATTATTTACATTACAACATGTAATTTACAATAAGGTCATACTATTCATGTATTAATTGAACTGTGGCACATTTTCACGTTGTCGAGTAGACACCGGTGGAATATAGTTCATCGTCAGCTGGGTCTGTTGATGAATGTGTCAGCGGCCGATCGTTAATTATACATTCGACTTCGGTAATGAGCTACTGGAGGGTTTCTAAGGTTCTTAACGATTTTCCAAGGACTTTCTTAAGACTGCTCTGGGTGACTCCAATATGTCTCTCCCACCAACCGCCATACCACGGAGCGTGTTGAGGGATAAACTTCTAATGCCATGTGGGTTCAAAACTTCTCCTTTCATAATCTTGGCCGTAGCTATAAATATCAATGCGTTGTCATAAATACTTTTGGTGTGGATTGCCTGCTGATCAATCTGGGAACAGCTAGTATAACAGATTCTGTCTTCATATCCGTGACTATTTCTAGGTGTACGGCTCGAGTGTTTGCGCAGGTGAACAGGCAGACGACTTTCAGCAAACTTCAGTCTGTAGCTTTCACGGTAAGTGCTCCTCTAGATGGTATCAGGTACGGGAATCGGGTTACCTCAGGTAATGGTGCGTTGGCTGGTACCTCTTCTATAAATCCTCGTTGTTCTTGCTCTCTGATTATCCCCCATACGTGTGTAGTAGTTTAGGTTCTTTCCTCAGTCGGTTGATTACATTTTCAGTTCTGCGCCGGCTGATAAATTCATTGGTCGGTAATGTATCGTGTTCTTCACTCCAAGGTAACTTTGCTAGGTATTTACCGTCGTTGTAGGTAATGCACGTATCTTGTTAATGTATAAGGTATTGTTCATATCTCTGTTTCTTGGTGACTGGTTCGACTCCTATGAATTCGATTTCCCAAAATGTTTCTATGTTAACCTCTTCCTTGTTGTGCAGCGTAAACACATTCATCATGGATACGGGTGTCGGCGTAAGCTTTCTAAATGTAGGTACATTGTGAGGTCCTGACAAAAATAGCCGAGTTTTGATTACATGGCTGTAGGTCCGTTGCCACGAATAACCTCGTCTTGCACATGTACTATAGTCCAATAAAAATCTGCACCAACTAAAATAGGTATGTTAAAGTCATCACTTTTATGGGATGTGCTAGTCTGAGTCCCTTTAAAGACCTGCTCCCGTCCTACCTTTTAACCTTAAATTGTCACTGAAAAAGCATGAAAATCTTGATAATGAACAGTGACGCCTGTCAAGATAGAGTCTATTTTATATTAAATTCTATACAAAATACCTGTGATTTTGCGTGCTAAAGTGTGGCACGTGGCCGTTAACTGTTACCTATTGTAATCATGGGTTGCATACATACAATATAATTTGAATAGCCGCGGAGCAGGGCTTTACGTATAGCAGTTCACTAACTTGGTCTGTGTATGTTGCTAACGGCATGGAAATCTCGAGCACGATTAACATTTTAACTGGTATATCTTTATGGGTCGACTCTAAATATATAACTGCTGTCTCCAGATGTCGTAGTCATCGTTCTTTGTCGCAAAACCCTGAGAGTGATAATGTTTCTTGTTCAGTCGGTTTTATCTCAAGCTTTCTAGCCATGTTTTCCGTAATAAAAGAACTCTTGGAACCTTCGTCGAAGAGTATATTGGTGGGAAATGATATGCTGGTAGACCTCACTGCCGAAACTGCTGTTTTCAACAAAACTGGACCAGTAGAAATCTTCTGCGTAAAGTGCAAAACTGCTGAATCAGTTTCCTTTGCGTTGCATTGTTGGTTGTTAGGTGTTTCAGTCGACGTAGACTCACTTCCGGTACAAATACTTTTGTGGTGTCGTTTAGTGCACTTCTTACATTTGAATCTAGATCTGCAGTCTGACATTTTAAGTGCACCGAGGCAATTAAAACACAATTTATTCTTTTTCATTATGTTCATTCTCTCTTTATAATCTGTAACTTTATAACATTCTACGCTTGAATGATGTCCTTTACAGTACACATTTCTTCTCTCTAAAACTCGTTGGTTTTCGCTGTGTAGTGGAATTGCTTTTCTCCGTTTTGTGGGAATCGGACTTCGTGAGAAATATGGCGGTCGTGGCTGTGACGTCATATGGTTTTACGTAAGGGGCACAGGCATCCAGAATAGTAATCTCGGATAGTAAACAACTCAAAAGTTCGGATAAGCGCCACGACTGTGACCCGTGCGCACGTGTCATATTCTGTCTGACGCCGGAAGGTAGTTCCAGTAACATCACTGGAGTAAGCAGGGAACCATACGTGGATTCTGACTGGTTTAACGATTCTAGCGCTCTGATGTAGTTTTCTGTTGTGTCGTAGAATCTGCGTAAACTCGAAACTTTGTGCGTAGGTGCGGGGACTTCTAGCAAAGCCGTCATGTACGATTGTATAAAAATATCTTTCTGTCCATAACGTTCATGAAGCAGAGAAATAGCTTTCTCGTAACAAGCGTTAGTGAGCGAGAAACCAGCTATAATCTGTAATGCCTCATTTCTAAGAGACGTATTCAGGTAAGTAAACTTCTGTACTCTAAATTATCACCGGCAAACTTCGGAAGCTCGAGTTTAGGTAATCTGTGATACACTGAGCTTTTACTCTGGGATTAGAATAGGAAATACTTGTGAATTTGCATTGAGATTAGAAAATCTGACTTGCCTGAATTTGCTTTCTTGTTGAATTCTATTTCTTAACTCGTACACATAATCTTCTTGGTCCAATATTTCATGTTCAATCAAGAATTCTCTTCCGGGATACAGTTCACAATTTGTTCGTGTATGTCCGTTATAGTTTAGAGTTTGCCTTTCAGGGTATCCTTAATGGTTTGGAGCTCGTCAAAATTCGTTCCCTCTGAATCAATAGTTTCAAATTTGGTAAAAAAACTCGGGTCACTGCTCCTTTCTGTCCTTTAAGCACCGCCCGTAATCGTGTTGCCATTGTCACGGCACCAAAATGTCGTGTAGACACTAGTGGAAGAAATGCAAATGTCGCCTTAGACTAATTAAGAAAACAATGACAGGCAAGACAAGCCCATAAAATCTATCGGTATAAAGAAGAGTTTGTCTATTTTTCTCAGTCTAAGAACTTTAAAAGGTAACCGAAAGTCAATTCCGAGTACAATCAGACAATGGTTAAAATTATATTATCACCACAGATATGGTACCTAAATATTTTATACGGCAAAAGGCATAGATCATAGCTCTTAAGTGATACCTCAACACATGTAGACATGGTTTCCGCGAGAGATCAAACTAATAAATAAAGTACCATTTCTAAAGCTTTTGGTCTTTGCCCTTCATCTGAAATATTCTCACAGTGAACTCATACATAGTTATATTATGCACAAAAATGCAAAACGATTCAGAATTTGTTAGGAGCATTTAAACATCATGTAAGAATATAACAATCAAAATGTGTTAATACCGTGTCTTCGCACATGTTTTATAATTTCGGGGAAGAAACTCTATGAGCGGCTCGGTAGCTAAGTCGGTAGAACATCGGACTGGTATTCGAGACATGCAATCTTGTCTCCGTTTTTCAAATTACTTGGTTAGTTCTGTTTCGTGACCTCAATGTATTACCACACCTACTAAAGGATACAACTAGGTACCACCAATCATGGTGTAGAATCGTATCAAGTTTAAGTATTACCCAGGCCAAACATAGCATAATAACAAGTAAAAAGGGTAATAACCTCGACAGGAATTCTGACACCACCCCCGTACCCGGGGACCGCCTGGAGAAATATACATCCCAGAACTCAGAAAATTGTCACGTAATCGTCAGGAAAACCTAAGTTAAGGCGGCCAGGGTGCATTAATACTAAGTTTAACGTAGAATAAAAGATTTTTAATCTCGCTGGCTAAATCCCTTCCAAACACTGGGGCGGAAACATTAAATGGTGGGGAGGGCTGTAAAACACTAGAAAGAAGTAGGATCTCAAGTTCAACTATTGTTGTTAATGATAGATGTATGTATATAACAATATTAACAACACTGTTCGCTTTTATGTGCTTATTTATGCATTTAATAATATCAAGTATTAATTTAATTTGTTGCGTAGTGAATGATATGAGGAGCGAGGCGAAGTTTACTATGAAGTTAAAACCCCATGAATTTAGATAATTACCAAACAAGGACTCTACCACTTCCCAACTTTGCCAAGCTCCTGCGCAACACTCTACGTAAAAACTACCCATCCCGTAACACAAACACCCCAGTACAACAATTCAATTCCAGAAAAAGAATATAACAATTAGAGTGAGGCTCCTTACAATATATTTCTTAGATCTAGTAAAAATCCAATTAATTACATAAAGGATTACTTTATAAAAATAACATCTTTAAAACCGACGGCGACAACCCGCCTTCGATATAGATATAAATGTATCTAATAGATCTAGATCCTATAAACGGTCGATGGCAGTACCTTGCCTCCGACTTTTTAAATGCATAAAGAACTGTCCCATAAAGATCCATGGCGATCTCGCCTTTGAACTATCGAAATATATGTCAATAATTTATTTTTATATCAGACTGACTGCGTCAACTCGCCTTCAATCCACCCTAAACGATAAAAATAGGAGCCTCAAATACGATACAAATAAATCCCATCCCAAAACTACATCCAAAACAATGCCCACAAAAATAGATATAGCAGCATGCATTTTAGTCCGTTCCGAAGACCAAGAATAATAAACTTGTTTAAAGTCCGAAAATGTACTAAGAATTACACCCCAAAAATTCTAAAACTACAAATAAGTAATATTATAATGTTACATTATAGTTCCTAATTTATTACTATCCTCTCGTACAAGAATACAAACCCCGTTCCCACCCCATAACTTTAAAAGACGGACCCCCAAAAACACACCTACTCTGTATGAGTGCTTGCGATGATATCCCCAGCGTTATTTAATTTCACCCGGACCTAAAATTATGACGTCACGCACATTACGGAGGTAGCCGAACAGCAAAATGAGAGGAGCTAACGTCGGCGATTTAGACTATTTTTAACTATATTACGAAATAACAGATGCAATTCATCCCGATATGATGCTAAATATACAAAGATTGCTATTAACATTACGCAAATAAAATAATATCGTACGCAATCATTAGAAATTGGACACAAAACTTATACGGAGCCGAGGACATTTCTTCGGGTCTCCCGTTCGTTCCCGTAAATGAAGCATGTGCACGCGTATAACAAAGCAAGCACACCGGACAATTTTACCTCATGGCAAATAATTACGATTTAAATAACACAAAAGTGGGAGTTTCAGTACTCTGTATCATGAATTCATATGTATAAATCTTACACACAAAATTGAAACTGTTACAAAGGATCAAGGATCGGGTGAAAAATGTCAAAATATATAACACTAGGAGTCAATATGTAGCACTCAGAAATTGGGGAAGTATGTCGCAGTTTCGAACTTTATTCACAATTTTGGCCTTTAGTTAGAGTGATAATACAAAAAATCGTTCAGATTATTCTACAAGCAAATCACTTTGCATGTTGATTGTTTGAAACCATACGCTAAATTATTGATCGAGACCCCAGCGTCAAAATCAACATGGCGTCTGAAATGCAAAATGGCCGCCAAGATGGCCGCCAATTTTCTTAGCCTTCATTAAAATGATTATTAAGTAACACTTTATGATGCCAGTAAGCAGAATGAGTTTTGATAATGAAATATTTATATCTACATTTTGAAAATTTAAGATTTTGAAAGCTTATATTCAAAATGGCCGACACAATTCAAGATGGCCGACATAATTTGGCCAAAAATTTAGATTTTCAAAATATCTAAAATATTTTGCCCACATTTCATCTTTCATTGAACATCTTATTGAATAAAGTTCATAAACATGAGATATAGAGCCCTTATTTCACTTGAACAATAGATATAGCTTGACTGACAGTTTTCCAAATTCAAAATGGCTGCCAAAATTCTCCGTCAGATGTTTACTAACTGAACATCCATTGATTTCGTTGATATTTTATGCCCATTTGAATTGGTGAGATGGTATAATTATCAATTTTTATGGTTAAAACTATCTCAATCTCTAAACAATTCAAAATGATTGACTTCCAGCTTCTCCTTTAACTACAAATTTGCAGCTGGCAACGAAACACATAAATAATAGGAAATTAGCTTATTGAAAAGTGACCAATAAGAACTGGTTATTCAATTGGTATATTGTCATAATCCACTGTCGTCAAAAATTAAAAGAATGCTCAATGAAGCAAAAAGAGACGGAAAGAAAAAATTCCCGTTCACACAAAGGACCAAGCTGGTTGCATTTTGGCCTTTTCGTTAATGTGACATATTATGAACTCCTACATTACGAAACGTGTATCACAATGCAAATCAACAAGTGGGTTGGGGTGGGGGAGGAGGGGGTCGGACTCCCTATGGAAATATTTGAATTACAGGTATGAAATGACAGCCTCTGATGCCTTTTTTGTCTAAATTTCGTGGTACTGTTGGGGATGTTCCATCACTTTAAGAGAGTAGAGGCTTTTCCCCTGGAAAATGTTGAAATATTGATATTAAATGATGGTCTCTAAATCATATTTTGGGTCTTAATTGTGATAAATATTATTTCTTTGCCAAAACAGTCGGGTGCAACTTTGATAAGTTTTATAGGTAACTTGTTAGAAACTTGAGGGTAGCGTGCGGCACGGGCCCGCTCAGTCTGGCCCTGTATCCGGGCCTCGGTTACTCTTATAGATTTTATTAGATGTTTCAAAATAATGCATTTCTCTTCGGTATTTCATTTTATCAAGCAAATATATATTTCTGACCCCATGATTTCTTTTACTTCTTGAAAGATTAATAGAATTTGATGACAGTTTAAACCAAAAAGATATTCAGTAGTAAGTTGTAAAAAGTACTTTTGCCAATGTATTAGGGTTATTAAGGTTTAGTGTTCTCTGATGACAATGATCTTGAAGCACAGTACGTAATATTATGCTTAAGGTTTTGATAAGATTTCTTGGAATCCCTTGAAATTGTCAATAGTCATAACTTTGTGTTCTGGACGATTAGAATAAATAATCGACATACAGATATTTCTGCTCTTCCAATTTGGACCATGAGATAATTATATGGTTCTTTACATAATATGTTTTTAATGCATGAATGACTACATATTAATTTCTGATATCATGACGTGATTAATAATAGTGATGTGTACTTGACAAATAGTTTGACAAAGAATTACGTTGACTTTCATCATAACTCCAAAACGAAACAAGAGGACCAAGATGGCCCTAGGTCGCTCACCTGAGAAACACATCATAACACACCATAACAGTGTAAACATGTTTGACCTAGTGATTTCATGGAAAAAATATTCTGACCAATTATCATTAAAATTGGAGCAAAATCTTGAGTATAAATAAGTATTTTCTTTGATTCGACTTGTGACCTAATTTTTGACCCCAGACTACGAGACCCATATTCGAACTTGACCTAGATTTCATCAAGACTATCATTCTGACCGAATTTCATGAAGATCAAATGAAAAATACAGCTTCTATCTCATACACAAGGTTTTTCTTTGATTTGACCTAGTGACCTACTTTTTGACCCATGATGACCCATTTTCAAACTCGGCCTAGATTTCATTAAGGTTATCACTTTGACTTAATTTCAGGAAGATCAATTGAAAAATACAGCCTCTATCGCATATACAAGCTTTTCGTTTGATTTGACCTAGTGACCTACTTTTTGACCCAGATGATCCATATTCGAACTTGACCTAGATTTCATCAAGGCAATCATTCTGACCAAAATTCATGAAGATTAGTTGAAAAATACAGCCTCTATTGCATACACAAGGTTTTTCTTTGATTTGACCTAGTGACCTAGTTTTTGACCTCAGATAATCCATTTTCAAACTGGACCTAGATTTCATTAAGGTAATCATTCTGACCAAAATTCATGAAGATTAATTGAAAAATACAGTCTCTATCGCATACACAAGGTTTTTCTTTGATTTAACCTAGTGATCTAGTTTTTGGCCCCAGATAACCCAATTTCAAAATTGGCCTAGATTTTATCAAGGTTATCATTTTGACCAAATTTCATGAAGATCAGTTGAAAAAAACAGTCTCTATCGCATACACAAGGTTTTTTTTTATTTGACCTAGTGACCTAGTTTTGACCCCAGATGACCCATTTTCGAACTCGGTCTAGATTTCATCAAGGTAATCATTCTGACCAATTTTCATGAAGATCAGTTGAAAAATACAGCCTCTATCGCATACACAAGCTAAATGTTGACAGACAGATGACAGACGACGGACGCCGGACATTGAGCGATCAGAAAAACTCACCTTTTTGCATTGCTCAGGTGAGCTAAAAATATACGAAAATCTCTCTTATTCTTTAAAGTTTTGAAAGGCTTTGTACAAAAGAATGTATCGTTATACAACTTCTGTGAAGACAACGATAAAATGTAGAAATTCTGTATGTATAACATATTGACATAACCAGTCACAAATGTGCCCCAGCAGATACTTAATATATTTGTGTGTTTGAATTCCATTGGAACTACACCGTTTATGGTTGCCTCACCTAATATTTTACTTGTTACTCTTGCAAGAAAATTTAATTTGACGGAACTTTTAAATTCTATTCTTATGCAGACAATAGATAAAAAGTAAAAGTTTATACTTAACAATTTTCAGTGTGATATATTTATAAATAAAATTTTATGAAAAAGGGCCATGCAATTTTGGATCACCCTTTGTACATAATTATATGACTATTAGAAACGTTTTGCATTGGCTGGCAAATTATAAATTTCGTCTCACTATTTTCCTCAATATATTGATATCAGTAAATCAGTATTTTCTCAAATATGTTTTCAAAATAAAACCAGATATAAAGGTAACGTATTTAAAAGTGTTGTTAGATAAGAAAAACAGCAATACTTGACAAGTACGTTTGTATATTTCATACCTACAGCATTAATATTAACTAAATGCACAGTAACTTATTTTTGAAATATCTTATAAATATAATGATACAGTAGAACAAGTGTTGTGAAATGGTAACGTAAAATATGTAAAATAAGTTGCATATAGTCTTTCCTCAAACTAAACCAATAAAAAAGAAATATGATTATGCTATTAAAAAGATTTTTTTGCAGCAAAATTCATAGTGATTTCTATTTAAAATCGGCCTAAATAAAATCTTTCAAATAATTTAAAATAATAAAACAAGTTTAATGTAAAGGTAACGTAACTTGAGTAAAGTATGCTATATATCGATTTTTTCTTAAATAATGTGTTTAAGAAATACTGTCAGTATAATGCAGTTCACATAATCACAAATCCATTCGTATTATGTTTAAAATGATACACAAGTAATGTGCATGTTGAATTAATTTACAGAGGGTCAATTTACCCCACCCGCCTAGCCTCGCCTTTATTCAATAATAATGCCAAAAAAGTTTGTATTACAGGTAAAACCATTAAAACATAATTCAAAATAGACTATGAAACCATTTTGGTAATATTTGGGTGCTTAATCTTCTGGAAAAAATAGATTCAGTGTGTTGATAAAAAACAAAGGCAATTTTCCGCCCATTTTACAATTATAAATCGCATATTTTAAGCAAAAAATGATATTTCCGGCAAAAACATTATTTGGGTATATAGTCGAACATGTCTGCAATACAAATCAATAAAGAAATAAGAAATAACCTTACTTACCATAATTTAACACACTTTTAACAAAATTTATGCAATTGTTATAAAGCTTGGAAGCCATGCGCGGCCATCTTGAATTTTGGCCGCCATATTGATTTTGAGGTTGGGGTCTCGATCAAATATTAAAGGCAATATGTCAAACTATAATCATGCAAAGCGGTTTGCTTGTAGAATTATATGAACGATTCGGCCAATTTTGAGCTCTAAGCACTCTAACTACTTGTAGCTCAGTCGGGAAAGTATCAGAGAGTCACATTCTGAGTTTTTTCTAGCTACATACATGTAGTTTACTCAAACGAAAAGATTACGACAAGGTTCAATGTTCTTAAATCTATTTAAGCTAGCGTTCATTAACAACTGCCACAATATTTGCTCAGGGGTGATTTATAATCAATTGCAATAACACCATCATATCGACCTTATCAATGAAATTCTTAATTTCCAATTGACAATATTATTTTTATTCTTGCAAATTATACGAATTTGCCATCTTAGAGAGCATCAAAAATATCTAAATATGGCACTTGACACCTGTATATTAATGAATTTGTAAAAAAGGGTGTACGAAAACTAATTTGTATTTCTACGTAATGCAAGTAAAAATGTTAACTTTAACGATGTGGTTGGAGCTTTTTTAGTGTTATGCAGAGGCCATAAAACTTCTCCCAGCACTTTGGCTCAGTGCTTTTAAATCTTTTGTTAAATAAAGTCCATACATTGCAAGACCCCTCAATCCGGAAGGAGTGGTGGTGCATATTTGAAACTTGGTTGCTAACCTTAATTAGTCTTTAATATTGTTCTTTCTTTTAACAGTAGGTTTGACGAAATGTAAATACAATTGATTTATTAATGTAGAGATTCCATAAATAAATGTGGATAACTGAATAGTTTCAATACCGGATGATGTCTAGTTTACATTACCCCATAGTTTTGCTAGACATATACATAAATAAGCTTTTCAACTGCTTTAGCCTTTACCCTGCTAAATTTCTAAAATAGACTGGTCTATCATTCAATTTGGGCAATACTGTTTAAGGGGTGTTTACTGAAAATTTACTGACTGAATAGCGAACAGTGCAGACCATGATCAGCATGCACGGATGTGCAGGCTGATCTTGGTCTGCACTGGTAGCAAAGGCAGAATCACTTGCCGCCAGCACGCTAAATGTTAGAGAATTATCTTTATATTTTTGGGAGAGTATAATGCAGTCTGTGTCACAATGTCATGGCACACCAGAATTAATAGCCAATATTGATTTCGGAGATATAATCAAAGTCAAAAGATCTTCGAAATGTCATTAGTGTCAATTAAGGTCGAGTTTCACCGCCTTTTAATGGCAGTCATAAAAGCCTTTGGTCGAAGTTGAGCTGGACGTGGAAATTATGTCCTAGTGTAACTGAACGTAACTTTCTTTGAGATGAATTCAACAAGTGACTTAAAAGGAGGCAATCAGTGGTATTTTTATGCTTTTGTGCTAAAGCATGTTCTTTCTTTTTTTTGATATGGAAATATTCTTAATAAAGTAAAACAAACTTTTTTTTCAAGTTTAGTTTTGCATATGTTAGATACGAATATAAGAGTTACACAATTTTTTGAAAGGTCATGAAAATTTGGTAAATTATTGTTTAAAGTTGGAATGACAGATTAAGAAATTATGAATCCGGTCGAGATAATCTAGCTCATAGTGAAAAATCCATCAGGTTTTTGCCGTATCCAGTTTATACCAACACAGGTATCCTTGTGCGAGTACAGGTTCTATAAGTTGACAGCTAAAATTTCTGCCAAGCACAATAATGTGTGTTTTTGAAACAGTTGCAATATGTTTTCTTGGTCCTTGTCGATAACATGCTTCTATAATCCTACTTAAGCATGACCGTCTCTATCTAGGCTGTGCTATAACTTCTCATTTTTGGAAAATCATGGCGCAGATTGTTCCATAACTTTAGTATTTGTAGTGTTTTTCCCAGAAGGATCGCTACTACCTTTCCAATTTATCTTCTATAAGCAATTTATACAGCACTCTTGGGCCATTAGGCATTAACTGAACATCAATCGTATGTCTGAGACTTTTATAGATAAGAGGACTCGAAACTTAAGTGATATTCACGTGAGCATAATTTTTATATTTTCCACTTTATATGCATATTCCTAAAATAGGGGTATAGTTGACTATCAGATCGCGTAGTAAATATTGTTTTACATTTCATAATCATTTCTTTACCATAATAGAACGTCCGTGGAATTTAACACAATCGGAAATCTAAACTGCACCACAAGATACACAGCTAGATGACTGGTATATCATCAAGATAAATAAAATGCAATGTTAACTGTCTTGACTTGTTTTTATCACCGTTGTTATAAATCAATGTATTCCATATAGTCCGCAAATGTTGACCAGGCATTGAATATACCGCATGTTTCCGTAAATTAAATTTCGGTGTCCAAACCTAAATAGCTCTATAACTATCTAAACCAATACAATATTGACATTTCTTAAGTGATATAACGTCGCATATCCATATGCAGGTAGTTGTATGGATAAAACTGTCATTCTCGGGGTTGTGGGCTCAAGTTCTATGTCTGCCAATATATTTTTGACTGCAAACGTACGGGGGCAAGGGGCAGTAAATTTAAAAATTCTACAGATCTGCGTTGATACTAGTTGGAACAAAATATAAAACAATCCAATTTTGAGAAATGCCAGGGAAGGGTAGAGCGGATGTATTGCGTATACGTAACACTTCGTCACGTGACATTTTCAGCCTGCCGATTCCGTTGTTTCTATGATAAAAATCGAGTGAACTCCGGTTTCAAGACTAAATTTTGTGGCAAAAATGGCCCAGAATGCACACCTTGCGCGACTTGTACCGTATTATCTGCAAATGACTGACCTAAAACATTTGCATAGTTTTAAAGCATGTGATCAGACGAATATAATGGTGGGAAGAAAAGTGTCTCATAACCGTTTACTTTTTCCGCAAATTTGAGCTAAATGTGGATGGATGGATGGATGGATGACCGTTTCCTTTTCGTCTGACTTCTGTTACCTCAGGTAAGAATTTAGACCGAGCAATGAAAATCGATTCAAGCATTTATTTATTTTACACTGTAATGTTAACCAGATGAATATAAATGCCTTTAAAATACATCTACCTATATTAAAAAAAAAACGTACACTTATCATGATCACTGGTATTCAACATGTCAGTAGATAGTTCTAGAAATGGTCGACTAAAACCTTTTAAACCTGTAATTTATTCAAACATTTCTAGTGTCTGGCAGATGACATAATCAACTCAAATGATGAAAGTAGAACCGATAGATTATAATTATGGAGCAGCACCGATACCTCTAGCGAGATTGAATGAATTATTAACTGTCAATATGCATAATAAAAATTACCATCTTAAATAAATATTCAGATATAATTTGCGCTTTTAAAGGAATTATAAGGCAATATCAATCAATAAGAAATACATTTAACAGATGAAAACTGTTGTCAGAACATGTACCATGTAGTGATATTTATAAATTTGTTAAAGGCCGTCAAGCCGAAACGTAAATAATTCAATTCCAATCGGATACATATAGAGGATATTACATGAGTGTCTTTCCATATTGAATTTATTAAACGAGTTGAATAAAATAATAAAATGCGAGGCTCTGCCGAGCATTTTATCAATTTTATTCAACGAGTTTAATAAATTCAATGTGCAAAGTCACAAATGTAATATTCTTTTTATCACATGTTAGCCTTTCCTGTCGAAATATCAGAACTTCTACTTTCTTTTTCCATATAAACAAATCAATTTGACCAACGTCTCCTATACTATAAATGACGTCGACGTCAAAGCTTTATTACACTAGTGTATTATCATTTTTTATTTAATGGCTTTATTACACTCCCGCGACGTCAAACATGTGATAAAAGGTATTAAACGGTGGAATTACTTTGCTGAATTGATTTTGATGTTCATTGTTTTTACGATATTTAGTCTTATTTGTCTAAAATGACATTTGATTTTGACTGATTTAGGTAGAGGTATAGAGTAAAAAGGTCATTAATACAGTAACTTGCACAAACGCCTCCAGAGATACAGATAAGGGAAAATCTACTCGGTCAAATACAATATTTTAGATCAAGGTTCTGTTATGGCACTATACCTTTGTTTTGCAAATGTCTTACGCAGAGAAGGCTTCATGGTGTGGGATATTTTTGGTTAAACCAACGTACGTTACAAAGTTCTGTAGGCTGCCGATGAAACGTTTTATTAATATTTTGAATAAAACTGAATTTTAATTTGAGAAATCAAATGCATACAGTCTCAATGCTATTTATAGAAACTTGATTTTTAAAACCATTTTTTGGAAAGCTGCTAGGTTATTGTTAATCTACTTATTTTTTAAACAACCAAATACAATCACGAACATTTCAGATAATTCGGAAATGATATTTAATTGATATCAATGGAAATATTCACGTCCGATTTCACAATGTTTCTGGCTCATTATAAAATATGTTTCTGTTTTGCCTTAAATATGTACTGTCTGTCAACTAATGATCCGAAAATCCTAGAAATAATGAAATGTATCAATCATTAACAAAGGTTAGTGGTGCGTTAAATAAAATGATGTTACCAATTGATTTCATAAACAAAAAGGACTGAACTCAAACAAGCAGTGTGTCTCAAGATAGTTGGGTCATTACCTATCTACAATTTGTCATATTATCTAGTTGCTGTTCAGTTGACTTCACTGATCATTCAGATAATGTATCATATAACAAGGCAATGCTGAACTTGATTTTATTTCTTCCCAATCAACAGAACGTACTCATTTAATATGATATTATCACGAACTACTTAATACACCGATAAACATGGTAGACTTGAAAAAATATGTATGAATAAATGCTAATAATACTTACAACGCAATTCCGTTAATATCACCATGCCGTTTTTCTGTATTGAAAAGGAATCTAAAGAATCTTAGGAACTGCGGTCCAGTGATGTACGTTTGGTTAATGAAATGTAATCAAGCATGCGTACGTCTTACATTCGCCAATTATAAACATCATTTTCTATCACGTAGACCTTTGAAATTTTCCGGGCGAAATACAACTAAAAAAGCAAACGCTTGTCTGGCGTGATATGATTAGCTTTCATTTAATTGAATGTGATATAAGCTCGGTCACGACAAATGTACCGTATGGTATTTAGACATCTCTGTATGTACTTTTATATGTTTAATTAGAGGGTTGTTACAGAGACCGAATTTAACAAAAAATGTGCTGTTTCTTTTTAAGTATTTCGATGTATCCGTGTGTTTGTTGTTTTGATCATCCAAAAACTTTTTCGCATGAAGTCTTAAAATAGCGATACTTCGCATTTTCAGTCTTTGTTGGTGGCTCCATTACTACCCTATCTTGTAAAACTGTCGACATGTCGGCAACCTATTTATTTTAGTTAAGGCATGTTCTGTTAGTGCTTAAGAAATGTTTTATCATTACAAACATCATATATATAATACAATTTTCTGCAAATCAGACGCCAATATGTGCCGGTTCGTAACATTTACAAGGATTACCAGGTCAGCAAAGAGTCGCGTTTTCAAAATAACGTTAAGAGTACGACTTAATCGTTAATGTATTTTCAAGTTTTACCGTGTGCTGAATGTACCGGTAAACTGCTATGTCGAAATGAGATTTCTACAGATTTAGTCTCTTTAATATTACATAAAATTACATCATTTGTTGACAACTGAGCATAACCAGGTATAACTATATGTTATATAAAGATATTTTCATGCAACTTCTATACAAACTGCCCGATATCACGTGCCTGATACTTTTGTTACCATATCAATGACCTGAAAACAAAATAGGCCCCGGCCATATAAACCGGCATTTTTTTTACATTTCTTACCTTCCAAATTCAATACTTCTTCAGCAATTTCTAGTTTTAATTATTGTTGTCTGACATTTGTTTCTAAAAATATAGGTGTATTAATCCAGTCGAAAATATATTGACAGCACAAAATAAACTTTTAATATACCTCAGTAGACAATACGGAACGGTACGCTGAGCTTGTCGTTTGTCGCCATTTATTTACAAACTGGTAGTGTCTCTTCGTTTCTTGTCAGAAATTTAGTTTCCTTATGCGTTTGGAGGATTAATTTACTGGAATGTTCGGATCAAAAAGATAAAGGGTAGGGTAGATTTGTTATGGAAGCATTGCTTTTCTGAAGTCACATTGTAATGGTGGAAATAGGCCGATAAGCACAGACAAAAAAAGAGAGAGAGAGCGGGCATTTGTGTTGAGTCGTCCAGCGCCGCTCTCGGCTATAACTTATTTTGTGAAAGCGTTGGCAGGTTTTAGTACGAATGATTTACATAACACGGATGCAAATCTGTCCTTTTAAGGAGTTGTTTAAAGGAAATCGTGTGTATCTTTGAATAATGCGCAGGGATGGAGTATTGTATAAATTTGTAAATTGTGATTGAATTATTTTTGCATATACATGAATATGTTCTCCGTACTTTATACCAGTAAACATGATAAATAGCAAACATCTCCTCTTTCAGCCCATATCATCCTTGTCTAATGTAATTGTTCCCAAAAGACAGTAGCCTGTTGTTCTCTATTTGTTGACTCCATCTTTAAGTCGTGTATATGCACAAGTAGTCTGTGTACAAATGAATACATTTCCCTGTGAAGTACTGTATGAGTGATTGTGGTCTGAGACTGTTGCTTTTCCTCGTTTTTAACACATTTAAATTTATATAGTTAACCTGAAAAAAAAGTGGAAAAAGCCAATATGAAAAAATACAACAAATGGAAATTTTTCAGATATCATACCTTTTTCTTGTCTTCTAAACGCCGATCATTTAGATTTAATCGTTATGATACGTACTTCTTGCAAAATCTATTGTTCATCTGAGGTATTCCCGACAGAGGAATTTGATTTCGGGTATAAGGGACCAGCTGAAACAAGTTAACTTTCGCAACAAACATAAGACAGTCATTGCATTAATATCTTTATCAAGTGTTACTTTTATGTAAGCACTGAAAGAAGTTAAAATTTTGGGAAATGAAAATGGAGATTACAACAAAAGATATAGGGCCGTCATTAAAGCTGAATGTGTTTTCCAGGAGTATTCACACAAGGTGAAAAGAACGTAAATGTAAAGCAAACAGTTTATATGTATGTGATACATATGTAGATACTGGTAGCATCAAACTTATAAATCATTTAAATACTTCTTAAATAAAGATCCATGTGGGGTTATTGTAAAGATAAATTCTATTTCAAAATTTATTTTAGATAAACTAACGATGTCAACACTCGCCTCTTCTAAAGTGGAAAAGTTTAGAATAAATACTTGGCGGAGAAAATTACTTATAGGCCTAAGCTGTGGTTAAGTCTCTCTATGAAAGACCGATCGAACAACCATAGTAAAAGTTTAATGTATATTGTCCTACATGCATTCAATAGTGAGTAACGTTGTTAGATACTAACTAGACAGGGTCGAATACTTATAGGTATTGCAAAACAGAATTACATTCATCCGTGGAAATGGAGAAAGGCTTTTGATCTTGAACTGGAGATGAGCATATTTGATTAGATAATAGTAGAACATAAAGCTCCAATAATTTATTTGTATATGCAAGAGTAAATTGTTTCTACAGTAACGTGGACAAATCCTCCTCGTTTGTTAATAAATGTCTCGGGTATTTCGTATTTACTTTACCTCATTATATTCAACTGATATGAGATATGTGTAAGCTAGAGCACTCTTTAGAATCGAATGTAATTATTTGAAGGTATGTTTTTCCAAGTTTAGTTCCCTGTAATATTCTTAGGATAGGATTTTTACTGTTTGTTTTATAAAAATCGTCTGCTTGTTGAGAGATAAGTCACACGCTCCCCAGGGCATTTCCTAATCTAATCTTGACATATATTTCTTTTCAAATCAGTAACAGAGAAAAAATGCTCAAATCAATATGTAGCAATCATGTTTGCTTTTTACGTGCTTAGAGGTAATAAGTGCATTGTTTACAGGTGATAAAAAGTGCCTTGTCACACAAGGCTAGCGGAGTTGTCCCCATTTAATTATATCAAACTATTGTCTTTGATTTTCTAAAATTTCTAGATATCTTTTTCACAAGTCTTTGATTCATTTATTTCGGGGACTGAGGTAGAAATCTTTCCAGCTGTAGCTTCATCTCACAGTTCATATTCTTAAGATTTTTAGGATATAATTTTCCAGGTGACTTTAAACAATTATAAGTGAATGAGAAAATAAAGAGTTTGCGTAAACATCATATATAACATTTTCAATCGTATCCGTGTCACTCGGGAGAATATTTTATCTGTCGTCCACTCTGTCAAAAATATCCTCATGCTCCATTCAATACATATTCTATTCAAGCAACAAAAAAGTGGAAATGTGCTCTTAAAAAGTCTGACACTATATAAACACAAGATTTATTATCAACTGAAGGTTGTACGAGGCGTGGCAGATAGATTGACTGCTGTTTATTAGGTTTCAGCTTTTGGTGTCCAACATGTTTGGACTCTTATTTTTCAATTCTCACCACAGTTGTGGGTTTTAGTTCCTGCTAGGCAATTATCGAATAAAGCCATCCTACATGCGTACAGGATTGGTTCAAATTAGGAGCTTGCTGGAACATTCTTTTGGCGTAGAAAGTTTAAAATAGAATCCATAAGAAGCATAGAATGCACCCAAACAAAGTAATAGCAGATTAAGTTTCATTTAATCTGTTTGTGCGATGTAATTAAATGCGCATTACATATCAAAGCCTTTTTTGGATAACTTAAACAAACTTTAGCACAAGCTAAATACTTACATATTTAGATGTTCTGAAAACATTAGGATTACTTGTCATTTTGTAGTCAGGTTATGATTTCTTGTTTGCCAGTAACTTGCAAATCTTCTACAATATAGACACATTGTAATTCTTCATCTGGAAAACTATTTTCTACTTTAAGCACATTAATATCGTTCTTAAAGATATATTTTCAAAAAAGCAACTTCTTTAATATATAAAAACATGTTGTAAATCGATTGCCATATAATTCACCATTTATATTCTCTGCACCTCCTTCATGTGTACTGACTGACCTGTTTTATTTGAATAAAAACTGTCTGAGCTTGTTATGAAGTAATTAGGTCATAACGCTCTATAACTTTTCTATGAAAACAGTTGGTAAATTCTTTATATCATTGAAACCATCGTACGATCATATGTTATTGCTTTTTAAGTTTGGTCTCCTATTCCAGACACGGAAGTTTAAATAAGACTGATTCTCCCAAGAAACGCCTGTGTATCTAATTGTCTCTAGCTTCCTCCATAAAATCTAAAACATTGTCTTAATTAAAGCTTTAAAAACGTTTTTACTGGATAATTGACACATTTTGAGCGTAAAACACTAAAGGTTAGCATAATGTTACTCTTTGTGTGGAGAGTATCAGAAACATTAAATAAGCTGTGCCATGAGAAAACCAACATAGATGCTTTGTGATCAGCATGGATCCAGACCAGCCTGCGCATCCGCGCAGTCTGGTCAGGATCCATGCTGTTCACTAAAGGTTTCTCTAATTGCAGTAGGCTATAAAAGCGAACAGCATGGATCCTGACCAGACTGCGCGGATGCGCAGCCTGGTCAGAATCCATGCTGGTCGCAAAGCCACTATGTTGGTTTTCCCATGGCGCGGCTCATTAATAAACAAGGCATTCATGAAATTACGAAAAAGTAGTGTATTCCATAAACGGGCACTGACATGCAACAACAGAAGCGTAATGTAATTACTAATAACAGCGATCATAGACGGTGAATGCAAACTTAATTAAGAAGTAGGTCAGTCAGTCATACAATATAGGATGTAAGATAACGTCCATTTCCTATCGAATACGTACTTGCATTATCCTTTATGTTTGGAGCATCTTTAATCAAATGATTACAATGATCCAATACGAACAAACCCAAACGGAAGTGAAAAGAGTATCTGATATTATTCTCCATGAAAGTTATGTACGTTAATATCATTTTGAATCCTTTCTCTCTCAAGAAATCAAGACTTTCCTATGGCGACTGATTTCTGCCATTTCGTGTTGGCGTGGCGAAAACACGACAACACGAAAACTCGACAAAAACCTAATCTGTCGAGTTTTCGTGTTGGCGGGTATAAATATGTTGTGTTGGTGCCCCTTATTTGTCGTGTTTCCGTGTTTTCGCCCCGCCAACACGAAAACACGACAAATACATTACTTGTGCTTTCGCCCCGTGTTGTCGTGTTTTTGCCCCGCCGACACGACAACACAAAAGCACGACAAATACTTTTCAGACATCTCTTATAAAACGTAGAGATATTCTGAAACCAGTGGCATAGGGTTTTAGAAGCATTTTCTTTCTATTCGAACGAACCGTCAATTCAGAATTTATTTATATTCTCTAAAGCTGCATTAGGACATCTGAGATTATGAAACAATACTGACAATAATATGTCAGATGTCAGTTATCGTTTTAAGAAAACAAAGTGTATATATAACAGACCCGGTTCCAGAAATATTTCATTGAGGTGCGTTGAGCAGCAACAGTTAAAGAATGAAGGCGGCATCGGCGAGCCGAGTGGGGTTAGGTACGGAAGGGGGTAACCCCTCATGTTTGGTAGGTTAGTGCATGTCCGCCTGGAACTGTTTCAAATATATGAATAAAATGGTGGCCCCTGTCCGAAGTTTGAGGTACAGGGGTTAAACCCCTTCTGACATAATCACAGGGTCTCTCCCTTGTCATTTTTGAAATATAGATATGAAATGGTGGTCCCTGCAAAATTTGAGGTACGTGAGGGGGTTAGGCCCTCCTATTTAGGGGGTCAGATGGTATTCCCACGAACGTTTTTGAAATATAGGAATGCAATGGTGGCCTCTGATGCATTTTGGGTCTAAATTATGAGAAAATATTATTTTGATATTCGACCTTCGTCTTTCGATATCTTTGTATGTACCAAAATAGTATCCGGTCGAAATATACATAGAGCATAAGTCAGTGTTTACTCTTATATTTTCTAGCATGCAGTTATGTTGTGTTCAGTTCAGTAATTGTTGTGCGCATGTCCAACGGAAGATGCCAAAGCGAAAACACGAAAACTCGACAAATATGATATTTGTCATCTTTTCGAGTTTTTGTGTTTTCGTGCCGGCGGGGCGAAAACACGAAATCAATAAAACTCTACAAATAATGTATTTGTCGAGTTTTCGTGTCGGCGGGGCGAAAACACGAAAGTACGACAAATAAAGGGCGCAAATACGGCATATTCATAAACGTCGTGTTTTCGTGTAACATTTGTCGTGTTGTCGTGTTTTCGCCCTGCCAACACGAAAACACGAAAAGGCAGAAATCAGCCACTATACCTTCCAAACGTCAAGTTGCTGACATACGTCGCTAGGATGTTCAACTACAAAGTAATTATCACATGTGAGTAAACGAAGATTTATTAAAATGTAATTATTTCACTCAAGAAAAACAAATAAAGATATCTTACTGGAGGAACATGTGTGTTATGTAGTATTGTTATATAGTACGGAATTACGCACCCGTCCTCCAGTTATTGTAATTGTAATAGTATGAGTTAACCATGAATTAAACAAATCACTAGCAAACGTTAGTAATATAGGCACACTCGCTACATTTTCTCCGTGAATTAATTTTCATTTGGAATGTGACAAACGCAAATCATAAAATATTAACCAAATTGTTCAGACGAAGTAGGAAAAACTTTCTACAGAATATATTGTGTTTATTGTATTTGAATGAACATAATGAAGTTTGTATAGTATATATGTTTACATTGCCGTGTATAGTATATACTTCAACATTACCCTGTATTGTATATACTTCAACATTACCCTGTATAGTATATATTTCAACATTGCCCTGTATAGTTATACTTCGACATTGCCCTGTTTATTACATTCTTAAACATTTGGCTGTATAGTATATACTTCAACATTGCCCTATATTGTAAATACTTCATCATTAACCTGTATAGAATATACTTTAACATTGCCCCATGTAGTATATTCTTCAACATTGTCCTTTATATTATATACAATTGAAACTCGGTATCTCGAACTTCATTATCTCGAAATGCCAATTATCTCGAAGAGTTTTTCAGGTCCCGTCTCGACAACACGTGCACAAAGTATCGTTTTAAGGCAAGTATCCGTCAGGTCAACGCAAAACGCTCGATCCCATAGAAGTCACAATATTGAGGTTCAACTGTATTTCAGTATGCATATAAACACTTAAACATTGTTCTGTATATCATATACTTCAATGTTGCACTCTATAGTATATACTTCAACATTGCCTTTTATAGTATATACTTTAATATAAGGTATACATTTCATCACTTCAATGTTGATAACACCGAATATGTCATATAAGAAACTACTTTCTTCCGGGTATGATGGACATAATATAGATCAGATACAGACTTCGTAAAATCCAGAAGACATTACTTTAATTTGAGGTTCTGTATGAATTAGACAAAAACAATTATTATTATATGAAAGGCAAAATGTAAACTGACAACCTCTCTACATGATTTATAATAGGACAAAGATCTGATAGAAATAGTCATGTTCCAAGAATCAAGCATTATAGAAATTTTCTAAGAAACTCTGCCACAGTGACGCACGTGATTCATCTATAGAGAGATAAAGATTTCTTGACTATATTGATGTACTTGTTGGGTTTAACATCCTACCGACATAATTATAGGGCATATGGTTTTGATTATGGAGGAATTTTGTCACAAATGACGAATAGATAAAATACAGAAGTGTTATTTCCCCTTCGTAGACACCTTCAGTGTCTACAACATAAATAAACTTGCGCAATTTGCTTCGAACATAGCGTTTAAAATCAATTTATGACCGGAATATTGCAGTAAAATGTTTCACCTTACTGAGTTTATTCAGCATAATAAAGCAGATAAAATCACAATATAATCGTGCCTGCCATGTTTATTTTCTATGATGAATATTTATGTTGCATAATAGTGTATAAAATTATGCAATATTTCCTATGAATAAATCTTAATAATTGTTTTGGATACCAAAGGGGAAACTAAATTTGAAAGATTTTTTTATATACATGCGAATAATCATTACTCAGTATATTTTGGAATGTCATTCGTGACTGTTGTACGAAGCTAGATATTTGATTATTATTAGTATACAGTTATTGACTTATGTTGAGTTCAATATGTGTTTCTACGGACCTGTAAACACGATATTGACTGAGGACGCAGTCTGAGGTCAATATCATTTTTACAGGTCCGTAAAAACACATATTGACCGAAACATAAGTCTACAATTGTTATATTATATGCCGTTCTCAAATGCATTTATTTGACTGGCCCAGATTTCATACACATAAGAAAAAAGTGTCAATATCGCTTTTTGCGGACCCGCGCGTGTACTAATTTCGACCAATCAAATGAGCGCATTTGAGAAGGGTATATAATATTATTATTTATTATTATTTATTATTATTATTTAAATTATTACTTTACAAGATTTATATAGCGCCATTTTCATGATAAACATGTTCAAAGGCGCTTTACATATAGCAAACGCAGTCACACAGGACGCGAAATTAATCCTCTGCTAGTACAGACACAAAGTGATCTGACTTGAGGGACAACGCGAGATAAGTACCCCAGAACAGATAGAGAGAAATCTATTTTTAGATACTTAACTTAACCTAGCTCTTCGCGAATAGACAGCTTCAGACTAGTTCTTTAACGTACCCGGTGTATAGCACCGATACACGCAAGGCCGTCTTTCCTTTGAAGAACCTCTTAGTTTAGTGGGAGATACTCAAGAGCATCTCAGAAATTTCCAGTGCCTGGACCGGGATTCGAACACAGGACCTCTGGATTGGCAGCCAAGCGTGTTACCACTAGACCACCGACCCACCGTGATTATTCTAATGTTTTGGGATTACAGTTGTAATATATTTTTATTTGTCACTGGCCCTAGATGCAGATGGGAATATCCAGTTCGAGGGTTACCACCAAAACGTTATCCCGAGAGTCGGAAGTTCTCACCTGCATCTACCACCAGTGATAGATTATTTTTCTTGTATACTATATTTTACAAATTAAAAAATAAATGTAAAGCAAAACAATATACTTTCTTTGTAGCAGCAGTCTTACAGAAGTGTACTTGGACAAAGCGCGCGAAAATAATGTAAACAAAAATCATGTCATTACGTTTCTAAAGACGCAAAACAACATTGTTTTTCATTTGTAGCGTTACATTATGTGTGTGGCATTGGTCTGTTGATGCGCCAAGTGTGGTGCACTGTGTGTTGTGTGCCTGTCACCTTCCGCTTTCAGCCTCCGTCGCTGACTAGCCTTCTGGTGAAAAAGAAGCCACGTGCGTAAGTCTTCCCTGCCAGTACATAGCCTCTCTGCAGAAAAGCCCTTTTGCAGTGCCTCCTAGATGGCGCCATACGGAAACTGAGCACCTTGCGGCCCCAGGAAGAACTGCAGGGGTCTCGGAGGAGGTCTGCCTCCAGACATGTGGCATGCCAGGCCCACCGGTATGTGGACACACCCTGATGCCTATGAACAGACCCCAAGCTATGGAACAAATAGCTCCTGTGTTCCAAGGGTTCGGTATGAACTCGGAACTATGGGTGAGGTAACCACGACAGAAACCTAGAGAGCTGAAGACAGGTGCTGGGCCATTGGCAGTCTCTTAACGGACCACAGCACCATGTAATATTGCTATGACTACACAGCCATCCGGTATACAGCAAAGTGGTGCTGAATCTCTGAGGTCTCTCCAGAGAGATTCAGTGCCGGGCTCTGATCCATGACAGAGTCCACCCACAGCTACTAGGGGTCCCTTCTTCAATCCACAACATGCAAAGAGAAGAATTTTGCGTACGAAGAATAAGAAGAAGAAGTTACATTGTCTTTTCCGTCAAATAACTAATTTTGAATCTAGAAATACACTATAAGGCATTTAATTTTATCGAATATTATAAGCAACGCATGAATCGTTGGTTGTAATTAACAAGATGAGGATCATCTGGCATGGGGATGCCAGACGGTTTTTGCCGGCCTTGGTAAAATCACTGGAAACGCCATCCAGGTGTGTAAGAATAAATATTATACGACAGATACTCGTCGCCTCAGTAATAATCTTTTTTTTTTTTTAACTGCACACTTGATTGATGTTTATTTCTTTATTACGTATATGCAAATTTCAATGAAAATTTGACACAATGTTTAATGATGAAAAAGTACAATTCCGGTTTTATGAAAATACTATTTCCTTTTTTAACAAAATAGAAATACCATGCGATGATGCTCCTTTGCTTTTTCATATTACAAAAAAATGACACTATGCTGCAACTTTACATCTAAAACCCTTCCTAAACTTACTTTTGCTTCTTTACAAAGTTAAGTCCCGTTTTCGATTTAGCAACATTTTGTTAAGTTGTTCCTTGTAAGCTGGTATCCCAGTAACCATTCTTTGGAATGAATTGAAACTTTACACACTGCTGCTGCTTTGTAAATGCAACATTTAGACTGGCATCAGTCGTTAGAGGCCTTAAAAATAAGTATTTGAAAAGCCTTTGATCTTTGTGTTTCATCTTGAATACCCTCACAGTGAACATATACAATAGTTATACAATGCTTTAAAAAGCAACCAAATTCAGATTTTGACGGGAGCATTAGACCATCATTTTTAGGTGTAACTATCATAAATTCGTAAATGTTGTCGTGGCTTTGCACATGATTCACGATTTGAGATGAAAATCTAGAGCAAAGTCGGTAGAACATCTAACTTGTTTTCGAGACTTGGAATCATTTTTTTTTCTTTTTTAAATTACGCGGTTAGTTTTATGACACTTGCAGGTGAATTATAGGACTCGCAGAAACTATAGAATAATTATAGTTATTTGTGGAAATATTTCACGGTTTTGGACTTTATTCACAATTTTGGCCTTGTAGTTCAGTCGGGAAAAATATCGGAGTCGCAATTTGAGATTTTGTGTTAGACTTTTGTTCTAACAACATATTTCGCTCAAGCCAAAACAAACTAAACGAAAGCAATTACAAGTTTCAATGTTCTCGTAGTGTTCTTAAACAATTGCCGCTATTTTTTGCTAAGTGGGAATTTATAATCAATTGCAACTACATCATCACATTGATTTTATCCCGGCAAATTCTAAGATTTCCAATTTACAGTATTGAGTTTATTCTTGAAATTTATACGAATTTGCCGACTTACAGAGCATCAAAAATATCTCAATATCACTCTTGAGATATGTGGAATAGGAGTTCTGTAGAATGTGTTGCAGAAAACTTAATTTGCATTTCTAAGCGATGTAAGCAAAAATCTTAACTTAGAAGATGTTGTTTGAGTTACCCGTACTTACGCTCAATGTTTTATTTTATATGAAATCTAGTCAATTTATAGTATCGTAAGATAGAATTCCTCTAAATCCGGAAAGAGGGGTGGTACATATTTAAAATATGCCAAAGTATGCCATTTCTTGGTTTCTTATCTTAATTAGTCTTTAATATTGTTCTTTCATTTTACAATATGTCTGACAGTATGTAGATGGAATTGGTGTATATTAATGTAGTGACTCATGTATGTGTAAATAATGTAGTGACTCATGTATGTGTAAATAAACGTGGAAAAATGAACTGATTCCGTACTGTATGATTTTTCTTATTTTCATATCGTATGCTTGTGCTACATATACTTAAAAAAGCTTTCTGACTGCTTTAAAGAAATATCTTGATAGTTTTAAGAGAGTAAAATGAACTCTGTACCACAATGGCATGGTACACTAGGATTAATGGCTACTATTGTTCTCGGAGACTTAACCAAAGTTAAAAGGTCTTCAAAATGTCATTAGTGTCTATTAAGGTCTTGTTTCATCGCCTTTTAATAGCAGTCATAAAAGTCTTTGGTAGAAGTTAAGTTGGAAGTAGAAATTAGGTCCCAGTGTCTTTGAACGTTAATTTCTTTGAGATAAATTGAATAAATAAGGCTGGAACACCGGTATGTTGATGCAATTTACGTCATGCACTTTGTATCTTATAAACAGCTGTTTTATCATTATTTATACCTTACTAACTAAGTTCCAAACACTATATCATGGCATTATTACCAGAAAATTATCATACATGCACATATGTTCCGAAAAGCTTATAACAGTTTCAAACCAGCTACGGAGGCTGCTTTCTTGGATTTGAAAATCACCCTTTTAACTGTATTGTTCTTTATTTATTGTTTTGTAGATTTTTGCTATGTGAAACAATTCAGGTGATAAAACTATACCTTCAATAAGATTTCGAAAAACATGCTTTTGCAAAATTACATCTTTACGGATCTAGTGTTTGTTTCATTATATAATCATTATCACATGGTACATAATACACGCCCGGTAATCTCCAGAATCATAACCATTCGGTTATGTATGAAAATGCTTCTGCTGTGATTTCCGATTATGATGGTTTTCACGTAAAAACAGTGACACAGGTAAGGAATTCTTACGTTTTCTTTCTATTAATACTTTAAATTAAAAATCAGCGAATGCTATTCGATGCACGGTTGAACAACGATTACATACATACTAGATTTTCCGTGCAGTGATCAACTTTTTGCTTCCTGTCAACTTTAGAAGTTGTACACATGATGCAATTTTAGCGTTTCTGTGCCACCCAGACCGCTTTCTGCTATTATTTTCGAACATATACGTTTTCTTGTGGCAAATAATCGGCGTCAGTCGATCAATGTTACACAAACGTTTCAATTTATTCCCATAAAAATGTGCGAGAGCGTCGTTTACGACGGAAATATTGCAGTTTATTAGGTGTTATGATTCGGTTGATGATGTTATGATTCTTCAAAGGGGGTTATGATTCTTCGTATAACAATATCTGCCGTAGGAAATTCAAAACTATTCTGTCATGAAAAGCAAAATTAAACCATGGATGTGCAGATTACCATGACTACATTGAGTGTCTTATTTGTTGTTGCTTATATCATTTCCATTACCTCAGTTGTTTTACGATTATGTCGCGCTTTAAATTTTCATATTAGAAATTATATCGTAGGAAATTTCAATACTTTCAATTCTCATTACTTATTTTTTAAAGTACCATATATACAAAAAAGAACGACATTTAAAGTACATGTAAATATTTAAAAAAAGTTCTAAAATTGAAATGTGTTTGCAGCATGTCTGTCATTGCTGTTTAAAATCTTTAGAGAAAGGCGCATTCATTAATGCTGTAAGGACTTCAACGGTTACCCAGTCGTCTTTGCTTTACTTCTTTATGCTATGTAAATGTGATGTAAATTTGCTGTTATTGTAAATATAAAATAAAATATGATTAAACTAAACTACGTCTTTCATTTCCATTTATATATAAGAAAAAGAAAAGAAGACACTAACTTACAGCTACACAATGAAAAACCATAAAACTTAACCTGAAGTACGTTTTCATACTCTTGAAAAAGTCTACAGTACACTTAGGTCTACTCGCAATTTCAAACAGGTTAACTTTCAACCCAGCTAAAAGACATGAAAGAGTAAATCCAAGGTAGTGTTGTTTTTGGTTGCGGGTTTATCCCGCTACCAAAGTTACAAATGTATTTCTAACAATCATATAGCATCTTTATTTGATTCCAAATCACATCCAAAAGATGTTCTTGTGCTACACAAAATAGTCCCATTCATGAACAATGCGGATGAATCATCAATGATCAAGCAGTTCTTATTCAACCTCTATTCATTCACACTGACTGACCATTTATCAGTGATAATAAAGGTATTTCAGCCCACGGTTACATCACTGACTTCCAATTGGCAATTAAGATAAGTTCATAAGGTTAGGCAGAGTTACTCTTAGATATGAGGCGCATTTGTATTTGTTTCTTATACATGTATATTTATAGATCGGCATTTTAATAAAAAATAAATCTAGCAAAATTCGCAACCACCAGACATCTTACGGCTTTGATTTTCAAATGCAACTTTTTTAAAATAATGCTTACATGAGCAAATTTTGTTGAATTTTAGATTAGAAACAATTGATTTTTTAACAACCTGACTTTTTCAGAATTCACTGCTCCGACCGAAAATACACTGTCCCCGTGTCATCGGACCAGCGTTTGTGTGTCGATCCATGCATTTGTGGTTAAATTCCATTTCGACAGATATTGTTTTACGAAGAATCATAACCCCCTTTGAAGAATCATAACATCATCAACCGAATCATAACACCTAATAAACTACAATATTTCCGTCGTAAGCAACAAACATGACATTTTTTGTGGGGATAAATTGAAACGTTTGTGTAAAATTGATCTACTAACGCCGACTTTTTGCCACGAGAAAATGTATATGTTCGAAAACGATAGCAAAAAGCGGTATGGGTAGCGCTGAAACGCTGAAATGTCATCGTGTGTACAACTTCTAAAGTTGACAGGACGCAAACAGTTGGCCACTGCACAGAAAATCTAGTATGTATGTAATCGTTGTTCAATCGTGCATCGAATAGCATTCGCTGATTTTTAATTTAAAGTAATATTAGAAAGAAAACGTAAGAATTCCTTACCTGTGTCACTGTTTTTACGTGAAAACCATCATAACCGGAAATCACAGCAGAAGCATTTTCATACATAACCGAAAGGTTATGATTCTGGAGATTACCGGGCGTGTAATAGGAGACGATAGGCAAGCATAGTTATATATTATGATAACAGTTGAGTGATAATTTCCTAAATGCAATTACCTGTATTTGATGTTGCGTATTGATTTCCAGCTAAGTGTGGCCTGCAAACTAACTTTATCACAGTCCTAATTAAACAACATTTATATATTTGACATTTAAGAACAGAAAATTGCACAATATTTATTGGTTTAATGCTTTTATTTATATTCATTTTATGAATAGGAAAAATGATTATTGTACCAACACTTATTGTAAATGCAAAATGCAAAACTTGAAGATCCGTGATGTCCAGCACACATGATTATGTTTTTGTTTTATATTCAAGATTATTAATGAATACTGTGCCGTTGTTCCTAAATACTTATGTTACATTGTTTGTAAGCGATGTAATGCGACTGTTCAACACAGATTCTAAATGGTGTATTTTTGTAGTCAGTAAAATATATAAGATCTTTTTGTGGTACATGTAGGAATGCCTGCATGTCATTCTTGTATTCTGAAGAGCTAATTGCTTCTACAATATTCCAGAAAATTTTGAAATATTGTTATCTTTTGTGCATTTTTATATATAATAATGCATTACAAAACATTTTAGCAAACTGCGAGGACATGTTTTTTGAATATTGTCTTTATAAGGCTATATTCAAAACAAACACAAAATCATAATTCTTTAAAAAAATCCGTACAAAGTTATACTTCGTAAGCACTTCGCCTCCAGTTAGAACATCTTTAATTGTTATAACATACTATTATCGAACATTACTGAAGGACAGTACATTATTAGTTTGAATGTTTTTGTTGTTTTTTTTCTGGTTTTTTTTGTTGTTGTTGTTTTTCGTCTTTTCCTGCTAAAGCATGTTCTTTCTATATTTGTATGGAAATTATTCTTGATAAAATAAAATAAGTTTGTGTTTATTCAAGTTTGAGTTTTGCAAATCTTTTGGTTCGGAGATGAGAGTTACAGAAAGGTTCTGAGAGAATTTGGTCAATTGTTGTTTCAGGTTGGCTTGACAGAATCGGGTCGAGGTAACCAAGCTCATAGTGAATAGAACAGCATACAGTGCAAAACACCACAACTATCCTTCTGCGTATGTAAATATTTTATACGGTGACAGCTAAAATGTGTACCAAACAACATATATGTAATGTTTTCTGTTACAGTTGAAATATGTTTTTTCTTTTCTGATGACATACTTGAATGGTCCTACTAAAACATGACCGTCTTTTATCCAGGCTATGCTATAACTTCTAATTTTAGGGATATCATTGCTTAAACTGTTTCATAACTTTAGTATTTGTAGTTTCTTTCCCGGAAGGATCGCTACTACCTTACCAATTTATCTTCTATAAGCATTTTATACAGTACTCTTGGGCATTATGCATTAACGAAACATCAATCTAGTGTCTGACTTTTGCAGATAAGAGGACTCAATACTGAAGGAAAATTGGCATCGCCATAATTTTTATATTCCCAATTTTGTATTTAATATGTTCCTGGTTTAAGGATATAGCTGTCAAACTGCTTTGCTATTTTTTACATTCCTTGGAAGTTAGCACCATTGTTTCAACACGGGGATACACACGGCTAGCAACATATATAAAGTGCAGTGTTAACTGTCCTCAAAATAATTATATGTGATTATTTACCTTCGTTCTTGTAAAGTAAAATCTTCCGCAACTTGGTAAAGCGCAACTGCTTTACTGGTGTGCACCAAACGTATTTCTTTCCATTCAGGATACAACAACGTTCTAACTATTTATAAGCTTTGTTATGTTGTATATGTATTCTTTAATTAGCCATGAAAAGCTTTGTTAATAAAGATTTTAGATATATAGTCTTCCATTGCTCATTAGTGAAGACCGTCTCTATATATAAAATTTCAATTAGGGATACTGTAGAAGATCTTGTTTAATAAATATCATCTCAATTTCAAAATCTGAATCGATGGTAATATATATGTTATAAAATTAAAAAAAACTAAGAATCAAGTGTATTGTCTTTTTGTACATTGCTTGGCAATAAGATATGGAAGCAAACATTGAGGCAAAAATCGTTCTACATAAATATAGTTAAGGCATATCCATGTAAAGACTAATATTAAGCAGAAGAAGTTTTACTTCATATTTTTCTGCAGTTTACTGAAATATAAGGTGAATTATATTGTTGAATTCCGATGTTTCAAACTGTCGTAGTTTCATTTATAATTTCACTGTTACAAAACAGATGTAGAGGTATTACCATTCTAACTTCATGATATTATGTGTGATGTTTCTCAACGTATGTGACCTTGCAAAGGTGAACTGATATGATCTCTTTATGACCTCTTTAAAACATGTAACAGACACGAAATCAAAAGAAAATATTTACATGTTGCTACGTCTAAGGGTAATACTTACTTGTTACGTAGTATGCTAAAGATACAAATAACTATCAACAATAATAATAATAATAATAATAATAATAATAACAATTTTTTATTCCAATACCTTGAAAAGGTTAACCAGTCATAAAGTCAAAAATAGTTCAAATCCTGTCTTGGTTAAATTTAGATCTAACCTGTATTATTTCCAAATGATTTACAAAGAATCAAAACTGAATTTAGTAGACACTGTTAATGTAAATCATTCAAATGTTAACTGTCCAAGCTTGTAATTCTTTTGTTATTAAGGAATACATGAAAGTTTTTCAATAAGATCTTACTTCGATTCTGCCCTGTTCTCAGAGAGCTTCTTAATTAATATAATCTGAAAAGTAGATCCCTCGGAAGCACTGAAAACAAGGCAAACAGTGAAAATTGCAGACTCGGTTTGATTGAGTCTGTTTATAAGCAGTATTAGAAAATAAAACACTGCCCACGCCCCTAGCACCGGCTTAAGCAGTATTCAATCTTCAAATCTAAATGAGTTGAAATCAATGATCCCGAAAGACCAGAAAATATAACAACACTGAGATGAAGTCGGGGCGATTTTTTACGGCCGCCTCACAGCACTTAACACCCACTGTACGAAAGGTTACAGTACTTTCATGTATCACCAAGAATGAAAAAAAAAGATTTTGGAATAAAAAGAGAATCATCCACGCTTTAGAACAATGTAAACACCCTTTTTTACTTTTTTTATCAATATTTTTGATGAAACCTTCGGGAAAACTATAGAATATAAATAAATTATTGCAACATATGATGTTTAAAAACTAGGTCAGGCTTACCGTAACCAATAAGTAGAAATAGTACCTAAAATTTTAAATTATGAAAAACAATTAAAAAATTAACGTTGATTGCTTATATATATAATTTAAGACCGAATATAATACTTAAGTCTTGATCCGATCATTTTCAAGCATGTCATTAATGATTTTCTGAAACTTCTTATTTATTTCCATGTACTGGCTCTTGTAGATAGTCCTACCTGTCTAGCCATTGATAAATATTTAATCGCCAATTATAACTAGATTATTGCAGAAATAAACTTACGTCAATGCAAAAGAATTGTCAAATACATGCATATTGTATGATATCACAAAATGTTTTAATACTGATAAAATAAATTCAGGTCCACTATTTAAGCTGAAATTTAGATATAATATTATTTATACCATATCACACATCATATATAAAAACAAGAAAAAACTCTTCAGTATTTACCATGAAAATGGACATTTAAATGAAATGACTTATCACTAAGTTTTTAACTATACAGTTACTGCATTCTGCCTTTTAATTTTCGTCATACAGGTGTAAAGGTAAATTCAAGGTAGGATTATAATTTGGGTAATTGGTTGATCTCTAGTACTATATCTACAATAAGTCATCAATATAACCGAAGCATAATTTGGATGATATGTACATAACAATGTATAATCAAAATATTTTTCACTCGTGACCGCCAGATTTAAATTTTTTACGAGAGAATGCTGAAACAAACAAATATTCTCTATATCATTTTCAAACCATATTTTTAACCGGGATCATTCAATTGAACATAGCAATATATAATGGTCGTCAGATACAACAGTTAGATATATAAATATCAAAAAAAAACAAGACTTATAGTTGTTATAGTTATAATGGAGTCCATCTGTGTAAAGGAATTCCGCTTAAGCCGATACTAGGGATAGGGGCGTAAGGGGTGTTGCACTTTCCATTATCTCTCATGAACAGACTCAATCCGACCGAATCTATTATTATTTTGTTGCATTCTATTCTTCCAAAGGAACTTGTTACAGATTTTATTAGTACTAAGTTCGGTGAAATTTCACTGTTGAAATTTTTCTTTCCGCCAGTTTATGCTTCCATCATGTATTTGTTAAAGGAAGGACAAAGATCCAATAAGATATAGAAATCCCTTTCCATTTCACTTCACGAATGTTTTACTCACATCAAAATGAGAACTTGTATTTAATCATAGCTAGATAAACAACGTGGCACTAAAAATAAGTGGGCACTGAAAAATGAAAGATAAAGAATAGACTTCATGGAAGTATTGCACACAACACACATAGTCAGAGCCATACTGCAAATTAGGATGATTTAACTCTAAGAGGCCTGTACTGGTTCTTCCCAGGAGAAATGGCTTCGCGTGGTATCGGTGCTATACACCGGGCACGTTAAAGAACCAGACTGTCTATTCGCAAAGAGCTAGGCTAAGTTAGCCGGACAGGCCTGTATCTAAAAGGATTAACTCTGTCCCTCTGGTCAGATCGCTCTATGTCTGTACTAGTAGAGGATGAATTTCGCGCCCTGTGTGGCTGCGTTTACTATAATAATATGTAAAGCGCCTTTGAACGTGTTTATCATGAAAAGGGCGCTATATAAATCTGGTATAATAATAATAATAATAATAATAACTCTTAGCCTGTTAAATTTCTAAAATAGAATGGTCCGTCATTAAAATTGGACAGTAACATTTATTATTCGAAAGGGTGACTGAATAGCGAACAGTGCAGACCATGATCAGCCTGCTCATCATTTGATCATGGTCTGCACTAGTCGCAAAGGCAGAATCACTTGCCGCTAGCAGGCTATTTGGTTAAATACCTATTAGCAAGTACAAATCATATGAAAGATATGGAAATGGCGATGTGTTAAAAGGGATGGTGGGGTGGGGGTAAATAAATTTGCAGGTGTATAAAGATTATTGTGGAGTATAATTGGATTATAAAGGGGGATGAAGGGAAGTAACACCACAAACATATAAGACAGAACATGTATTCACTTTATATCAAACGAAACAGACCAAAAGCAAGTTGAAAAGTCCCAGTTTTGGAGCCTTGGAACGGCCAGTAACCTGTATACGGAAAACTTGGAATTTAAATGCTTTTGCGGCAAGCTGACCTCACACAACCTATTTTCAATCCATTAATAAGGCAGTTGAATAAAATTACACCACGCTGAGAAAAGTTTTTTTGTTTGTTTTGGGTTTAACGCCGTTTTTCAACAGTATTTCAGTCATGTAACGGCGGGCAGTTAACCTAACCAGTGTTCTTGGATTATGTACCAGTACAAACCTGTTCTCCGCAAGTAACTGCCAACTTCCCCACATGAATCAGAGGTGGGGGCCAATGATTGCAGACACAATGTCGTTTATCAAATAGTCACGGAGAACATACGCCCCGCCCGAGGATCGAACTCACGACCCCGTGATCCGTAGACCAACGCTCTTACCTACTGAGCTAAGCGGGCGGGCTTGAGAAAAGGTCTAAAGTTATTGGCAAAACACCACTTTATATAATATAAAACATATAATTAGGGTCTAGGGTCAGTCCGAAGTATCAAAACATGCCTAGAGTAAGACGGTTCAATATATTGCGTGATAGCCCTCTCATTCCTAAACTCTCGAAATACAAAATAGCGCAGACGACATTTACTTCCCGTAAGTATACGTCACAATTACAATACTGGCTGTTATTTAGGCGTGGACTATTTTATAGACATTTCATTGCTGTTAATTAGACGTGTGTCATTGTATTATGAAATATTCGACTTGTCGTTATTTAATTAGACGCGAAGTATTGTATTGAAAATACTCGTACTGACCGCGTTATGTGACCATGTCCGATTAAAGCCGTTTTGTTAATGATCATGATGAAACGGACTCTGAAAATTGCTTCGTAAAAAGTTGTAGTTTGACATAATCCATTTAAGTAATTAACAAAATAATTATAACAATAAATGTGGGCAGTTCCATTTTAGTCAATGACTTTATAAGAAATGGATTGATCATTAATACGTGTTCATTTATATTCACTGAGTACCTGCCGCATGTACAATGTTGCTTTAAGTATTTTACAGACTCGATTTTCCATTTTATATGAAATCAATCCATAGTAGCGATATAACAATAAAATACAAGTTTCTAAAAGTTTGACTGCCTCCTATGTCAAAAAGAGTACCCATAGTTTTCAGTATTTTCACTTGAGCCTTACCAATATTTCATATCTATATGACTCAAACCTGCTTCTCTGGTATGGATCTTGTTCCTCAGACTATACAATACACTTTTTTTTGTTCCTTGTGACTTTCAAAATCAGAATACTTTGTATATGTATATGAAACGTGCAAAATCTCACACTGTCTTAGATGCGATTGTCCGCCTTTAATATTAGTGGAGAGAATTGTTATAACAATGACCAATACTGATCTAGGACGAAAACAGATAATTGGCCTTGACGTTCTTTCTACAATACTCCATACAAACCCGCGGCAATCTGATCAAATTCATTAAGTCATGTAATGAAAATAAAGAAATACTATTAGCCCTACAGCAATAATTACATACTGGCAGGTCGATAAACCATACTTTGGGTTTGTAGAGAGTGTTAGTAGCGTTTATTTTGTTCATTTTGTATTTTTATAGAAACGAATTGTAACTCGATCGAACTAACCGGTTTCTCGAAGCGCTTTAGGTGAAAAGCCACACACATGTCAAGCAGAAATTCCAACAACACATATTACACGAAAAGTGGTGTTTAATCTTCCTATAATATGCTATTTACCACTATCGTCAATTTTTACCATTTTTTGATATTTAGACATGGGTGAAAGACACCCGTACTTTTGTCATATAAATATCAGCAATGACCGACCGAACAAACCTGTTACGACGTATGTTGAGCAGATATCATAACCATGTCTTTCCAACAGATGTTTCTGCTTTATGCAATTTTGTTGTCCAGTATAAATCAACAAAGAACGAAATCAATTCCTTATCTGGACTAGAAACACGGGTATATTTCTTCAAGAATATAGCTTATAATTTAATGCAATGAACCCTATCCCGATATTGATGAGCTGTGCCTAAAAGATAAAAAATAGTTACCTGGTTGTAATTTCCCTTTCGGTTTTAGTCGCAATTGTTCATTTTAAACTACTTGAATTGAACTCTTTTCTATTACAAATGTATTTGCTAACGGTTATGATATGTGATAGCCTAAATATTTATCATAAAGATTCTAGATAGGTCAAGGGAACGGTCCCTTGTATGGCAGACGAGTATCCTGCATGCATAAATACGATAGAAAACTGCTTGCTAACTACATGTCTGCAACAACACACTTTTTTATGCCGAAAACATGTGATAATATTACAAAAAGACTATGTATAATGCAACTAAAAGGTTGGTATATCCGAATATATGCCGAAACTTACATGCGCAAAATGCAAAAGATGGTAAGTAATATCACTTATACTAAAAATGAGCTGTAAAAAGTAAGAATTAGCATTCGATGTGCATGAAAGTCATGGCGTCGAAACATGAATGTAGACATTGAAAACTATTTGTATTTTGAAATATACATTATAAGGTAGGCGTAAAACATGAAAGTATTGGTAATGGTCACTATTCTCAGACAAGACAAATCGACTTTATAACTTTCATTTACGCTGTTCTGCAACTTTGACCATTAAATGGATTGTGAGTGAAGTTTTATGCTCCATTTACGGGTTTAAATCTCTGATGGTGTTTGCTGCTGAACTGTCTAAAGTCCCAGTCTGTTAATCCTCGTTGTCAGTATTTACTATCTTTTCTGTGTGTTTTATGTACGTTTCTTCAGTGGTGTACGTATTCATACGTACATTGCTCATTCATAAGAATATTAAAACAAATTTGCGACAAGGGCTGCACAATTTGTTCCAGTGGGAATACCAATTATTTGCCTGAATACTGCATTCCCAAACCTGACGTATTTTTCAATAAAAAGGAAAGCGATTTACAAACTCTGTCACATGTCCTTATATCTTAATACACATTATAAATAATCTGAAAAAAATTGTCCATTAATGCCAGTTGTAAGTAGTTTTCCAATGACACCTACCTGCCAATGTTTTTAAAAGGCAACTGAAAAAATCTACAAACGAGCAGAACATGTGTACTTTATTATCAGGCAGATATCCCAACAACACATTAAATGAAAATGAATGAGATAGACTTGATCAGCTCCTAAACCCTGCCAGCTTTTCGTTTAGGATATGATAACATAACAAAAGTTTTAATCCGCTCTTTGAGTGTAGCAGTTAAGCTTTTGTTAAGTTACTGGACTATGATGGATCAAAACTAACAATCGGGTTTAATATCTGAATCAAATATACTCTTCAAAAATTCACAATAGGTAAGGATAATAAACTCTTTGACACCTTAAATGTATTCATTATATTTACCTTATGACTTCTTTGTTTTGACTGGATTAGGTTTGAGCGTATCAACCTGAAAAGCACACGAGGGCAGGTTGGTAACCCAATACTGAAAATATTTGATTACAAACCTGCCCCCGTGCGTTGCATTACGAGTATACAAAATCAAAACTGTTTTATTCCAAACAATTACGTGGAAAAAAAATATGCAGAAACATTCTTGTTATGATTTCCCTGTTCAATATTACACTTTTAAAAAGATTATGGACACAGCACTGACAAATAAATTTAGTGATGGAACTATAATGATCTGTTCTGTTATTCCAGCATATGCAACACTTGTTTTTAAAAGTAAACTCACTTCCTAAGTTCAATAAAAAAGTAAAGTGCTTTGCATCCAGGGATGGCGACTGAGATCTCAAGGATTTCTGTATTTTCTCCTTAACGATTTAAAAGATGACAATGTAATATTGTTCTCCACATAGAAACATATAGATGTGTTTCTTACCTTGTGGTTGGATATAACATTATACCGACACATGTTATATGGCGACATATCAGCTTTGAAGATGGAGGGTGACCCAAGTTACCCCTCAGAGCATTATTTTATAAGCCAGCAGATTTGATCTAAGAAGAAATGAGTCGCGCCATGAGAAAACCAACATAGTGGCTTTGCGACCAGCAAGGATCCAGACCAGATCTATGCTGTTCGCTTTCAAAACCTATTGCAATTAGAGAAACCGTTAGCGAGATCGAACAAAATGGATCCTGACCAGACTGCGCCTGCGCAAAGTCATTATGTTGGTTTTCTCATGGCGCGGCTCATTTGTAATCATATGTAACGGTTGACTTTAGAGAGCTGATTGAGCTGGTCAGGCAAAATAATGGCGGACATTTAGAACATGCACTATAGAAACTGTAAGTAACTAATCAAGATAATTGTTTGATGTACAAAAATTTGTGTATGTACTCTTTCAAATGAGATATAATTTGCTTATTGTGTGACGTTAAGTGGACATATATTCCGGGACACCCTGTATCAATCGACACGGAGAACATAAGCCCTATAACCGAACTCACGTCCCCGCGGCACTCCCTATCAACCTAAGCGGACGGACTTTGCAACGACGGTCAGTTACCTTGTTTATGGATTCTGCACTAGTATTGATTTTATTCTCCGCGTGCATCAGACATTTTTCTCAGCATGATAGATAGTAAGAGAACGGATAATTTCAAGCAAAACTATTTTACATCAAATAATCAAGGTGAACACACATCGAGCCCGGAGTACGAACTTGTGATATATTTATTTCAAAGTCATTTGGTCAGCCAATTGAGCTAAGTGGGCGTGATGGCTGTTAAGTAAGCGATATAGACCGCACTTTGATAACATGTTTGTAAAAGAACTGTACAAGAAAATTTGGAAAAGTAGCAATTACATTTGGTAAAGATTCATTTAACTTTTAAAATGATCGCAAAAAGTTTGAATCATACCATGGAAATTTTTCACATTTCAGATTTTTCTACAAATTTGTGATAATATTTCAAAGATGATAATTCACATGTCAAGAAAACGCCATTAGTTTTGAAAAATGAAGATCGATCCAATGAAGAAGACGATATAAAATATTCTATATGAGCGTAATTCTTCATTTTAAACGATTCAATGAGAATGCCTCAATGTATAGTGAAAATATTGTCCTAGTGTAAGTGAAAAGAAACATTAATTACACCACGCGTCACGACATTTAAAATCTGTCATTAAAATTGTCATTAACCGAATTGTTCGATTCTCAGTTTTTATTCTTTGTTCATATTTCGCAAGAGACTATTATACAAAATATGATATTCACTGTTGATAGTCATGATTCCTTATCTGATTTTAACAAAAAGACACAGGAACACTTATTATATACATATATGCAACGATCAGATTCTGGTTTTCGTTAAATAGAAAATTTAATTTTTTTCAGACGTTATTGAAAACTGCGCGTTTATGAAAACAAACTGACCGTGAACTTGTTTTGGATTGGTCTCTTCCTATCTAAAGTAAGGCAAATGCAATGGAAAGAGATATATGTTTACATTAAGACTACGGAAAGTTAAGGATGTGGAACCTTGGGTAGTGTAGAAACAAATGGATAAAGGTACAGTTAAATTGTTATTTATGTTTAAGCCTACTCAAGTATTCCATAAGAAAAAATTGTAAAGGACGATATTTCCAAATCAAACACCCAAGGAAAGAAATAATGCAGGCGGAAAGTAGAGTCATGGCCCCTGGCAAAAATAACCCAAATTTCAAAAAATATCTGAAAATCACAGAAAAAACTGATAACATTGATATTTTGGTTTCCTTCTGATTTATGACATAAACTACTTATATAGTAAAAATAAAAAGTAGTTATTCATTAAAAAATTTGATAAAATGACATGATTTTGTTGCATTTAAGCATACCCGAGAACATTTTCTCAAAGAAAACAGAAATCAAAGAAAAAAATATGTTTCATAAACAATTTGAATTTATAATAAGTTATTAATATTTATGTCAGTTACACTAAAGTGAAAATATAAGAGCATCAAACCTATTTGGCATGAAATTTATATGAGCCGCACCATGAGAAAACCACCATAGCGCATTTGCGACCAGCATGGATGGTTCTCTAACGGTTTCTCTAATTGCAATAGGCTTTGCAACCGAACAGTATAGATCCTGAGTAGTAATGTAAAATAAGGGTGCGAGCCCTATTTAACCTCACTTAACCTTTAGTCTTTGGTCCGGACTAACCAATGCCGGACAATTTAAAAACATAGATTTTTAACTTTACTTTCGTTTTCTCGTTTTTTCGGAAAACCTGGTTATAAATAGCTGACATATTTTCGGAAAACCCGGTTATAAATAGCTGACATATTTTCTGAAAATGGCTATGTAGGAAACCACAAATTCAACCAATCAAAAGCCTGCCATTTTTCTGCCAAGTTGGCAGACACTGCCACATTGCTGCCACTTGGCAGACTTTTGGCAAAATTTGGCAGATTAATTTCATTAATAAAATGTAAGGTATTTGATCTTATTTTCAATTAGTAAGTACATTATTAGACATATAAAATCATTTTACCTTTTGAGTATGTCACACGCTTAAGAGTCCAATACACTTATACAAAGTAAACGCATCGGTTAACTTTATGAATTAAAGTATTTGCGACACCGGTGTCGTTTTACTTGTAGTACAAAGGAAACATATCGGTTAACTTTATGAATGAATACCACTTTTCTTTAAACTTTCCTGTTTTGTTTGATTTACATTTGATACTTTGCTTTACGTTTTACAGCTGATTTAATATAAGTGTTCTGTTATAAAACGTTTTACAACTGATTTAATATAAGTGTTCTATTAAATTTAAATACATATAATATAAATGAGTTTACAGAATAAAATATATTGTTTGAAAGAAAGAAGATTTACTGATAATATAAATCCTCATTATGTTACAACAAAAAACGGGAGAAAAATGATAATGGCTACCTGTTCGTCTTGTGGAAGAATGAAATCAAAGTTTGTTAAAAGTACAGGGGGTAATTTAGATATTCACAAAGCAAAGTTACCTTTATTACCTAAGAAAGGTTTAACACTCCCAGGATATAATTATTGTGGGCCAGGAAATCCCCTAGATAATGGACCCCCTGTCAATGAACTGGATGCAGTATGTATGGACCATGACTTTTGCTATAGCAGCGGTGTAAAAAAGTGTACATGCGACAAAAAAATGCTTTCCAATTTAAATAACACTAAATCAAAAACATTTGGGGAAAAGATTGCAAAACATTTAGTTGTGAAACCTATAATTAAAACGAAATACAAACTTGGGCTGGGACAAAAGTCAAAAAAACGGGAAAAGGGGGTAGAGTATACCCCCGGAATCACATGGAGCGATGAATTAGCAGAAGAATTACACAAACCAATTAAAAGAAAATTTAGGAAACGAAGAGTGATTGTTAATGATATTGATGATACTTGGTCAGCTGATTTAGTTGACATGCAAGCTTTTTCAAAATATAATAAAGGAGTAAAGTACTTAACCGTTATTGATATATTCAGTAAATATGCTTGGGTTATTCCATTAAAGAATAAAACTGGAGAATCTGTTACTGAAGCATTTAATAAAATAGTTTCAGAAGGTAGAACACCAACAAATTTATGGGTAGATGAAGGAAAAGAATTTTATAATAAAAAGTTTGAATCATTTTTGAATAAAAATAAAATTAACATGTATCATACATTTAATGAAGGAAAGGCTGTAGTAATAGAAAGGAAAGATTTAATAGAAGTTTAAAAAGAATAATGTGGAAATATTTTACAGCAAATAATACTTATACTTATTTAGATAATTTGCAGGATATGGTTGATAAATATAACAAAACAAAACATTCTAGTATAAAAATGACACCAACCGAAGCTAGTATAAACTTAAATAAAGGTACTGTTTACTTTAATTTATACGGTAATTTAAAGATACCAAAGAGTAAAACAAAATTTAAAATTGGTGATCGAGTTCGCTTAAGCAAATTTAAAAGACATTTTGAAACAGGATATACACCAAACTGGACAGAGGAAATATTTATAATTTATAAAATTAATAATACAAATCCCAGAACATACACTATTAAAGATTTAAATGATGAAATAATTCAAGGTTCATTTTATCAACAAGAACTTTTACCTACTACACAAGAGGTTTTTAGAATAGAAAAAGTTATTAGACGAGATTATAAGAAAAAACAAGCTTTAGTAAAATGGAAAGGTTATAGTGAAAAATTTAATAGTTGGGTACCATTTAGTGAATTGGAAGAAATTTAATTTAAAAAATATATTATATAAATGAGTCATAAAAATCTAATTTCTAATAATGGAATAGAAACAATAGATCAATTAATCATTCACTTAACTAAACTAGCTGCTGCTTACAGAAAAAGATATAAATTTTGTGGGAGAGTAAGTACCGGAATATATATTACAGCAGGTATCTTTGGTTGCTCAGCTGCATTAGCACTTGTTCCAGCTATTCCTATATTTGTAGCAGTTGCTGTCGCTGTTCCATCAGTAATTACCATTTTTACTAACGGACTAAAACTTGACGACAAGAAATTTATTTTAAAACCACATCATCACAAAATAAAACAACTAATAACAAAAGCACGGATTGGAAAAGTAAATAAAGAAGAAGAGAAAAAAGTTATTCAGGATATTTTTACAATACTATTAGAAATGCAGAAAGAAAAAAAATATTCAATGCCTTTTGAAACGTATATGAAGGAATTTAAACTTAACGGATATAAAAGTAAAAAAGAAGAAGAGCTATATTAAATTTTACGTGCGTTTATAGAGATTTTTTTCTATAAGTATATTATATATAGATGGTTAATAGAAAGGTAGATAGAATGATTATACCAAAATTATCTAGCACTTTAGGAGAAATAATGAATCCAGACAAAAATTCATATAAGAAAGTTCTTAAAAGAAGAAATGTTATTAAATCAAAACTTGATCAAATAGTTAGCGATGAATATAAAAATCACGTTATTGATAAATTACAAAATGTTATAGATCCTTATCTTTTAAAAAATAATTTATTTGAATGGGACTGTGGTTGTCTATTAACTGAAGAAGAAAATGCCTAAAGGTTATGTGATTGTCCCAGACCAAATAATCATCGAAACAACCCTAAAAAAGTTATTGCAACCGATTGTGACACTAATGAAGAAAAAATATATAGAAGCACTTACGCAGCATTTAAAGACCTTGATATTAATTCAGGGTTAATAAAAATGTGTTGCGAAGGGAAAAACAGAGTAAAAAGTGGAATATCAAAAACTAATGGAAAAAGATATAAATTTAAATATTTTATTTTTTCTTAAACTTTATTTATTTTATTATTTTTTAATCCTTTTTTGCTTAACGAATTTTGTTTTCTAAATATAATATATACATGGAAATTGAGAGATCAAAAAATCAATATTATAAGAAATTTGAAATTAAAGTTGAATATAGACAAGATCCAAAGAATCAATTATATTTAACTATAAACGGCTCTTATGAAATACTTAAATCTGAACTTAAAACTTTAAAAGGTATAAAAATAAACGTTGTTTTAAAAATAACTTTTGCAAAAATGGATAAAACTGATACAATATATAAATCAGCTTATTTTCAATCAAAGGCTTTAGAAATTATTAACACAAACGAAATAAAAAACACTTTACGTCAAGCTTTTGATGAAATAATAAATAGAATTGGTAATTGGATTTCTGAAGGAAGTGGCTGGAGAATAGAGTCAGTTGATGCTCATTATATAAATAGATATAAGTATAGTCCATTGGCTGCTTCAAGTTATTTAGAATTACCAAAACCATTACAAAAATTCAATGAAAGGATTAATAAATATAAAGAATGATGATAACGAATGTTTTAGATGGTGTCATATAGCTTATAAATTTCCTGTTGAAAAAAATCCTCAAAATATTTCAAAATATAAAAAACATAGAAAAACTTAATCATAAAGGAATAAAGTTTCCTGTTACATTAAATCAAATACCTAAAATAGAAGTTTTAAATGAAATATCATTTAATATATTTGGTTATGAAGAACCTACGGGAATTTATCCATTGTACATATCAAAATATCAATACGAAGAACACTGTGACATGTTGCTAATTACTAACAATAAAATAACTGATGATGACTGTAAGCCCTCAAGGACTGTAGTCCAACATTATGTTTGGATAAAAGACTTTAATAGATTAATGTTTAACAAAACAAAATGTAAAAATAAAAAACATTTTTGCAAATCATGTTTACAAAATTTTTCACAAGAAAGAATATTAAATGAACATATTCCAAATTGTTTAGCTATTAATGGTATCCAAGGTGTAAAAATGCCAAAAGAGGGAAGTAAAGTACAATTTAAAAATTATCATAAAGGTTTAGCAGTACCTTTTGTAATTTATGCTGATTTTGAATCAATAACTAAAAAAGTTTTAACTGCTTTACCATCACCTGAACCTTCATTTACTGAACCATATCAAAATCATATAGATTGTGGTTACGGCTATAAAGTTGTTTGTTGTTATGACGATAAATATACTAAACCAACCCAGATCTATAGAGGCCCTAAGGCAGTTTATAAATTTATTGAAAAAATGCTTGAGGAAGAGGAATATTGTAAAGAAATATTTAAAGAGCACTTTAACAAAGAACTAAGAATGTCTAAAAAAGATGAAAGTGAATTTAAAAAACAAAAGTTTTGTCATATTTGTGAAAAAGAATATATAGAAGATTCAATCAAAGTAAGAGACCATTGTCATATAACAGGAAAATTTAGAGGAAGTGCTCACTAAGAATGTAATATTAATTTTAGACTAACACACAAAATTCCTGTTATTTTTCATAATTTAAGAGGTTATGACGGTCATTTTATTATGCAACAAATAGGGAAATTTAAAAAAGAAATTAATGTTATTCCTAACAATATGGAAAGATATATGGCATTTATGATTTCCGACTTGGTCTTTATTGATTCATTCCAATTTATGTCTCAATCATTGGATAACCTAGTAAAAAATATTCCAGAATTTAAATACTTATCTCAAGAATTTGATTACATTGAATTATTAAAAACAAAAGGTGTTTATCCATATGATTACATGGATTAATTTAAAAAATTCAAAGAAACAGAATTACCTTCTAAAGAAGAGTTTTATTGAATTTTAAATGAAACACACATATCTGACAACGAATATGAACATGTAAAAATGTTTGGAATAAATTTAAAATTAAAACAATGGGAGAATATCATGATCTATATTTAAAAACTGACGTATTACTTTTAGCTGATGTATTTGAAAATTTTAGAAAAACTATGTTTGGAGTACTACAAATTAGATCCTTGTCATTATTTTAGTAGCCCTGGTTTAGCTTGGGATGCAATGTTAAAAATGACTGGAATTAAGTTAGATTTAATAACTGATATTGATATGTATCTTTTTATTGAAAAGGGACTGAGAGGGGGAATAAGTTATATTTCAAACAGATACAGTAAAGCAAACAATAAATATATGAAAGATTATGATCCTAAATTAGAATCTAAATACATTATGTACCTCGACGCCAATAACCTTTACGGTTGGGCCATGTGTCAACCTTTACCCTCTGGAAACTTTAAATTTATATCCGAAAAACAATTCAAGAAATTAATTGCAAAAGGTAAAACTAACTTTATAGTTGAATGTGATCTTGAATATCCAAAAGAATTACATAAAACCCACAACGATTATCCTTTAGCTCCTGAAAAAATTAAAATACCAGATCAATGGCTTTCTGACTATAGTAAAAATATTAAAACAGAATTTGAAATAGGAAAAAGTAATGTAAAAAAATTAGTTCAAACTTTAATGAAAAAACAAAATTATGTAGTTCATTTTAAAAATCTTGAACTATATACACAATTAGGGTTAAAAGTAACAAAAATACATAAAATATTAACTTTTGATGAAAGCCCTTGGTTAAAAAAATATATTGATTTTAATACTCAAAAAAGATCTAAAGCAAAAAATTCATTTGAAAAGGACTTTTTTAAGTTAATGAACAACTCTGTATTCGGTAAGACGATGGAGAATTTACGCAAGAGGGTTAATATTAAATTAACACATGAGGAAAATATTTTATTAAAATACATAGCCAAACCTTCATTTGTTAGTTCAACGATGTTTAACAAGAATTTGTTTGGTATTCATAGAATAAAAGAAAGTTTGTTATTAAACAGACCTTGTTATGTTGGAATGTGCATTCTAGATTTATCAGAATATTTAATGTATGATTTTCATTATAATTACATTAAGGAAAAGTACGAGGATTCAGCAAAGCTTTTATTCACTGACACTGATTCATTATGTTATGAAATAAAAACCAAAGATGCATATGACGATTTTTATAAGGACAAAGATTTATTTGATAATAGTGATTATAACCCAAAATCAGAATTTTATTTTGATAATAATAAAAAAGTAATTGGAAAATTCAAAGATGAAGCTGCTGGCATTCCCATTGTTGAATTTGTCGGATTAAGAAGTAAAATGTATTCATATTTATTAGAAAAAGAAGTTAATGTTAAAAAATGTAAAGGAATTTAAAAACATGTTGTTAAGAAAACAATAGTTCATAAAAATTACAAAGATACTTTGTTTAATTCAACCCAAAGTAATCACACCTTTAAAGTTATTCGTTCTGATAAGCATAATCTTTACAGTTATGTTATAAATAAAACATCTTTATCATGTTATGACGATAAAAAATACATTCTTGATAATGGTATTGATACATTATCTTATTCTTAAATTAATAAAAACTTAAATTAAAGTTTTAAAACTTTAGTTTTTATTAAATTATAGAACCATAAATTGTTAACTGAATATTCATAACGTTTAAAGAATTAATATAAATAACATCATTTATTTTAAATTCATTAGCATAATTAATAGTAATAACATAACATATAACATATAGTTTATTCGACATAAAATTGCATTCAATTCATAGTCGATAATCAATTACAGTACAGAGTATGGAGCGTGAGAATTTTTCCCAGAGAAATATTGTACACCTTAACAGGTACAAAGTGTGAAAAATGTGACATTATTCTAATAGTCGTTAATAAAACATTATTAGAAGTATCAATATTTGAGACACATTTGTCTCGTATAAAACGCTACTAGTAAGTGTAATGACAATGTAGAAAAAGAAACGTACATTGTGTAAAAATTGTTTTGAAAAATGAATAAATGAACGAATATCAATATTTGAGACATATTTACCTCGGATACAGCGCTACTAGGAAATAAATGTGGTGACAATGTTGAAAAAAAGTACATTGCATAAAAATTGTTTTGAACAATGAGTAAATGAATAGGCAAAACATATACTTATTCAAAAATGGCAATTGCATAGAATATATAAAATGGATTCGCAATGAAAATGCAAAATCACAATCTTTCTTTTAATGCATAGTACAAATATTTTGCTAGATTGATCAGTACTTTATTATTTGTAGCGGACATAAGGGTTTCAAATTTCTGTAGCGTAGGCCACCTACAAAAATACGGCTTAAAAAATTTTCGACGTAACTGATAGTATTTTGGACATACTAATAAAAAATGGTATTCGTCCTCTATCAAATTGATAGAACAGTTTCGGCACTTTCTTTCTTCTCTTTGGACATTTTCATGCCTACCTTTTTCTATTTCCAAATTATGAGATGACAAACGGAATTTACTTAGCGCTATTCTATATTTATTGATATTTATAGTATTTAAATATTTTTCTTGTTCAAATTCATGTTTAAATAAGCTATATGATGACAACCTGCTCGAATTATTTATGTTTGAGTACCAGCTTTGTTTGTATATGTCAAGTATTCTTTGTTTTATAACTTGTAAGTTAACACACATATTATCTTGGTTTAGCCATATATCTGTCATTCCTATTTCGTTTAATACGGATTTGACCATATACGCCCAATTTTTACCGTTGTATGAAAGGTTATTGTTTGCATCTTCCTTTAACATGGTGTAGATTTTCTTTAAAATACAATTTTCATCTGATTTTAATATTTTTATCCAATATTTAATCATTATTATTTTTCGGTGTATTTTCATCGGATATCTACCTAAGTCTCCATATAAACCGTCTAAGTTGGTGGATTTTCTAACACAGAGTATTTTCCTCAGAAATTTACAGTGGACTTTCTCAATACACTTTCCTTCACCATATCCATGAATTTCCGCGCCATAGTTAAGTATTGAACCAACCAAGCTATCAAATAATTTACATTGATCTTGTACTTTTAATTCTACTTGATTAAATACTGTAAATAAGTTATGCAATGCAAATAAAGAATGCTTAGCCAGATGATTTTGTGTTCGAAACCAGTGACCATTTTTGAAGAAATATATTCCTAGATATTTAAAGGAGTTGACAATGTCTAAAATTTGTCCATTAAAATTGAAGTTATAAGTTGTGTGTCTACCTTGTTCAAATATCATAATTTTTGTTTTAGTGGTATTTACTTTTAGTTTCCAAGTGTCGCAATAAGCAGACAGATCATTAAGCAATGACTGTAGGGCTTCTGGTTTATGTGCAAATAAGACCGTATCATCTGCAAATAAAAGCATATATAATTTCAAATCATCTATATTAAATATATTTTCGATATTTCCGTTAATATTATTGATTAAATCATTCACAAAGAATAGAAATAAAAGGCTAGAGCTAGGGTCTCCCTGTTTTGCACCAATATTTGAATCGAAACTGGGTGAAACTTGATTGTTATACCTTACTGCAGCTTTAACACAGCTGTACATGTTTTGTATGGCTTTTACAAACTTAGAGCTCACATTTTCTTGAGTCAATTTATGGAACATAAAGGAACGTTCTAATTTATCAAAACACTTTTCAAAATCTATAAAAGCAACGTATAACTTCATATTGTTTGAAAGTGTTTTTGCAATTATTGAGTGTAATATAAAGATACAATCTATAGTTGATTTTCCTTTTTGAAAACCGTACTGGTTATCTATTATCTTTTTGTGTTTTACTGACCATTCTGTCAGACGATTTAGTAAAACCTGTGAATAAATTTTTGCAATGATATTAATTAAAGTTATACCTCTGTAGTTTTTAGCTTCTTCCACATCTCCCCCTTTAAAAATCGGGACAATTATTCCTGCACCCCACGCAATTGGATAATCACCTGTGAGAAATATTCTATTAAAAAGAGCTAATATAAAATGAGATATTTCATCGAATGAACATTTATAAATCTCCGCAACTATGTCATCGATACCACTACTTTTATTGTTATTCTGTGAAAAAAATGCTTTCCTTAGTTCTGTCATGGAGATTTCTTTATCTAAGTCATCATCAATTATATTTTGATCATATTCTGTATTTACATCGGTAGCTTCCGTGTCGTACAGTGTTTTAAAATGTTCGTACAAATTATTTGCTGTTAGCGTTTCAGCTTGTTTTGAGTTTTTTGCATATTGGCGTCTAATTTTATCCCAAAATTTTCTAGGCTGGGATTTACTCATTTTATTGAGATCACTTCTTTCTTGATAACTATATTTTTTCTTTTGTATACGTTTTATTTTATTATATTGGTTTTTTATAGTCACATATTCTCTGCGGTATTCATCATTGTTTTTATTTTTAACAAATTTATTTCTAGCTTTTTTGAACTTTACTCTAGCAGAATAGCATTCTTCGTTAAACCAAGGTTTTTTATTTATTTTTTTCGTTCCTGCATTTTTACTCGGTGTGTAGGTTTTACCGAACACATCAGAAGAACAGTCATGTAGTATACTTATAAACGATTCAGATATATAATTAATGTCTTCGCCTTGATTAATTCTATCATGAAGATTTTTAATGTCATCTCTTTTTGTTGCTAGAAGTTGCTGAAATTGGTAACTTTTTGTATCATCCCATTTTATAAATCTATTCTCGTACTTTTTTGCAGAAGAGTATGGTGTATTTCTTTTACTCGGGAGGTTAAAATGTATCCCACTATGATCAGAAAACTCATTCGGCGAGACAATTTCAAAATGAGATATGCAATCAAAATCATTTACATGTAACAATAAATAATCGACAACGCTAGCTCCATTCAATGAATGATAGGTCATTTCACCTATACCAAGGTCATTGTATAATCTAGAGTTACCTATAATAAACAACGTGGATTGACAAAGCTCGACCAAGCGTTTACCCGAATTATCAATGACTTTATCACGAGAAACACGTGCCGGTATATTTACATAGTTTGACAAGTTTGACAGATCTGACAGATAAGTATCATGATCAATATATTGGTCGTATTCTAAAATATCAGATACATTTGAGGTGCGACTATTAAAATCGCCAAAAATAAAGCATTTGCCATTTGGTTTATACTTTTCAATACCTGATTCAATCTCTTCAAAAAAGTCAAAATTTTCTGTATTAATTACAGTAGAATTATAAGGCGGTATATAAACACAGCACAAAAATACATGTTCATCGAAATCAAATAAGTCTTTAGATATTTTTATCCATAATAAACCATTTTGATTTGTCTCTACGATACTGATATATTTATGAAGCGAATGTTTATAGTAGAGGGTTATTCCCCCACTAAATCTCCCTCTACGCACATTATGAGTTTTATTACCAAATAAATGTACACTGTCATAACCTTGTATTTCAAGGTTTAAATTGTTACTTTTAGACAACCATGTCTCTGACAGAAATATTAAATCATAGCTTGTAATAACATCTATGAAATCTGGGTCATGTATTTTACGTGTTAGCCCGTTAATGTTCCAATTGAATATAGTAATATCCTCCTGACAGCCCTAATTCACAAGGTCAATAATTCTCCCATCTACGAATTTTTTGGTAGCTTTGTGTTTCACAAATAACTTGTTACCTACTATTCTGGTAGAATCTGCATCAATTTTCTCCTGTTTGATGTAATCGCTAAACGCTTTTCTAGCATCCCTGTATGGTTGGGGTGATTGCACACCAACGCCCTGCTTCTTCTCTTTTAATAACCTTTTTATTTCCTCGTCATAAGATTTGTGTCTTACCGTTTCTCGATCTCTATAGTTCTGAAATTTTACCACTATTGGTCTAGGTTTTTTGGCTCGCTCTCCACCAAGCCTATGTACTCTGTCGAACTCCATGCCTGTATGGTCAATCTTCAATGTATCTTTAATGAGGTCACGCACTAGATTTTCACAGTTATCTGGTTGGGGATCTTCAACTCCCTTTGGCTTTTCCGGCTCACTAAGACCATAAAAGATAAGATTTTCCCGCATCGACCTTGCTTCAAGGTCCAGTAGTTTATCCTGGATTTTTTCTTCACGTTCCTGGTAATTATATATATCAGATTCTAGCTCAGAACACATGGATTGTAATTTATTAATGTCTTTCTGAGATTTTTTTAGATCCTTTCTCTGTGCCTCATGTTCATTGTTTATAAATGTTAATGACTGGTCAGTTTCAACGGTTTTAGTTTCTAAGTTTGACATCTTTGTTTCTATTTCTGATATTTTGAGGTTAATTAGTTTGACAGCCTGCTCGATCTGATCAATTTTTGGAAGCGCGGCCTTGATTTGTTTAACATCCTCTATAAGGGACACGGCCCAACTCGGAGGTATAGAAGTACTATGTGTAAATACCCCCTGTGATTGCGGCGACGGAGGCACATGCATTCCTTGCACATTCATCATGCCCGGGACACCGACTGGGTATTGACCGTTCATACTCATAACTGGGGAGTTGGATTGCATCACAGATTGTACATAATCCGTACTGTCCACAAAACTACCCGCTAAACTACCCGCTAACGTTCCGCCTGATGAGCTCAATAATATATGTCCAGGTGTGTAATGGCCGATATCCGTACCTGGTGAACTACTAGCCTTCCTCTTTTCAGCCCTTTTTTGTCGTTTTCTTTGGCTTTTAGTTAAATGTTTTTCCTGTGACATTAATACTTAACACTTTAGATCCAGTTTAGTATAAAATTTATCCAGGCACAATGTTTTATTTCCGAAAAAACACAAAATAATCCCGGAGAAAACTCGCACATGACTTCATACTCCGTTTACCGTTATATAATATACCGTTCTATAATAGAAATAGATTCATTTTTTCTGTTATTTTTTACATTATAACTTTGAAGAATTACATTTTCTTTATTTTTTAGTTGTAATTTAGCTTCTCCTTTATCTAATTTAATTGCATCAACAAGAATAATTAAGATGCAATTTTGTTTAATTGTTACATAATTACCATTTTGAACTAAACCAGGACTAGCATTTACAGTTTTCCATTGAAATAATCCACTATCGGTATCTTGGGTATAACATGTTAAAAACAATGGAGGTTTTCTTATTAATTGTCTTTCTATTTTATTTACTTTTTCATTTATATTATTAAATATTCCCATTATATTAATTATTCCAGTTAAATAAAAACACAGTAATTAATAAAAACTAAAGATTAACTCAAAAGTCTGTTTCTATCATAAGATACAGGTTCATCTGATATGTAGAATCTGATGTAACTATTCTTCAAAAGCGAAAATGTTACTTCTGTAGACGTTGAATCGTCATAAGGATGAATGTCAAACATTGTCCCTTGTGTTAGATAAACTTTAATTTTTTTCTTATAAATAGATACTAACTGATCAGTGTCAAAGTCCTCAGCTGCTATATTTACATTATCAAATATACCAAAAATTAGATCATCATCATCATTCCGCCACCTATCATTCCGCCACCTAAATATAAAATGTGATATTGGGCTTTTAATCGGTTTACTCGGTTCACCTATGGGCCTGGCCCCCGTTAATAAAATCTTAATATCTATTATATAAATTCCGGTTTTTTCGACTATAAACACACCCCTCAAAAGCACATCTAGTACAGCTATTTTATATTCTTGGTTTGTGTTTATAAAATCTCTATAATCTACGATAATTCCAGGTATTAATTGAAATGTATTTAAATAGTTCAGACCGGCCATATCTTCATATGTTGAATATATCCAGGCACCCTGACGGTCAAGATACTTTTTCATTTTTACGTAATCATAAAAATTGTTATTATAGTATTCAAAGAGAAACACTTCATGTTTTACTTTTTCTAGTTTTTCTTCTATTTTTTTGTCTTTCTTTTTAAGTTTAAGAATTATTTCAGCTAAATCATCAAGTCGTTTTGTTGTAGCAACTTCAGAAGCAGACAAATTGTCAACAGTATTCTTTGTTCTAGCGAATTGTGTTTCTTGTTTTAAGAAAACATTTTTTACTTCTATAATTTTTTCCCAATTATTAGAAATTTTTTCAGTATTAGTGGTAATTTCTTCGACATTAGTGGTTATTGCTTTAGTATTAACAGTAATTACTTGGGTATTAGCAGTGATTGATTCTCCTTGTTTAGCTGATATTTCAACTACAGAGTCCAAATCATTTATTATTTTTTTAATTTTATCATTAAATTCATTAATATCTTTTTGTAATAAACCTGTAAGTTTACTTAACTCTTCGTACTTTATATTGTGACGTGCATCAACATTATTAATCATGTCTACAAGTTGTTTCTTCAAATTTTCTAGCTGATCATTAATTATGTTAATTGCTTCAGTATTAGCAGTAATTAACTCTCCTTGTTTAACTGATTTTTCAACTACAAAGTCCAGTTCATTTTTATGTTCTTCAACTTTAGCATTAAGCTGCGTCATATCTTCTTGTAATTTTTTTGTAATATTATTTAATTCTGCATACTTTAAATTGTGACGTGTATCAACAGTACTAATCATTTTGAACTTTTTTATCTTCACATACAAAATCATCAAATATTACTACTTTTTGTTTTTCTGATTCAAGGCTATCGCATGGTTCAATTTGGTTGGAATCAGCTGAATATTCAAGTATTTCATTTGGATCTACTTTAATTTTTTTGCAATTTCATTTAAGTGGTTAATTAAATCTTGATATTTAGATTGTTCTAGGTTTTTAGCATACAAGTATAATTTATCATAATATATAAGAGGTTTTCGAAGTATATGCATTAATGTATTTGTTTTTCCAGATCCAGAAGATCCACATATTAACATTCTAAAACATGAATCCGGCATAAAAGGATAATGTTGTGTAAAGTTATTGGATTTATCACTTTTTGTATCATAATTTGGAATTTCCATTTATATATAATATTACATTATCTTACATTATTTTACAATATCTTACATTATCTTACATTATTATATAAATGCAATCAAAACTTAATGAAATGAGAATAAGAAAACAATTAGTCGGGCAAAAGATGAGAGCTCTTAGAGAAGAAATAATGAGATAAAAAATTAAAAAAGCTACAAATCGGGATATATACACTGAAATTTATAAGCCAATTACTGAAGGAATAGAAAGTCAAAAAGAAAAATTATCAAGTCAGTTAAAAGCATTACCTGGAATTAAGGAGCAATTAGCGTTACTTCCAAAAAGTTTTGTTGATAAAATGCAAGAACAAAGATTGGCAGAGTTATTGGAAGAACCACCACCCCCGGAACTACAACAACCGTTATTACAACCATTACCACAATATTTAAAAGAAGATGAGTATGATACATCCAAAGAATCAGAAGAAAAAGAATTGGGAGCAAGACCAAAAGAAAAGGAAATACCTACAGTAGATTTAGATGCTTTTCTGGATAATAATGTTTTAGAAGAATATGGATATTACAAACCGTCTGAATTGTTTGACTTTTTAACTACAAATGTAATTGATCCTAATAAAATAAATAAAGACGATCTTGAAGCTACAATAGATGGTGTTACTGAAAATATTAAAAAATTAAATGGTTCAATAACTGGCAAATCAAGATCAAAAGATCCAAATAAGCAAAAAGAAGCAAAAGAATTAAAACATACCCAAGGCGAATTAATAAAGTACAAAGACCGGTTAAATCATATTCTTGGTATGTCTTCTACATATGGACAAGGAATAAAACATCACAATCCGTATAAAGTTTCACCAAATGGACATTATGGTAATTTAAATATTAATTTAAATAAACTTTATGGTCAAAACAAATTGGTTGCTAAGGATAAAATAACTGGAAAAGAAGTCATTAACACTAAAGTAGATGATGATTTAATTGATTTGATTAATAAAAGATATAACAATAATAAAAAACATTCAATTCATTCAAGAAAAATATTTAAAGAATTAACAGAAAAATCAGGATTACCTATCAATTAAAGATCTATGAAATTTAAAAACGTAATTAGAGGACAAGGTTATGACGTTTGTCCATGTAAGCCAAAAGAATTGGTTAATGACTTGGAGTTAATTTGTGGTTCAATTAATGCTGGAAATAATAATGAAAAACTAAAAAATGAAGGTATTAATATAATTGATGAACTATTAAAAATGAATTCACTCTTACCAGAACAACATGAAATGTTATATAAAAATTATTTTTCTTGAATATATAAATGGAACAAAAAATAGTATTAAGTTCTGAAACAGTTAAAAATGATAACAAAAATACTCTGAGTGATTTTACAATTAGATTTAGTCGTTCTTTAATTTTAGATAAAAATAAAACTTATGTTGTTGGTTTGGATAGTATTAACACTATGACCTACTCTTGGCATAATATTAGTGATGAATATGACAATAAAAGAATTCGTTATAATAATGGTAAAGAATGGAAAGATATTATATTTACAAATGGTTCTTACAGTTACACAGATATTAATAATTATATTAGGGAAACATTAATAAGTAATGATGATTTTGAATTTAATAAATCAGAAATTGCTCCAATAAGTTTGGAATTTAATTTAAGTAGTTTTAAGATTTTGATTTCAATTACAGATAATTTTATGTTGGATTTGGAAATATCAAATTTTCATACACTGCTTGGATTTGAGAAAAAATAATTGAGAAATACTGAATGGGGAACTACAACACCAAAATAACTAACTCTGTGGATACAATTTACATTCATTGTGATCTTATTGATAATTCACTTGTTGATGGTAATTTCAGTGATATTATCTATGCTTTAAGTACTGCAGATTTAACAAGAGCTTATCCATTTACAAAAGAACCACAAAGAGTTGGATATTCTGAAATTAATAAATATATTATAAATTCAATTAGAATATATATTACAGATGTATTTGGTAGAATAATTAATTTTAATGAAGTTGAAACAAGTTTTACACTAATTTTAAAAGAAATATGAAATGATAAATTTTAGTTTTATATAATGTACAAAAAAGTTTATGACAAAAATAAAGGAATATTTATTTATGTTAATGCTCACACAGGAGAAGAAATTATACATGGTAAAGATATCTTTGACACTTTAACGAAATTGTTTTCAAGTGGAGTTCATCTTCAATTAGCACAGCTGGAAAAAAAGCTTTGGAAACAGCAGGAAAAGCAGCACTAGAAAGTGGAACAAAAAAGGTTGGAACGGAAGTTGGAAATTTAGCTGCTGATAAAATTGTTGAAAAACTTAAAAAGAAACCTGCTCCGGCAGTTGGTAATTTAATTGCTAAGGAATTACAAGAAAAGAATAACAGTAAAAATAATAAGGAGGAGGAGAATATTCATATGAGAATAAATAGAATATTGTCAGGATCTGGAACTTCAGCTCAGCGTAAACGTATTAACAGATTAATTTATAAAAAATAAAATAATATATAATATATACATGTTTAGAACAAAACAAAATTGTGAAAGATATGAATTATCTCCTATTCAATTAGATACAGCTTTAATATCTGTCTTGGGAAATAATGTTAAGCAACAAAAAAACGGATATCACTTTACAATTAATGATAGAAGTTCATATTTTGATTGGTTTAATGGTTATTTTGAAGTAAGTTTTAAAGTTAATAAGCTTGCTGATGGTGCTAATTATGCTATTGGAGATCAAATTGCTCTAATTAATAATGCAGCTTCATTAATTGATCAGTTAGTGGTTAAACAAAATGGGAAAATTGTATATGATTGTAATAATTTATATAAGGTAGTAAATGTAAAGAGTTTGTTTGAATTGTCTGAAGATTATGCAAAAACAACTGGAACAAATGAATATATTTATTTAGATACTACTGCTGTTGCTGAAAGTAGAAAAGATAATGACAATTATAATAGTGGTTTTGCTTCTAGGAAGACAGCAATCGAAGGTGGTAATGAGGTAAATGCTAAGATTCCGTTAAATAATTATTTTTTTTTTCAGGGTTTAGAAACTAATATTATACCTCCAAGTCAAATTCAAATAACACTGCAGCTGACAGATGATGATGAATTAATTTTTAGAGATAATGCTTCTGATGCTGGTAGAGTAATTGTAACAAAATTAATTCTATGGGTTCCACGTTTAATTTTTAATGAATTTGGGTTTGATCTAATTACTACTGAAAGATATACAAAAGCAAGATGGTCATACCTTCGGGAAATGATAACACAATCAACTGATACACGACAGACGAACATAACTTTTAGAATAACAGCTGGTGTAACAAAACCACAACATGTATTTGTTTATTTACAACGACCTGATAAAAGTAATGCACAAAGACAGAATCCGCATTTATTAGATACATTTAAAGCTAATGCAGCAGATGATGATTGTACATTGGAATCTTGTCGTCTTGAAGTTGGTAATGGTGTTTTTTATCCAGAAACAGAATACACATGTATATCAAGAATATATGATGATGTAATTAATTATTATTATAAACAAAATAATAAGACTACTGGAAGTCTGCTAAATAGATCAAACTTCAATAATTTATTTGGATTTCTTCATTTTAACTTGGAATATAAAAAGGAAGTAACTACAGAAGATCCTAAACACATTACATTAACAGCTAAATTAAATGTTCGGCCGGCAGCACATGTCCGTGTTTATGCAATTGTATTGTATGAGGAAACAGTTGAAATAAATACTATTGGAAATGAACTTGTTATTGTTTAAATAAAATAAATTTTAAATATATAATGTCATCAAATTATATTGAATATAAAGTTAACCTTACAGATGGACAAAAGAAAAAATTAGCACAAGCTTATAATGATAAAATTCCACATACTTTTAGATTAAAACATGAACAATTACGTGGAAACTTCCCTTTACTTTTAACAAAAACACAAATTAATCAAATTAAAAAAGCTGTTGCAAATAATAGGGGATTAGAAATTACAATTTCAAAAAAAAACAAATGTCCAGTCAAGGTCAAAATGGTGGATTTTTAGGAGCTTTGGCTGGTTTGTTAGGAAAAACAATTCTTCCAATGGCAGCAAAAATAGCTCCAAAAATATTAGCCCCTCTAGGCATTGGTGCCCTTTCTGGACTGGCAAGTACTGGTGTTAGTAAAATACTTGGAAATGGTATGATTTCGGTAGCTAATGATAAGAGAAATATAATATCACCATACCTTACACCTAATCAAAGAAAGCAACTAGTAGGATCTGGAGTGATTAAATTAACACAAAAACAGAAACAAGACGGCGGGTTCCTGGGTATGCTGGCTGCTAGTCTAGGGATACCTTTGATTACATCTTTGTTAAGTGGTAAGGGACATGGCCAGGGTATACAGATTGATTCACAACGGAGACCTTACAGACGAATTCCTATAGTAAAAAAAAAAATAAAATTTATAAACAAACCAATTTCTAACTTTGAAATTGAACAATGGGTAAACCAATTAAAAATTAAAAACTTTAGGGGTGTATTTAGTAGAAATAATTTACCAAAAACGAAAGAAAAGGTTGAATGTGGAATTATAAATTTGGACGACTCTGTTGGTCCTGGAACACATTGGGTTTGTTACTTTAATACTTTGTACTTTGACCCATTTGGACTTCCTCCGCCGAAAGAAGTAATTAAGTATATACCTGGGGTTAAGTATAACAACATACAATATCAAGATAAAACAAGTACACTCTGTGGATATTATTGTTTATTTTTCATTAAAATGTTACAAGACAAAGTACCGTTGTATGATTTACTGTATAAAATACTAAAAGTTAATAATCAAAGAGTAAATGAACAAACTATTATAAATTATTTTAATTAGTAAGGACAAAACTATTGTAAATTGTTTTTAGTGTGGAGTTTAAAAATTCATTTTCTATTAAAGTTTCCTTCTGTTATTTTTTTTTTTTTTTCATTTTAAATATGTTTTCTTCATTTGGTTAAACTAGAGGTTTTCATTTGGTTTAACCAAAGATTTTGTCAAAGTAAAAGCAAATGACAGTTTGCTGCCTTCGTGGCAGAAAAATGGCAGGCTTTTGACTGGTTGAATTTGTGGTTTCCTACATAGCCATTTTCAGAAAATATGTCAGCTATTTATAACCGGGTTTTCCGAAAATATGTCAGCTATTTATAACCAGGTTTTCCGAAAATACGAGAAAACGAAAGTAAAGTTAAAAATCTATGTTTTTAAATTGTCCGGCATTGGTTAGTCCGGACCAAAGACTAAAGATTAAGTGAGGTTAAATAGGGCTCGCACCCTTATTTTACATTACTACTATCCTGACCAGACTGGTCTGGATCCATGCTGGTCGCAAATTCACTATGTTGGTTTTCTCATGGCGTGACCCATATATGTTTAGTTCTTGGTGCTCTCACTTAGATACCAACTTTGAATCTGTCGATAACATAAAAAAAAAAACAACGTGCATAGTGTTATACCCTTATGATCGCTGAAAATAACAGAATACATATCGAAGTAGAATTATGTAAAATATAAAAGAGTCTGTCCATAGACAGAAATCTACGAAATTTCCAAACAAATCAATAAACACAAACTAAAGTAACCTTACTAGAGAATATTGAAATATCATTACATATTTCACATTTCTTCCTGGTACAATTTAAAGTAATAAACTGTCACCAAATATACTGTACCTTGCCTATTTTAGCATCTAGGATTGACAGTGATAGATATTTCCATTAGTAAGTAGGAGCGCATCGTCTGAATGCGATGTTATCATTTGACTACATAATTTTTAATAGAAGGACGTCAAGATTCATTTCTGATAAATTCTATATTTAGGATATTTCTATCAATGGCTAGTCATTACCCGATTATTAATAGATCTGTAAAGTCCTCTGTTACAATATTACCAGCTGACTCTGCCATAACTATGCTCCCAAAGGATCTGCTTGTATATTCATCATTTATTGCATCACGGTACAATAAATTATTTGTTTGCCTATTCAGATGTCACTCAGAACCATTTAATAGATTAAAATTCTATCGAACTATATCACCTCAAAATATCAATCACTATGTGCCAAAAAGACCAGAAATAATACAACACGAAGTCCAAGTGCGGGGAGACTTTTTACAGCTGCCACACGGCACTTAGAGTCTATAATATTCCTTTGAAAGACATGTAACTTTAACTTTTTTGGTCAAATTATTGTTTTTACGACCGGTGAGCTTTTTTGATCGCATTTTGTCGTCGTGTTTCTTTCATGCCTTCATGTGATATAATTGCTGACGTAAATGCAGTTTTGCATCTGGAAAAGCGTATTATGCCATAAATATTGATATGTTCAATCGCGATAAAAAAAACGTGACCTTTTGCCTTTTAAAGTAATAACATGAAACCGCCGGGTCTTAATATTTCCGTTATGTCCTTCATATGTTTGGCCTATACTTTTCCAGATAACTTTAAAAAATATTATATAGTAAGTAAATGAGAAAATAAAGAGTTTACGTAAACATCATATATTACATTTTCAATCGTACCCATGTCACTAGGGAGAATATTTTTTTCTGTCGTCCACTCCGTGAAAAATATTTCCATGCTCGGTTCAATACATACTTTTTTTAAGCAACAAAAAAGCGGAAATGTGTTCTTAAAAAGTCTATCACAATATAGACACAAGATCTATTATCAACTGAAAGTTGTACGAAGCGTAGCAGATAGATTGATTGCTATCTATTATGTTTCGACTTAAATAGCCTTTTGGCGCCCAACATGTTTGGTTTCTTATTTTTGAATCCTCACCAGATGTAGGTCTTAGTTCCTATTAGGCGTTTATCGAATAAAGTCATCCTACCTAGATAGAATTTATAAGAAGCATAGAATGCACCCAAGCAAAGTAATTATAGCAGACTCAGTTTCATTTAATCTGTTCGTGCGATGTAATGAAATGCGCAATACATGTCAAGGCCTTCGCAGTTCTGTCACACATATATCGTCAGACGACATGCAATTTTGTGGGTGATTAAAAACAAACTTAAGCCAAACCTAAGCACAAACTAAATACTTACATATTTAGATGCTCTGAAAACATTAGGATCATCTGTCATTTTAGTAGTCAGGTTAAGATTTCTTGCTTGCCAGTAACTTGCAAATCTTCTACAATACAGACACATTGTAATTCCTCATCTGGAAAACTATTTCATTCTTTAAGCACATTAATATCGTTCTTAAAGATATGTTTTCAAAAGAGCAACTTCTTTAATATATAAAACATGTTGTAAGTTGATTGTCATATAATTCACCATTTATATTATCTGTACCTCCTTCATGTGTACTGACTGACCTATTTTATCTGAAATAAAATTGGCAGCGCTTATTAAGAAGTAATTAGGTCATAGCGCACAATAACTTATCTGTGACATTTTCTAAAGTAAAATGAAAAAACATTTGATACATTCTTTGTATCATTTAACCAAAGTACGATCATATTTTATTGCTTTTTAAGTTTGATCTCCTACTCCTGAAACGAAAGTTTAAATAAGACTGATTCCCCCAAGTAACGCCCCTGTATCTACATGTAATTGTCTCCAGCTTCCTCCATAAAATCTAAAACATTGACTTAATTAAAACCTTTAAAAACGTTTTACGCGATAATTGACACATTTTGAGCGTAAAACACGAAAGGTTAGCATAATGTTACTCTTTGTGTGAAGTGTATCAGAAACATTAAATAAACAGCGCATTCATCAAATTACGAAAAAGTAGTGTATTCCATAAACGGGCACTGACAGGCAACAACAGAAGCGTAATGTAATTACTAATAACAGCGATCATAGACGGTGAATGCAAACTTAATTAAGAAGTAGGTCAGTCAGTCATACAATATAGGATGTAAGATAACGTTCATTTCCTTTCGAATACGTGCTTGCATTATCCGTTATGTTTGGAGCATCTTTAATCAAATGATTACAGTGATCCAATATGAACAAAGGGAGTTTGAACGAAGAAGCAATATGTAATTAAGTTACTAACCCAAACTGAAGTGAAAAAAACATCTGATATTATTCTCCATGAAAGTTCTGTTCGTAAATATCATTTTGAACCCTTTCTCTCCCCAAAAATCAAGATTTCCCAAACGCCAAGTTGCTGACAGAAATTGCTAGAATGTTCAAGCAGTTATAATGTAATTATTACATGTAAGCAAACGAAGATTTATTAAAATGCCATTATTTCACTAAAGATATCTCACAGGAGGAACATGTGTGTTATGTAGTATTGTTATATAGTATGGAATTATGCACCCTCCCTCCAGTAATTTATCGTGTAGTATGAGTTAACCATGAATTAAACAAACCACTAGCAAACATTAGTAATATAGGCACACTCGCTACATTTTCTCCGTGAATTAATTTTCATTTGGAATGTGACAAACACAAATCATAAAATATTTACCAAATTGTTCGGACGAAGTAGGAAAAACTTTCTACAGAAAATATTGTGTTTATTATGTTTGAATGAACATAATGAAGTTTGTATAGTATATATGTCTACATTGCTGTGTATAGTATATATTTCAACATTACCCTGTATAGTATATACTTCAACATTGCCCTGTGTAGTTATACTTCGACATTGCCCTGTTTATTACATTCTTCAACATTTGGCTGTATAGTATATACTTCAAAATTGCCCCATATTGTAAATACTTCATCATTAACCTGTATAAAATACACTTCAACATTGCCCCATGTAGTATATTCTTCAACATTGTCCTTTATATTATATACAATTGAAACTCGGTATCTCGAACTTCATTATCTCGAAATGCCAATTATCTCGAAGAGTTTTTCAGGTCCCGTCTCGACAACACGTGCACAAAGTATATTTTTAAGGCAAGTTTCGGTTATGTCAACGCAAAACGCTCGATCCCTTAGAAGTCACAATATTGAGGTTCAACTGTATTTCAGTATGCATATAAACACTTAAACATTGCTCTGTGTATCATATACTTCGATATTGCACTCTATAGTATATACTTCAACATTGCCTTTTATAGTATATACTTTAATATTGCCGAGTAAGGTATATATTGCACCACTTCAATGTTGATAACACCGAATATGTCTTATTAGAAACTACATGTTCTTCCTTCCCGGTATGGTAGATATATTATAGTATCAGATCTAGACTTCGTAAAATCCAGAAGACATTAATTTTAGGTTCTGTATGAAGTAGACCATAAACAATCAACTTTAATCTTATAAAAGGCAAAATGTAAATTGACATCACAGCAACTTCTCAACATATAATAGGACAAAGATCTGATAGAAATAGCCATGTTCCAAGAATCAAGCATTGGAGAAATTTTCTAAGAAACTTCTGCCTCAGTGACGTAAAGTGATAATTTATAGAGAGATACAGATTTCTTGACTATATTGATATACTTGTTGGGTTTAACATCATACCAACATAATTATAGGGCATATGGTTTTGATTTTGGAAGAATTTTGTCAAAAATGACGGATAGATAAAATACAGAAGTGTTATTTCCTCTCCGTAGACACCTCCAATGTCTACAACATAAATAAACGTGCGCGATTTGCTTCGACTATAGCGTTTAAAATCAATGTATGACCGGAATGTTGCAGTAAAATGTTTGACCTTACTGAGTTTATTCAGCATAAATAAAGCAGATAAAATCATAATATAATCGTGCCTGCCATGTTTATTTTCTATGATGAATATTTATGTGACATAATAGTGTATAAAATTATGCAATATTTCCTATGAATAAATCTTAATAATTGTTTTGGATACCAAAGGGGAAACTAAATTTGACAGATTTTTTATATACACGCGAATAATCATTACTCAGTATGTTTTGGAATGCCATTCGTGACTGTTGTACGAAGCTAGATATTTGATTATTATTATTATTATTTATTATTATTTATTATTATTATTATTATTACTTTACCAGATTTATATAGCGCCCTTTTCATGATAAACATATTCAAAGGCGCTGTACATATATCAAACGCAGCTACACAGGGCGCGAAATTAATCCTCTGCTAGTACAGACAGATCGATCTGACCTGAGGGACAACGCGAGATAAAGATCCAAAATCAGATAGAGAGAAATCCATTTTCAGATACTTAACTTAACCTAGCTCTTCGCGAATAGACAGTGTCAGATTGGGTCTTTAACGTTCCCGGTGCATAGCACCGATACACGCGAGGCCGTCTTTCCTTTGAAGAACCAGTACAGACCTCATAGTTTGGTTGGAGACACTCAAGAGCATCTCAGAAATTTCCACTGCCTGAACCGGGATTCGAACCCAGAACCTCTGGATTGGCAGCCAAGCGTGTTACTACTGGACCACCGACCCAACGTGATTAATAATGAGTGTTTTATATATATATATATATATATATATATATATATATATATATATATATATATATATATATATATATATATATATACAAAATCTATTCTTATGTTTTGGAATTACAGTTGTAATATATTTATTTGTCACTGGCCTTAGATGCAGATGGATGTATCCAGTTCGACGGTTACCACCAAAACGTTATCCCGAGAGTCGGAAATTCTCACCTGCATCTATCACCAGTGACAGATGTTTTTTCTTGTATACCATATTTTAAAAGTTAAAGAATATATAAAGCAAAACAATATAATTTCTTTTTGTAGCAGTAGACTTACAGAAGTGTATTTGGACAAAGCGCGCGAAATAAAGTAAACAGAAATCACGTAATTACGTTTCTAAAGATGCAAAACAACATTGTTTTCATTTTTAGCGTTACATTATCTGTGTGGCATTGGTCTAATGATGCGCCACGTGTGGTGTGCTGTGTGTTGTGTGCTTATCACCTTCCGCTTTCAGCCTCCGCCGCTGGCTAGCCTTCTGGTGAAAAAAGCCAAGTGCGTAAGTCTTCCCTGCCAGTACATAGCCTCTCTGCAGAAAAAGCCCTTTTGCTGTGCCTCCCAGATGGCGCCACTCGGTAACTGAACACCTTGGGTCTCAGGAAGAACTGCATGGGACTCGGAGGAGGTCTGCCTCAAGACATACGACATGCCAGGCCCACCGGTATGTGGACACGCCCTGATGCCTATGAACAGATCTCAAGCTATGGGATAAGTAGCCCCTGTGTTCCAAGGGCTGGGTATGAACTCGGAACTAAGGGTGAGGTAACCCCAACAGAAACCTAGAGAGCTGAAGACAGGTGTTGGATCTCTGAGATCTCTCCAGGAAGATTCAGTGCCGGGCTCTGAGCCATGAAAGAGTCCACCCACAGCTACTGGGGGTCCCTTCTTCAATCCATAACATGCAAAAAGAAGAATTTTGCGTACGAAAAGGAAGAAGAAGTTACATTATGTATCTAATTTTGAATCTAGAAATACACTATAAGGCATTGATTTTTATCGAATATCATAAGCAACGCATGAATCGTTGTTTGTAATTTACAACATGAAGGTCATCTGACATGGGGGTGCCTGACGTTTTTTGCCGGCCTTCGCAAAATCACTGGAATGCCATCCAGGTGTATAATAATAAATAAGCCGCGCCATGAGAAAACCAACATAGTGGGTTTGCGACCAGCATGGATCCAGACCAGCCTGCGCATACGCGCAGTCTGGTCAGGATCCATGCTGTCCGCCAACAGTATCTCTCATTCAAATAGGCATTGAAAGCGAACAGCATGGATACTGACCAGACTGCGCGGAAGCGCAGGCTGGTCTGGATCCATGCTGGTCGCAAACCCACTATGTTGGTTTTCTCATGGCGCGGCTCAAATATTATACGAGGGATACTCGTCGCCTCAGTAATAATTCTTTTTTTTTAATTGCACACTTGATTGTTGTTTATATCTTTATTACATATATGCAAATTTCAATGAAAATTTGACACAATGTTTAATGATGAAAAAGTACAGTTCCGGTTTTATGAAAATACTATTTCCTTTTCAACAAAATAAAAATACCATGCGATTTTTATCCTTTGCCTTTTCATATTACAAAAAAAGACACTTGAGCAATCAAAATGATATTATGTTGCAACTTTACATCTAAAAGCCTTCCTAAACTTACATTGTCTTTACCCAATGTCTAAGTATATGCGTTATTCTGCTGTGTACTGATATTACATGTATATCATTTAAAAGTCAACCCAAGAGTTTATTTAATTATTTAATCATCATTTGGTACGATAAAACGTGTCAGACTTTATTGTGAGACTGAAAGTATTAACAATTCTGAACAAAATCATTAAAGTAATATTTGCCTATCAAGTGTTTTAAAATATATAAGTTGATATCCCTTTAACATTTCACAGGAACTGATTGTAACTTCACAGTTTTTCATTGTAACAATACACGACAAGCAATGTTCAGATTACATAATTCTATTAAGCTTCTTTACAAAGACAAGTCCTGTTTTCGACTTAGCAATGTTTGGTTAGGCTGTTGCTTGTAATCTGGTATCCAAGTAACCATTCCTTGGAATGAATTGAAACTTTTTATTTGTTCTCCTTTATGGTAGACAGAAATGTAGTTTTCGTGTTGAAGTGGGTCTAATTAGTACCGATAGCAAGAAAAGCATGCAAAAAAATAAAGAAATATCACGCAAATCTTAAAACGCCTTTTTAAACTTGGCTCTACAGGCCCCGTATATTATGGAGTTTATAAACTACAAGCAAGTTAACAAAATGCTTATTTTTATCAAGTATTTGTAACATGTTAAAATGTTTAATACAAACGATACGATGCAAAGAAATGTAAAGTCCAGTGTATTTTTGTGATTGACCTTTCAACAGTAAGTAGCTACTTTTTCAAGTCTGGTGGTAAAGTGACTACTCTAGTGGTAAAGTCCTCCTTAATGCGTTTCTCCTCAATTCTATTAAACATACGGAGGCAGTGAATATTTCGTTTTGGTTTTCTGGCTTCAGACACGTACCTCAGATTTACCATGTAAATTTCAAAGGTAAGGGCAATAGAGTCTGCTATTTTGTCACTAATGTTAAAGACACGGGAGCTTATCTTATTTACACTGTCCTGTCTAACTGTTGTCAGTGTAAGGCTGGCATGCCATTAACTCATTTAAGTTTTTTTTTTTCCCATATTTTTACAAGAATTTCGAACGTCCAAGTTATAGAAAGAGTTATTTTTCATGAAAATAAACAGTACATAAAACATTTACACAAAATGATTGCAAGAAAGCAGCTATATGTTCCGGATACCAGTAAAGAACAGCATGAAAAGGCCACTATTTGAAATAGTGCAATGCCTTAAAATCATTTTCAGAGACATATTACATTTGAGTGTTTTTATTCGTCTACACCATTTTCCAGGGTAACTGGACAGTGTAAGCAACATTTACATTACAACTGAATTCATGTACATGTAATGTTCAATAAGGCATACTATTCATGTAACAATACAACTGTGGTACATTTTCACTCTCTGTTTAGCTACGTTATTTTAGTTCTGTGGCACATTCATTTCATGCTGACAATTGAATTGCGTAAGAATTATAAACGAAACACAGACATCAACGCCTTTACTTAATTTCTCACGGGTTGCAAACAAATTCCCAAGCAATTCTTGAATTCAGTTTAATTCTCCAGATGCTATTAGCAATACCTCTTATGCCGTTTTAATTTACCCTAGTCTTCACATTTTTGACGATGTGATTGCCAACATAAATAAGCAATAACGCGGCTATCTACAAAGAGGAGAAAATGAAAATACCATCTTAGACTGATTAAGAAAACAATGACAGGCAAGACGAGCCCATAAAACTTATATCTGTATAAAAAGGAGTTTGTGTATTTTTCTCAGTTAAAGAGCACTTTAAAGGTAACAGAAACTCCAGTCTGATTATAATCACTCCATATGAATCAGACAATGATCAAAGTCAGATTATCATCACATAATAATATGACGCCTAACTATTTTATACAGGCAAAGGTATAGAACATAACTTTTATTCGCAAAGTAACTTTCTGAGGTACCATTTTAAAAGCTTTAGTTCTTTGTGTTTCATCTTGAATACCCTCACAGTGAACATATACATAGTTATACAATGCCTTAAAAAGCAAACAAATTCAGATTGTGACGGGAGCATTAGACTATCATTTTTAAATGTAACTATCAAAAATTCGTAAATGTTGTCGTGGCTTCGTACATGATTCAAGATTAAAGAAGAAAATCTAGAGCGAAGTCGGTAGAACATCTAACTTGTTTTCGAAACTTGGGATCTTTTTTCTTCTTTTTTAACTCACCTGTCACATAGTGACAAGGTGAGCTTTTGTGATCACCTTTCGTACGTCGTCCGTCCGTGCGTCCGTGCGTCAACAATTTCCTGTCTGCACGATAGTGGTTTCATTTATGATTTTATTTTAACCACACTTACACACAACTTGTATCACTATAAGATCTTGGTTCCCTTCTTAAACTAGACAGATCCCATTGTGGGTTCCAGAGTTATGACCCCTGAAAGGGCCAAAATTAGCTATTTTGACCTTGTCTGCACAATAGCAGCTTTATTTATGATTTGATTTTACCACACTTGCACACAACTTGTATCACTATAAGATCTTGGTTCTTTTATTGAACTGGCCAGATTATATTATGGGAACCAGAGTAATGACCCCTGATAGGGCCAGAATTAGCTACTTTGACCTTGTCTGCACAATAGCAGCTTCATTTATGATTTGAATTTAATCAAACGTGCACAAAACTTGTGTCACCATAAGATCTTGGTTCCTTTCTTGAACCGGCCAGATCCCATCATGGGTTCCAGAGTTACGGCCCCTTTATTTGAAGTAACTTTAAGAAAATTTCAACTATATTTTCTCATAATTCTTTTGACTGATCTTGATTATGATTTTTTGACCTTCTTGTCCTCAAGTGCAATAATAACAGGTGAGCAATATAGGGCCATTATGTTTAAATCACGCGGTTAGTTTTATGACGCTTGCAGGTGAATTATAGGACTCGCAGAAATTATTGAATAAATTATAGTTAAGTGTGGAAGTATTTCACGGTTTCGGACTTTATTCACAATTTTGGCCTTGTAGCTCAGTCGGGAAAAAATATCGGAGTCGCAATTTGAGACTTTGTGTTAGACTTCTGTTCTAACAACATATTTCGCTCAAGCCAAAACAATCTAAACGAAAACAATTACAAGTTTCAATGTTCTCGTAGTGTTCATAAACAAATGCCGCTACTTTTTGCTAAGTGGGGATTTATAATCAATTGCAAATACATCATCGCATTAATTTTATCCCGGCAAATTCTACGATTTCCAATGTACAGTATTGAGTTTATGCTTGAAATTTATACGAATTTGCCGACTTACAGAGCATCAAAAATATCTCAATATCACTCTTGAGATATGTGAAATAGGAGTTCTGTAGAATGTGTTGCAGGAAACTTATTTGCATTAATTTTCTAAGCGATATCAGTAAAAAATCTTAGCTTAGAAGATGTTGTTTGAATTACCCGTACTTACGCTCAATGTTTTGTTTATTTAATATGAAATCTAGTCAACTTACTGTATCGCAAGATTGAATTCCCCTCAATCCGGAAAGAGGTGTGGTGCATATTTAAAACCGCATATGTCATTTCTTGGTTTCTTATCTTAATTAGTCTTGACTAATGTTCTTTCATTTTACAACTGGTGTGACAGTGTGTAAATGGAAATGATGTATATAAATGTAGCGACTCGTGTATGTGTAAATAAATGTGGAAAAATGAACTGATTCCGTACTGTATGATTGTTCTTCTTTCCATACTCTATGGTTGTGCTACATATACTTAAAAAGCTTTCTGACTGCTTTAAAGAAATATCTTGATAGTTTTAAGAGAGTATAATGAACTCTGTACCACAGTGTCATGGCACCTTAGGATTAATGGCTACTATTGATCTCGGTGACTTAACCAAAGTTAAAAGGTTTTCGAAATGTCATTAGTGTCTATTAAGGTCTTGTTTCATCGCCTTTGAATTGCAGTCATAAAAGCCTTCGGTAGAAGTAGAGCTGGAAGTAGAAATTAGGTCCCTGTGTCTTTGAACGTAGTTTTCTTTGAGATAAATTGAATAAATAAGACTGGAATCAGCAGTTTGTTGATGCAATTTACGTTATACACTTTGTCTCTTATATGCAACTGTTTTATCATTATTTATACCTTACTGACTAAGTTCTAAACACTATATCATGGCATTATTACCAGAAAAATACCATACATGCATATATTTCCGGAAAGCTTACAACAGTTTCAAACCAGCTGCTGAGGCTGCTTTCTTGGACTTGAAAATCACCCTTTTAACTATATTGTTCTTTATATATTGTTTTGTAGATTTTTGCTATGTGAATATAAAAAACCATGTGGAACAATTCAGGTGATAAAACTATACCTTCAAAAAGATTGCGAAAAACATGTTTTTGCAAAATTACATCTTTACGGATCTAGTGTTTGTTTTATTATATTATCATTATCACATGGTACATAATATGAGACGATAGGCAAGCACAGTTATATATTATGATAACAGTTGAGTGATAATTTCCTAAATGCAATGACCTGTATCTGACGTTGCGAAATGCAAAACTTGAAGAAGCAGCACACATAATTATGTTTTTGTTTTATATTCAAGTTTATTAATTAAAACTATGTCGTTGTTCCTTAATACGCGATGTAATGCGACTCTTAAACACAGACTCTAAATGGTGTAATATATTTGTTGTCAGTAAAATCTATAAAACCTTCTTGTGGTACATGTAGGAATGTCTGTATATCGTTCTTGCATTCTGAAGAGTTAAGTTTTGAAATACTGCTTTCGTTTGTGCGTTAATTGTGCTCCCCCCCCCCCCCCCACTCCAACCCCGTGACATGAACTTGCGCACCTCCTGTTTCATCTGGGCCCGCCCCTATTTCCAGAGTTATGGCCCCTGAAATAGTCAAAAATGCACATTTTCACCTTGTGACGCGCCTAGCTCAAAACATATTACATATAAATTGATTAAACCTTACACGAGTCTTTATTATATGAACTTGCGCACCTCCTATTTTTTGTCTGCCTCAACCCCTTATTTTCAGAGTATAAATATATAGATATAAATGGATGATAACTTGCATGAGTCTTTATCATGATATAAACTTGCACACCTCTTGTTGTTTGGCCGGCTCCACCCCCTATTTTTAAAGTTATTGCCCCTGAAATAGTAAAAAAATGCACATTTTCACCTAATTATGTGCCTTGTTAAAAAAGTATTTGATGTAAATTCATGAAACTTTGCTTGAGTCTTTATCATAATGTGACCTTGCACACTTGGCATTCTTCTTGAGAATCATAGAGCTTATTACAGAGTTATGGCCCTTGAAATAGCCAAAAATAGTGGATTTTTTGTTTGTAATGCTCATAGCTCAAAAAGTATATGGCCTAGAATAATGTATCCTTTTCATAAAATGTTTGTTAAGGCTATACCCCATTAAGACAGCAAACATTTGAATTATTTCCCCTTACCTGTGACAAATGTTACAGTGTGGGCACACCCTGTGTCCTACATACACATTCTAGTTTTATATTATAATGCATTATTAACAGACGAAATGCAAAATCACATAGATATGTACTGTAGGACGTCACACAATTCAAATAGCATTAACTTCCAAGTGAAAGTGGTAGTAATATAAAAAGGTGGATGGCTCTAAATCATTTTAGCAGACTGCGAGGACATGTTTTTGAATATTGCCTTTATAAGGCTATATTCAAAACTAGAAAAAAGTCATAATTCTTACAAATTTCCATATAGAGTTTAGTTCTTAAGCACTTCGCCTCCAGTTATGACATCTATAATTATTATAACACACTATTATCGAACACAAATGAAGGGCAGCACATTATTAGTTTGAATGCTTTTTCGTGTTCTCCCACTAAAGCATGTTCTTTCTACATTTGTATGGAAACTTGATAAAATAAAATAAGCTTATGTTTATTCAAGTTTGAGTTTTGCATATTTTTTTGGTTCGGAAATGAGTGTTACAGAATGGTGCTGAGAGAATTTGGTCAATTGTTGTTTCAAGTTGGGATGACAGATTCGGGTCGAGATAACCAATCTCATAGTGAATAGAACAGTAAACAGTGCAAAACACCACAAATATCCTTCTGCGTTTGTAAATATTTTATACGGTGACAGCTAAAATTTGTACCAAACAACATAATGTTTTCTGTCACAGTTGTAATATTTTTTTTTCTTGCTGATGACATACATGAATGGTCCTATTAAAACATGACCGTATTTTATCTAAGCTATGCTATAACTTATAATTTTAGGGAAATCATTGCTTAAACTGTTTCATAACATTAGTATTTGTAGTTTCTTTCCCAGAAGGATCACTACTACCGTACCAATTTATCTTCTATAAGCAATTTATACAGTACTCTTGGGCATTATGCATTAACCAAACATCAATCTAGTGTCTGAGACTTTTGCAGATAAGAGGACTCAAAACTGAAGGAAAATTTGCATCGCCATAATTTTTATATTCCAAATTTTGTATTTATATTCCTGGTTTAAGGATATAGCTGTCAAACTGCATTGCTTTATTTTACGTTCCTTGGAAGTTAGCACCATTGTTTCAACACGGGATACACACGGCTAGCAACATACGTAAAGTGCAGTGCATCTGTTTTTTATCTTCGTTCTTGTAAAGCAAAATCTTTCGCAACTTGGTAAAGCGCAATTGCTTTATTGGTGTGCACCAAGCGTATTTCTTTCCATTCAGGATACAACATCGTTCTAACTTTACACACATGGTACGAGCTTTGTTATGTTGTATATGTATTCCTTGATTAGCCATGAAAAGCTTTGTTAATAAAGATTTTAGATATATAGTCTTCCATTGCTCATTAGTGAAGACCGTCTCTATATATAAAATTTTATTTAGGGACACTGTAGAAGATCTTGTTTAATAAATATCAGCTCAATTTCAAGCCTAAAGCGAAGGTAATATATATGTTATAAAATAATAAAGAAACTAAGAGGCAAGATAAAATATTTTTCTTTAGTTTGTAATGTAACAATTGTATTTTTATACATTGCTTGGCAATAAGATATGGAATATTATGGCAAAAATAGTTCTACGTAAATAGTTAAGACTAATATTAAGCAGAAGAAGTTTTATTTCATGGTTTTCTGCAGTTTACTAAAAAATAAGGTTATTTTATATTTATGAATTCCGATGTTTCAAACAGTCGTAGTTTCATTTTATAATTTCACTGTTACAAAAAGATGTATAAGTATTTAATTACCTACAAAAACATGAAGATATCTAATCCACTGTTTCAAAGTGTAAAATAAAAAAAAAAAAAATCTCAAAGATTTGTTTCTTTTTACATTTTTTACCATTCTGACTTCAAGATATTAAGTATGACGTTTCTCAATGAAAGTGACATTGCAAAAGTGAACTGATATGATTTTTTAAAACATGTAGCAGACACGAAATCAAAAGAAAATATATTTGTTTTACATGTTGCTACGCCTAAGGGTAATACTTGCTTGTTACTTAGTATGCTAAAGATAACTATCAACAATAACAAAGTTTAATTTTGCTATTCAAATACGTTGAAAATGTTAACCAGTCATAAAGTCCAAATCTAGCATGCAAAGATAGTTCAAATTCTGTCCTGATTAAATTAAAAAAAAATTTAAAGACATTTCATACTTGCCGTTATTTAGATGTGGGCAACTGTAGTTATAAAATAATCAGACTGGTATTTTTTAGACGCGAAGTATTGTATAGAAAATACTCATAGTGACCGCGTTATGTGACTGTGGACAATTTAATCAGTTTTGTTAATGATATGGACTCTGTAATCTGCTTTTTAAAATGCCGTAGTTTGACATAATCCATTTAAGTTATTAACCAAAATTATAACATTAAATGTAGTCAGTTCCGTTTGGTCGTAATGAGTAATTAATTGTTCGTATATATTCATGGAGCACCTGACGCATGTACAATGTTGTTTGATGTATTTTATAGATTTGATTTTACATTTTTTATGAAATTACATTTGTAATTAATAGTAGCGATATAACAATGAGTTTCTAAAAGTTTGACTGCCTCCTATGTCTATGTTGCTTTGTTTGTTTTTTTATCAAAAGTGTACCATAGTTTCTCAATATTTACTCCTGAGCCTTATCAATATTTCATATTTATATGACTCAAGCCTGCTTCTCTGGTTGGAATCTAAATGCTCTGTATAATACACCGTTTTTGTTCCTTAGGACTTTCAAAATCAGAATACTTTGTATATGTATATGAAACGTGCAAACTCTCACACAGTCTTAGATGCGATTGTCCGCCTTTAATATTAGTGGAGAGAATTGTTATAACAATGACCGATACTGAACTAGGATGAAAACAAATAATTGGCCTTGACGTTCTTTCTATAATACTCCATACAAACCCGCGGCAATCTGATCAAATTCATTAAGTCCTGTAATGAAAATAAAGAAATACTATTAGCCTTACAGCAATAATTACATACCGGCAGGTCGATAAACCATATTTTGGGTTTGTAGGAAGTGTTTGTAGCTTTTATTTTCTACATTTTGTACTTTTATAGAAACGAATTGTAACTCGATTAAATTAACCGGTTTCTCGAAGCGCTTTAGGTGAAAAGCCACATACGTGTCAAGCAGAAGTCCCAACAATACATATTACACGAAAAGTGGTGTTTAATCTTCCTATAATATGCTATTTACCACTATCGTCAATTTTACCTTTTTTTTATTTAGACATGGGTAAAAGACACCCGTATTTTTGTCATATAAATATCAGCAATGACCGACCGCATAAACATGTTACGATGTATGTTGATCAGATATCATAACCATGTCTTTTCCAACAGATGTTTTTGCTTTTTGCAACTTTAACTTTATATGACGACAACTAGTTGATACTGGTAGAACCTTTTCCTGAAAAGAAATCAGGGCATGATGAATTTTCAAGACTATTTAATGTTGTCCAGTATAAATCAACAAAGAACGAAATCAGTTCCTTATCTGGACTAGAAACACCGGCATATTGCTTCAAGGATATAGCTTATAATTTAATCCAATGAACCCTATCCCGATATTGTGTGAGCTGTGCCTAAAAGATAAAAAAATAGTTATCTGGTTGTTATTTCCCTTTCGGTTTTAGCCGCAATTGTTCATTTTAAACTACTTGATTTGAACTGTTTTCTATTATAAATGTATTTGCTAACGGTTATGATATGTGATAGCCTAAATATCGAGGTCGGGGGTTCGATCCCCGGCAGCTACTCGGGAATTTTTAGAAACGCTTTTCAGTGTTTCCCACCCAACTAGAGATGTACTGGTCAGGAACCCAGGCAATCCTTGCGTGTATCAGTGCTATACACTGGGCACGTTAAAGAACCAGGCTGTCTATTCGCAACGAGCTAGGCTAAGTTAGCCGGACAAGCCTGTATCTGATTTCTGATCTCTCTGTCGCGGGGGCTTTGTCTCACTCTGTCCCTCTGGTCAGATCGCTCTGTGTCTGTACTAGTAGAGGATGAATTATGCGCCCTGTGTGGCTGATTTGAACTATGTAAAGCGCCTTTGAACGTGAAATTGATCATGAAAAGGACGCTATATAAATCTGGTATAATAAATATCTATCATAAAGTTTCTAGACAGGTCAAGAGAAAGGTCCTTTGTATGGCAGACGAGTATTCTGCATGCATAAATACGATAGAGAACTGCTTGCCAACTACATGTCTGCAGCAACACACTTTTTTATGCCGAAAAAATATGATAATATTACAAAAAGAGGATGTATAATGCAACTAAAAGGTTGGTATATCCGAATATATGCCGACACTTAAAAGATGGTAAGTAATATCACTTATACTAAAAATGAGCTGTAAAAAGTAAGAATTATCATTCGATGTGCATGAAAGACATGGCGTCGAAACATGAATATAGACATTGAGAATTATTTGTATTTTGAAATATACATTACAAGGTAGGCAGATATATGTGAACGTAAAATATGAAAGTATTGGTAATGGTCACTAATCTCAGACAAGACAAATCGACTTTATAACTTTCATTTACGCTGTTCTGCAACTTTGAACCATTAAATGGATTGTGAGTGAAGTTTTATGCTCCATTTACAGGTTTAAATCTCTGATGGTGTTTGCTGCTGGACTGTCTAAAGTCCCAGTCTGTTAATCCTCGTTGTCAGTATTTACTATCTTTCTCTGTGTGTTTTGTGTACGTTTCTTCAATGATGTACGTATTCATACGTACACTGTTTGCTCATTCATAAGAATATTGAAACAAATTTGCGACAAGGGCTGCACAATCTGTTCCAACGGGATTACCGGTACCAATTACTTGCCTGAATACTGCATTCCCAAACCTGACGTATTTTTCAATAAAAAGGAAAGCGATTTACAAACTCTGTCACATGTCCTTATATCTTAATACACATTATAAATAATCTGAAAAGTTGTCCATTAATGCCAGTTGTAAGTAGTTTTCTAATGACACCTACCTGCCAATGTTTTTCAAAGGCAACTGAAAAAATCAACGAGCAGTACATGTGTAGTTTAGTATTAGACAGACATCTCAACAACACATATTACATGAAAATGAATGAGATCGACATGATCAGCTCCTAGTTATAAACCCCGTCGGTTTTTCGTTTAGGAAATGATAACATAACAAAAGTTTTAATTCGCTCTTTGAGTTTAGCAGTTAAGCGTTTGTTAAGTTACTGGGCTATGATGGATCAAAACTAACAATCGGGTTAAATATCTGAATCAAATATATTCTTCAAAAATTCACAATAGATAGGGATAATGAACTCTTTGACATCTTAAATGCATTCATTATATTTACCTCATGACTCCTTTGTTTTGATTGGGTTAGGTTTGAGCGTATCAACGTGAAAGCGCACGAGGGCAGGCTGGTAACCCAATACTGATAATATTTGATTACAAACCTCCCCTCGTGCGTTGCAAGCGACATTAACATATTACGAGTAGACAAAATCAAAATTGTTTTTTCCAAACAATTACGTGGTAAAATATGCAGAAACATTCTTGTTATGATTTCCCTGTTTAATATTACATTTTTAAAGAGTATGGACACAGTACTTACGGATAAATTTAGTGTTGGAACTATAATGATCTGTTTTGTTATTCCAGCATATGCAACATTTGTTTTAAAAGTAAACTCATTTGCTAAGTTCAATAATTAAAACGTAAAGTGCTTTGCATCCAGGGATGGCGACTGAGATCTCGAGGATTGCTGTATTTTTTCCTTAACGATTTAAAAGATGACAGTGTATTATTGTTTTCCACAAAGAAACATATGGATGTATTCCTTACCTTATCGTTCGGTTTAACGATATACCGAAACATATATAGGTTATATGGCGACTTATCAGCTTTGAAGGTGGAGGGTGACCCCAGTTAGCCCTCCGAGCATTATTTCATAAGCCAGCCGGACTTGTTCTAAGAAGAAATGGGCCGCGCCATGAGAAAACCAACATAGTGGCTTTGCGACCATCATGGATCCAAACCAGCCTGCGCATTAGCGCAGTCTTGTCAGGATCCATGCTGTTCGCTTTTAAAGTCTATTGTAATTAGAGAACCCGTTAGCGAACAGCATGGATCCTGTCCAGACTGCGCGGATGCTCAGACCGGTCTGGATTCATGATTGTTGCAAAGCCAATATGTTGGTTTTCTCATGGCGCGGCTCAAATAGTTCTTAATCCTTGGCAAGGTTTTGAACCCAAAGAGGTAAGGGGCAAGTGATTCAAAGCCAATGAACTTATCTACTCGGCTACTGTAAAGTTTTGAGCCCCAAGTCACTACTCGTGCGGAATATAGGAAAAACTGATTAGGTTAACTGACCACCGTTTTTTATTGAAATCATGTAGAAAAATGGGTTAAAACTTAGTAAAACAACAAAAATAACAACAACGACAACAAAGCAATCAAACAAATATTTAGTTGGATTCGTTGTCTTGAGAAAACTGAATAAAGCACATATTTGTACTAGTTTTTACTGCTTGTAAATTTAAATGATAGCATATGGCTAAACGATTAAGTGAATTTAAGCGTGTCTACATGAAGACGAAGCTCTCTATTGCGGTGGAAATACAGTAACAATTTGATGTAAACAGAAAAAAAGCTTTAAATTATCTCCTACTTTTGAAATTGTCTGCAAATGTGTTTTTATAGGCTTTGACATGTGTTTTAAATACTTTGGTACAACTGAGTACAATGTACATCTAATGGCACTTGTCCCCTGATCGGACGACTTGAAAGTTTATCCAAAAATATGTGCCTGAAAGACTCCATTCACAAGTATCAATTCTGGAGAAAATGTTCATTTCAAGACGAAAGATTGTATTGGCATTATACAAATACATTGCTATGAATTAAAAGAACAACAACTTACCATATTGAGCAAATCACAAATCTACTGATCGGAGTAAGTTAGCACAAGCACAGTTTGGACAACTAAAATACTTTTATTCACTGAAAAGAAAACATGTTTTACTGAATGGGAAAGGTGACACAGTGCTGTTTCTTACTGTTGCGTGTCGTGATACAAAAAGTTGCGAGCCGCGCGACCGAACGATACTATGGATGACATTTTGATTATCGAATTATTGCGTGTTGTATAGTGTCAGGCACTACCATGTCCCTAACCGAAATCCATAATATTACAAACAGATGTTTTTCCTGAACAGGTAACGTAACATTATTTTTAAAATTTCGTAAGATAATTTTATTTCTAACTATTATACAACATAGCTTTCTGAAAGAAGAACATAAACATAAAAGTGCATTCCTAGATAATGTCACATACTATAAATTCGACCTTTTCAAATATGCCCGCTTGTGGAGTGTGCTCATTTCACTTCATCCGATTAATTTTTACACTATTTGGTTTCAACACTTTTTTCAACATTATTTCAAACCAGTTTCAAGACTCCATAACTGTTCATATCCGTTTTACGCATACTTCCGACACTTTTTTTGTAGCCTAGCTGTGTTCTGTAAAACCATATATTAGGGCACGGTCATTTGAAAATACAATATATATCCAGAATTTTTGTTTTTAAAAGATCAAGGTGAGCAACGTAATTCTGCTTTGAAGATACTCCTAGCCTTATTATTTCGAGCAGGGAAGATGATTGTTCAGCTGATTGGTTTTATGTTTAATACAATATTTGTTTTCATATGTAACGGTTTACTTATGAGAGCGAATTGAGCTGGTCAGGCAAAAAAATGACGGTCACTTGAACATGTACTGTAGAAACTGTAAGCAAATAATCAAGATAATTGTTTGATATACAAAAACTTGTGTATGTACTCTTTCAAGTGAGATATAACTTGCTTAACTTGTGTAACGTTAAGTGGACATATATTCTAGGACACCCTGTATCAATCGACACGGAGAACATAAGCCCGATAATCGAACTCACGTCCCCGCGGCACTCCCTATTAACATAAGCGGACGGGCTTTGCAACGGGGGCCAGTTACCTTTACACATGTCTATGGATTCTGCACCGGTATTGATTTGTTCTCCGCGTCCATCTGACATCTTCCCCACATGATAAATAGTAAGAGAACGGATAATTTCAAGCAAAATTATTTTACATCAAATAATCAAGGTGAACACACATCGAGCCCGGGGTACGGACTTGTGATATATTTATTTCAAAGTCTTGTGGTCAGCTAACTGAGCTAAGTGGGCGTGCTGGCTGTTAAGTAAGCGATAAAGACTGCACTTTGATAACATGTTTGTAAAAGAATTGTGCAAGAAAATATGGAAAAATAGCAATTACATTTGGTAAAGATTCAGCATGCACATCATAATTATGTTGTAATTTATCAAATTGATTACTGTTAATGATAATATTTATACCTCGTGTCTGCAACAACCTCCAAACTGATCTTCTGTTACATAATATATGAACTGTACACTTCATGAGGTAAATAAGGTACCGAGCCTCATTGTCGGCATGCATCGCCATAATAACCTGAGCCCGTGCAAAGCGTGAATTCACGCATTTCACGGGCTCGGGTTAGTAAAGCGATACATACCTCCACCTCGGTCGGTATCTATTACATAAAATATTGTGGGGATGCGGCTTTTCAATGTTACATCTTTTTAATTTCTTCTATCGTGAATCTGATATTAAAAAAAACTCTTTGTTTTAAGAACTCTTTGTTTTAAGTGTTAATATTTGAAGTGTCTAAACACTCGTTGTCTTCGTGTCTGTTTTCGTAGTATAACTTTTAATATGATCGCAAAAGAGTTTGAATATCACAGTTAGTCATACCATGGAAATTTGTCACATTTCAGATTTTTCTACAAACTTGTGAGAATATTTCAAAGATGATAATTCACATGTCAAGAAAACGCCATTAGTTTTCAAAAATGAAAATCAATCCAATGAAGAAGACGATATAAAATATTCTATATGAGCGTAATTCTTCATTTTAAACGATTCAATGAGAATGCCTCAATGTATAATGAAACTATTGTTCTAGTTTAAGTGAAAAGAAACATTAATTACACCACACGTCACGACATTTAAAATCTGTCATTAAAATTGTCATTAACCGAATTGTACGATTCTCAGTTTTTATTTCGCAAGAGAGTATCATACAAAATATGATATTCACTGTTGATAGTCGTGATTCCTTATCTGATTTTAACAAAAAGACACGGGAACACGTATTCTATACATATATGCAATGATCAGATCCGAAATATGTTGATCAAATTGATATCAAAACGTTTATCAAAAACTAACTGTCCCCAGTTTGCGAAATATTTTCTACCGGTGATTGTTTAAAAATGTTTAAGATCCATTACAAACAGATTCTGGTTTTCGTTAAATAGAAAATTTATTTTTTTCAAACGTTATTGAGCACTTTATGGAAACAAACTGACCGTGAACTTGTTTTGGATTGGTCTCTTCCTATCTAAAGAAAGGCAATTGCAATGGAAAAAGATGTATGTTTACAAGTAAGACTACGGAAAGTTAAGGATGTGAAGCCTTGGATAGTGTAGAAACAAATGGATAAAGGTACAGTTAAATTGTTATTCATGTTTAAGACTACTCAAGTATTCCGTAAGAAACATTTGTAAAGGACGATATTTCCAAATCAAACACCCAAGGAAAGAAATAATGCAGGCGGAAAGAAGAGTCATGGCCACTGGCAAAAATAAACCAAATTTCGAAAAATATCTAAAAATCGCAGAAAAAAAATGATAACATTGATTTTTTTGGTTTCTTTCTGATGTATATGACATTAACTACATAATATAATAAAAATGAAAAGAAGTTATTCATTGAAAATATGATAAAATGTTAAGTTTTTGTTACATTTTAAGCATACCCAAGAGAAATTTTCTCAAAGAAAATAGAAATTAAAGAACACATACTTTTTTCATAAAAAAAAAAATGAATATACGATAAGTTATTAAGGACGGATTACAAAGTAGTCCAAAATGTAGTTCCATGCTATGGATGAAATCTGGTATAATGAGTGACATGAGGAGGTGACAGTTAAATTTTTGGCTTATGTTTATTGCTTATAGTATTGAGAATAGATCTAGACCATTTTCATTGTAAATTTCTTGGAATAAGTTTTATTCCTTGCGAAAAATGTCTACCTACGCGTAACTGCTAAACGGCTGTTTTCATGGGGGCATTTTTAGAGGGTGATGTTTCTCAGAACAGATTATTTTTCTTATATTCAACATAACATGTCAATATTTTTCTATTTTTGATAAGAAGACATGTTATACTAAATGACCATGTATGGTTTTCATATCATTGAAATGCTCTAAAGTGCTGAAAATGAGGTCTGAATGTTTTGTTATTAATATGAAATAAATAAGGAATTGAATTGGTAGAATGTAACCTATAAGTTGTGCAGGGGTAAAAATTTAAACTTGTTTAGATGTGGCTGTAAACAGGCTAGTTTGGCCAGATTATGATAGAAGATGACAATTTCAGTGCAATTTAGCAGAGAAAAAGAAGAAAAACTAAAAATATTTCAAAATCACTGTTTTGGGTGTATTTTTTTCAAAAAATGCATATTCATTGACTAAATATTGGTATGTTTTAGGTGTCAGGGGTGAGTTTAGGTATTTTTACAGTAACAGTGTGTGATTTGAGTGCAGTTTATGGTACGTAAAACTTGATAAAACATGGCAAAAATAAGCTCAAGCAAGGAAAAATGGTCAAAAATGATGTCGCGACAGCTTTTTTCCAGGAAATTTGGCGCGCTAGCATACGTTACTGAAAAAGCCATAAAACCTTGAAAATTGATTGTATCAAACTGAAACTGGTATTTTTTTCATGCATTTAGGTTACTGGTACAATTTAAGTGAAAATAACACATTTTGAGTATGAAAAATGTTTCTTTAAGGACGGATTACACCAAACCGGAAGTGACTACTCAGTGTTACATGTGAAGTAGTCCAAAATGTAGTTCCATGCTATGGATGAAATCTGGTATAATGAGTGACATGAGGAGGTGACAGTTAAATTTTTGGCTTATGTTTATTGCTTATAGTATTGAGAATAGATCTAGATATTTTCATTGTAAATTTCTTGGAATAAGTTTTATTCCTTGCGAAAAATGTCTACCTACGCGTAACTGCTAAACGGCTGTTTTCATGGGGGCATTTTTAGAGGGTGATGTTTCTCAGAACAGATTATTTTTCTTATATTCAACATAACATGTCAATATTTTTCTATTTTTGATAAGAAGACATGTTATACTAAATGACCATATATGGTTTTCATATCATTGAAATGCTCTAAAGTGCTGAAAATGAGGTCTGAATGTTTTGTTATTAATATGAAATAAATAAGGAATTGAATTGGTAGAATGTAACCTTAATATTTATGTCAATTACACTGAAGTGAAAATGTAAGAATATTAAACCTATTTGTCATGAAATTTATATATGTTTAGTTCTTGGTGTTCTCACTTAGATACCAACTTTGAACCTGTCTATAACATAAAAACGTGCATAGCGACATACCCTTATGATCGCTGAAAATGACAGAATACATATCGAAGACGAATTATGTAATATATAAAAAAAGTCTGTTCATAGACAAAAATCTACGAAATGTCCTTAGTACAAACAAATCAGTCAACGCAACCTAAAGTAACCTTACAAGAGAATATTGAAACATCATTACTTATTTCACATTTCTTTCTGATACAATGTAAAGCCATAAACTGTTACCAAATATACTGTATCTTACCAAGTTTAGCACCAAGGATTGACAGTGATAGATATTTCCATTAGTAAGTAGGAGCGCATCGTCTGAATGAGATGTTATCAGTTGACAATTTGTAATAGAAAGACGTCAAGATTCATTTCTGATAAATTCTATATTTAGGATATTTCTCCATTACAACTATCAAGGCTAGCCTTACCCAACTAAAAATAGATTTGTAAAGTCCCCTGTTACAATATTTCCTGTTCACTATGCCATAACTACCCTCCCAAAGGATCTGCTTGTATATTTATCATTCATTGCATTACGATACAATAAATTATTTCTTTGCCTATTCAGATGTCACTCAGAACCATTTAAAAGATTAAAATTCTATCGAACTATATCAGTTCTAAATATCCATCACTGAAGAATAATATAAGAATCTTCCACTGTTTGAAGGTGCGGATGGAGATATCTATCTGCCGATTTACCGTGAAACAGTTATCCGAGAGCCAAGTATTTACATCCACATCTTCAACTGGTGATAAATTCTTTTTTTTTTTGCATTCCGTATTCTTCAATCAATTGAAGAAATAAAGTGAAACAATTGTAGTTTTTTGCACTACTTTATTATAGTAGCGTATGAATTTACGCATTCATTCATAAACTTCTGAACGTGTCCAGGGTGTGAGATGAGATTTTCTAGCACAAGCAAATGTACGGAAAAAGCCTGTCTGTCTGGCATGCAAGAAACGCAAGTCCACTTTAATTTGCATCGGCTACTTTATCTTTAAAACGGGTAAACACAGAAAGAAAACTTGATAACAAGAAAATTTACCTCATAAAAAAACAAAGATCTGCATATCAAGAATGCTTTATTGATTCTTAGATATTAATATAAGATCATCTTTGCTGTTAGAATGTAACAAATAATAAAATATGTGAGAAGATCCTTTGGAAGCATAGAAGGGAACCAAGTAAAATAATAGCAGACTTGGTTTCAAAATAAAACAACATTGAGTCCAAGTACGGGGAGACATTTTAACAGCCGCCAAACGACACATATAGGCTGTTGTTGTAATTGTTAAAATAGTTTGTGAGAAGATCCTTTGGAAGCAAAGAACTAACTAAGCAAAATGGTAGTAGACTCGGTTTGATTGAAGGCTGATCGTGGTCTGCACTGGTCGCAAGGGCAGAATAACTTGTCGCCAAAAAGCTAAAGGTTAAGACGATAAAGGCAAGCATGAATTACAGTGAAGAGATGGTAAAATATCAAGCAATTTGCATCACTTTAGTTGCAGCAATGGGAAGTATCCCTTTCAAGACCGAATTTGTTCGTTAAAAATTTTTATGTATGTGTCTTTTTTCATATCTTTGTAATATTATTCATTCATTTGTGTGTATATGCACAGGTGCTAGGTTGGTCCTCAAGTCGCGGTATGAACCATTTTTATTTGCCGTGCTCCGGGGCGTGTTAATATACGCATACTGAGCTTTCTATGTGCAGTGTTCTATCGGTGGATGCATTCTTTGAATATTTATCCTGATGTACTTTTGTCATGATTGTTGTAATGTATCAAAGCTTTTAACCTTTTAGTAAATTACAATCAACGTGTAATCGTTATATAATTTCTGCACTTGTGATGGAAAATAAATGGATATTTCATTTTATGTATTCAAATAATAGTTTACGGTACATTTGAACAGAAGTAGGAGCATGGAAGCGTGTTCGAGGTTTAATGGAGCAGTCGTTATATATATTTTTTTCTGCTGATTGAAGCTTCCAATCATCGTCCGTGAGAAGGAAACTTAAAATTAACCGACGTCTGTTTGTCTGGGGAGATCTAATATTTGTTGCATGAGCCATCCTTTCAGTACTCGAATCTGTAAAACTTTGACTTCAGATTGTGTTAGCTATTAACACATGTGGATATGTCAACATAAAGTTTTTGTAATGAATCTTAAATGGATATAAATCGACATGAATTACATTGAACAGATGTTTTATCTGTTTTGTAAAGGTGTATTGTTCTGTTAAATTCGAGGACGCAGAAATATTCAACAAAACACTACTACAAAAACTAGAATTCTTCAAATCTGATTTCATCTAGGAAAGAGATTAATATGGCATAATATTAAACTTGAAAACATAATTAAGGTATATTATACGTTTCCATAAACATCACCATGAAGTCCTGTATATATTGAAAAGAAATGTATAGAATTTCAGGAATTGCAGACCACTGGTTAATGTTTGGTTAATGAAACGTAATACAGCATGCATTCGTTCTCTGGCATAAATTTATTAATTCAATTGAATTTGATATTAGTTCTATCACGACATATATACCGTATGGAGTTTAGGACTGTGACGAAATAGCAGTGCATTTCAAATAAAAAAGGATTACATTTCGGTTCAATTAATTCGTTTAAAGATAGCAAATAAACATTTGAGATGAAATTTTAAAAATCCATATACAAGATACGATTCACGTTAGAATGTATGTTAAATTTCATTTTGAAAACCTTACCAGGGCAAAATCTGCTGAAGTTACCATTAAGAATATCTGATAAGTATATTTTAATGGCTTTTACATAGCTTAATAAGTCATATAAATTCAGCATTTCTGCCTGGGAAATTCAGGGACAGTGGACGAAGTGGTACAGTGTACTAGCTATTATAAAAAGTTTCAATAGTTGTGGAATATACTGTCTTTGAAGGGCTGTTTTACTGTTCAATTATTGTTTTAGTTACTAGTACTCTTTAACCGAACTCAAAATTAGTAAACATTAGGCAATTTGTTTTGCTAATTCTACAACCTCAGAACTGGTAAAAATAAAGTCCAGAACCTAAAAATGACTAGACTAGGAAGGTAAAATACAAAACAAATACAGATTGATATTTCTGGCATTTATCTTCTAGCAACAATGTTTAAAAAACATAAGTTCACTATACAAACACGAGAATATTGTATGTTAGTTGCGTGTTTTAAAGTATGATTCATTAACTTAAAATTAAATGTTTAAATTCTGGATTTCTGATTATTGATCTTGACATAAACAGTCCGGTTATCGATCTTGAAATTATCAATCAGGTTATCGATCTTGTAATTATCTGTTTGGTTGTTTAACTTGAGCTAAAATTACAAAAAGTAACTATATTAGAGTACATACTTCGTATTATCAGGGATACGTATAATACAGGGATATGTATAATGAAGTTAAATCTTGTATAAAACATTGTAATAATTGCTCTGTTTTTTTTTCGAATATGCAGTTGGATTGCGTCAGGGGAGTCGACATATCGAAATATCAAGATAACCGAAATTAGGTCAACTTTGGTTGGTAGGTGAGATAATGTAGTTTTGTGTTGATACAGATGAGTTTTGGTGTTATAACATTTTCAGAATCCCAAGGGATTGGTCTCTTATGTATTAGGGCACAAATGTATCCTAAGGGATTCAAAAGATGCTTTAACAATAAATGCCAGTGTAAAAACTTTCATGAATACTATACCGATAAGCGTTTATTTTTATCTAAACTTGTTTTCAAGTTTATGTTAATTCCGTAATAACACACCTTTATATTCCTGTTAAAAACAACCACTAAAATGGACAATAGAAGCAGTTTTAAGAACCGCTTTCGCGGACGATTTACAGTCTCGAGGAAAGGATAGTCTTCGGTATTATTTCCCATTGTAGTTTATACGAAAATAAACTTGTTTCTCCGTTTATACAAAATACAGAGTAAATGTAAATAGAAAAGGGATAGATACCCAATAAGCCATAAAAATAATTGTTTTAAACTACTTATCTCTCCCAATCCTCCTTCATAATGACCATCAATTTTATATCCCACATATTCCATGTGAAATTCTTGCTAACATTTAATTGCAAAATATCAGTCTATACTTATTTGTTGTCTGGGAAGGCCCATTGCGCCTGTCCTAGAAAAGTTATTATGTTTATATTTCAAACCTTATCCAGAGAATGTAACAATTTGTCTGTAAAAGTGGGAGTATGAAACCGTGTTAAATTTCCGTTATCTCCTTCTAAGTTTGACCGTTTTTTATGCGCTATATTTTTAATACTTTACTTAAATGGTCCCCAATTTCTATGAGTTTGAAACATCTTCATAATCAATACAATAATACTGTCCATTTAGTTGAATGTACAAGAAGTATCTCATTATATGAAAACAAAATCTATTATTAACCTATTTACAACTACCTTAAGTTTTCTGCGGGCATGACTAAGAGAAGGGTGTATACATTGCTACTCATGAAGTTTCGGCGGTCATTTGGTTGAAGTCACTCGCCTTGTCTGTTTTAGGTTTGAAATCTGACTTTCTTTTCATTGAGCAAGCCATCCTACTTGTTTACAGAATGTGTATGGCTCTCGATACCTACCAGAGAAACACATGGATTATTTTATCCAGTCTTCAAAAGCTGTAAAGTAAACGTACGACCTATACTTGTGACGTTGTTATTTCAGAAGCAACTTAAAACATTTTACAGTAATTAGTCATTAGTTCTAGATGTAGAGAGAAGTATCCGAAACTGTTTTTGGCGATAACGAGGTTTTGTCAATTTATCGCAACGAGTCCGTGGACGCATTAGTCGAGAGGGCCAAGACGCTCTCCTACGGAGGCGAAGGCCCCTGGTTCGAATCCTGGCTACTCCCATTGCAGCGTGTCCTTGGTCAATGCATTTTATCACGATTGCTTCAGTCGACCCAGCTGTAAATGGGTACCAGCAACTTGCTGGGGGTGAGGTATAAATGGTTTTAACTGTTCTTGAAATAGGGATGCTCAAAAGCTCTACCGAGCTTATGTTAATTGTTTCACAAAGCGACGGTAAATAAAAGTAACCTTTTCGATATTTTCATCGTCGCCTAATACAAGCCGTAGATTTTATCTCTTGCTTGTAGTATTTTTATAAATTTCAAAAAAAGATCTTTCTAACACTTTCTTATAACAGCTTATTTAAACAAAGCATGACAAATAAACATCCTTAAACAAAAATGGCGCCACGTTGTTTCAAAATGTACAACAAAATATCCTGTTTATCTCTATCATTTGTTGCGTACAATGTCCTATGCAACAAAAATGATCTCAAAATATCATCATTTAGCTTTACCCCTAAATGACCAATAACTTGCAAATACTCATGTTGAAAGCTACTTGCCTTTATTAAAAATATTTAAAGTGCACTTGATTTACCGTATCGCAAGACAAATGCTTAACTGGTTTGCAATTGTTTTATTTGATATCAATATTCCCAAGACAGTAACCTGTTGTCCTTGAAGAAGCAATTAGGTAATAATGCACTATCCCATATCTGAAAAAAAATAAAACTATTAAAACATAAAACACAATGAGAAAATTATATATTTTTGTATCATTAAAACGATCATGCGATGGTGTTAAATTGCTTTTTTATGATGATTTAGGATTCATGACACGGAAGTTTAAATAAGACCGATTTTTTCAAGTAACGCCTCTGCATCTAATTTTCTGAAGTTTCTTCCTGAATAATACCAGTATTGACTTCAAGGCCGAGAATCACTGGCATCGTCATTATTTGAACTGAACACATTAATGGTTAGAAAAATGTTATCTCTGTGGCTTTCAAGCGCGTAATGTAAGTCTATAAATGTTGAACTGAAACTTAAGTAAGCGGACATGTATTAAGTTACAGAAATGATATTTACAGGGTCCGTATTCGTTAGCAAATCTAGGCTGTTTGTTATATGTCTTTATATACTTAGCGGTTCCGGCTGTGAGCAAAAGGAAGTCATTTTGTAAATTAAATGAAATCACCAATGGATCGATAGATTTATTGTACAAATTTGTGTTGTCAGGGAAATGTCATTCACGTTTCCAGTTCCTACTTTTGATAATAAAATTCAGACACTTAAAGGGAATGTTCACAAGAAACTGTCAATATCAAATGCAGATATCAAAAGTCTAGAGTTGATACACTTTCATAATTGCGCTGTAAAAGAATACCACTAATAACATTCATTCAAAAAATAAGTCTGACCATTTCAATTTAAATGGCATTTTCAACCATTTATTGATAGGAAATTCATGACCATTCAAAACAGTCCATATTGGAAACAAAGTATTTTCTTACAACTGAAATCATAATCTAAATGCAGTTCAACAATTCCTTTAACAACAACAAAAAACAATACATCAAATATAGTAATTTGTTATGTCTTGGTATAGCAGACTAATTCGAGATAATTCTGATTTAGTGTCTACTATTTAGGGTTTGATATACCATAGAGTAAATTGAATTCGCGTTCGTTTCCACTACTTTCGTTAACAGGTTAAATGAAACAGAGTCTGCAACATTCTCAATTCTGTCTTGTCGGGAGATCTTTTTTTATTTCTATTTTAAACACAATACATACTTTTAAAACAAATTAAAGGTAAACTCGTTTTGACATTCATTATCACCACAGCCCCATATTTCTTAGCCATAGAATAGTACAGTTTTCACAACTTTTATTAAATAAATAGGGTTTATGATACCCTAATTCAAAGTATACTAATAAGAATTGATTAACGTTTTTTTTCTTTTTGCCACTTAATTCTAAAAGTCATCAATTTATATAAGCATGCAGCTTATACTGTAGCTGTAAATACTTGATTGGGATCTATACGTAGATCCATACATTTTATGAGTCTTTTTTTGGGGGGAGTGGAGGGGGGAAAATTCGAAAGAAGTACATATTGTGTTTTCTGCAACAGAACGACATTAAGCCTCTCGGAAATGCAATTTCTCTCATTCATGGCAATCACATTTGAGATAGGGTTTTCACTCTTATGGTTGTCAAATATGAAAACGTGATTAAATTATAATCAAAAGTACAAACGACAATATGATATATAGTGAAAGTACAGAAAAAAATATTGAGATTTATTTGGTTTTAAGAAAGCATGAGGGTTGGTATAAATGCCTGTTTCTTTTTTAACCTTTAGCCTTCTTGCGGCAAGTGATTTTGCCTTTGCCACCAGTGTAGACCAAGATCAGCCTGCACTGTTCAGTCTGTAAATCTTCAGTGAACACCCATTCAAATAATAAATGGTACTGTCCAAACTGAATGACAGACCAGTCGATTTTAAAAATTCAGCAGGGTGAAGGTTAAAATGGTTCACAAAGATCTTGATTCAAAATGTCGTATCGAAGCACATGTTGCTGTTATATTGCAGAATAAAATACAAATGTTTCTATTTTTGAACTGATTAAATATACATGGAAATCTAAGAAATTCGGGCTATGTTTCAAAGCTACAACAATCGCGCTCCCCAGCCGCCTTCAAATGTATTGGTAAAACATTCATCAACAAAATTAGTATAAAATACACAAAATTAGTATCTATTCAACTTGTGATTTATAAATTAACTTAATACATTAATGTAGCTCTTACTCGATGCAATTATATCATTATTTGCATTGTTAAATACTAGTCGAAATTTTTCTATAGTATCGAAGTACTAACAGTATATTTCTCAGTAAAGATTCTAACTGAAAAAAAATATATTCCTCTTTAGATCTGAAAATCTTACTGGACTTAGCTTTAAAATTATTTTTCATGATATCCATTAAGTTACCTGTTGTCAGGGTTGTCGTTATCTGCAATGACCCTGAAACAACTATTTCTACTATTTTTCATGATAACCTTTAAGATATCTGTTGTCAGGGTTGTCATTATCTGCAATGACCCTGTAACAACTATTTCTACGGTTTTTGCTTTTACTTACTTTATATAAAAACTTTCTTAAAGTACAGTTTGAACCGCGCCATTGGAAAACCAACATAGTAGCTTTGCGACCAGCATGGATCCAGACCAACCTGCGCATCCACGCAGTCTAGTCATGGCCCATACTGTTTGCTTTCAAAGCCTATTGCAATTAGAGATACCGTTAGCGAATAGCATGGATCCTGACCAGAATGCGCGGATGCGCAGACTGGTCTGGATCCATGCTAGTCGCAAACGCACTATGCTGGTTTTCTCATGGAAAGACTTAGACACCGGTTTCAGTGATTTTTTTGTCCTGACTTTAAAACATTATTGTACGTCACTATATATTTATAAAAATGTAAATATTGCGACCATAAAGACCTTAGTTATAGTGATTGTACATTTTTAATAAAAGGTAAAGTCTTTCCATCGATAAAGTACAGTAAAGTAAATATTTTGGTTACAAATGTCTGATAAATAAAGTACAGTAGTATTATTCATATCAATGTCTACAAAATAAATGTCTGCGCAATTTGCATAAGAATAACATAAAATGCAGCATGGGTCCATTGAAATTATGGCAAGAATTTTGCAGTAAAATGCGTCTATTCAACACAGATAATACAAACAAATTATTATGTAATAATGTCTACATTGGTCACTATCAATGTTGAATATATAAGCCGTGCCATGAGAAAAGCAACAGTGCGTTTGCGACCAGCATGGATCCATCCGCGCAGTCTGGTCAGGATCCATACCGTTCGCTTTCAAAGCCTGTTGCAATTAGAGGAACTGTTGAAACCGGTGTCTAAGTCTTTCCATGAGAAAACCAGCATAGTGCGTTTGCGACTAGCGGATGCGCAGGCTGGTCTGGATCCAGGCTGGTCGCAAACGCACTATGTTGCTTTTCTCATGGCACGGCTCATATGTGTGACACAATGCTGTGGGAAATTTGCAATGTTCCTGGTATTTGATGATATTAATCTGTTTTTGACACAAAGTGAAATGTTTATTTTGTGTTTTTCTTTAACTGTACATGAATGATTGTAACTCAGTGACAATGACAATGGCACTGACAATGGCCACCGGCCAATATCAAACAAATACAGCAAATATGATATGAATACAACACTGATATCCAACAACGGTTAGAATGCAGTATTACAAATCAACTACAATTATCAATTCTAACTACAGTCAAGATTGGTATAAAGCTAAAAGACATACAACTACAACAATCAATTCTAACTACAGTCAACGATTGGTATAAAACGGAATATACTTAAAGACATTTATGATATGACTGCAGTGTCAGCTTGGCATGAATCTGTACAAAAAAAAGTGTTTACAATATTATTCTTAGGTATTTAAAATAAATAATGATTGTTAAATAGATTATAAAATGCTTGCTTCGCCTGGTAAATGATTTCTCTATGTCACCGATTCCGCCACAACAAAAGAATAAAATGCTGCTGATCTAATTTACTTTTTTTTTTTTTTTTTTTTTTTTTTTTTTTGTTGTTGTTGTGTTCTTTCGACTCCGCCAAAATAACATAATTTGCGGTTTATTTTTTTATTTTATTTTTTTTTTTTTGTTGTTCTTTTTTGTCTGGTTTCTGTACCTCTTACGAAAACAACATAACGAAAACTGCAGCACGGCAGAACTAAGGAACGAAAATTGCGAATAATTTGAGACAGGCCCCAAACTTGTCATCGTCTCTGTTTTCTGTAGTGCGACACATATCTATTATAAAAAAAAAACGTGTTCTAAGAACAAATAGACAATTAAGACAAAACATGATCACATTAACAAACACAAATGGACATCGCCTTGAAACAAAAGAATTAAGCACATGCGTATTATATACATGAGCATAGTTTTTGTTTTACGGATCATTACTTTTATAACCATTGAGTGTGTGAAGGATTCACTTGGTGGGGACAGCCTTACCATGCTTTGTAACTTTCAACATGGTTGAGAGATGGAGTGAGGGTCTTTGCGCAATCAACAAGTTTAAACTTCATAGTTGTGCGTAATCTGTTGACCATTCCAATATGGTCCCTCCAAGTGTTTTTCTCTTTTATTTGTTCTGATGTCTATGTTTGTATTTGCCGATGTAGTTTGTGAATTGTGCATGAATATGTTTTATGTACATATCCATATTTTACTGCAGCAAAATTACGATTTGTGGGGGCTGCGCACTTGAAGCATTGTTTTTCCTCTTGGATATTTATATTTGATGATTAGAGACAATAATAGCAAATTGGTGTGTAAACTATACAATACTATAAAGATCAGGATGTGTGTAATGTATTTCAGTTATGGGTAACATATCGGGTTGTTTGTTATGCAGCTATGATAGTTATATGTTCTGGAACGGAAATGGAAATTTTAGCACGCCGGGATGTATAATAAATATTTATAATACAGTTAACATAACATATCGGGGTGTTGTTGCTATACTTTTTAAAAACGTTACATTGTTTCAGTAACATCTCAAAAAGTACAGGTCTTGCAATTATCAGATGAGAATCTAAGCTTTTTGTATTGTATTTCTATGTTTTGATACTAACCCGAAGTCTTTCTTTAACGATTTACTTTTGTATGTTTATCATTGTTCACGAAGTAACTATAAACACTGGTAGCTGTAAAGGTTTTCACATTTTCTTAAATTTTGGTTAGCACCACATTCTTTTCTTTTATCTATATGCTTATATCAGTAAACTTTTATAATACATATACACTTTTAATGACCCTAGATTTCTGGTTTGCAGTTTATTAAACTTAATTTGTGCCATGTGTGTTTTATGTATCTGCATTAAATTATGTATGGCGATGGTCGCGGGCCATTTTTATTATTTCGTTTAGTTTTAATTTGTATATGACTCCAGTTTTCGTGTAAATGTAATGTTTACTATTTAGGGCTACAGAGTTTCAACCAATCAAATCCTTTGTTTTAATTTTAAGCCAATAGCTGCAAGGCTTACATATATTTATCATTGCGTCATTCTCGAACAAAGGAAAACATGCTTAAAAAAATTTAGACCCACCTCCTCCCTTTCTTACCGCCGATCTCCTTTTTAATTTTCTGTTATATTCGACTGTTTGGAACTCTGTATATGCTTTATCTGTGCCTTTTTTTTGCACAGTTTTTGTAAAAACCATGTTGCTTTATTTTTTGATATTCTTATATAACAGGCGGGGCGTTTTTTCTTTGCCCAGTTTTGTTGCTCTTTTAATTTTTGGTATTTTCATAATAACATGTGGCCTTTTGATTTTATGGTATTTTTGTAATAAATGCCCATCACGCAAAACTTTCGTTCTTATGTATCATTGTTATGCAGCTCTCACATAGGCATATATATTCTTTATTCCAGTGTGCGTAAAGCACATGTTACTTATTATTCACTAACTTCTGCTATTTTTTTACTATTGCTACTTCTTTTTGGTTCTACATAATGGTTTCTAGTCAGCACACTTAGTCAAATTATTTTCACACACCGTTTACCTTGCCCTCTCTCGCCTCTTTGGTTGGACTGATTTTGGACCTTTGGCTTGTCCAACTTCATGTCACGTCATGTAATACATCTTGTATTATTTTTACTGTTTAATATTTAGTAACTTTTGGTATCAATTTTATGCCTTTTAATAAATCGTCTGTTCAATCCAGCTTATATTATGCGTGGTCTTCCTTTGTCGTGTCATAAATAGAACTGCAGTGGTGAGAGAGAGCAAATATAAAATAATAATTTATGTAGTGTAACGACATAAAGATATTTATATTTGCTAAGTCAGTATTATATTATTCAGGGTAGTACCGAGCAGGTGGCTTTAAGTCCTTTTACCTATATACGAATTTGGTAGTCTTAGACCTTCCAACCTAATTAATATTTCTGCCTCGTTTTGATGTCATGGCGTCCCTTGCAACAGAAAGAAGTTTTTACCGAGGATTTTAGCTTTTCCTCGTTCTTCTCCACCACCCACTTGCTTGGTCGCCTCTATTACATTTTCACATTAATACGTATTTTCGTGTTCTTCTGCTCCCACATTTTGCAAAGTTATTCATTGCACATTTCAATTTAACATCGCAATCAGAGTAATGTTTGTACATTGTAATGTAAACCAAGAAAGTTAAGGGGTGGGGACACCCTTCTGTTTGCAGCATTGGGAATCAACTACCTCCCCCTTGCTGTCCGAAAAAATCGCTTTTGGCTTGTCCATCTTCATGTCACGTCATGTAATACATCTCGTATTATTTTTACTGTTTAATATTTAGTAACTTTTGGTATCAATGTGTGCCTTTTATTAAATCGTCTGGCTCTACAGGAGTCAGACATGTTCAATCCAGCTTATGAGTTGTCTTCCTTTGTCGTGTCATAAATAGAACTGCAGTGGCGAGAGAGAGCAAATATAAATATCTTTACATAAATCTTGAAAGAGTATAATGCACTGTTTAAGATAAAGCGCTCCAGAATTAACTGCCATTTAATCTTGAGACATTTACAAAGTCAAAGGTCTTCATTCAAGCAAGTGTAGATAATATTGTATTACCTTTGTATGATAGTCCTTGGGAAGTCATAAAAAGCCTTTACCGGATGTTTTGCCGGAAGTAGAAGAAAGTTCCGAATGGATTTGAACCGAACATTAATCTGAATTTGCCTGAGAGAAGTCATGATAATGGCTTTAAGGTAGGGAATCAATGATATCTTCCAGTATCTTATGACAAAGAACTAATGATCTACACTGCTATTTTTCTTTGTTTTTCCGGAAATATAACATACAGATATTTTATTATTGTCATTACTAACCAAAATAAAGTTAGCTTCGATGCAGATTCATATAACTGCACTAAACGTTGGAACTGGTTCAACACTGGTATAAATAGTCTCAAATCCCTGTTACCATGTCTCATAAAATCAGTAGTAACTTCACTTATCACTTATCATGATATTCTATATCGGAAAGTTCACGGGATCACGATGATACAATAAATGTATTTATTATTTAATGTATATTTATAGTCAATTTCCATTGGTCTAGATGTAGTCACATGATCAATGATAGAAAGTCACACTGACTCGAAGACGGAGTCAAAAACACATATTGACCTCTAGCTGTGACCTCATCACGGTTTATCGTCAAAACTATGCGACGTCGTACACAATTTACCACGATAAATTACCAAGAGCTGCAGATATTTTTATTTAATGTTTATAAATATAAGTAGGCTAGGCTACATTTAATTCAGAAACAATTACTGCCTTTTAGATTCAGTCGGTTTGTGGATTTACCGACCTGATAAATCCACAAATCGACCTCACCAAAATTAAGGCAATAATTGTACAATGTACGTAACTTGTTGCAAAATGCTGGTTTTAATGATGTTTGGTTATACCCAGAATCTGTTAATATTAATTCTTTTGTACCATTTCTTACTACCCGTCTTCGGGATATATATATTTCAGAATGGCATACTAACGTTTCTTCTTGTTCCTCGTTATTTTTATATAAACAATTAAAGCTTGATTTTCAACGTGCTTGTTATTTGAGAATTATACAAAATCCTAAAATGAGAAATGTGCTAGCGAAAATAAGGTTAAATTCACATAATTTATTTATCGAAACAGGACGCCATAGAAATATAGAAAGAAATCAAAGGAAATGCTGCTTGTGTACTTTAAACGACATCGAAGATGAATATCATTTTATTTTAATTTGTCCATTATATAGCGATTTAAGAAAGACATATATACAAAGATATTTCTATACAGCTCCCAGTATGTACAAGTTTATTGTTTTACTCAACTCGGATAAAAAGTCAGTGTTAAATAAATTAGCTACGTTTTGTACTAAAGGTTTTAAACTTAGAAATGATGTACTTAACAATTGAGCATATATTGTGTATTCCAAGTTAAACACTCTCATACATTGCATGTACGTTTTTGTTTATGTTCTTATTATAATATTCCATATATAGTCTGTAAAACTGTAAATGTATATTGTAAATGTATATTGTCATCATCATTTATGACGATGAGCTGTAAATGCTTAAGTCGAAATAAAGTTTCTGTTCTGTTCTGTTCTGTTATAATGCTAGGCGTTGTGGCGAAAATGGCATAGTATCCTATGTTGGCAGTTGTTTGTTTTAACAGTTAATTATTTCACTTTCTAAAACAACCAGATTTATGAAACTGTATCTACTCGGGTAGTAACTGTACTGAACTTCCTTATTTCCATAACAGATGTATACCACTTCCTTGGGATGACTGCCGTTATCATAGCCTGCTTAGAAATTTAATCAAATTTGCTATTCATACTGAGTTTTAAAAATGTAGTCGTTTTTGATATTTTCTGGTCCTTTTCAGTTTGAGATAACTTGATATACCGTCCGTAAATCATCCTTACGTCCGTCAATATTTTCTTCAAATGTCATATTTTTGTTGGTGTTGATGTAAACTAGTATCTTTTTTATGACTTTAACGGCTACGCTTGATTGTACAGGCCACCAGAGCTATATATAAAAATAGTTCTAACGGCAACTGCTGCATAACCGCTGGTTAGATTAGGATTAATTTCATAGAAATATTCCATAATAGAATCAAAACAAGAAAATTCAAAGAATTTCAATACCTCAACAAATATTATATTTTATTTCATTTGTTTTCGCGTTAACAATATATAATATTTCAACCATCTGAATGTCAACCAAGGAACATGAGAACTTATTTCGTGGATGGGTCGAATTGTTTAAGAGGATTTGAATACTTCTAACATTAGCTCCTGAACCAATGACTGCTTGATAAACTATTTCAAAATTATTTGACTTTTAGTAGATTGTTATCAAAGAAATATGCCCGTGAAAGTATTTTGGACATACGCGTTATGAAAATGTTGTTTGGAGATTAAGTTTTGTTTTTATCTCTGGCAGCTATGTCTTTGACGAATCGGAATAACTGACGGTTTAACAAAGAAACATCAACGTAAAGTTATTCTTTAATCCAGCAGGCCATTCCTTAGAAGTAGATTTTGAAAGCTTCCTCTATATACACTAATAAAAACGACATAAAACATGGCCAAACTTTACAATACACAATTGAAAATATTTGAATACACACCCATGTTAGCACTAAAACTTCAGCTAAACGTTCCTATATTCCCGCAAGGCTTTTTACCATCTCAAATTATTCTTTGTCACGATAAATAAAACGCGGCATGATTATACGTTATTTACTCGACGTATTTACTTAAGAAAATTGGTTTTCATTCATGGCTGCAGACGAAATATACAATCCCATGCTATTTCCCAAAAAATAATCATGTAAGATTGGCCGCCCAGTTTCGTTCGACTCAAACACTACAACTATTATGAGTCATCCAAATGTATTGCAGCAATAATGCTACTCGTTTATTATATTCTCCGTTTGGAAAAATATGTACAATGTCTATAGTCAGAATTGTTTTTCCAAAACAAAAACAAGAAAAAAAAATAATTCTTCTATAATACATTTATTTGACAAAATAGAGATAATTGAATATCTGAATTCATTCATACATATTCGAGTATACATACATTCATAAGTCAATAATATACGTTTAAGGTATTTTATACTTAAAAGTATTATAATTGTTATACCTACACCATTCAGGAGTGTTCAAACAATGTGGGATGTAACAATAGCTTCTACTCATTTAGTACAATGTACATTGCATTCTGTAATAATGTTCTTAGATGAATATGCATGTAACCTTTTTTCTTTCTTTTTTATTATTGTTATTATTTTATTTTCAGCAACAGGTAACATAACATGACATACAAAATATGAAGGTTTTTGCGATCAGCAATGCATCATATCGGTACTAGATATAAAATAATTCAGTTCATATATCATATATATATGCACCTACACACCATGTAACTTTTTTGAGTCCTACTAGATGTACATACAATTTATATATTTCATATTATTTCCTCCTCTTTTGATCATTAATGTCTCAGATATTTGTTAGTTGGAATATTTGATTAAGTTAATAAAATGTATTTCTGAATTCTATGTTTACAATTGCATCCTTTTTTGTCCTAAATTCATAAGACGCTGCATGATATAAGAAGTAGTCATTTTAGCCATGTATTTAGGCAGATTCTTTACATGAACAAATTTATCTGTTTTTACATTAATTAACCTTAAATATACCGACGAAGCAATTGTATTTAATGTCCTTATGGCAAAATTGAACTACATGGTCATTAGACCACTCCAAATTGATAAATAGTTATTCAGATTTTTTTTAAAAAAAAATGTTGGAGCGAGCAGACGAAGCTTTTAGTTTTTTTTCTCGCTTTTGACATTTCGACAGGCGGGTACAGTTTTCACGGAGAGGGTGGGAAATGCTTCATATTTTAGTACTTTTTCTAACTTTTTAACTAAAAACGTTTCCAAATGATGCAAATAGGTAGTATAAACAGGTCTACCAAAATAATATATTTGCCAAAACACTGTAAATTTACAATGTCTAAATTTACAGATTATTTGTATGAACAATTATATTTGTCCTCAAAATCGCAGCTTAAATCAATTGTCTTGCTAACGGTATGCATCCATTTTTGTTGAATTCGTGTTTTATTTGTTTTTTTTTTTCCTTTTTATTGTTTTATTTCTGTTTGCATTTACAGGTGAAATCAAGTCAAATACGTACTTAGAAACTAATGGAGTATTTCGTCATCGAATATTCTATTATAGAAAATAGTTTGTACCCAAACTGTCATTTTGTCAAATGCACGAGCAATGATCTTATTCTTAATGATCGAATGCTATGTCAGTATGACAGTACCTTATTTAAACATGTCCGTCTGCTATCATTACTGGAAATCTGGTAAAAGATATGCTGAAGTTAATAACTTTATGGTGTCTTGGATACATGTACATAGAGTTCCAACAGCCCATTTCACCATATTAACTTCAGGATATCTTTTACCAGATTTCCAGTTATGATAGCAGACTGACAAGACTTGAAACGTTTGGGGTTTTTTTTTCGAAATCAACAGACGGGTAAGTGATTCAAAATCGGCTATTCTGATTATTTTTCTACGATATCAAAATTAGAGTAGACATTGTTGTCGGTCTTCCTCTTGTAAACAAACATTTTTCTCTTCATTTCTATGTTCTTCAAAATTTTACTTAGAAACTATGTATAGAAAAACGATGTTTTAAAGTTATTAATACACGGGAAGAGGTTATACGTCCGCGGAATGACTATTCTGGCGACGTATAACCGATTTTGGGTGTATAAATTTAGGTAATACACGATTTTGCTATACATTATTTTCATTCTAATATGCCCTTAATCTAAAACAATAGATAAAGTAGCACCCTTTCTTGGTCGCAACAAAAACATTGACGTCATCGCACGTTAACGTGGCGTCATTTTATCGTAAGCGTGTTTTAACAGAAAGAAGCATATTAGAATCATATGTATTCCCTTAACATAATCAAAAGACTTCAATCACCCTTTTCAGCCTTGTACATTTCCTGATTTTTGTTCATTTCTTTAGTCTTTGTAGACATCATCAAAGTAAGATCAAAGTTGCTTGTAACCTTTAGTCTTTGAGAACGTCATTAAAAGAAGATCAAAGTTGCCTATTAACTTTCAGGTAAAAACGAGACAATATAAAATTCTAGTTTTATAACATGCTAAATGAAAGAACCATATTACCAACACGCGGGAAAATGTTGCTATTTCCGAGATTGGAAGCATTTTTATAAATGTATTTACTATCAGGACCCTTTGAATCATAATTATCTTAATTCTTTACCAACAATAAACCCAAACTGCAGGAAATATAATAGACAGCTTGCGTGATTGAAACGTTTGAAGTACCTAATTAACTATAAAGCTTAAGAGATCCAGGAATTAATGGTGGTTTTCATTCCTTTTTGAAAATTAAGATATTGTAGATAAAGTATTGAAGACCGTAATTTTGTAGCCAAAACCCAAAACGTCTGTATAACAAAGTACAACCTAATGAATCCATGATTAACCTGCTAAATTTCTATGATGAACTTGTCCATCTTTCAGTTTGGACCGTACCATTAACTGTTAAAAGAGTTGCTTACCAAAACAACTGACTGTAGACCATGATCTTGGTCTGCACTGGTCGCAAAGGCAGAATCACTTGCCACCAGCAGCTAAGGATTAAGACAAGTGACTGTTACTTTGTTTAGTTAATCCATTTGCAATAAAACAGGTATACATAATAGAGATTAATACAAATGTACAAAACAAAATACAGGTAGGCAGTGTACATTTATTATTAACTTACTTAGTGAATTTGATATTTGCTCGATTGGGTGATAAACTAAAAACAAACTATTGTAACTTGTTCAAGCTATGAATATACCTGTAGGTTTTTTTTACACCTTTATAAATGAGAGTTTACAAAGAACTCCTAAACAAAAATATTTGTGCTATATATTTAACCTTTCATTTAGTGCTTGTAGAATCTGATAAGCATTAGCGACATATGTAGCCAACACGTTTATTTGCCTGTTATCACTAGCTTAAGTATGAGTAGTATACCATTTTGGTATTACATAGATTAATAGAGTAGAATTAACAAATAAGCAAGGTCTTCGAGTTGTTTATCGTCTAATTTAACACGGTTTAGAGTTCAGATGCGTAGGAATTGAACCACGAGGGCGTTAGCCCGAGTGGTTAAATACTGAAGCATCTGAACGATGAACTGTGGTAAATTAGACGATAAATCACAAGAAGGCCTTGATTATTTTCATTCTGACATGCTCATTGACATATTTTAATAAACCGAGGAGTAGTGTATCGGACGTCATGAGGCAATTTGACGTCATAATTGACATCATAATGCTCTCTTACCGGTCCGTGCGTCAACCGTTGTTTATCGCAGAATATACAGAGCTTGATTTCCTTCTCTGGTTAAACTGGAAATCAAATCAAGCCAAGTTAGAATTTCTACTAAAAACACCAACTGGATTCACCATTAACATGGATCTTCTGGATAATGTTAATAATGACATTGTAATTTTACACTATTAAACTATGTAGTACCAAAATGGTTTTCCTTCAATCTTATTTTTCATTCAATATTATCCGCATTAATCAGCAACAATACATCTTAAATATGCATGTATGAATCAACTGTAGCTGGTAAGGGGATATTAAATTTTGACAAGGGTGCCAGAATGTCACAATATACGCCCGTCACAGCAAATTTGTTTACACTAGCACCTGTATTTGCAAATGGAATTTTAATTTTCTAGTTGTTTACAATGTTGTTTTTTTTTAGAAATTATTGTAATTCTTTTATTTTTCTAAGTCCACAAAAAAAATCCTTACCAGGTAGAGATACCTTAAAATACACCCAAAATTTGAAAGTAACATCAATGTTGTACCACAGAAAAGTGGTCTTGGTTTTTCCCTACGGTCAATTATAAAAAAGTTACAATGTAAGTTATTTATAGTAACAACTAAGGGAAGTTAATCTTTAAAGAAAAAAAAAAAAAAAAAAAAAAAAAAATCGAAAAAAAAAAATTACAAGTCCACACAAAAATCCTTACCAGGTAGAGATAGCTCAAAATACACCTCAGAATTGGATGTAACATGCATGTTGTACTACAGAAAAGTGGTCTCGATTTTTCCCTACGACTTGTAATGAAAAAGTTACAATATAAGCTATTTATAGTAACAGCAAAGGGAAGTAATTCAAAAGAAGGGACCAGTGCATGACACTCCGTCTCATGATGGTGTACAATTGTGCCAAGTTACATCAAAATCCCTCCATGCATGAAGAAGAAATGCTCCGGACAAAGTCATTCTTGTATCTGACCTTTGACCTTTAAGTGTGACCTTGACCTTAGACCGAGGGACCTGGTTCTTGCGCACGACACTCCGTCTCATGCTTGTGAACATTTGTGCCAAGTTGTATCAAAATCCCTCAATGCATGAAGAAGAAATGCTCCGGACAAAGTTTTCATTCTTGTATCCTTGACATCTAAGTGTGACCTTGACCTTACCCCTAGGGACCTGGTTCTTGCGCATGACACTCCGTCTCATGATGGTGAACAATTTTGCCAAGCTACATCAAAGTCCTTTCATGCATGAAGAAGATATGCTCCGGACAAAGTTTTCATTCTTGTATCCTTTGACCTCTAAGTGTGACCTTGACCTTAGACCTAGGAACCTGGTTCTTGCGCATGACACTCCCTCTCATTATGATGAACAACTGTGCCAAGCTACATCAAAATCATTCCATGCATGAAGAAGATATGCTCCGGACAAAGTCATTCTTGAATTTTTCATTCTTGTATCCTTTGACCTCTAAGTGTGACCTTGACCTTAGACCTAGGGACCTGGTTTTTGCGCATGACACTCCGTCTCATGATGATGAACAATTGTGCCAACTTTCATCAAAATCCCTCCATGCATGAAGAAGATATGCTCCGGACAAAGTCATTCTTGAATTTGACCTTTGACCTCTAAGTGTGACCTTGACCTTAGACCTAGGGACCTGGTTCTTGCGCATGACACTCCGTCTCATGATGGTGAACAACTGTGCCAAGTTTCATCAAAATCCCTCCATGCATGTAGAAGATATGCTCCGGACAAGGTCTGTGGACGCCGCCTGCCCGCCCGCCCAACCGCCCATCCGCCCGCCAGGGGCGTTCCCATAATACGTCCCGTTTTTCAAACGGGCGTATAAAAATTGCACCTAGATCTAGTCAATAAAATCACTAGAAATAGAAACAGTAATCGGTAGCTGTCTATACCTTCATACTAATCGAATAGTATATAATGTAGGAGGTGGTGTTCTGTGCTTGTCATTTATCTAATAGTCGTTTTACGTAGAAGTCCATTGGATACAACGTCAAAGCGAGTTTATATTACGTGCATGCTGTCAATACCGGTATTTGACGTAAATAAAAACTATTTCTCTTCTACTCTTGACCCTATCTTGTAGCGCATTTTCATTTCAAGTTTAAATTTATGCATCTTCCCTCACTTCTTATCTGTTAAAGCAGATTGTTAAAAGTCAGATATCTTATGTAAAATGATTTTTTGAAAAATATTTATCATTTATCAAAATGGAAGTAAGTAAATTAAACCAAATTAGTCTTACATGATCTATTATACTAGTTCGATAATATATTTTGTATTTTTTTCCTTCCGTTCCTTTTCCGTTTGTGACTGGAATGAACAATGTTAAATGGTTTAAAATTACTTCCCATCATCTCACCCCTCCACGCACAGAAAATTTCGTACCTAATGATCCTATTTCTTCAAAAGCTTGATACCAGAAACCCAACATTTTCTTTTGGCCTTATTTACACACAATATCATCTCCTATAGATTTCCCTCCTATACATACCAGTCCTTACATGTCTCTCATATACATACTGTACCCTTACATGTATCTCCTATACAAACCCTTACATGTCTCTCATATACATATACATACATGATTCTCATATACATACCCTTACATGTCTCTCCTATACAAACACTTACATGACTCTATAATACATACCCTTACAATTCTCTCCAATACACACCCTTACATGTCTCTCCTATACACACCCTTACAATTTTCTTCTATACATACCCTTACATGTCTCTCCTATACATAGTATAATACCCTCATAAATAATGCATCTTCGGATTAATGCTTCCTTAACATGCATATTCATGAACTCCACAATTAAAACGTCTTTGTCTAAAATAACATTATATATATATTCTCTTTTGTCTATTTAAATAAATGTTTTGATTCTATGTAAAATCACAAGCAATACATGTAAAGTGCTTTTCTTTTGTACATGCTGTATGTATTTTCATATATCACTTGCATTACAGGTGCATTTGCAAACATCACATTTAAAGTGTTTCCATCTTGTATGTATGCTCATATATCTCTTCAGAATACCGCTTGTATTACATGTGAATTCACAAACATCAACAGTCAGACCCGGGGCCAATTACTTTAAATTGTAATAAATTAAACTACAATTACATTGAGAAATGTCCAATTAAATTACAATTACCATTACATATAATTTAGCAAAGTAATCAATTACATTGTAAATTGTAATTAATTACATCCAATTACAATACAAAATGTTGTGCTTCTTACATGAACACAGTAGGAAAGTTCACGATAATTCACCTGTAAACTGATTTCAATTATTTCAAAATTAAATTATTTTAAATTTAAGTTCAAAGTAAAATGTGTGTTTGCGGGAGAACATCACTCAGTCTTTATAATATCATTGCAAAAGGATCTAAAAGTCAGCCCTAAATAAATATTTAATACATTGTCAAGCAGAATTCGGTTAGAGAAGATGCATGTAAAGTCAGGTATATCTATGAGGTCTGAATTTCTCTGAAGTATATATGATCATGGTTCTGTAGTATTTTTCAAACTTAACTTTGCACACTGGCCTTCCAATCCTGAGGTCGGGGGTTCGATCCCCGGCAGCTACTCGGGAATTTTCAGAAACGCTTTTCAGTGTTTCCCACCCAACTAGAGGTGTACTGGTCAGGAACCCAGGCAATCCTTACGTGTATCAGTGCTATACACTGGGCACGTTAAAGAACCAGGCTGTCTATTCGAAACGAGCTAGGCTAAGTTAGCTGGACATGCCTGTATCTGATTTCTGATCTCTCTGTCGTGGGGGCTTTGTCTCACTCTGTCCCTCTGGTCAGATCGCTCTGTGTCTGTACTAGTAGAGGATGAATTATGCGCCCTGTGTGGCTGCATTTGAACTATGTAAAGCGCCTTTGAACGTGAAATTGATCATGAAAAGGACGCTATATAAATCTGGTATAATAATAATAATAATACCAAGTATAGTGAAGTGTTTAATCATTTTCATTTTAAACATATATATTTAAAATTTTATTCTTACACTACAATGTTATCTGAAGGGCCACACTGAAAATAAGTTGCAAAACATTCATGAGCCATCCTAGAATATCTATGTCACTAAAACTGTAGAATACTCATAATGTCTATAATAATAATAATATTTTTTATCTTGTACAACTGTGGTGTCAAATGCTATGTTGTTCGTATCATTTAATACAACAAATTTTATCACAGATAAAAAATGATTAAACTAAATGCTAAGCATTTCAACTTTTGCTCCGATAAAAATGTAAATAATAATGATGCTTATAACAATTTCAAATCATAATTTGATCATTTTCTCCAAACCATAGTGACAAACATCAACAAAGATTACCAGTTGGTTCTAATAAAACAATTATATCGGAACAAAGGAGCTATGTCCAAGGGATTAACATCTATCACAATATTCTATTGTTTTTTTTTCACAGCTACGAAATGCAAATTAGCATGTTAAAGTGAAGTGTCACTGGTAATAAACGTATATATATACGTACAGTACTATTTGTTCAACAAATTGGATTAGCATGTGCCATGTAATTGGGAAGTAATTGAATTTTATGTAATTGTCAAATACATCCTAAAACTGCTCGGTAATTAATTAAATTACAATTAAATGTAATTGATAAATGACCCAATTACAAAGTACATTCAATTACTTCGGAAATGTAATTTAATTGTGATTGATTACAATTACATTTTTAATTACCCCATGTTTATCAACAGTTAAAATAATTCTTCCCTCCAATATGTATTCTCATCTGTGTTAGCAGATTACTGTCTTTATTTCTTGCATAATTACATACATGTATTTACAGATTTTATTAAATGTGAATTATTTCTCTTCTGTATGTTTTCTCACATGGTTGTTCAGATAACTATTTGAAATACACATGTAATGACAATCACATTTAAATTATTTCCCTCCTGAATGCATTCTCTGATGTAACTTCAGATTAGTTTGTATTACATGCATATTCAAACATCACACGTAATGCTTTTTCTCCTGTATGGACTCTCATATGTGACTCATTTTATAACACATATAACCACAAGTATCACACTTGAAGCATTTCTTTTCTGTTGTATTCTCTGTACGTGCTTTCAAATCACGGTTTTGATAACATTCATAATCACAAAGATAACATTTAAAAGTTTTCTCCCCTGTCTGCTTCCTTATAACATGCATAATCACATATATCACATTTAAAAGATTTCACTCTTGTGTGTATTCTCATATTCAAAAGATTTCACTCACAATGTGACATATGTTTTCTCATATGAAACTTTAGACTACTGCTTGAATTAGATTCATGTGTGGCATTTAAAACATTTTCTCTCCTGTATGTAGTCTCATATGTGTCTTAAGAATACTGCCTGAATTACATCTGTATTCACAGACATTACATTTGAAGTATTCCTTTCTTAAATGTTTTTTCATATGTCTCTTCAGATTACTGCTTTGATAGCATGCGTAATTACAAACGTCACATTTAAAAGATTTCACTCCTGTATGTATTCTCATATGTGTCTTCAGGCTATACTTTGTATTACCAGTGTAATCGCATGAATCACATTTGAAGCAGTTCTCTCCTGTATGTATTCTCATATGTACCTTCAAATTTCCATTTGAACTGCATGCATAATCACACACGTCACATTTAAAAGGTTTCTCGCCTGTATGTTTTCTCATATGTCTCGTCAAACTATAGTTTGTACTACTGGTGTAATCACATGTATCGCATTTAAAGCATTCTCCTGTATGCATTCTCATATGTACCTTCAAATCTCCATTTGAATAGCATGCATAATCACAAACTTCACATTTGAAAGATTTAACTCCTGTATGTATTCTCATATGTCTCTTCAAACTATAGTTTGTATTACTGGTGTAATCACATGTATCACATTTAAAGCATTCTCCTGTATGTAACCTCTTATGTTTGTTTAAATTACTGCCTGAATTACAGCCGTATTCACAAATGTCACATTTAAAGTATTTCACTCCTGTATGTATTCTCATATGTTCCTTCAGATTTCCATTTGTATAGCTAGCGTAATCACAAACGTCACATTTAAAAGATTTCTCTCCCGTATGTATTCTCATATGTGCCTTCAGATTTCCTCTTGAATAGCTAGCGAAATCACAAACATCACATTTAAAAGACTTCTCTCCTGTATGTATTTTCATATGTCTCTTCAAATCACTACCTGATTTACATTCGTATTCACAAACATTACATGTGAAGTATTTCTTTCCTGCATGTTTTCTCATATGTATCTTCAGATGACCTCTGTGATAGCATGCATAATTACAAACGTCACATTTAAGAGATTTTACTCTTGTATGTTTCTTCATATGAATCTTCAAATTATATTTTAAATTACTGGAGTACTCGCATGTATCACATTTGAAGTAGTTCTCTCCTGTATGTATTCTCATGTGTTTTTTCAGATAACTGTCTGTACTACACGTATAATCACAAATATCACACATAAAGCATTTCTCTCCTACATGTTTTTTGTTAGTAGTATTACATGGAATGTCAGTCTTGTACACTTTCTCTTCTTTGGTCTGCAGTTTCAATATAGTTTGATTTTCAGTATCTATACTTGTTACTTTACTTTTCCCTGATATATCCTGATCGCTACAAAAATTAGCATCGGAAATGACTTGTTTGTTGACATCTGCATACATCTACAACAGATAAGATATTACAGAAAACTTCTCATACAATATTATCATTACAAATATTACATATGATATGTGTACCAGTATCTGGATAGTATATTTTGGATATGCGTTTTAGTAAACTTTAACCTGACTGTAATAGCACTTTCCTGTTAATGAAATATTGATGAAAGACCTAATCAATACAACATGGCTTTTGATAATTATTAGTTTACAATGTGACCTGAAACAGGGAGACAACCTTTCCCAAATATTTTAAGTATCCATCGAGAAAAAGTTGTTTCCCCTTGTAAATGAATGCCATTTGTAAAGAAATAAAGATAAACAATTGCTAAATACTGTGTTCCACCTTGTTTTGTGAAATTTCAACACTTGCACGCTATTGCAAATGCATCAAAACAAACATGTGTAACAGTTCTTTGAAAATGGTGAGTTCGTAAAGGCGTTTGACTGTCCGGAAGGGTTTAGGCAGTCCTTTTCCGGAATTCAATGCTTATATCCGTTTACTGACACTTGTTTCATAAAGTAATATACATGTTTTACACGCTGTTCAATTTTCATGTTAAACAACTCTTTTCTATGATTTGATGTTGTTTGATTTTTGTTTCTCAAAACATAATGCTAAGCCTTAATCCATTTTACTGTATTTCAAAATAACAATTAAAAGTAATTAATAAATTGCTTGTTTCATAACCTTTCCATTGATAAAAAAGTTATCAATATTATTAATGTTTTAAGAAAGTTTTGGCCGTAAGAAAACATCACTGTTTTCAAAAAAACATGGACGTTCAGCTTCTACCCACCCAATCACTGTCTTATCAGTTCTAAAAATAGAAAATAGGAAGTGGCTATTCCTACGGTCCCGTAAGAATAGCCTCACAGGTTATTCCTACGGCTCTTCCGTAAGAATAGTGAAATAGCCCTCAGGTGGCTATTCCTACGGCTCTAAAGACAGTTTTGTATGTCCATCTTGTATTGTATTGTACTGAATTAATTCAACTGGTATATTTTTGAACAAACTGTTTACTTTTGTCAATCTTTATTTATCTTCTCTATTTTTATATGTCTTATCACCGAGACATGAAGGGAACATACAACGTGTAACATGATATTCAAAACATGATGTAAACATGGTAAACTTAAAATAATGACATATTTATTGCTCACACTATTATCATTACATTAATTGAATTGATTGATTTGTTGCATATATCTATACATATATATAATACAATGACAACAATATTACACATAGACATAAATTAGCCTTTTCCATTATTCGAAATCACTTCCTGTTCTCTCGGAGTGATACTGAAAAGTAAACAATATGTTCGAAAATATGCCATTTGAATTAATTCAGTACAATGCAATTCAATATGGACATACAAAACTGTCTTTAGAACCGTAGGAATAGCCACCTGTGGGCTATTCCACTATTCTTACGGGAGAGCCCCCTTACGGAAATATTATAGTTTGCCGCGAACACTTGCTGCGATCATGCCGCGAATATCCGGCGAACATGCCGCGAACACTTTTGATACAATTGGTATAACTGTTTGCGGGATGTTCGTTTGGTGTTCACTTTTCACATGCAAATTAGTTTTGCCGCGAACAAGCTGCCGCGAACTTCCCGCGAACAAGTAGCTGTGAACTTCCCGCGAACAAGTTGCTGCGATCATCCCGCGAACTAGTTGCTGTGAACATCCCGCGAACTAGTTGCTGCGAACATCCCGCAAACTAGCTGAAAACCATCTCTACAGAAATTGTGTACAAAAAAGCATGTACAGAAAAAGTGCAAAAACCAATAATTTTAGTAGGAATCAAGGATATAAATTTATTGAATAAACTTGAACACTGAGGTTGTAACAAATTCAAATTGTCAATGTCTGAACTTTTTCATATCATATTTGGAGCATTTTAAACAAAGTTTTAATGATAAAATATGTTTGAATTTTAACTGTTACTTGTCATTTCAATAACAGTGTCAGAGTGCATGTATTCATTTCATCCCAATGTTTTTCTTCACACTGCTTATAAGTTATATTTATCACTACAAATCTGTCATAGTTTTACATATTAATTATCAGACTTATGAAGCTTAGAAATTGTCAAAATAAGCTAGTTTTATATTTCTTTTTAGATAATCTGATACAGCTCTGCAAAAGGTTAAGCATATCTATTTCATTTTCAAAATTCCTTAAGTTTACTGAGATATAAGAGTATAGATATCAAACATAAATTTTCTGACTTACCACAAAAAAGTATATATTCCTATCAGCCTCTAAGAATCACTTATGAAAACTGTCTGTAATGCACACAGATTTCCTTCTAAAACATGTCCAGAATATCTGGTTGTAATTAACTTATCAGACTCATACTGTGACCTTACAGATAATGTTACAAATTAATTGATCTGCAATTACCTGCTCTTATAAAAGTTCTTCAGTAACAGTTTACCAAAAGATTATAATCTTCTGAGTTCTTCTCGTGAACATGCCGCGATCATTGGTCTTCCTGCGAATATCCCGCGAACTAGTATCAAACCAATCGCGGCACGATCGCGGTAGCAGCGAATATCCCGCAAATACTTCCTGCGAATAGGTATGTTCGCGGCATGTTCGCAGCATGTTCGCGGCAAGTTCGCAGCTTTTTGACCATTTCGTAAGGGCCGTAGGAATAGCCCGTGAGGCTATTCTTACGGGACCGTAGGAATAGCCACTTCCTAGAAAATATAACAGATTTGTATACAAACACGATCTCTCCTACAGGGCCAGCATTCAAGTTCTAAAAACTCATCCTCCCCAAACATTTTAGCATAGCACGCCAAATTGCACACAAACAACACACACAAAGTCAAAACAAACAACTGTAGTACGAGTAGAGCACCACCATTCATGAGCAGAAAATTATGAATGACTTCGTCACAGATATTATTTTCGTTGAAACACCTGATTCAGTCACTTGTTAAAAAGCTTGAAATAATAAAACCATGAACAGAAATCTAAAAATAGTACCGTGAAATATATTAAATTAACCGATTGATTTGCAAGTCAAATTGTCAGCAAATGGTGTGAATAAATTAAAGGGAAGTAACTTTGAAAAATTCAGGAAGTTTCACGGGGTACGGATTCTGATTTGATCCGTACCTTTTGACAAGCTTGTTAGTGGTTTTCTAGGGCTACGGACCCACTTTTTTCTACAGATTAAGGGGTATTTACATTTCAGATGTGTTGAAAATGAAATCAAAAATAAGACCATCATTATTCACCTTAAACTTGGATCTTCATGGTTTACATATACATGGGCGTAGGAGCGAGTTTAACTTTGGGGGGGCCAAACCTTTTCGACCGGCGGTTTGTTGGGGGGGGGAGGGGTTAGCGGCAAGGTATCCTCGGTGCATTATTCATGACAAAGACTCAAAGCCTTGTACAGGGATTAATTGGGCCATAGGCCCCTCAAACCTTTATGTTTTAGCAATCATTGAGTTATTCTGATGATACACATACGACTGGGCACTGAACTATCTTAATCAGTCATATTATGTATTGTTCTAATTAAGTGTGCCATTTTTTTACATTCTTCTGTTGAAGCCCTGGACATACAATCAATTAGCACTGCATTTGTCTAATTGTGGTATAAAGTTGTGGAAATATCATTTCCCTTGAATGGACAATGAAAAACAAAAAAATACATAACGTTTACATGCGTAAACAGGCTTAATAGTTAGGCCTACATTGATTTTGCAGAGGCTCAAACCAGAACTGTAGTGATTGTGCTCAATGATATATTATTTTTATAAAATGTAAACAATTCTTGGCGTGGCGCGTACAGATTTCAGTAGTCACACTACGGAAAGAGACATTTTTAGTCAGAATACAAGGGAAGGCCAAATGCAAATCAGAAATCAGGTTGAAAAGAATTATATGATGCTAAGTAAATGTTATATTAGACTGCAATTTATATCTCTTTTCCAGAATATTCGGGGGGCCAAACTATACTTTGGCCCCCCCTCTCCTAGCTTTGGGGGGGGGGCCTTGCCCCCCCCCCCCCCCCCCCCCCCCCCCCTGCTCCTACGCCTGTGATATAACAACGTCCACCCGATTGGTTACATTTTCTTTCGAAACGTAAATAATCGAGGAACATCAAATAAATCACAAGAATTCGAACTGGCCGTAAAATATTAAAGATTAAACAAAAATAATGTAACATATGAATAGATATAAAAGTAAATTAACTAAACGGAATATAAACATGACCATAAGACCACTCCAGTAACCTTAGCCTGGTGATCTAAAAAAGCAAATACAAAAAGAACAACGGAAAGCTTATTGCGACTTTATGAAGACAAAGAATTACAAAATTTATTTATTTTTATAGCTCTTTGATTGAAAACATGATATTTGACATTCCCTGACGGCAATCCAAAAATCAGTAAACAGAATATTCTAACACGACAAGCAAATAACCTACATACATGCAGAGCAAAATCTATCTCGGGTTATTCTGCAATAAACCACTCACGTGCAATGACGTCATCCGATCAAGGTGCGTAGCACGGTCGTAAAAATTAGTTACAATTTTTTTCTAACACTGTTGATACTAGTATGTCGTGTTAGAATAGAAATAATATGTTCCCATTGCCAAGTATGATTTATCGTAGCCGGAATAACCCGAGTTTTTTGTTCTTATGCGAAACAATATATCACTCAGGCCTACGGCCTTCGTGATATATTCTTACGCATAAGAACTCAAAACTCGGGTTATTCTACGATAAACCACATTTGGAACTTATTATTTCTTAAATATAAGAACTTCGTACATAAAAAACTAAAAAAAAAAACTGAACCATCCACCATACCTCCATCTCATGAAAATGGCTTACTAAAAGCAGATACGACTGAAAAAGCTAATATCTTAAATGATCAATTTCAAAAAGCTTTTACCCCAGTAACAACATAATAAATACCAGACAAAGGTCCTAGTCCTTATCCAAAATGCCAGGCATAACCATCTCTAAAAAGGAATTACTAAATTATTGTCAAACACAAACCCTCATAAAACTTCAGGTCCTGACAAAATACATGCTAAAATATTTAAAGAAGGTAAACAAAGTATATCACCAATTCTCACTATATTTTTTAATTAGTCTCTTGCTGAAGGCAAAATCCCACTTGATTGGAAACATGCAAATGTGTGACCCGTTTTTAAAAAGAGAGATAACATTATCCAAATTTAAGATTCTTTTAAGTATTCATTTTTTCCTAGGACAGTGGGTCAGTGGAACATGTTGCCGACTGTCGCACACATAGCAGTCACAGTTGATTCCTTCAAAGCTTTTGTCACTGTGCCTGTCCTAATCTCTGCCCTTAATCTTTAAATACCGACCAATGTACAAAGTTTTATTAATGTAAAATCTGGAAAGTTTTATTGTTTTGGCACATGTACAAATCTGCTGTAAAACACAATAATTTTTTATTCAGCGCCTACACATAATCTTTAGAGTTATGAAGGAGTGTAGTAGTTTGAAGAAGAAGAAAATAGAAAAAGTGTAAACTTCACAGGTCGTTCAACACGACAAAAACGAAAATGTTGCAGGCTCCGTTTGATTGAGCCCCTGTTCATGGACGGTAGTGGAAATACATGCTACCGTCCACGCCCTCTAGCACCGGGTTGAGCAGAACTCAACACTTACACATGCTAAAAGTACAAAAAGCAATTTAGAGACATCCGCACATGTTTCCAAACGGCGGTGCACATGGAACCTTCAATGATATACGTCTTGTGGCGTGTAATACCATGAAAAGCGGCGTTTGATCCCCAGATAAAGTAATGGGTTTGCCTCAAACGAGACTTGAAACAATGGGCAGAACTAAACAAACTGGAATTTAGAAAGGGGATTTGAGGTTATGGAGCCTAGATTAGATTTTTGACCGCGCATGCCCTAAGTGATGTTACAAACTACAAGGCTTCGAAATTTCATTGGATTTAATGGTTTGATTTTAGTTTTATGTTTGAGATGTTGTTCAAAGAGTCTATGATAAAGTCATAACCCAAATTTAGCATTACCCAAGTGAAATTAGTATCATTCTGCAATGTCTTGTACAGGTTAAAATTATAAATTGTGTGTGTTTGCATTTTCAATTTCAACTTCAATGGGGGTAGATCTACTTGACAAAATCCACATCGTAGACATCCGGTGTAGAGTGAACTGTGTCGGCAAAGTGCATGTATGTATGTATGTATGTATGTATGTACATGTATGTATCTATACTGATTGACGCCCCTTTCGGGTATAACTAGCAGATGCGCGTCAAGGTCAGAATAAAAGTTAAAAGAATGACAGTAAGACGTCAATGGGAGATAGTGCTAGATAAAACTGTATTAACAATAATAAAATCAGGATAAAACAGGGTGTGGTCATTTATTAGTAGTGCGATGCGTTAACAGCCTGTCTGAAATGTGCAGGATCAGGCTGATTAACGATCAGGGGTGGCAGTTGATTCCATATGGTAACAGTGTATGGAAAGGAGAACTTGAAAACATAGATGTTTGTATGGATCTGCCTGAGGGAGTGGTCTTGCATATGACGAGTTCGTCTGTGATTTTGTAGAACATGAAAAGTCTATCAATTGTCCGTCTGTCCTCGAGTGTCTTCCAACTAAGATCATTTAACATGTTTGTTACATTATCATGGTTTGAATATTGACCCTTTACCCACCTGGCTGCTCTTCTTTGTACAATTTCTATCTTTTGTATGTTTCCCTCTGTGTGTGGTGACCATACCATAGAGGCAAACTCTAATTGTGGTCTATCTAGAGTTTTATAGGAGGTTTCTTTAATGTTTTGGTGTTTGACTGGAAGGTTTCTGCGTAGGAAACCCAATGATTTGATTGCATTGTTTGAGAATTTGCTATGTCAAAATTATATATGTATACTTTATATATTCCACAGCAGGTGACACTGGCTACCCATGTCTGTGAACAAGTTGTTATTGCACTACACCTGTCGAATAGTCTCTATGACCAACATGTATTTACACTAAGTCTGTAGAACCAATGTCCAGTTTAATAGTTTGCAGATGGTACAAGCTGGACGGTCGTTTTGAACGTCACCAGGCTTGCAGAAGTCACGCAGGATTCTGTTCCAACGAGTAACTGTCTTTGAGAAAAAGGAATGTTGGTAAACATTGATCCTGGCTTGGTATGGAATATATTTCAACCAATGACTCCCTCTGGCAGATCTTACTTAGGACAGTTACCGGTATGGCGATAAGTCCGTTCACAGTCTTGTACATTTGTATGCAATCTGTCCAAAGTCTGCGTTGTTGTAATATAGGCCATTGAAGATTGTGTTTAAGTCCAGTCATATTTGTTGGGTTTAAATGGCTGTATGGCTGATTCAGTATCCAGCGTACTGCGTTTCGTTGCACTTGTTCAATTTGTTTTATATGGGCTATTTGCTGGAAAGTGTCTAGGGGTACGGATCCGTACCTCTAGAATCTGATTCTTAACGCATTCCATTCACGAATCAGGATGGAACGTACAGGTCTTTGTGTAAATGTGTTCAGTAACATGATCATGGTATATTTCTGTTATTCCTTAATTCGTATCTATTATGTGTGAAAGAGAAATAAGTTTACACATTAGAATCTAGGGAAAATGTCATGCTTCATTTTATGGAATAGTATTAATTTAGGTTTCTTTCTTCTGCTATGTAGAGTTTGCAATTTCAAGTCCGTATACAGGTGGTTAATGTTGCAAAACTTTGTCCCGCCGGTAATTATTCCCGATGGTTCATTTTGTACCGATTCTAATTTTCGTTACAGTTATACAGAAGCACGTCATTGAATGCAAGAATTGGTCTAGCTAAAATATATACATTTGAGGCGTTCGAGTGATTGTCTCTTGACGGTAAATTCCAATGACCTTGATATTCCTATTTACCATCATTTGAAAATGTAACTCTTGAATGCTGATGTTCTACAGCTACTTTTATGACAATATTGTTCATAGATAAATTATTGATATGCTTCGGTAGGCCAGTGGTCTAATGGTAGCACGCTTGACTGTCAATCCAGAGGTCCGGGGTTCGCATCCCGGTCCAGGCACTGGAAATTTCTGAAATGCTCTTGGGTGCCTCCCACCTAAGTAAGAGGCATGTACTGGTTCTTCCCAGAAAAGACGGCTTCGCGTGTATCGGTGCTATACACCGGGCGCGTTAAATAACCAGACTGTCTTTTCGCAAAGAGCTAGGCTAAGTTAGCCGAACAAGACTTATCTAAACAAAAGGATATCTCTCTATCTGTTCTGGGGCTTTATCTTACTCTGTCCCTCTGGTCAGATCGTTCTGTGTCTGTACTAGTAAGGGATAAATTTCGTGCCCTGTGTAGCTGCGTTTGCTGTATGTGAAACGCATTTGAACGTGTTTATCATGTAAAGGGCGCTATTTAAATCTGGTATAATATAATATATAATGCTTGAGTTTAAGGATTACAGTCAACCATCCCTGTTTAGCTTGTAACGTAATTTTCGAGGTTACTGTTACGTTGAATTGCGACGTCTTGTGAGTCGTCTACTACCAGGCGGAGAAGTCCAATGATCAAAAATACGGCCCAAACTATTTAATTCCTCCATGTTTTATTTTCAGCTATCTAAGACCAACATTGCTTTCTATTTTCTATGTATGATGTTACTCATATTCCGTAAGACGATGATTTATATATTAATCCAACGTTCCAAGCACGGTCAAACGTTTTTTAAGTATGGCATAAACAACTCCAGTTTAACAGTGAGTTCACGGATTAAAGGAATCTGCTTTTCTTAATAATATTTATGTTCCACGGAAGAGCATTTTTCCTTTTTATCCAAAACATTTCACATGTCAAAGGTCAAAACTGTTTGTTGGGCCTTTTTTTATTGATTTGTAGAAAGTAAGATGTAATGAAGATACACGTACCTGCACATCCATATATTTTACGCAGCATGTTAGGGCTTGAACATATACTGTCGTACATCAATACATGACCTTCGCTAGAACTATACTAGAATTCAAACTTTATCCAGGATGTACACCTCCATTTACATGTTTAGTATGTTTCTGATATAATAAGTTCGAACACTACCCGATCACCATCTATGAATTCTCTTCAATGTCTAGAGCTACCAAGGTATCCGATCTCTGTCCGACTCACAACTTTACATTCGTGTAGGGTTTATCTTTCTTTCCTTTTCATGAGGGATCATAATTTGTCGAAACCTTCTAGACTTATATGGTATTTTTCAAGAGCCAGGACGTCTTATATAACACTCAAGGATTACCTTATACAAGGTACCTTATCTAGGCCAGGACCTAGGGCCTATACATTTGCGTATACTATTGTAGTTAGTTATTTGAAATTTCTTTTTACGAAGGCGAAATAGCGCGAAATTTCGAGTTGATATATAAATATACCTGTCACTAATGTTCTGACGAATCTTTCCATTCATCCGGAAAAAACTCGTTATAATATTATAATTATTATGATATAAGATTGTAAGGTTTCATTTTAGTTTATGGCTTATCAGATCTAGTATAGAGGCTTTGGACAAGTTTATCTAAGAAATGGCGTCGATAGTTTCTTGTCTCGAATTTTGCACAGAATATGAAAGAGTTTTTTAAGGAATGTTCAGTTTTCAACAAAGTTTTAATTAGCATCATTATTTGACTGACTATTGAAATAATTGTTTAAAATACCCTCTTTTTCAGCATTCCGGAGCGGTTATATCATTTATCAGTTATAACATGGGTTATATAAATGATGGTCTCGAATTAGTTATTTTTAAGTAATATTGTTTATGAATTTTCGAACCACTCTTCCACATGAGTGAAATATGATTTTTTTTAATGGATGTACATATGTATGCAAGTTAGATACACACAATGGGCCGTGCCATGGGAAAACCAACATAGTGGCTTTGCGACCAGCATGGATCCAGACCAGCCTGCGCATCCGCGCAGTCTGGTCAGGATCCATGCTGTTCGCTAACGGTTTCTCTAATTGCAGTAGGCTTTAAAAGCGAACAGCATGGATCCTGACCAGACTGCGCGGATGCGCAGGCTGGTCTGGATCCATGCTGGTCGCAAACCCACTATGTTGGTTTTCTCATGGTGCGGCTCACATGGTTATAAAAACGTTGATCCATAGCATGTACAGTTTCATTAGACACTCTTAATTTGAACAGAAGCGATATTAGACATCAATTTCGCATTACCCCTATTTTAGAAATAACTATAACTTACAAGTAATGATACTTACATTCTCTGATCAGCATGATGGTCAATAAATGATAATAATGAATTAACGATCTTTAATAACTTTTCATAAATGTTCCAGCACTATGTGCTGCACAATGTGTTCCGGTTTGTTCTTTTTCGGGGTGGGGATGTTGTTGCTTATTTGTGTGTGTATTTTGTTTGTTTGTTTGTTTTGGGGGTTTTTTTTCTGCTTTTAAAAATTGGCTGTTTTACTTCTATATTGTGTGCTTCTGTGTCATTGTCATGCACGTCGGTCAATGATGAGGAATTTCGGGTTGTGATATTGTATTGGTTGCTCATAGCTTGGCACTCCATATTTGTAGTCCATATTGTTACTTGTAATATGGCACCTGTGCGAATTGAAGCGACGTCTCTAAATGCTACTAGCAGCTGCTTATATAAACAATGTTTTGCGATTTGACAGAAAATTAACATGTTTTACTTCTATATTGTGTGCTTGTGTGTCATTGTCATGCACGTCAGTCAATGATGCGGAATTTCAAGTTTCTGCGATCCGGTATGTGTTCTGTATGAATTATTAATTGCAATATGGATTTCTACTCTATTATATTAGTCGAGAAATATTCATCCAAACCTGGGACCAAATACAACAGATCTCTTTTTATCTAGTTCACCTTCAGTTGTATTCCTTCTCAGAAACACCTTACTATAATGTACCTAAACATTCAAAGTGAAACTCAATTACATGATAGATAAATAGTCTTATAAGCTTGGCTTACATAAGATATCGACAGTAAAGACCGTAAAGTTCCAATGTTCCTATATTTTCAGAATAGTTCGAATCGATGTTACAATTCATGATATATTCTGAAGGCCTCAATGTTCAATGTTGTAGAATAATAAAGCAGTTGAAAGTCAATAATAATTGCATATTATAGCGAAATGACATGCAAGATGAAATAGATGTTCATCACTTCCGCAAGCTGATAATATCGCCGGGAATAATTTTGAGCGAAATGCGATAGAAGAGACCGCCATAAATTGTACGAATATGATCGTTACGATTACGGGATGCTTTTATTACGGGTAACCATTTATCCGGTGCAGCTGTTATAAAGGGATAACAATGGGTAAGTTTCCAGTAGTGTTGCAAATATAGAACGAATACACAGCGAGTTCAGGTTTATTTCAATGTCGTTGGCTAATTTAGAACTTGTGACATATAAAACAAATAAATTGAATACATGATACGCGATAATCACAATAATAAAATCCCAGCAAACACCTGACGTCGAAACAACATTTAATTTTTTAGAACTGCATTTAACCAAAGTTTTAATCTTTTTGCGAGGTCAGGCTTTGCATGAAGTGATTATGATTCTAGCTCTTACGAAAACACATTTTTGCTTTTTTATTTCGATTTATATATTAGTGGACTTGAAAACTTCATATGTTATACATTTCAGGTGGATGTTTTAGCTGTGTTGAAGAAAATAAATAAAGATTAGAAGATACATATAATTGTGTTGATTATATGTTGGGTCACAAGTAAAATCCCAACGTTTAAATGCCTAAAATAGTAAATTGAGGGTAGAATGCAGTCGTAAACATGTTGGGTTATGGTTTGATTGTGGTTGGGGTAAGGTTGCCTCGTGGTTGGATATTGGTTGGATTCTCGACGTATTATGACGTCTAAAAATCTTTCAAATCCAACGTTGATCCGACGTCGGGGTCCAACGTCGGTACAACGTCAATACAACGTCTTTTGTTTGCTGGGATAGGATTTGAATACCATAAGCTATTTGTCAGTGTCAGGTATGCTAAACTGCCAGTTTGAAATAATTGCTTTACAAAATAAGACAAGACTTACTGAAATTTAATTTCATTGTTTATAAGCTGTTTGAATAGATATGAATGTATAAAGTTAAGTAAATAATGAAACTCATCACACTCATTACAGACATGTAAACTTCTATCTATGTCCAAAAATCTGTCCTTTATTTTTCAGTGATTAGTTTGTGGTTTCTGTATCTGAACTTTAAAAATTGGATGAGTTTGCTTCGTGGTTTTGCATTTTGTTTTGTAACTTCGCCGTGATGGAAGAGTCTATTATGTCCGTATAAGCAATACGAACTAGGTTAATTATTTACATTACAAACATTAAGACAAACAAGAATATATCTTTTGTCAGTGACTTGGTGGTCTTCAATATTACATTTTGCCAAAGCAATAAATCAAACGTTATCAAATCATTTAATAAATAGATTTAACTTTATATGCGATACATGGATATAGCAAATAACTAAGTCCGCTTAAAGGCGCTCGCTACAGTTTTTCCGGACGGGTCGATATTTACCCCAACACCGTGCCAATTTGGTTGTGTTTCTAATCGATGTAGCTCATTGCAGAGTTGGAGCGGTCTTCTGCGCATGCCCGGAAGTGATTATCTAATGTCGCGTACGGCAAAAATTCGCAAATTATTGTATGGTCGCATGCATTTAATGTATAATATGTATAATATACTGACTACAGGTTAGGGTAAGTATCACCATGGTTACAAAATATATACATTTAAAGTACTTTTAGTTCAAATTGCTTCAATCCGACATATACTGGAGTCTGTAATTTATGCCGGCGCTCCAACTCTGCATTGAGTCACAGCTGTTTCTAATCCCGTACCGTACTCATACCGTACATCCGTATTCGTAAACTATAGGTTTTGTTCAGAGAAAGGCGGAAACTTTCGTCGTTCTATGACATCAAAATGCTTCAGAAACAACTTAAAATCCGCTTATTAAGAAATCTGCCGTTTGATAATTTGATATATCTCCAAGTCATTTGCTCAAACACTGAAAGAGTATTTCGTACCAACCTGCGTTGTATAAATGCCCGCCACACCCCACCTCGTTGTAATTTGATTTAAGCGAAATTTAATATGTTGACCTATCAATTTTCTTTTTGTTTTAGATTAGGTAGACATAACCAAAGGTATGTGCAGAGTTTGATTAAATTCTAGTATGTGAAACTCGATAAAATAGCAGAAGTACCAACTTAAAATTGACAAAAATATGCAAAAATAGCCCTTGGGTCTGCTGAACAAGTATTCCTTTCTTTACAAAATCATTTTCTTTTGATTTCTCTGAGCATGTTTCAAATAGATATATTGTTTTCCGTTATAAAAATACTTAGATATCAAATTTATGCTGATTATTGTACTTTACTGAAATATATTTTAGGATTATAGAAATTTTGAAAAATGATAAAAATAGCACCATATCTAGGGGCAAATTAAATTGAAACAAAGCTGGTGACCTAGTATTTTTATTTCATTTTTCAATACATCATAACATGATCTTTTAATACAAAACATTTCATCAAAATCTATTATTGAGAAAAAAATTACGAAACTGTAACGAGCGTCCTTAAATTTATAAGTTATTACTATTCGACATAAACATAAGTCAGCTGCTCAAATTCTGTAGATATTCGCTGTTTGCTATAAACTGTTTTGTTGCCAGTTTCTCCATAGGCTATTCCATTCAGATAGTAATGCATTTTCTAATCACGCAATATAGCTATTTGCAATTGTAAATAATACGTTATAGGCCCTCTATTGTTGGATTTCTTTTAAATTGCCAGTAACTGTTTTAGACGGAAAATAATCAGCAGTATATCGATTGCTTTGACATTTAAAGTATTGTGAACAAAGTTGTTATTTCCTTTTCACCAAAGACAAAAAATGCAATTAACTGACATTCAGGGGACGTTCTATTCATTTTCAAACAAATGAACATATTTAGTAATTGCCTCGAGCTAGTTCTAAGGGTGTTCAACAACAATATATCATTAAATTGAAAATAAATCTTACTGAGAAGAGTTACCAGTATGGCGATGCACATTTCCTGTTCAATTTTTAAAGTACATTGTACTTGCCTTTATTCAGACACATGGTTCACAAAACATCACATTCTTAGCCAACATATGCCCAATTACATTGATAATGCACATGTTCTAATGAAATGAAAAGTATTATAAGCTGAAAATATTTTGATTGATTCATTATAACTCTTGAATTCTATTTCCAATTAAGTGATTCAGCATCGTATAGATATTGAACCTGAATACAACAATTTTGGCACTATTTTGCATTTCGTATTCGCACAAAGATTTGTGATTAACTTTAAGAAGCACTTTAAAACAAAATAATGTTCTGTAGGAGTTTGTTCTCAAAAAATAAATTAAACAAATGATGAAAAAGTTCTGCTGATACGAGGGCACTTATTTTTGTGTTACTAAGACAAACACGTGTCTGGTCACGTGGCAAATACATATACTGACTACAATTTCCATTGTGTATCCTAACTTAAGATTAATCGAGTGTAAGAAAAAATTAAAGACACAAAGAAAATGTAATTGATAACTGTCATTTTGTTGCACTGAATGATGTAATATTGCCCTAAACGCGTTTAACCCCCCCCCCCCCCCCCCCCCCCCCCCCCCCACCACCTTATTTGCAACTGGTTTTCTGTCTGTCTTGTATTGTCTGTTGCGTATGTTTTCTTGTTTGTTGTATGTGTTTTTGCTCCTCCTTACTCCCCTATTGCCTCCTCCTTTCCACTTGTATTTGCGCGACTTTTTGCATCACTCTCCCTTTACTTTGAGTTAGTTTATGTTGCTCCCCTTTATTCAGGCTAATGAAATCCTAAGGCGGTACACAATTGTTTTTTCCTACTTATATGGGTGTGATTGTGTGTGTAAGACAGTGCCTTAATATTTTCTATGTTATTTAAAAATTGTGTGTGGTTGTGTGTTTGATTTTGGTACATGAATGTCTGCGCTTTTCTGGTTTACGTTGTAGTGTGACTGTTATTAAGGAACGTAGCATTCCCTTTGTATATTCATCCTTGTTCATCTTTTCCCCTTCAAATTCCTTCCTCCCCCCCCCCCCCCCCCCCCCCCCACCCCCGGCACCATTTTACCACTTCCTCCCCCTCTATCTATATTTCACATAAATTAATATGTACTTGTTAGATGTTTGAAGCAACCCGTCTGTAATATTTTTCCTTTACAGCTTCTTTTTGTTGTGGGCCTACTTTGCAAATGTGTGGCTCTGAGGCTGTGTTTTAGGTGCTCTGTTCTTCCGAGAAATCTACCCTTACCTATTATCTTTTGGAATATGATATTTGATGCAAGCTCGTATTGATTTGTTATGAAATTCAGACACGAAGAAAGCTCATTAGAAACAAATTATAGCATAGAAACTTAATGTATTTCCCGTAACAGCTGATGACATGTTCATACGCCTACACAAGGCAAGACATGCTATCAAATATTACAAGTACGACAGATGATTATCAAACAATATTTGTTTGTCTGGTTTGATACAGATGTTTGCAGCATGCAAATATTTTAAGGCGGTCTGTTATTAAAGTTGCTTCTGGATTTTGTGTCCTCTATGGAATGTTATCAGCACTTTCTGCTGAAACTTAAATGTCCAACATTTTACCTCACCTGAGCACAAAGTGCTCGGGGTGAGCTATTGTGATCGTTCACCGTCCGGCGTCCGGCGTCCGTCCGTAATATCAGACTGAAATGAAATGAAAGTGATAATTACGTTACTGGTTGAACTAAATCAAACCGAGCCTGCAACATTTTCGTTTTTTGTCGTCTTGAGCGACCTGTTGAATTTTTACTTTTTCTATTTATATATAAACAATTTTTGCCATTTGACAGAATATGAACATTCACATAGCGCAAGTTTCTGAAGTTGGGTGTGCGTCCGACAGAACTGATTCTGTATGGTTATAAAGTATATTATTAGTTGCAATATGGATTTCCACTCTAGTATGTTAATCGGGAGATGTTCATCCAAACACACCTTCAGCTGAAAAGCATCTAGACATTCAAAGTCTTCTTCCAAAAAAAAAACAACAATATTTACGAGATCGAAGCTCAATCCAATGATAGATTAGTGTTCTCAGAAACCTGGCTTACATAAGATATCAACAGTAATGACCTTAAAGTTCCAATTTTCGCCTTTTCAGAAAACTTCGAGTCGATGTCGCAAATCTATTTGGGAAAATCTTACATCTCTTTCAATCTTACAATTTATGGTCCTTAGGAATCATGGATGACATTGTATTGTAGTATAATAACATTCCGCGTAAGTTGGTGCTAGGGGAAATGAGGGGAGTTAAACATTTCGTTACCTCTGTTTTTGTGTTTCTTGATTGCGTTCTATGCTACCAAAGGATCTTGTCAAAATTTCAATCTCATGCATTAGCCTATAGCACTTTTAGCACTTCAAAGCCTTGACACCTTTGATCATGATATGGTTTTTTATGAAATTAATATCAAAATAGGCAGGCCCTTACAACCCAGAAGGTTAATTAACGGTTACACCAAAGCAATCTGGGTCAATCAAATTTAATTTATCATTGATTTTCATAAAATGTTGTTATTAACTTAACCCCTAACCACTCACCCCACCTCCCCTACACACGTCCACACGTCTGAGTATTTCTTTTGAATATAATTTCTAGACTTTAGTAGTATTGATTTTACAGTGACAGGACATGTGAAATTGAAAGCATAAAATAGCTCTATTCACAAAAATTTTACCCAGGCTGTATTTTCACTTGCTTTTTTACAGATATAAGGTATATCAACAATGTTAGGCAAATATACGTAACACTGCTCATTTTGTCATAGTTATTTTCAATTAGACGAATATGATATTCAAGATGTAGCTCTAGAAATTGTCTTATCGCTGTGATGGAAGAGTCTATAAGTCCGTACAAGCAATCAGAACTAGGTTAATTATTTACCAAACAGTAAGACTAACAAGAATATATCTTTGATCAGTGACTTTGTGGTCTTCAGTATTACATTTTTCCAAAGCAATTAAACGTCATTAACTTTATATGCAATACATGGATATAGCAAATAACTAAGTCCGCTAAATTTAGCCATGTAAGTTATTACTACTTGACATAAGTCAGTTGTTCAAATTCTGTAGCTATTCCTTGTTTGCTGATCAATTTGTTTATAAGCTGTTTTGTAGCTAGTTTCTCTATAGGTTTTGTATTCCATTCAGATAGTATAGCATTTTCTAATCACGCAATATAGCCATTTCCAATTGTAAATAATACGTTATATTGTTGGATTTCTTGTAAATTGCCAGTAACTGTTTTAGACGGAAAATAATCGGTAGTATATCGAGTGCTTTGACATTTAAAGTATTGTCAACAAAGTTGTCATTTCCGTTTCACCAAAGACAAAAATACAATTAACTGACATTCAGAGGGACATAATAACCATTTTCAAACAAATGAACACATATAGTAATGGCCTTGAGCTAGTTCTAACAGTGTTATACAACAACATATTAAATTGAAAATTAGATAAGGCGATGCACATTTCTTGTTCAGTTTACACAGTACTTGCCTTTATTCAGACATATGGTTCACAAAACCCTTGTATTCTTAGCCACGATGTGCCCAGTAGCATTGATGATGCACATGTTTTAATGAAATAGAAAATTATTTTAAGATTCTTTTTAATTATTATGGTTTGATAACAAAGCCAACTAAAATGACACATATTTTACTTGTTTCATTTAACGTCAAGGTATGAATTCTTGAATTTTGTTAATGCAAACAATTCCAATTCAGCATTGTTAGATTTTGAACCTGGATACTACAATTTGGCGCTATTTCGTAGTTCCCATTCACACAAAGTGTTTTACTTAAACCAAAAAAATGTTCTGTTGGAGTTTGTTCTCATAAAGTAAATTAACCAAATGATGAAATGATGAAAAAGTTCTGGTAATACGAGGACACCTATCTTTGTGTTTCTAAGACAAACACGTGTCTGGTCACGTGACAAATACGTATATAGACTACACAATTTCCATTGTGTAGCCTGACTTCATCAAGATGAATCGAATTTTAGAAAACTTTAAAGACAAATTCAAAAGAAAATGTAATTGATGACTGTTATCTTGCTGAATACGAATTCATATTTTGTTAAATTGTAGTGAAAGACAACATAAGCAGTTTGATTTGGATATGAACTTTGCACTGCATGATATAATATTGGAATATGATACTTAATGCAAGCTCCTATTGATTTGTTATGAAATTCAGGCACGAAGAAAGCTCATTAGAAACAAATCATATCAGAGAAAATTAATGTATTTCCAGTAACAGCTGATGACATGTTCATACGCCTACACAAGGAATGACATGCTATCAAATATTGCATACACGACAGATGATTATCAAATTATATCTGTTTGTTATTTGTTTGTTTGGTTCTGTGTTTGGTTTGTAACAATTATTTGCAGTATGCAAGTTATTTAAGGCGGTCCGTTATTAAAGTTGTTTCTGGATTTTGTATCCTCAGTTGTATCCTCAACTGTATCCTCAATGGAACGTTCTCAGCACGATCTTCCTAATGAAACTTAAAATTAAATGTTCAATCAAAATTAAATGTTCAATCAATTTTATTATTTCTAATTCATTTCTTGACATCATAGGAGACACTGTTGACTACATGAGCAACATAACTATTATAGTTTGATTACAAAGCCGACTAAAATTATGCATGTGGCACTGACAAATGTCATACATACTAGTAAGGGCCTCCGTGACTGACACTGAAGTGGGCTTGACACCCCGATTGGGGTGTAGAATTCTTCATTTATGAAAGCCATCCAGCAGACTCATGGAAGATAGGTAGCTCTACCCAGGTGCCCGTCCATTCCTGGAACAGCTCCTAGAGGGGAGCATGGGGTCTTCTTTTACCACCAGAAAGTGGAAAAGTCGCTACATGGTCTTAAACCGTGTCGGCGTGATTCAATACCCAGCAAAAAAAAACACACAAAATTTAATACAGATTAGTATATTTTTAAAAAAGAGTCCGTAAGTTACGGTAATTGAGTCTGCTGTCACCAATAGTGAAAGAAATGGTTATTTGAAAATTGCCTGAGAACAGACTAGCTAAAGTATATGTAGAAGAAGAAAAGGTAGAAGGTTTGACAAGCAAAAATAAAATTCAAAAAAGTACGAACAAAATTTCAGGTTGTACTTTTTCAAACATTATGAGGAATCGATAAATTAAGTACTCCAGGTGGATTGCGCTTTAGTATTGTTATTTCATTGAACCGGAGTATTTTTCTAATTAAAATCAGGTTACCTGCAAACTATAAAATTTCAAATCGCGGTTACTAGTTTACACTTTAGTGTGAAATATATAGATGTAATGTGTGATGTGGAGACTGAAAAAGCTCGATGTCTGTCATAATCAAATAAAATAACGAAGCCACGCATTTTCTCACTTTGGTTATTGAATAATTTGAAATAATTAATCTCTAAAGAAACGAAACCACCAATTAACGTAGGCTGTTGGAATAGCAGGCGTTGTAACGTTGGTTAATAACGCACGCTTTTCATGGGTAAACGCGCGTGACGTTAATCGAAGTATGTCGAGCGTTGTAACCTCTGGAACGTTCCGTCCTAAGGGATGTCGCAGCCATGTGAGTTCATTACAAAGTGAAAAAAAAAACCGTGTCATACAGCTTAATCGTTGCTAGTGCAGAAGCAGTTTAAATATATTAGCAGAATAACTGCAAGGGGCATCTTGAAGTATCAAGATCATTGTGACCTCCTTCGTTGCGTCTTTTCATTACAGACAATATGTGTGATGACTTACTTATGAATATGTATGAGAGAAAATATTTGGAAATACAAAATAACGTGTAAACTCAGGTAAACATGTCATCTACGTTGGGAGACTCCACCGAAAGCCTATCTCGTGTTCCATTTCGAGCGCCCTTGGTAAACCAAAATATCGTTTCTTTAAAACACCTACACCTAACTAAGCTGGCTCGAGAAATATCAGTTTTGTACTCTTGATAATCTTAGTTGAATGGGTTTTATTGCTGTTTGTTTGTTTGGAGCTGACGAGATTATGAAACGCCCCATCGAAAGTTGGCGTTATTTTCGTTACATTGTTTAAATTTGTTGGGCAATGTCAGCAATGTCAGAAATATACATGTACTCTAAGTATTCAGCTCAATGTTAAATTCATGTACCTGCTCATGATTTCCTCGTGCAGCCCATGTGTGTCAACCATGTGGTTTTATTGAGCGAATTTTACACAGATCTATGTTTTAGTCGACTTACGACCATACTTTCAGAGCTTTTCTGACAATTAATCAGTTTTTGATAATACCGAGGCTACCTTTCAAAGAAAGGGCCTAAGTTTTGACCATGCTCGAATGTGGGGCGAACGCAGCAACAAGTCGCTGGACGTTTTAACAATACGTTCGACAATACTGCGTCTCGATCTACGTGTCAAAGACACGGGAACACTAAAGTCTTGTCGATAGGCCTCGTTAGGGTAGAATGTGTGTAACGTCAATACGGTAGGACAATTACATACGTCAACGCCATTTGCGTGACAGATTTGTGACGGCTGAATCCATGTCACGTTTAGTGGTAGGTAACCGTGGACGGCCTATAAGTCGATATAAAGTGAGAAATCGGCTTAGAGAACGGGAACTTATCTCCCGCAGGTCCTACCGTGCAACGTCACCGCCACCAACGTCTTATTTGGGCCCGCAACAATCGCGGTCAAAGTTTGCAGAACGAGTGTTTAGTGATGAGTCACGTTTCAACTTGTGGAACGCCGACGGATGTATCCGTGTCTACAGACGACGTCGTGCACGCTACGCTAAAAATGCATTCTGCAGCGTAATCATTACGGGGGGCGGACTTATGGTCTGGACAGACATAGATTTAAGTCTCGACTCGTAATCTCACAGTCAGGCTTTACATCGACCAGATATTACGTCCTGTGGTTGTCCCTATATTCCGTCAACGTCAAGGCTTAGTCTTTCACATTTCACGTATCGCGAACAACTTTTTGCACACGAACAACATTGACGTTTTGCCTTGGCCGGCGTGTTTACCGGACTGCAATCCGATTAAACCAGCCTGGGATTGCCTTGGATGGCGGTTACGTCAACGTCACCCGCAGCCTGCCAACGTCCAGGAACTGAGAGCAGCGCTCCACCAGTGTGGGCCAGAATTCCACGGTATCTGCTACGTAACTGGTGCGGGTCTATCGGGCGACGTCATGTTGCTGTGCTTGCCAGTAGAGGGGGCCACACGCACTACTGATTGTGTCAGTGAAATTCCTCTGACCAGTCTATTGAAATTCAGTATTTGAAGAATAATGCGAACATGAAATGCTGTCTAATAAACCATCTTTTTTTTTTAATCATCAGATCTGCGAAGGGAATTGTTCTTCACGATTAACAAAATAGTGTACAATGAGTTTGAATGAGGCCTTTCTTTTTCTCGTCAGTGTATGTAATTTAGTCTTTACTCTTTAGATGCCTTAGTAATTTAACACTCCTATGTCCATATTTGAGTCTATGGTTTTATATTCTTTATTCTCGTTTAAAAGGGCAAGCATTTTTATGGCAACATATTAGGAGAAAGCTTTTACAGTTACAAAAGGCCATGACAGACTGCCAACAGTACTGATGAATAAGTAACGTAATAGCAAGTTTGAATTGACGTCTCCAAGTCTATGTCTCAGTTTCCTACAAAGAACGTTATTGAATACAGGCTTGGGATAAATGAATAGTGTTCATTACTGAAATGAAATATGACATGCATGTGCTCTTCTAATGATAGCTAGCTGCGTTTTAGTGATAATTGAAACATTTTAAATATATGCATATCAGAATTTGTTGTTGTTCTCGGCCTACACTGATATTATCTGTAAAGATTAAATAAAGTCACGCCACTAGCACATGCTTATAATTATTATATTATTTACTAACATCGAATAAATGCCATGATCCAACAAAAAAGACAATACGAAAATTGTGCTACTTTAAGCTTCCGCAAATGAAGCTGTATAATTTGACTTCTGCTCAATCTGGGCTAAATGGCGTGGACGGTAGCTTGCATTTACGCCGTCAGTGAACAGGCTCAATCAAACCGAGCATGCAACATTTTTTTATGTCGTTTTTTGTTTACACTTTTTCTGTTCCATCCAACAGGTAATATGTTTTATTGTTATGACTGCTGAGAAATTCATCTTCACTGATAAATGCCTGGAGAACGTTAACGTCATCTTTGTAGACTGGCCATATATTAGTTTACGTAACGGGAAAGATATCTAGCCGTAAAATTAAGAGTTAAGAATTCTTAGCGATATCAAATTTTACTTTATGAATATTATTTTTGACTTGCTTTGCGCCTAATATAACCATGCAAGAATTGTACACCGAAAAATACTCAGTAATCAAAAAGTCTTACATATTTCTTTGGGCATTCAGTTTTTTGTTTATTTTTGATAACGACAGAAAATACAATGGTGAAATGAAATAATTCAGATTTTAATAATATTAAGGCCTAAAAAAAATTCTTTGTTTCCGGTAACATGCTGAAAAAAATTAGGGTAGGTAGGTCGGAATTTTTTTTTTTTTTTTTTTTTTTTTGAATTTTTTTTTATTAAGGGGGACTTTTCGGAAATTTTGTCAAAAAATGATTACAAATAAGGGGGTTATGCCTTTAGAGCACCAGTAAGTTGATTTCTAACATCACTGGCTATGTTTAAAGCATAAAAAGTGCAGTTTTGCATCTTTTTGTTAAAAAGTTGAAAAAAATATTCTCCAAGGCCATAAAAACATTTAGGGTCGGGCCAAAAATTTAGGGTAGGTCGGGATACCGGAAACAAACAATTGTTTTTTTTTACGCCTAAACGTCAAGTGATGGAGTATTTCCAACTTTTATTTTCCATGAACACGATTTCTAAAGCAAATCAAACTATTCTAACAGATATATTTTGTTATTACAAAATTCTATTGCCTTAAGTACTGAGTAATTTTAACACTTTGTACAGAGGCATTACACTTATTAAGTTTATGAATAATTTAAGCGAAATAAAAACTGAACATATTGCTGCTCAGGATAGCATCTTAATAAGAAAAGCAATTCTTATACGTCTTCACAAAGCTATTTTTGTTCAACAAAATAAGACAAACGAAGACATTTTCTATTGAATTCTAATTTTAGTACAAACAAAAATTTCAGGACAATTTGTTCTCAAAATAGCGTAAATTAAGTCATTGACTATTCAAAATACGTTTGACATGTTTAATTCATCTTAATAATCTATTAAGGCAATACACGTTTGCTTGTTGTCAAATACGATGGATCTAGAATATTGCATCATTTACACTTACCATGTTTAACTTGACAAAGGCATGTTTGCAAAATGCCTTTATGCCAAGTCTGGTGAAAGTTTCAGCATATTGGACTAAGTAATGCTTAGCACTAATTGAAAATGATTTAGTAGAGTGACTGAGTAGCTATGTCCAAAATTACAGTTCTGTTATACATATGTATATCTATAATTATGATATTTACATGGTAACAGTACTAGTATATCAGTAATTTTGATATTTTATACATTCATGTTTATAAATCTTTAATATGTCTTCCAAATAATCTTTTTATAGACTGTACCTGTCTGTATTTTGAAAATAGCAGACAGATTAATCATGAGGATTATTTTCGTAGATGTTTGCTTTCATTTCATTTTATAACTTGCTATTTATGGTAGTCCTTAATTTATATTGTACTTCGAACTTGTATTATATCTCGAAATCAATTATTAAAGTAGTATAATGTATGCTGTGTTTTTTTCTCTGATATTTCACATTCAGTAGTTTATGTATTCTTCCTATTTCTTCTACATCTTCTCCAGAATATACAAAAATGACACAAAGTAAAGTTATCTCCCTTTCTAACTTTTCAGGAAATGTCAGTGTTTTATTCAGTTGGAGCAGTGTTCGGTTGTAAAAATGTCTTGTGTAGCAAGTATGTGGTTCGGACGTTCTAAACTTTGAATGATCAGAACTTGGTATCCATGTACTAGCTCAGGGAATGGTCGTTTCTAATGACTATCTTCACACAGGCTATTTGACCGAGCATGTAAATGGATTAATCATAAGCCAATTAGATTTTCCTCATAATATTAAAGTGTCTAGGGTGTCCATTTTATACCCACAAATACAAAGTATATGGATTTTTACAAGAATCACGCCTGTTTGCCGATTCGTCCGTTCGTTCGTCCGCAATTCCTTTCAATCCGATTAATGGATTTTCTAATAACTACAAATGTTCATTATCATAGGAAAACTCGAATCGCCTATGGACCAGGTCAGTGGTCAAGGGCATATTTGAATGTTGGTAGTCAAACTGCTTAAAGCCCCCATTGGCGTGTGTAAAGGTTATTTTTAGAATATCAGGTACGAGTTTTGTTGAATACAGAAGTCAATTTAGACCAAAAAACATTGTCGATCACCAGGTATTTACACTCAAATGATTACCAGAGTATTTTTACTGAAGCAACAAAGTTTTCCCTTTTTTGTTTTTGCCTTCTTAAATGATGGAAAGAATAATGAGTCGTTTACCTTATAAAGACGATGGTCAGAGAGCACAACCCAATTTACTTGGTCCGTGGTCAAGTCTGGGAAGTCAAAGTTTAAATGGCTTTGTTTCAAACTTTTATTGGATTTTCAAATAATTACACGTAAGTGTGCGCGAGAATCACGCATGACCCTTTTCACTGGTCCCAGAGTAAATTTTATATTCGGAGGTCAAAGATTAAACAGCTGAACTTCATATCAACTCAAAATCTTCTAAAACTGACGGACGGATTTTCGTAAAATTGGCGTCAATTGTTTTCCTCATCAAGATCATGTGCAATCAGCATGACCTAGGTTAAAAAGTGGTGTCTGGGATATGTATCACTTTCAGTGATAGCTCTACTGTAGTTAAACAGGCACAGTCAGGTTATACAGATGAACATTGTTTGCATTCTTCCTCTTAATTTTCAATTTAAAACGATAATGAACATTTTTAACCGTAAAAGGAGAGGCGCCAAAGTTACGATAACGCCAGTCAGTGATAACGTGTCGCTGTTTTAACGACGCCCGAATGTAGTGCACTTGTTCTGCTTGGTGAACGGAATGACCGGGAAGCTCATACCTTTATTCCTTCGGAAGCGGATATACATTTTTTGCAATGTGCATATTCATCACTGTCCATCCTATTCATGCCCGATTTTTAAGGTCTCTTTAAATAGCCGAGATGTCATATTAAAATCCATTATAGTATTACAGGTAGAGTATAAATCCGATTATTTTGTATCCCTGTGATACAAATACTTTATGATTAAAATCAAATATTTCTCTTTATATATTGTCTGTTCGAAAATGGTCAAGGTGTGAAAATTAATATTATTGGGGTAAAATGATAAGTCAACATGGCTATACAAGTAAGGTTGATGCTAGGTTACAAAAATCTACGCTTCGATTTCGTCTCTTTTGAACTAAGCTTTAATGTCTACATTATTTTGTTGGTATCTTTAAACACACTTTGTTAAAAAAGCTGCAAGTTTACAAACGCAAACGTACCATTTAAGATATGATAACGTTGGTATCTCCAGATATCATTGCTTTCTATGGTGTCACAGATAATGAATGGTATTTAATGGAAATGTTATAAAATTTAACTGCGAAACGAAACTGAAAAAAAAAAGTTAAAATATTTCCGTTCTGTAAACATCCTCCACTCCAAAGTAGACACTTGGGTATTTCCTCCGCCAAACTGCGGTCTCGAATCGAAAATCTCATTACAAATACAGTGGGTTTTATTGAAACTAGAATGAGATTCTTGTTGGTAGCGCCACAAATCGTATTATTGAATTTTATCTTCCGTTCTTCTTAACTAAGGTATTTTGCACAGCTAAATTCAAAGAACACAGGATTGTGATATAAATTTCTGATCTGTTTTTTGTGGTGCTTTTGACATTCACAGCAGAAATGTTGTTTTATAAATATAAAAGATGTTATGTCTTGCGGGAGATGTTTGATACCCTACTGGACGTTACGCATTGCTCTTTGTTATGTCTCACGGGAAACATAGCTCATGTTTGGTGCCCTTTTGGACGTTACGCTTTCCTCTTCGTGATGCGCGAGACAAAGCTCATGTTTGGTGCACTACTGTACGTTACGCATTGCTCTTTGTTATGTCTCACGGGAGACAGAGCTCATGTTTGGTGCCCTACTGGACGTTACGCTTTCCTCTTTGTTGTGTCTCCAGGAAGACATAGCTCATGTTTGGAGCTCTACTGGACGTTACGCGCGCTTTCCTTTTTGTTGTGTCTCGAGGGAGACACAGCTCATGTTTGGTGCCCTACTGGACGTTAAGCCCGCTTTTCGTTTGGTGCTCTTCTGAACGGTAAGCTTTCCTCTTTGTAGTGTCTCGCGAGATAGGTAGCTTCCGTCGGTTATGTCTTTCTTTGGGATACTTTAAAAGAATTTGAAACATCACATACATATAGACTAATAGTTTTTCCTTGCCAGTTGTGCTTTGATTCATGAAATATGAATATTCATTAAATCCGTTTTAAATCAGCGTTTTCCTTTTAAAGCAGTGCTCATGATATAAAATTCCATACAGTCAACTCGTCTGCCTGGGATTCAGTTTAAGTGAAATAGGTGATTTCGGTAAATAATAATATTATGAAATAATTGTCACAAATCATTTGTTTTTCTGCATCCTAACGAATGTACGTGGGTTGGAAAATATAACATCATCTAAATCCTGTTACAGCATGGAACCATTTGGAGAAATTGCAATGCCGCATTATAAACGATATCCCGGAGTCAAATGCTGAGTTTTATTAAGTTATGATGCTTAATGTTCGTTCACCCTAAGCAAGGTATATGTGACAAATATGATACCACGGGGAAGCAAAATGCAGTGATTTGTTTTCTCAGTAATAAATGCATTTGAATTGTCTGTTAATACAGAGAAATAAAGTACATTCTTAGAGAAATGTTCGTAATTAGTTTTTAGCTCACCTGTCACATAGTGACAAGGTGAGCTTTTGTGATCACCCTTCGTCCGTCGTCCGTGCGTGCGTCCGTCCGTGCGTCAACAATTTCGTGTCTGCACGATAGTGGTTTCGTTTATGATTTCATTTTAACCAAACTTGCACACAACTTGTATCACCATAAGATCTCGGTTCCTTTCTTGAACTGGCCAGATCCCATTATGGGTTCCAGAGTTATGGCCCCTGAAAGGGCCAAAATCAGCTATTTTGACCTTGTCTGCACAATAGCAGCTTTATTTATGATTTGATTTTTACCAAACTGGCACACAACTTGTATCACCATAAGATCTTATTTCTTTTCTTGAACTGGCCAGATCCCATTATGGGTTCCAGAGTTATGGCCCCTGAAAGGGCCAGAATTAGCTATTTTGACCTTGTCTGCACAATAGCAGCTTCATTTATGATTGGATTTTAACCAAACTTGCACACAACTTGTATCACTACAAGATCTTGGTTCCTTTCTTGAACTGGCTAGATTCCGTTATGGGTTCCAGAGTTATAGTCCCTGAAAGGGCCAGAATTAGCTATTTTAACCTTGTCTGCACAATAGCAGTTTCATTTATGATTTGAATTTAATCAAACTTGCACAAAACTTGTGTTGCCATAAGATCTCAATTCCTTTGTTGAACCGGCCAGACCCCTTAATGGGTTCCAGAGTTATGGCCTCTGAAAGGGCCAAAATTAGCTATTTTGACCTTGTCTTCACAATAGCAACTTCATTTATGATTTGATTTTAACCAAACTTGCACACAACTTGTATCACCAGAAGATCTTGGTTCCTTTCTTGAACTGGCCAGATTCCATCATGGGTTCCAGAGTTATGGCCCCTTAAAGGTCCAAAATTGGCTATTTTGGCTTTTGCAGCCATATAGAGACTTCATTTATAGTTTTATTTGATACAAACTTCCAAAATATCTTCAACAACAATAAATCTTGGATTCCATGACAAATCAGATCCAATCGTAGGTTCCAGAGTTATTTTATATCTGATTACCTCCCCTGATTGTAGTCAAAATGGATTTATATCAATAAGTACTTATAGGACTTATTTGAAATTTCATTATTATCATTAGCTGGACTGAGTCAATCAGGGTAGATGACTATGGACTGATTTTATATCAAATTACCTCCCTTTATTTCAAATTAAAATTGGTATATCTCCGTAACTAATGAAGATACTGATCTGAAATTTCATTTATGTCAGCAGATTTATTTGGCAGATCCTTCTTTTGTTCACTTACAATAATTTTCTTTTTAATTACTTCCCTTTTACGTTAAAATAAATAGCTTATTTTAGTAACTTTTTTATTATTGGCCGTAGGGAAAAACCGAGACCACTTTTCTGTGGTACAACATGGATGGTACCTCCAATTTTTAGGTGTATTTTGACATATCTGTACCTTGTAAGAATTTTTTTTTCTTTTTGGTTAAATTTCTTTCCTTTGTTGTTCCTGTCCTTTGGACTTACATATTTTTTCTGAGGACCTTCTTGTCCTCAATTGCAATGATAACAGGTGAGCGATATAGGGCCATCATGGCCCTCTTGTTTTATTATTATTTTTGCTGGATTAAGCTTTGGGTTCAACGTCACAGCTGCACTTTTGCTGATCATATGGCGATTTTCCAGCTTTTTACCATTTTGATCGATCCTGTTCATGAGATGTAACCCCTTACGCCCCGTAACGGTTTGACTGAGTCTCATAAGAGGCAATGAAATGGAAAACACCCCACACGTCCCCTTGCATCGGCATAAGTGCAATTCTATCATAGCAAAATTGAATGTTCTTATAATTATCCGAAAGGACCAGAAATATATAACAACACTGAATCCAGATGCAGGGAGACATTTTACAGCCGCTGCATGGCACTGAAAGACAGCTGTTGTGACGATACTGAGTAAAATATACAAGAAGAAATTTTGGAAGCACAGAATACCACCAAATAAATTAATAGAATACTCGATTTCACTGAATCGCAATAAAATGCGTAAAAGCCATCAGGCCTCCTACCACCGGCTTAAGTGGAATTCGATCGTATTAAAATTTAATGGACTCTATGATCCCAAAGGAGCAGAAAATGTAATGATACTGAATATTTTACTCTACTCTATTTATGATTTAATCTCCAAATTGTTTAACAATATAACCGACACCATAACATATCATTAACGGTAGGTTGTATATTATCTTAATTCGCTCCTATGCAAAACAATTAAAGCTATGTATCTTTAATATGCACTTTATACATCTCTCCTAGGTCATTAGGCATAAAACACACATCAGTCTTTCGTCATACTCTTCCACAGGTAATAGCAATGTCGTATTTCTTTGATTTAGGGATATAACTGGCAATCATACCGCTTTGTTAGTTGCTTTCACTATTCCTCGATTTTTATTCTTTTTTATATTCATTGACCACTTTATCTTTAATTTGTTTTATCCTAATAGAAGGTCCATGGAAATCATCTAACACACATAATTATAAATGTGCATGCTATCTATCTTTAAGAACATTATATTATAATGATGTTAATCCTCGCACAATATAATTGGCAAAACAGATTCTCTTGAAAGCAGCTTTATAGTCCCAACTGCATTATAACCACGCTGCTAAAAGTTAACATACTTTATAAAAAAAAAGCCACTGTAGTATAGTTACAGATGTTTCTATAATGTAAGTAATCAAAAGTTTTTTACGTGTAAAGTATCAGGTTTGCCTCTTAAATTGATTGCTTGTTCATCAAGATTGCCTCTTTAAACTTCTGATCAGTATTGGGAATTAGGAATGAATGATACCGCAGAGTCATATTTAATCATTAATTGTTTTAGTTTGGTGTTGCCAAATCAAAGCACTTATAAAGTATATTTAATTAAATGAAATTAAAGTTTAGCGAGAAAAAATATATTTTCAACTGAGACAGAAAAAGTACAGATTAAATCTAAGTAATGCAGTTCAGTTTAGTGTTTGTGATTTATGCAACAAAGTTAAAGCAATGATAAATATCAAACAGGGAATGCCACGTTCCAAAAACGCAGCCTCCCCAAATCGAAACCCACAGCACGCAGATGTGTACACTTCTAACACAAACACTCACATACAAAGCCAACACATGAGAACAAAACAAACAAATAAAGGAACACAGTGGGACACCGCCTTGGAACGGTCAGTGGCAAAAACTCTACTGAAGAGCTTAAACCGGTTTATGGTGCGCATCCAACCTCACTCTTATCGTAAGTTGATTATCTTTTTTAACTGGAACGCTTAATTCATCACTAAATATAAAAATAACCGTAAAACATATATTCAAATAATGACACCTGCTCGGAAATAAGATATCCATGTTTAATCAAATAAATAGTCTAAAGAATAAAACAGACAGGGTACAACGAAATGTTGGGCAGCAGTCAACTTACGTTTTACCTTCTGACTGATACATGTAATTTGTCGACGTGTAACAAAAATCTGAACACATGGATCATCCAGCAGTGAACATATTGTAATAGACTCAGAATTTCAATACCAAATTTAACCTCAAGCTTACATATGGCTATTTTTATAAATAAACAATCTAGACAGTATATCTTAAATGAAGCATAATATATAAACTTTGGATGACAATGTAGGATACTTTACTAACAGAATAAATTGATAATGAATCTTATATTTGGAGGTATTTAAGGCACTTACCTGCCAGGATTTCTGAACTTCTCGAGACTGTGACATTTTCCACTATTTTATGTATTCTAAGAGAATATCTCACAAATTAAGATATTAATACAATGTTATAGGACATCTTGAACATATAGGACTTTATAGGACATTTATTAAGGGGTTATATTTGAAGAAATCATTGATTTTCTTACCTTTTTGTAAACTGGCTTCAAAATGGCCGACAAGAGTTGTCTACCTTGGGTCAAATTTCCAAGGCCTCTTTATAAATAGTTAGTTGCTAGTTCTTCACATATTATGTGTCACATGAAACCTTTTAATGTTTTCTCATCTAGAAACTATGTAACTTTTCTACCTTTCAGCTATCCTTGCAGTATTTTGTAATAATGATTTGTCCAGCTATGACCTCTAAGTTTGACAGGCGGGAATATTCAAAATCCTTGCAGCTAGGAATTTATATTCCTTAATAATTCTTTCCTTTTATGAGTTTTTATTAAAGCTTTTGGTTAAACATTTGAAATTACTAGTAAGGCTTGTATTTTAAGTGTTTTTAGCATATTATCATTCATATTATTTATGTAAATTCACTTTTTCTAAAATATTCCTGGCAATATGGCCGCCATTCCAATAAAAATCCTGTCATCCTGCCAGACTTACAGGACAAATGGAACCATATGATTGGTCAATTCTGACAGTCCTGGCACTTTCAGAGCTTATATAAGTGGCCAAGCTGGTCATTTGGGACACTTTTTTCAACTTGGTTGACAAACAAGGTCGTGAAAACTTGTGACAAATCTCTGGTAAATGATTTTAGACTATTATTGACATTAAATTCTCCCTGGTGTTCTGCTGAAATAAACAACTAAAACTGTTGAATTTCTTAACCTTATTTGATATAAAACATGCTCTGTTTACAAATGGTGTCAGGAACAGTGGAATAAAAGAACTTACAGTAATGTTTACATTTGCCTGGAACTGACCTTGAACTTTATGACATAAAATAAATTACCAGAAAGGACTTGGAAATAAACACAATTTTTGTCAACCTCCACAGTTTCAAAAAAAAAAAAAAAAAAAAAAAAACAAATGTCAGACTCAGAAAGTGAAGTTGTATTTTCTCACAGTAAGACAAAATATGGCCAACATAAACAGTACTCCACAGGATGATGACGTTAGGCATGTTAGGGTTATTGATCAAACTGACAATAGTGACTCTGAAGCAGGTGGTGATAGGGCAAATAAAAGTCGTAGTCCCACACCTAGGCAAAGGCTAAATTACCTTGGAATTCCTACAAATACTAACAGTTATGTAAACTCCCCCGTGCATAACAGACAGGCGCCAGAGTCAAATACAGTCAGTATGAAACCTGATATTTATACTGGTGAAGGAGATTGGGAAGTGTTTGAAACCCAGTTTGAGGTCTGCGCTAAGTTAGGCAATTGGAACCAACGCACTAAGGCACTTGTCCTGGCTGGATCACTGAGAGGGAAGGCACTGGAGTATTACGCACATCTAGCTACTGAAATAAGGGAGCGCTATGATCTGCTAGTAACCAGACTTGAACAGAGGTTTGGTGGTGGAAATCAAAGGTCCAAATGGTTGTCGCTATTAGAGGCTCGTTCCAGACTCCCAGGTGAAAGTGCATCCCAGTTTGCAGATGATGTTCAGCAGATGATTAGAAAGGCTTACCCTCATCTGGATCCTACTGCCCAAGAACTTATGACACTCCATACAATTTATCGAGGTTTGAGCCAAGATCTGAAATACAAATGTATTGTGGAAAACTGCAAGACCGTCGTACATGCAGTTGAAATAATTGAAACATACGAAGGTATCTTTGGGACTGGCCCAGACAGAAAAAGGGTCCGAATGACACAAGGGCAAGGCAGTGATTATACCGTTGATCAGGACGTCAGAATGACATTAAAGCAAATACTGGATCGCATTGAACAACTTGAACGTGCAAAACACATGCAGCCATGGCGGATCCGGCAAGATGCTAGACCAAAAGCTCAACCAGGCCAGGACCGGAGATGCTATATTTGTAACTCTCCTAGTCATTTTAGGAAAAATTGTCCTAGGTTACACAATCCTACATCAACTGACAGGAACTCGGAAAACTCAAGACCATCTACTCAGTAGGCCAGGGGTTGATGGGCACTAACAGGCCTGAACAAGATCAACAGGCCCACTGCTTGGACAACAATGAACAAATGAAACATGACTGTTTTGACAATGGTTTTTATGCATATTTAACTGTTGAAAATTCACAGATTGAGTGCCTTATTGACAATGGCTCAACATCTTCTATACTGTCATTAAAAACATTTGAAACTCTAGAAAACTGTAAAATTCTTAGTCAAGTGAACCATACAGTAACAGATGTGAATGGTAGACAAATGAATATCCATGGTAAAGCTAATTTTCTAATACATTTTGACAATGGTCCAAAGTACAATATATCCATGCTGGTTTGTGACATTGACACTGACTGTATTCTGGGTCAAGACTTCTTGTGTAGTAATGCCAAGTCTATTGATTATGAAAACCAGCAATTAGTTCTGAGAAGTGGTTCTATCATGTTACACCATGGAAAGGGACCAAACCGCACCTGTAGAATAATGGTTAAAGAGACAATTACTTTACCAGCTAATACTAGTTCTTGGGTAGATGTTAAAATTCCTAGGAAAGAGAACTTTTCAGAAAATCTGTTGATTGAAAATGTAGCAGAAACATACAATAAGAATTTCACTGTTGTCCAAGGAGTTTTCAGTAAAGACAATTCTGAGGCAGTCAATGTTATAAACTTTGGTAATGCTCCTGTTGTTTTGAATACGAATACGGTTGTAGGCTACTGTTCATCTGTTGATGATATTAAGAAAACTGAAAGTTCAAATATTTGCAGACACGTGTCTTTGAAGGTCAATGACGATCTCCCAGAACATCTACAGGACTGTTTTAATAGAAGTTCAGTTAATCTCAATGATGAGCAAAAGCAGTCCTTTAAGAAATTGCTCATTAGGTATCAGTCCGTCTTTGCAAAAACCTCTACCGATCTTGGTTATACTGATCGTGTTCAACATCATATAGACACTCAAGGTGCAAAACCGGTAAAACAGCCAATGAGGAAAGTTCCTCTGTCACAACAGGAAGCTGAGAGAGCAGAGGTCAAAAAACTTTTAGATCACAACATCATTGAACCCTCTATATCTCCCTGGAGTAGTAATACAGTTCTTGTTCGCAAGAAGTCAGGGGACTGGAGACTGTGTGTAGACTTTCGCGCCGTCAATGTCCTCTGTAAACGTGATGCATATCCCCTGCCGGACATTAGACAGTGTCTAGATGGGTTGGCTAACAATTCATGGTTTTCCACAATGGATCTGAACATGGGATTCCACCAGATGAGCATTGCACCTGAAGACAGAGAAAAAACAGCATTTTCTACTAGTTTAGGTTTATTTCAATACACAAGATTACCTATGGGACTAGCAGCCGCCCCGTCAGAATTTTCACGTCTTATGGGAGATGTTCTGCGTGGTATGCAATACAAGGAATGTTGTCTTTATATGGATGACATTATCTGTCCAAGTAAAACATTTGAAGAACAGATTACTAGGCTAGAACATATCTTTCAACGCCTTCTTGATGCAAATCTTAAGCTCAAGCCTTCTAAGTGTCTATTCTTTCAAAAGTCATGTAGTTTCTTGGGGCATGTAGTGAGTGAAAAGGGAGTTGAGACAGACCCTGAAAAAGTATCAGTCATTAAAAACTGGCCTCAACCAAATAGTAAAAAAGATGTGAAAAGTTTTTTAGGGCTTACTTCATATTATTCTAGGTTTGTCAAAAACTATGGGCAAATTGCAAAGCCACTGTATGCTTTAACAAACAAGTACTGCGCTTTCAAATGGACAGCAGAATGTCAGCAAGCTTTTGAAAATCTTAGAACATGTCTTGTGTCTAGTCCAATTCTAGCTTACCCTAAAATAGGTGAAACAATGGTTCTTGATACCGACAGTTCAGGTTATGCATCAGGAGCTGTATTATCACAGGTTCAGGATGGACATGAACGTGTACTTGCATACTACAGTAAAACTATGAATAAACATGAAATGAATTATTGCACTATGCGGAAAGAACTTCTTGCTGTAGTTGTAGCATTGAAGCATTTTCATCACTATCTCTTTGGTCATAAGGTTATACTTAGAACTGACAATTCGGCAGTTAGCTGGTTAAAGAAACTAAAAAATCCTACTGGTCAGATTGCTAGGTGGCTACAGACAGTTGAAACTTATGACATTACAATAACACATCGCCCTGGTACCCAACATCGTAATGCCGATTTTGTCAGCCGACCTTTGTGTAATGTCTGTGGTAAACAGGAGCTCAATGGAACCATCACTGATGATGACCCAAAGCAACAAAACCACTCCAATGAAAAAACTGACAGTGAGAAAACCTTACCTGTTTGTGAAGCTTTACAATCAGACATTGTGTCAAATAACAAGCACATTTCAGGTCATGCAAACACCGTGTCTGAAAAACAAGTAGAAGACACTTCATCCAAATCTGACATGATCCGCTCTATCACACGGAGCAAAATTAATGTCCACAGAAATCAGCAGTTTATGTTAGAAGGTTGGTCAGCTTCAGATATAAGGATGAAGCAATTACAAGATGATGATATTGGTATTATATTACTTTCTGTCGAAGATGATAATGACTTACAGTGGAAAGATATTTCTGATCATTCATCTGTTAGTAAAAAACTGTGGTCAATGAGAAATAGGCTACTGTGTAAGAATGGTATGCTTTTCAGAAAATGGTTCGAAAATGATACAGAAATTAGTCACCTTATTGTCCCAAAAGAACTGCAAGGTAAAGTACTTGAAATTTATCACGACATCCCTTCAGCAGCCCATTTGGGAACTGACAAAATGCTGAGTCGTATTCGTCAAACTTTCTACTGGCCTGGAATGACAGAAACAATTAAAAGCTATGTTAAAAACTGTGATCTCTGTACAGCACGGAAAAAGTCAACAGCAACTAGGGCACCTTTAGGTCAAAACCATGTCGGTGAACCAATGGAAAAGGTATCTCTGGATGTGATGGGACCTTTACCTGTATCAGAAAATGGTAATAGATACATTCTAGTTATAAATGACTGCTTTACAAAATGGTGTGAAGCTATAGCCATACCAGACCAAGAAGCAAAGACAATAGCTGACGTATTTATAAATGACTTTGTTGTAAGGTTTGGTACACCTATGACAGTTCTTACAGATGGTGGTTCAAATTTTGACTCAAAATTGTTCAAGGAAGTTTGTGAACTTCTTCAAATTCACAAAGTCAAGACCTCAGTGTCTAGGCCCCAGGCAAATGGAGTTACAGAGCGCATGAATCGTTGTCTCGCAGACATGCTATCTATGTACTGCACAAAAAGTCAAAAGCACTGGGATAGATATTTAGGACAAGTTATGATGGCTTACCGCGCTTCGGTTCACTCTAGTACTGGGAAGACTCCAAATATGATGACTTTAGGTAGGGAGATCCAGTTACCTATGACTGCAATAATTGGACTTCCTCAAATGGAACAAGCATCATCTGCAGACGACCATGTTCAGAAACTGCAGAATCAACTGGTTCTTGCACATGAAATGGCCCGTAAGTTCCTGAAAAAGAATTCAATATACAGGAAACAGTACTATGACCAAAAGTCAGACAAAAGGACATTTCAACAAAATGACTTAGTTTGGTTGTACAACCCCACACGCAAAGTAGGTGTTTGTACAAAGCTCGCACCAAAATGGATTGGTCCATGTTTAGTTGTTAAGAAAATTGACAGTATGGTGTATGTCATTAAGAAATCAGCCAGATCTGTTCCGAAGGTTTATCACATTGATAAGGTTCAGCCATACCATGGGAACACACTACCAGTTTGGATAAGAAATCATCTAAACAAATAGCTATAGTGGGTCCACTTACTTAAGAAAAACTGCTGTACTGATATTGTTTTGAGGAAAAAGTTATCTGTTCAATGTGTTACGAGTTACTGTTAAAATTTTTAATTTGTGAAGCAGAGCACCAGGGAACTGTGTAATTAGATTGCTACAACAATGCTATAAATACTTTAAAAATGATTAAAGGGATTGATACTGAAATGACAAGATGAAATAATAAATTATGGTGGAGAATTACCAAGTAAATCACAGAGCTCTGTGTGTGTATGAATTTCATAGTAGGAAATGGACTGATCACCCATGTTTCACTATGTTGGTTGTACAAATCAGATGGTTATTTTGCGTACGTTTTAGCAATTATGCATTGCTTCGCATTAACCAACGATCTTATAAAAATATTACCATTGACAGTAATGGCTGACTTTGATTTTAGCGTAGTTTCAGTATCTTTCTCCGAATGTTCTGTGGAACTTTGCCTGAAAACATAAAAGTAATTATCAGTACTAGGTTTTCCTTAGGAAAACAATTACAATTAAAGCATTTGCTAGATTTTAGCATTTTACGTTAACTAAGTTTATTCAACAAGTAGCCAATGAACACTGAAAATAACTATGTTGAATTTTAAGCATCACAGTTAAAGTAATTACTTCTATAATTACAGACTATGGCTCATCAGTGCTGGACCTGCGGCATGTATAACGACTCACGAAAGAGTCACAAGAATCATTGCGCATCAGAGCACAGACACCTTGCGGTTATATGTATGTACTGTTACCCGAAAGAGCGTACCTTTGGCAGAATAAATGACTTGAAAAAACATGTTCAAACCAAACATGAGAGTTTGGCTCAGACACATCAAATGGCATTTTACACTGAAAGTAATGGTTTTTATTTGGCAATGGACCCATATAACTATGTAAGGCATGCCAAACCGACACCTATTGACTCTGAATGTGCAAAACAAGCAATGAATGCTGTCCGCATCCTTATACCAGCTTTGAAAAATGCTACACGTACCTTACCACAGTGGGAATCAGGATGGTTGCAGGCCATTGGGACACCGGTACGTGATGATACCCCTTCCTTCTCTGGTGCTGCCCCAAGAAGACTTGATGTTCTCAAGTTGGCAGCTATGTCACCTTCACTGATGGTACCCCCCATGTCACCACTAGGGTCACCATTAACTCCTCTGCCACAGACTCCAATTAAGTCATCATCGTATAGTCAAGACACGCAGTACTCACCTTCTCATCCGGAAATGATCTCAGCTGATACCCCTGAATATTATGCAACGAAATTCCATGAAGATAGTACTAGTAACCATTACTCGCCCTCACATCCTGAAATGACTTTACCACCTGCAGACATCTTTTTCCTAAACAGAGATAAATGTGAAGTAATGTTCAAGGCTGATAATAAATGCTATTCAGCAAGACTTCTTAAATCTCCAGCAAGGTACTTTAACGTCGAAAATCAAGATGCACAGCTCTACACTGAAATACACAGGAAACCTGTCCTAGGGAGGGAGTATTATGAACTAAGTAAGACACTTTGTCAGTTGTTGGGAATAGAAGAGCCAGATATTGCAGAAATATCATTAATTAATGACTTAGTAATTAATGCTGTGAAAAGCCTGACAACCGGACATATGCCACTTTTCCCTCCAGCACTAAGAAATTGGAAAAAGGTAGAATCTCCATTAAAATTCACAAACGTAACAACCGGAAGGACAGTCAGATGGCCCCCTGTAGACTGGGAAAAACATTCTCCAGCACACAAACGCCTAAATTTTATGTCGGCTTGTTTTAGACTTGATGAAGACGACGATGGGTTACCAATGTCTAGTGAGGAGATATTTGACAAATATAACTTTCTTCTGTTGAATGGATCGGAGCCAGTGGAACAAAAATCTGAAAGTGCAAGAAGACGTTTCTTGAACTTCAAAGCAATACGAAACTTCATCAAAAATGGTACAGATGCTGACCTTGTGTCTATGCTTCTTAGCAGTAAATGTCCCTCTAAATTGCCAGTTCCTGCAGAAATGGGAAATGTGCCACTGCGGATTTAACTCTGATACCTGTAAAACAGAATATCTAGATAACCTTGTATAGACAGTGTTTAATATCTTTTAAGTGGGGGAGAGTGTAATAGACTCAGAATTTCAATACCAAATTTAACCTCAAGCTTACATATGGCTATTTTTATAAATAAACAATCTAGACAGTATATCTTAAATGAAGCATAATATATAAACTTTGGATGACAATGTAGGATACTTTACTAACAGAATAAATTGATAATGAATCTTATATTTGGAGGTATTTAAGGCACTTACCTGCCAGGATTTCTGAACTTCTCGAGACTGTGACATTTTCCACTATTTTATGTATTCTAAGAGAATATCTCACAAATTAAGATATTAATACAATGTTATAGGACATCTTGAACATATAGGACTTTATAGGACATTTATTAAGGGGTTATATTTGAAGAAATCATTGATTTTCTTACCTTTTTGTAAACTGGCTTCAAAATGGCCGACAAGAGTTGTCTACCTTGGGTCAAATTTCCAAGGCCTCTTTATAAATAGTTAGTTGCTAGTTCTTCACATATTATGTGTCACATGAAACCTTTTAATGTTTTCTCATCTAGAAACTATGTAACTTTTCTATCTTTCAGCTATCCTTGCAGTATTTTGTAATAATGATTTGTCCAGCTATGACCTCTAAGTTTGACAGGCGGGAATATTCAAAATCCTTGCAGCTAGGAATTTATATTCCTTAATAATTCTTTCCTTTTATGAGTTTTTATTAAAGCTTTTGGTTAAACATTTGAAATTACTAGTAAGGCTTGTATTTTAAGTGTTTTTAGCATATTATCATTCATATTATTTATGTAAATTCACTTTTTCTAAAATATTCCTGGCAATATGGCCGCCATTCCAATAAAAATCCTGTCATCCTGCCAGACTTACAGGACAAATGGAACCATATGATTGGTCAATTCTGACAGTCCTGGCACTTTCAGAGCTTATATAAGTGGCCAAGCTGGTCATTTGGGACACTTTTTTCAACTTGGTTGACAAACAAGGTCGTGAAAACTTGTGACAAATCTCTGGTAAATGATTTTAGACTATTATTGACATTAAATTCTCCCTGGTGTTCTGCTGAAATAAACAACTAAAACTGTTGAATTTCTTAACCTTATTTGATATAAAACATGCTCTGTTTACAATATGTCAAGAATTCAGTCGCAACTGAAACTAGATTGCTAGCTATGTGATACCTTCCTAACAACCACTGGATGATATGTGCCTATACTCTATGTTGTTGGTTTACTTTAGTGGACATTCTACCTGGAAGGTGGCTATTTCCTCTTTGTCACAGACATCAACACCTTTTGATTTTAAAATAATGTCAACAATGTTCATGTCTCAGCTGAATGCTTTTATGTTTGAAGGTATATAAATTTGTCTTTACAATTACATGTGTTAGTAGTTAAACATTCCTAGATCAATATTTAAGTCCCTTACATCATATTCTTATAGCAAGTTTTGTTACGGAAATATGTAGTAGCACAGCTTTTACAGTTACGAAAGGGCATGGCAAACTTCCAGAGGTATAGCGGAATAAGGAACACAACACACAACAGCAAATTGAAATACTGACGTCTGAAAGTCTACGTTTCAATTTTCTTCTAAGAACGTTATACAATTCTGGAATAATTGAATACTTCTCAGTACTGATATTAAACATGGCATGCGTTTGATCTTTTTATGATGATAGTATTGCTGAATATGCTACATTTTACTGATGATTAAAACCTTTTGAATATATACAAATCAACCAGAATTTGTTATTTGTTTGTTTTTATTTGTTGTTGTTTTTTTTGTTCTTTGTCTTTTTTTAATTCATTTAGATTTTATACTGAATTGACACGTGGCTTTATGAATACGTTTGTGTTCACATATTGTAGGATTTCCATTTAACCTATGAATATTGTATATATCATTGAATTATATAGAAAGTCTACAAGTTTGTGAATAACTTTATATTTCGAAACAAATGGCGTTATCTTGACATGTGATCTATCAGTTTTGAATAATTTCCCCGCGTTTGTGGGAAAATGAGGCTTCTGAGAAAAATCTCAGGGGTAATAAAATAGTCTACTCTGCCTTTATGTGATATTATCTTTAAAATGTACAGACTCCACTCATGCTCCCAGCACAGGCTTGTAGTCATTTTGTTACAAAAAAAAGCATTGAATAGATGTCAAGATAAAAACAAATGAGTATAAAGGAATTCGTGCTATTTTAAACTTTCACAAACAAATAGTACATTTTGACTTCCAGACACCAGGTGATAATCATATGTTTTAATGTTGTGATTCTTTGCTGAGGAATTTGTTTCGAGTTTCGTCTTCACCAATAAATACCTGGAAAACGTTAACGCTAACGTTGTAGACTGACCGTACGTTTGTTGAAAGAATTCTTAGCAATAACAAATTTTACTTTTTTCTTCTGGCCGCCTACTATGATAACTTGTATATTGCCTGGTTTGCATTTAATATTACACGCCTAAATTGCGTTAATGCCACACCAAATTATTTTCTTGATCATTGGATCTTTTCCAAAAAAATTAGGAGGGGGCGAGCGAAATAAAAATAAAAATATTTTTCTTTGGATTTCATTTATTTTGGGAGCGGGCGAGGAGCGACTTGAAGAAAAATTTAAAAAACCTTGTCGCGAGAATCAACAAACACTGCCAAAACATATGAAAAAGGCTTGAAAATACATAAAAAAACAAAAGATCCTTAAATATTGATGGTTTAATGGCAAACTGTTCCCAAAATACATGGCAGCCACTCGACACCTGACTCCAGTAATCTTTATGCTTATCGGGACGCGCTACATTGTAATATTTACAAACATTGAGAGAAGGGACAACAGGTGAATACAAGAAAAGCTGGAAATTTAACCATATTTCTAGTGTATAGAACTAATGTGTCCGCTAAGTTTGTATCATAGGCAAACCAGTGATCTTGCCACATAAACAAAAGGTTTCTCCTTGGAATCTACGTCAGTACATAAGAATAAGAAAGCTATTACTCTCATGTTGTGTATTAACAGAAATCATTATATATATGAAAAACACTGCAATCATCTCACCCGTACATTAGGTACCCATGATCTATATATTATAGTGTCTGTCAATTTCAATGCAATTTCGCCAGATGCCAGGAAATCCATCATCCACTGATGGCCCAATTCACTTGTAAATTCAATGACTAATTTTGCAGTTTCTGTTGTTCTTTGTTTTAACATTTAACTTTGGCAGATAAAGAAAGACATACTTTTGATGCTGCAAGTCTTAACAATAAATGCATTATCATCTTCAGTTCCTTTTATATAAATAGACCTGATGATACCAATTAAACAAATCAGAAAAAAACATCTATAAACAGTAACATAATATTCTTGTACTTGAAAAAAAAAATTAAAAAAAATTAAAAAAAACCTTTAATGCATGTTTCTCGGATTGAGAGTTTGTAAGCTCTTTAGGATTACTTTGCCCTACCCTAATTAAGTTCCGTGTGCGTACCAATTCTCCGCCGGAAAATGGTGTTCATTTTACATAGCGGATGGAAGCAATGTACCATTCCTTAAAATCAAAGTTATGTCAACAATACTTCTTTTCTTACAAGTTATGAGGGTAAACAACAGGTCAAGCATAAAATATTTTACGCGTCTTGTTCTACGTAACATGGAATAGGTGAATGTTCGGATGTCAAAGGCTTCAACCCTAAATAAACCTTACAGCTGTCAGATTGTATTACACAAACACATATGTGTAGTTCCATTGCCCTTACTATATATGTCCTAAGAATGCACAAACAGACTACACAACAGACTTGTTCAATTTATATCACATGATTTTACTCATTTTTGTTCTCAAGGTAAGGTATGCACATCATGGATTTATGGACTGGGTATAGGTAAGAGAACTTAATTCTTCCCATGTGTACAAAAGGTATTAAAATTACCGAAATTGGAATTCACTCGAAACCAATACATGTATTAGTTTGATGGGCATTTTAGAATGGACAATGATGTAACGCTGGAATATGAAGTCCAAATTGTTCCTCATTTAACTGCTTCCCAGTTATTGCTGATATATGTGTACAATTTTAAGGACCGCAGCAAAACTGTTCTTATCACCAATGATTATTAGATGACACTGTTTCAGATATGACCTTTCCAATATTTATTTACACAATCTAACTGTCATATCGGCTGTCAACTTTGCAAACTGTTGCAATACAGAGCCTGAAACATGTTCTCGTGGTGTTTTATTGGACAATTATGATTAAAAGTATTAAATTTTATGAATTCATGTAACTTCACAGTGAAAAAGGGCACCTAAACAGTGAAAAAAGGCCAGCTCTGAAATTTTGAAATCAGTCTGCAAATACTGAAGCGAGCGGAAGCTGATTTTCAAAAAAAAAATCTTTTATTCTGGAAAAAAAATGGAGCGGGAAATCCGTTGACCAAGTAATCAATTTGGTGTGGCCTAATGTAAACCGAAAAACTAGACATTTTTCAGTTTTCGTATATTCTGTTAGAGATTTATTTAAGGAAGAAAATACCCATTACATAGACTTAGATCCCTATTTGAAATGTATAATTTCTATCTTTTAATGAAAATGTGTATTTACCTCCCTTTAATATAAAAGGATTAAAAAATACTCTATTTCTTTTTCTTCTTTTTGTCAATATAATTACTAGTTTACATTGCATTTGAATCATATTGGGATATTTAAACTACCTGAAACAAAAGTAAAGTTTGAAAACAGCGTGTAACTTCGTTGTTCATCTATTTTCAATCTATTTTGGTTGCGCAGTAGACAAAGGGGTAATAATAATTTTATACACTTGCATTTCCAATTAATTTTGGCAAAGTATGTACTTGTCGATGCAAATCTTTGACAACATTAATACAATAGTACTTATATATTATTCTTCGGGCAAGATATATGCTAAAATAACGCTATTTTGATGGGGCAACCAGGATAAGAAACTCAAATTTTAAAAATACTTCCAGTGAAAATCTGAGATGTAGTAAGAACACTGTGGACACAAATAAGTGTTAATGATCAGCTAATTCAGTTTTAAACAAATCTATTAGTTGACTTAAATCTGATTTACCACCTTTTAGTCTTTCATATTTCTTTGGGGATTTAGTTTTATTATTTCTGAGGACGTTAGAAACACAATGGCGAAATGAAATCATCACTTTTTAATGTTTAATGTCAAGTGACAATGTATTTCCAGCCTTAATTTTCTATAAACACAATTTCTAGAAAGAACATGTTATCTTAGTGGATATAATTATTACAAAATTATGTTGCCTAAATTAAATTTTGTTGTTGTTTCATCAGAACATTCTAATTTTGCTGATAATGGGGACAGTGTAAAACCGTGTCTGTCAAAATTAACAGCGTATAAATTGGTAATCCATACGAAGTAGTAAATCACAAAATAAGCAATCAATTAACAAAATACTAAAGAACAATTGTATAAAACGGATTGGACTTCTAAGGTCGCAAAAAGATATTATTTGATATAAAAAAAAAAGGCAAAAACGAGGTGCGGGGTAATATTAGCAATTGGTACATTTATTAAGTTTATGGATATTTTTGGTACTGATCAGCTTAGCATCTTAATAAGAAATGCAATTTTTATGTCTTCACAAACCTATTTTTGTTCAACAAAATTAGAAATCAATTTAGTAATTTTGCTCAAGGCTCTATTTTGGGAAAGAATTTATATCAACTTTGATTCAATTAAATATTTCAGGACAACTGTTCTCAAAATAGCGAAAATTATTAAATAATTGTTACGAGTGGCTTGTTTAACTCATCTAAATAATATATTCAGGAAATACACATAATTATGTTTGTTGTCAGATAGTCCCTGGATTTAGAATACTGGACATTCACACTGATAAACATGAGACATTTGGAAAATGTCTGTATGCCAAGTCTGATGTAAGTTTGGCCATATTTGACTACACTCATAGACTTTTATAATCGGTCACTGTTGTAATTGCGATAACTTTGATAATATTTAAATTACACGACTGAAATTTTCTCGATCACTTTTGTTCCCATATGCTATTTATTCGTGAGGGTAATTTTCCATTAAAATGGCTTAAATCAACCATGCGTGGTATACTTTTTTCAGCGTAGTCTTAACGGAATATATGAAAATCATTGCTAATTCTTAGCATGCCGTATAGATTTTTCCTGTTTGATATTTATCCTTGATTTTTATCAATGGTGTCCTGAAATTTGATACGATCAGCTGTAATAATATAATGATAAATCATTTTGCAGAGTTATTTCTATGTGATATGACGTCAGTAAATTTGCTGTTGTTTTTTTTTTCTTTTAGAACCGAAACTGTATTTGAGAAATAGCAGACAAATAAATCATCAGGAATATGTTCGTTGATGTTCGCTTTCATTTAATTTCATAACTGGCTATTTTGGTTTGGTTGTCTCTTAATTAAGTGTAACTGATATTTCAAAATCAGAAGTTTATATACTCGTCCTATTTCTTCAACATCTACAGATAGTACAACAAATGACACAAAGTAAACTATACTATCTGAAGTAGAACATAATTATATTTTATATTTTGTATCACTCTGATGCAAATAATTCATGATTAAGATTCAATTTCTTTTTTATTAAGTATTGTCTATTCGTATATTCGTATAATGGTCAAGGTGTGAAAGTTAATATTATTATGGTAAAATAATAAGTCAACAAGCTATTGTTGACGCAGCTGTATACTAGTTTACTAATTTCTACGCTGCGACTTCATCTCTCTTGAACTTAGCTTGTAATTAATTTCTTTTTATGAACTTTAACCTATACATGACGATACTTTGCTTTAGAAAATTGTGTGCACGCTTTGTTAAAAAAGGAGCAAGTCTACAATTTGAGCTAACTCCTAATATCATCGCTTTCTATTGTGTCGAGATAATGGTATTTAATGGAAATGTTATAAAATTTCAACTGCGAAATGCAAAATTAAAAAGATAATTAAAATACATTAGTACTGTAAACCATCCCCAAATGAGACACTTGGGTATTTCCTCCGCCAAACTGCGGTATCGGATCGAAAATCTCATTACAAATACAGTGATGTTTATTGAAACTAGAATGAGATGTCTTGTTGGTTGCACTAAAGATCATATTATTGAATTTTAATTTTTATTATTCTTAACAAAGGCACATTTTACATAGCTCGATTCAAATCTAAATTCAAGAAACATAGGTTTGCTATAAAAAAATCTGGATTTGACATTCACAGCAGAAATATTGTCTTATGTAAAAAAAAAAATAACGAAATTTTTCTACTTTCTTGTTCCTTAAATCTTAGTGAAAACAAAACAAAAATTATCTATCTAATGATAAAGTTAAAAAGTGTTGCAGATTGTTGAACACACCTCATATTTGGTGCCCTGTTGGACTTTACGCTTTCCGCTTTGTTGTGGCTCGCGGGAGGCATAGCTCATGTTTGGAGCCCTATTGGACTTTACGCTTTCCTCTTTGTTGTGTCTCGCGGGAGGCATAGCTCATGTTTGGAGCCCAATTGGACTTAACGTTTTCCTCTCGCGGGAGACTCTGTTTATGTGTGGCTCTTTACTGAACGTTACGCTTTCCTTGTTTTTATGTCTCGCAGGACAGGTGACTTTCGTCGATTATGTATTTCTTTGAGATACTTGAAAAGGCTATGAAACACTACAAACACGAATATCTCTTCCTTGCAAGTTGTGTTTTGATAAATCACATATGAATATTCATTATATCCGTTTTAAAACGGGGCTTTCCTTTAAAGCGTTTTAAAGCTGTGTTCCTTATATAAAATATCAAATAGTATACACGTCTGCTTAGGGTTCAGTTCATGTTAAATCGATGCTGACTAGAGAACGGTTCGATGAACGTACATATAACAAAATGGTTGTCACAGAACAGACAGGAAACCTGTTTTGTCTGCAAGATGACGAAGCTTCCGTAGGTTGATAAAAAATAACATTATCTAAATCCTGATACAGCATGGGACCATTTGGAGAAATTGCAATACCGAATTATAAAGTGTATCCCGGAGTAAAATGCTGAGTGTATGATGCTTATTCTTTGTTCCTAGAACGGTAATTGTCCTATGCAAGATATATGGGATAACATGATCCCATGGAGAATCGGAATATAGTGATTTATTTTCTCAGTAATAAATGATATTGAATTGCCCAGTAATGCAAAGAAATAAAGTACATACTGGGTGTAAATGTATTATTTCTGACACGAGCGGACACCTTGGTAGAGCCATTGACATTTCGTAGGCTAGCTGAATGGCCTCCTTATATGAATAAGTGAGGTCACGCACCTGCAGCGGTTATGGAAGAGTGATTGATAGTCATTGACCTTAAACATTCGGTCGTCCGTTACAACCTCATTCATGCTGGTATTATGAAATTAGGTTGAGGATATGAAAGGCAAAGCCATCCCGTTCTTTGTCACATTATAACTCGAACTTGCCACACACATTATTTAAATCGACTTAAAATACATATAAGTTTTCAAAATGGCAACAGGCATGGAACATGCTTTGTTTATTTAACTTTGTGATGTTAAGCCCACTTGAGGCGAGTGACAACAAGGGTACAGACCTGTTCGCAGAGAGGAGGTTTTCTCCCGTTTAAAACCCAATGAAATTGAAAGTAATACGCAAGGATATTTATTTTTAATCTTTGAATATTTGACATTAACCACGATCGCTCTAAATTATATCGCTGCTAGCCTGACATAAGCACGATCACTCTGGTTATATCGCTGGTGGCCTGACATTAAGTACGATCACATTATATTATATCGCTGCCGGTCTGACATTAAGCACGATTTCATTAGATTATATCGCTGCTAGCCTCACATTATATACGATCTCATTAGATTATATCGCTGCTAACCTGACATTAAGCACGATCACATTAGATTATATCGCTGCTAGCCTGACATTTAGCGCGATCACATTAGATTACATCGCTGCTAGCCTGACATTAAGTACGGGTGTGTCTAAACATTTTGATGTTAGCCTGACATTATCATTCAGCACAAGTGTCCTTAGATTGTTTCGCTGCTAGCCTGACATTAAGCCTGTGTTTCTTTATCCTAAATTGCTGTAAGCCTGGCACTGAGAACGAATATCTCTAGATTATACCACTGCTACCCTGACATTTAGCACGAGTGTCTGTAGATTATATCACTGTTAGCCTGGCAGGCTAAATACCCTGGAGATTTCTCAAATTTCTATCACTGCTAAACTTATAGACTACGTTAATACCCTGCAGATTTGTCAAGTGCCTAATACACTACATCGATATACTAGAGATTTGTCAAATGTCTATCACTGTTAACCTGCCAGACTGTGTAAATTCCCTGGAGATTTCTAAAATACGCTAATACCCTTGAGATTTGCCAAATATCAATCACTGTTACCCTGATAAAGTTAATACCCTGGAGATTTGTCAAATTTCTATCACTGCTAAACTTATAGACTACGTTAATACCCTGCAGATTTGTCAAGTGCCTAATACACTACATCGATATACTAGAGATTTGTCAAATGTCTATCACTGTTAACCTGCCAGCCTGTGTAAATTCCCTGGAGATTTCTAAAATACGCTAATACCCTTGAGATTTGCCAAATATCAATCACTGTTACCCTGATAAAGTTAATACCCTGGAGATTTGTCAATTTCTAATTTTCCAACAAACTTTTTAGAATCTTGCAAAATCATTCACATGTCTGGACAACGCCTGTAGATTTGAAATGTTAAGACTGAATCATACACACATCATGCAGACATGCACAACAGTGTAAGTTTCCATTAAACTTTTTCAAAATACACCTTCGGAAAATATTGAAGGTTCAGTTCAGCATGGACCGCTGGGTCGTAATTTTTCTGCTATTGGTACCTTCACTCTGTCATTTGAACTAAGAACTCATGGAAATATATTTGCAGCTGTAGTACATGGCGTAATGTATCACAACTTGAGTCAGCTTTGCAAAACTCGTGGAGATTGAGAGATTTATTCATATTGTCGTTTTTGGTGTAGAGTCAAACAAATTCAATTTAGGCCTTATGACGACTAATCAAGCTCTTGACGAAAGAGGAAGACCCCCAAGAGCCCATCCAGGCATTCAGACATGGGCAAGCACCTTGGTTGAACCATTGGCCTTACTTACGCTAGCTGGATGGGTTTCTCACATAGAGAAGTGTAAACCCCAAGGCAGGATTCGAATCCACAGTGAAGAGGGGCAAGTGGTTTGACCTTAACCACTTAGCCGTAGAGACCTATGAGAAGTTGAAGAAAAAAAAACATACTTCTCACGTGTGCACCGAACGTTTTCGAAATAACATTTCGTTTTTACGAAATTTTATTTCGTAATTTTTCGTTTTTACGAAATAACATTTCGTTTTTACGAAATCTTATTTTGTTTTTACGAAATAAAAAAGTTTCATTTCACTTTACGGGCACCGTACTTAAAGAGACTGGCCTACAGATCGTTCGACAACAACAAAACATATATTTTTTAGATATCTAGAAATAAATGCTTTATTCTTAAGAAGGCTTTAAAACTTAATTACTGACAACTTGGCTATATGTTACGGAAACAAATGAATTTGCTTTTTTTGACTCCTTTTTACTCCAGATAAACTGTCTCGATTATAAGTATCTGTATTTTGAAGTTATAATTCACTAATTCCGCTATAGCGCTATTGGTTACGATGACGGGAAATGTCTTTATTGCCGCGGCCGTCCGGGGTTCGAAACCCGACGCGGTCATCCTTCTTTCTTGATTTGGAACGTTTAAAATATTTTAGAATCAAAAACTTATTGTAATGTTCTTAATATGACCAAACTTCGATTTGAAAGAAAGATCATATTTAGCCAAATCTCGAGGTCAGTGCCTTTAAGCGGAATTCTGTAATAGAAAATTTAAAGTACTCCGTGATCCCAAAGGACAATAAAATTCTGTAATAGAAAATTTAAAGTACTCCATGATCCCAAAGGACAAGAAAATTCTGTAATAGAAAATTTAAAGTACTCCATGATCCCAAAGGACAAGAAAACTCTGTAATAGAAAATTTAAAGTACTCCATGATCCCAAAGGACAAGAAAATTTGCCAACACTGATTCTAAGTACTGTAAGACTTTTTTAGCCGCCTCGTGGCATTCAATGACATTCAAAATAATTTCTCTATTTTTTCATTATGTCGTGATACGTTAGCTTATGCAGTCCTCATTATAGGCACATAGATGTCTCATCTGACATAATGGTACGATCAAACACGAATTATAAACAAAAACTATTCCAAAGTAATATAGTAATGCGTAGTTGCATAGTTCTCTCTGCAAGAAATGAATCCACTTCAGTAACATGTTCCTCGGAACAAATTGCTTTATTTCTCTTTTTCTAAGAGTACTGTTCCATAAATAGCCGGTAAAACGATGGGATCACTCCAGGCATAAACCGTTTCCTAACATCATTCAATTCTTTGGAATAGAAACTGGCATTTTGCTTCATATTGAATCTAGCAATTTCGTCCTAAGGGCACAGTGCAGCAGTACAATTTAGATGATGTTTTATGTGCAATTTATGTTACAATATGGAAAGCTTGTGCACCATGCTAATTGACAAATATCATTTACTTAATGCCAAACACTACATCTTAGATGCTATATGCAAAACGCTAGATACCAAATGCTGAATATCGAGAAATTTATGATTATTTTCAAATGATAAATGCTAATAATTCTTAAATTTTATGAATTAATAAGACTAATGATTTTTTAGTTTACTGAAAACATATCATGTTCAGCAAGTCAGACTTAGTAAGTTCTACCGGTTATGTGGACATGGGACCGAAACTCTTTACTCTAAAATGTTTAGACCTTAAAGCAGACAAAGTTATGTAACGAAGGCCATTGACTATCCAGCGCTTTATTTGAATATCAATTAGCAATAAGCATTTGGCATTATTTGATTCGCAATCCGCAATAAACAATTATTATTTCCAAGTTTGACAGTCAATACCTGACATTAAGCATTTTACATTAAGTATTTGGCATTAGCATTTGACAATAAGCATGGCGCTCCGTCATTTCATTTCTTTGTCGATCTCTGTTTTCTCCAAACATTTACAATTATGCACATTCAATGAGATGTGTTTTAAGCAACCAAATTTGTAAGGTATGGTCTTATGATAGTATCTGAGAGACAGGTCAGGACAGGAAAAGCAAACACAAGCAGTTTGAAATTCTAAACCATGGATACTGTGAAAATAACAAATACAAGTGAAGATTCAAACAAACCTAAGATTTGAATTTTGTTCTTTTCTAATATATACCACAACAGTCAAAGTCGTCCAGACTATGATTATGAAATATACATTTTAACGTATAACATCCGCCATAGAGCCAGTTTTATACCTATATCGCAGTGTAGATGTTAGGCTAAGACGCCGATGATTTATATTTTTCCATTTCTAATAAAAGCCAAACTTGAAAATCAATTCGTCGCATTCAAAGTTATGAAGAGCATTTTCAGTTTGCTAATGAAATGTTACAAACCATAAACTTCACAGTCAATTTATAGTTATTTTTAAACTTTGACATAGATTGCACCTTTTCTGTACAGAGTTAAGACAGGTAATCACTAACACACATTATTCGTCCTGAAATTACTACAGCACATATGTAAACTACTGGAAATGGGTTGTCATGTTCAGAATGTTATAAGTCGTTTCAGATAATATTGAGAGAATTTGTACATTTTATAATATCTCATGAATGAACTTAAGCCGCGACTGCTATATTTCTGTGCTTTCGAGGGATCTCTTAATAAATTTCATTAAGTGTCAACAACCTTATAATTAGAGTTTTTCGACACGAACTTAGTTGTTTTTAATCTTTTAATGGTCCAATGGATGACGAATCGGTGTTTTTAACATATTAGGCCTAAAACAACAGAAGTTTTACAAAGATTGCCTTATATAAATAAACTGTCAGCGCATACGTAAATCTTAGCTCTGTCTGTATGAATAACGTTTGATTGGGGTTTTTTTTCCAGTCTAAAATGTAATCAATCGACCGAAGTTATAACGAAATCATCACCCAAAATTGGGACCTTATGTAAAAAGAAAGTAACAAAAATGGCGAAATTATTACCTTAACAGCAAAAAATGCACATATTTGACCTTACTATGACCTTAAGGAGGCGACAACCACCGTGCACCCCACTCCCACTCAGAAATATTCTTAATTTTTATTAAGTTAATATTGATCATGTTATTGGAGCATTAATAAAGCAGTCTCAAGGCATCTTTTTCGTTAATGTATCTGATATAGACAGACTAATAATAGAAATGCAAGTTCGTTTGAGTACAACTGCCTTCTTTGCACAAACAAAATAAACTGAACTTGAATTTAAGTAGTTCCTTATCATCTTTACTGATCCGGATTGTTATGCATATTTCTATACCGATATGACATATGATTTTTATTAAAATATTGTCTCCTGAATGGATGATAACACACACATTTTATTAACAATATTTTAAACCTACATCTCGTGTCGTGTAATAAAGATGTTTGTTCTTTATGATAATTTTTCCACAGAATATTTGAAAGATGCAAACTCTCACAGAATATTACTTCAGGCGACCGACTACCTTTAATATACTGGTTCACAAGGACAAATACTAAACAAGGTCTACGATTTAATTTACCCAAATCAATTACGTCTTGCAAGAAAACATTACTGGTCACGTTTTAGCTCCTAGACAATTACTGTGTATTTTGCGGAAAATCCAAGGTTCCTTAAAGGAGTGCTCTTGTATTAAGATAAGTACTAATTATTTTCTCATTGTTTTGTTTATGTAAGAAAACTTATATAACATTTGCGTATTTTTTTAATTGTAAAACCAACATTTTATACACCCGAAGAAAAAGTTTCAGATTTAAATCCTAAATGTTTTCCAGTAAACATTTTCTGAAATCATTTAATCTAAGTAATTACTTATCATGACTATAAAAAAAACTTACAGAATGTTAAGACTAAAGTAATAGTGGATTGTACCCTATTTGAAAATGTAATAAAAACACACAAATATATCATGTTTTCGTACATACGAAAGCGCCTTTGAACGTGTTTGTCATGAAAAGCTGATATATTATCACATTATGCAGATATCCCTGAACTATATATTTCGTTAGACGTTAAACATCAACATCTCTACATTATTACATAGCTAGCCTGACGGAATACGTTATTACCCTGTAGATTTGTCAAATTTCTAATTTTCCCACACACTTGTGAGAGTCATTCCAAAGCTGACAATTCACATGTCAAGATGACGCCTTTAGATCTGAAATATGAAGATCGATTTAATGAAAATCACAAAGAGGATATTCATACAAATGAGACAGAGCCTTCATTTTAAACGATTCAATGAGAAAGTTGCGATATTATATGGTAATGTGGTTATAGTTTAGGAACCTAAAACATATTAATAACACCACGCGTCACGCCATTCAAAACCGACCAGAGAATTGGAAAACTAAGTGCTTTGACTTTCTAAGTTGAATCAAAAGCATGCACAGCGGGAGTGTTTTCCGTTAAGTTATATAATTCTGGAAACTTATTACTTTTCGACGTCGATTGTTGTAAACATTTATTGTTATTGCCAGTACATTTGAACAGCTGAACACTTGCAAGATATTTGATAACATTTCACCATACTTACACGAATGAAATACCGCAATATTCTTCCAAAAATCTAATATTTTTATCTTTATACGCCTGCTTTCAGATATTAAGAATTATTTTAAAAAGCTCTGCGAAAAGCATAACAAGCTATGCTGTTACAACTAAAAAGCTGGAGTGTGTGAAGTACAGTAAAATATTGTCCTTATTCGTATAGTGTGTAGAACTTATGTATCATTTACAGTCTTTCATCCAACTACAATTACAAAATACGAAATATTCTAGAGTAATGGATTTTGCATCTTGAAAGTCTGGAAATAAGTGTTTTGCGAAACTAAAGTTTTAGCACTCGCTTTTTGGTTCATATTGCTGAAATATCCCGATGTCTATCAATGGAAATGTAAAACTAGAATTCATATGAATTAAATGAATAAAAATAAGCAGCTGTTTAAATACTTTCAAAATAAAATTACATTTTTAGAAATGAAACAATAAAACATGCAACATTATAATAGGAATCTACCTCTCTCAATGTATTTAAAGGTCTATAATGCTTTAAATTTTTATTTAAAGGTCTATAATGCTTTAAATTTTTATCTTTCCATACCTCATGTTCTTATTTCGATGTAAATGAGATGTGAAACCAAAATCTGTAGTCCTGTTTGGCACCATATAACCTATACTGTGTTGGTGCGCCGTAAAAACCCAAATAAATAAATAAATGAATAATTAAATTTTTATCTTAAAAACAGATGAAACAACTTCCCAAATAGATGAATACTTACATGGTTAGAAAAGCACGACTTTTAATACTGCAACATTTTCGACAAAGGGCCTTTAACCAAAATACATAAAAAGTAAAAATGTCATACAAAGTTGATTTGATATTACTGACCACCTGCAATACATTATAAATGCAGCCTGTCACAAACATGACCTAGAGAGTCAACAAAGACGTCATGCGCTAAATAGCACAAAAAATTAGCCTACACCTAGAAAAGTCCTATAATAAACCATTAATGACAGTAAAGGACAATCGCAAACATGCTGCAGACACATTCGCATACTTGGAGCGCAGTCTGTCACAAACACATTTAGCATTGATGTTGATGTAACAGGACTGCCAAAGCCAGCCCTGCTTTTGGCACACTCCGCCAACAGTTTTGGGTAGAAAAAGAGATCAGCAACATCGTAAAGCAAAAAAGGGGGCGGGGTTATGCTTTACGAATCATGCCCCTGTGCGCCTCTGAAATTTGGACTATATACAGCCAGCGTGTCTGATCACTGACTACCTTTCACCTGAGCTGTCCCAAAGTGATCATATACAGCTTCGTTAACATATTGATATGTCACAGGGTGAGAAAAATGTGCAACCAGACCGGGACTCAAACCCAGGGCCTCGGAATACCGTTAATTTCAAAATATTACAGGGGTATATCTGTCACGGTATAGGACTTGAGTATTAAAACGGGGAGAAAGTGTGTAGGCGGCCGGGTAGCTCAGTCGGTAGAGCATCGGAACGGTATTCCGAGGCCCCAGGTTCGAGTCCCGGTCTGACTGCACATTTTTCTCAGCCTGTGACATTTGGCGCCCAACGTGGGGCCGTTCCGATGCTCTACCGACTGAATTACCCGGCCGCCTACACACTTTCTCCCCGTTTTAATACTCAAGTTAACACCATTTTGAAATTCGTCCTCGAATTTCAGCGGGTACTTTATATATAAGCAATTACAGGCGTCGGAGACTAACCAGTGTAATGCCGTCACGGCCCCACGTTGGGCGCCAAATGTCACAGGGTGAGAAAATATGTCACGGTATAGGACTTGAGTATTAAAACGGGGAGAAAGTGTGTAGGCGGCCGGGTAGCTCAGTCGGTAGAGAATCGGAACGGCCTCACGTTGGGCGCCAAATGCCACAGGGTGAGAAAAATGTGCAGCCAGACCGGGACTCGAACCCGGGGCCTCGGAATACCGTTCCGATGCTCTACCGACTGAGCTACCCGGCCGCCTACACACTTTCTCTCCGTTTTAATACTCAAGTCCTATACCATGACAGATATACCCCTGTAATTTTTTTTAATAAGTTGCACATCACGACTTCTCTTTTTGCAAATAAATAATTATGTTGTTTTTTATCGCATGATTTGTTGAATTATTACATATCGAAAAGTTTTCATGTAACAATTATTTTAAAAACGAGTACATAATGCATCCCCCTATAAATTGAATTTGTTAGGTATGCTTTGTTAAATTCAACTTTCACTTGTACTATAACTTTTCATTCATTTCAGCTGAGATAAATGTCACCATTCGCGAAGTTCACATTCATTTTAGGGATGGGAACGAATATTCGAATATTCGAAAATCGGCCGAATATTCGAATATGAAAATCAAATTCGAATATTCATAAATAATTGTATTTTTTTTATTTCAATAAAATTAGATAAAGTTGCGACGGTCTAAATTATAATCGCTTTGATTTTTTGTATCGTTTTGAAGCTAAATCAGTCTGAATTAGTTAAATATGTTCATGATTATACTGACAGAATCGTGAAATAAAACGCTGGGATCAGCGGGCTTAACTAGGTAGGGTCGGGTTACCCGAAACAAACATTTTTAGGCCTTATTACGCACGATGATTCACGCTTTAAACAAAGGAATACATTGTGTATATGCCAATCACTTAATAAGAATTTAAAGCTTCCATTAAAACAAACCGAATATTCGAATATTGATTTCAGTATTCGTTCCCATTCCTAATTTTAGCTAAAAGGACGTTGATACCTGATGAGCGAAGAGCCTTTATGTCTTGATATTTAGGTATATATAATTATTTTTGCTTTTTATTACCTAGCTAATTTATAAGAAACAAGTTTTAACGTCACTTAAATTGCTTTTTTAAATTTATGCATAAAAACCATATTCAACAAGACATGAAACAAAATTAGGCGTAGTGAAATACTTTCTATACAACATCCCTTTAGTGTTTTGTTTGGGTTGAAGAAAAAGATGTATATCATATGTGTTTTATTGCGAACCTACTTTTTCTTATCCATACATGGCTAGATTTCTTGTTCTTTTCTTTGCAATTAATAATTCGTAACAAAAGTAGACTTATCGAGAGTAGATAATTATATAATATTTATTTTCAAAAAGGGTAGATTTATCTCAGGCCTCACCAAATTAAAAAGTTGTTCATCGGATTTGCCGCTCGTATATTTTCAGAAACACAAAAAAATATTTATTTTTTTTGTTTTTGGCTAGCGCTCGCCCCATTGAAAAAGATCAATCCATAATTTTTTGGTGCGCTACTTTTTACGGACGTAAAAGTGTATAAATGCTTATACATCCAGTCCCAGATTGTTCTCAAATGGATTTTAATCAAAATAAATACATACTACGCACACATCGTCTATAATATTTTAGTTGCATTAAAGTTATTTCCCCTTTATGCAGTTACGCCATTTTCTACCAAATTACATACTACAAAAATCGATTTATTTCATTGAAAACTGGATGAAGAAAAACATACTAATTTGTTTGATAACATCAATCTACATTATTTTGGTAAGGGTAAATACTTATTGATGCATGGCACTTACCTGTTTCTGTTTTTTTCCTGTCCAAATGATCAGCATTTGCATACGAAAGTTGGTGGGGTAAGGAATTTACATTACGAGTTGTTTTCAGGCAGTTTTGATTCTCAAATTTTCCAATCATTTAGTAGACTAATGTTAATGCACATTAATCTCCATTTCAGACTTTAATTGAGACTTTGTTTCAACAAATTTAATATGTTATGAAAGTTTAAAGTTAGAAAAAAGAGCTGTACATAAGACATCATGCTCGACTTTTCTAAATCAGAGCTTTGCCAGTTAAAGGGGCATAATAGTCAGAAACTATTAAAGTACAGAGCTATTGATCATTATATAAAACTTAATTAAAGATATTCTATGTTAAAAAGGGGCATAACTCTGTCTAGATTCAGACTTAAGAGTATTGTTTCTCCTGGTGTAGACTTTGACAGTAAATAACTGTTATAAGTTTCAAATCAGAAGCTTTAATAGATCTAGCAACACTCACATAGATATTTGATGTATCAAAAACTTTGTAAAGTCAGCTAAGAATGCTACATTTTCATAGCAGTAAATATTCGATTCGATATTTGATTACAGTGTAATGTATGACAATGTTATTACCTTTTTTCACGAGTTCGCTTTGTTGTGCGTCTGCGGGTTAGATTTTCTCAATCCCTGGGGACTTACTTTTTAATTTAAAAGGGCTATACTTTCTATTTTAAGGTTTTTATTAGTCAGTCGAGAGCCAAATGAAGACAAATATATTTCTTCGCTCCAAAAAAAATATTTAAGTTATTTTTTCGCTCGCCGCCTCAATTTTTTCAGAAAAAAATCCGATGAACAGCTTATCAATTTGGTGTGGCCTTATAAGAGCATTAAGATTGATAATACTAGTGCTAAAACAAACATGACACCACAGATTTATAGACATGTCACATAGATCAGTCAGTCATAATTGTTCCTTTTGCGGAAATGGATCTGAGATTGTGCTGGATGATATAAATAAATAGGAATCTTACTTGCAGGATCAAATGAAGGCGGACTGACAGACAATTAGGCATAAATGTACAATGTATATGTAAAACTGGGTCATGCAATTGCGAAGTCATTTGTGATGACCTTTTGATGTGTGTCTTTGTGATAAAACGTTCATTGTTAGGTGAAAATGTATTGACCTTTTTTTTTACTTTTGGCCTAGTTCCGATCAGCATACATTTAGATTTATCAGCATCCGCACAGTCTGGTCAGGATCCATGCTGTTCGCTTTCAAGGCCTATTGCAATTAGAGAAACCGTTAGCGAACAGCATGGATCCTGACCAGACATGCTGTTCGCTTTCAAGGCCTATTGCAATTAGAGAAACCGTTAGCGAACAGCATGGATCCTGACCAGACTGCGCGGATCTGGATCCATGCAGGTCGCAGATGCACTATGTTGGTTTTCTCATAGTGCGGCTCATATTGTCGCTTGTATAAGCTGAGTCAATTACGTAGATTATATAATGCTTCTATCTTTATTCAAATCTTATACATCCTTAAGATTTTTCCACAAAGATTTAGGTTCCTTATAACTCTTAATAGCGTTGTTGAAAAAATATTTTATACTTTCCATAAGCATAGATGATAGATTATTTCTGAGTAATTTGTGTCGTTCCTACTCATCATTTTTCTCTTGAGAAAAGATGGTAGGGTAAGTCACTACTGTAACATATTTCTTGATACTAAATCTAATAGCCTGTAAGCATATAAATAACGAAATATTCACAATATTTACTATCAATTGTGTCCATTACCTTTCTGACAGTTTTTGGTCCGTATCTAATATTAATATGTTGTCGGAGGTGTGTAAATCAACAAAATATGAACTCCCAAACGGATCGTACTTATCGAACAATAATGTCACGATACATTTGTGTTGTTTAAAATATCTATTTAGCGATACATTGAAAAGTCTCCTATGACAAAATGATTTGTTACGCACTAATAACAAAATTACAATGACAAAGTAATAAAACAAGACAATAAATTGTATGTAAAACGCGGTAAGTCAGTTCAGTAACCTTTTCTTGAGAACAAAGCAAGTCATTCCGCTTTTTCTAAGACTATTATGTCAGTTTGTCATTTAAACAAGAGGGTCATGATGAGCCTGGATCGCTCATCTGAGTTACATGCTTCAAATGTCAAACGATGCTAAACTATTAAGGAAGTATGTCAGTAGGTCACATTCATGGTCACTGAAAGTCAGTTTTAAGATCGGTGTGCAAAACTGTGTATGTCTTCCAAATTTCAAGGCTATATCTTAAAAAACAAGAAAGTAGGTCTGTAGGTCAGGGTCACAATCAAGTGACCCCTACTTGGGATCATAAGATAATTATAATTAAACTGTCTAGGAAATATATGATCAGATAATTTTTAAAGTATTTTCCTATCATACTCTTATAACAACTGACCCCCGGGGCGGGGCCTCTTTTCACTCTAGGGGCATAATTTGAACAATCTGTTTAGGAAACCACTAGGCAATACTACATACCAAATATCAAAGGCCTAGGCCTTGAACTTTTAGACAAGGAGATTTTCAAAGTTTTTTCCTATATAAGTCGATGTAAAACTTTGGACCCCCAGGACAATAAGGTTTTCAAAGTTTTTCCCTATATGAGTCTATAGAAACCATGTGACCCCCAGGGCGGGACCATATTTGACCCTAGGGGGATAATTTGAACAGTATTGGTAGAGGACCACTAGATGATGCTACATACCAAATATCAAAGCCCTCGGACCTGTGATTTTGGACCAGAAGATTTTAGTTCTGTATGGAATTCAGTTTTTTTAACAGTTTTTTAAACAGGACCATCCGAGAGACATCCCTGTGAAGTTTCATCAAAATTGGCCTGGTGGTTTAGGAGGAAATGTTGTTTAAAGGAAAGTGTGGACGGACGACGGACGGACGGGTGAGCGATCGCAATAGCTCACCCTGAGCAATTTGTGCTCAGGTGAGCTAAAAAGCGTCACTAATCAAGAGTCGTGTTCTGATATTTATTATTTAACTTCATGAACAACACTTATGATCTTGTTATTTTGTCAAAAGGCCCCAATGTAGGGGACTACATTTTTTTTAATTGTGATTCAACAGGATCTTTTTCATTGCTTTTAACAAAAAATAAAGATAAATGGTAATAAAACCAGTATTTACTATCGAGGTTATGTACGAGTAAGGTGTAAACAAAAATGAAGCGAAAACGTGTTATATAAATCACTATGTGGTAAAATTTTGAAACAGACCTGTGTACGGCATACTGCCACGCAGTCAAACAGATTTCTAAGTGTCACACTTTCTCAGAAAGTATTTTTTCAACCCTTGAATAATTCACATTAAGCACGAATGTTTCTAGGTTGTATCACTGGTTGCCTGACAGACTACGTTAGTATCCTAGGGATTTGTCAAATTTATTATATTCCTACACGCTGGTGAGAAACGTTTCCCAGATAATAATTCACATGTCAAGATAATGAATGCATTTAGGTTTGAAATACACAGATCGGTATAATGGAAACACATATTCATACAAAGGAGCAGGAATCATCATTTTGAGTGATTCAGTGAAGCATTCGCGATATTTTGGAGACTAAAACAAATTAATTACACCACGCGCCATGCAAGTCAAATTACTAGTGAAATGGCAAAATGCAGACTTTTTTTCTTAAATATCTGACTCTCATTTGCTACTTGTAGCATACGTAATGGCGGTATTTTTCCCCAAACTTCTTCGGAGTGTTATAGTGATAGATATTTAAGATTACTGAATTATTGAATGCTGTGTCGAAATTTTGCTAATTTTTAAATTGACGTGACTTTTTATTTAAACTTTGAAATTCTATGCATATGGCAAATGACCATCCATATAAAACTTTAACCCGCTTTGTATCAGTAGACTTCACACGTACATTACCAGTTTGGATGATGTTAAGCTTAGCCTTTCTTCAGTAGAGAAGCAATGTGACACTTTCTAGGATAGAGTGTGCATGTATACTGCAGTTGAGTACTAGTACTTGGAACCAACCGGACACAAACACTAAGACTGGTTTGTTAAAAGTAGCGAGGGAATAATAGAATAACTTGCTTTAAAAAACCGCTTGAAATAATGTATAGTGCACATCATGACAACAGTTCATTTGAAATTAAGTAAGAATGCATTCAGGATGAATGCAATGAAATTTGCAGCATGCATGATATCTAGCTTAGCATGAAGGCGGATGAAATTCAGACATATGCATACAAGAACGACATCAAGCACTTCAATAAGCAATGAGAGCTCACTGAGGTCCGCAGTCTTCTTGTTCTTCTGGTTTACTTTGAGTCGACAATACTGCTGACAGGCAAGGCTTGCAGCTTTGAATTTCAATACTGGTGAAGCGATATCACTGTTGCCTTACGCGAAAATCACTTTTAATCTGGAAAGATAAACATGCTGTAGATGTCAATAAAGCCATCAGTCCGCCGACCATCGGTAAATCCCTCCAAGCAGACCACCTGTCCGCTTAGGTATACAAAGGCGAATGAACAATGGTTCCACATAAGCTGACATACCTATTCCATTGGATATTGGAGCAAAGGGTTGTTCAACAGGAGCTAAAGGATGCACCAAACGTGTAGTGAACAGTCATGCGAAAATCATAACGGTATTTTTCCGCTATATGCTAGATATTGGCCTTACTGTTACTTAGCAGCCTTATAAACCACAAAGAGAAAGTCCTGCTGCAAGAGAGTCAGTATAGATTCCGTCCGATCAGATGGACACCGGACATGTTATTCAATGCTCGGCAACGAACGAGAAAACAACCTTTGTCGGCATGGTCAAAGTCTACGATAAGTCACAACAGAATCATCTGAAACTGTTCTGGCTACAAAATGATTATGGGTGTTGTGGGAGACTGTTTAATGCAAGGCATTGTCTTTTATTTCAGCTGAGATAAGTGTCGTCATTCGTGGAATTTCTACTCAGTAGTTTTCTGTATATTAGTATATACTGAGCAAGTGAACCTTTAATTTTATCGCGTGAATTTATATAGTGATTTCTGCTGAAATTTTATTTTGTTCGTAATGAGACAAATAATTTACTGAAACAGAGTAAACTTACATAACATAGCTAATTTCTAACACACAAGATATTCACATCACTCTCTGCAAAGTTTGCTTTTTTATGCCGAAAGTGATATATTTTACTATATTCACCAAATTAGACATAATGACCTTCCTTACTCCTCTTTTATAGTAGGCTTTCAAATTGCTGTCTATAATTGTGGTAGGGGACAGTATACGTGTTATGCATATTTTCAACTGTCTATACATGGCTTGTTCTTTATCTAGAAACATTGTTTTCTTATCACCTTTTGCATCAATAAAATATTACCAAAAAAATAATGTATTGATACCCTTTAGATAAATGTATCTATTACAGCCGTTATTCTCTAAACAAGACAGATGTGAAGTTTTCAAAACTTTAACTATTTAGGGCATATGATACGTATTGACATGCGTAAGTCGGGAATATTTGTATCATACAGCTGAGATGGATATTAGATTATGGTAGATAGTAAGTAAATACATTAGAAACTATCCAGTAGAGAAAACGAAAACTGAAAGGCAGATATATGGAATCTTGTAAAGTGGACGAAGCCAACGACTGATGTTGACCACAGCCCAGTGTCGTGGCATCGTTACCTTAAAGTCTTTCAGGTTGCTCTTGTCAAAACACCTCTGAATTTCATTAACCAGACCTCTTGCATTTTGCGAATTGTGTGAATACCTGTTAAATTTTTGTTGATCGAGTGTCATTTTTAAGAAGTGATGAATTCTTGATATGACAGAAGAGCGGACGCAGTGGTTCAGTGGTAACACTGTCTTGACTACGAAACCAGGGGTCGTGAGTTCGAGCCTCCGCTCCTCCAACTAAAAACAATTACTAACACTGTGATAAGAGTCCCGTGTATGGGTGCTTTAAACATGGCACGTTAAAGAAGTAGGGAAGCTTCCTTCTGTATCTTGCACTATCCTCCTACTAAAATGACAGTCTTCTGGAGGAGTCGCCCATATGGGTAACCGATGGCGGCTATAAAAACATGATATGACTGTAAGATTTATGCAGCCCACGCTAGGTCTTCCGTGACATAGTTATAAGACCTCACACTAATTAAAAATACAATTGTCATAAAAATTAATGTAAAAGGCGTTATTTGCCAGCGAGACAGTTCAGTGACCTTTTCAAAGAACAAATCAGGCCATTAAACCTTTCCTAAGACTCTTTTCTTTTGTACCATAAATAGTCCATAAAGAAAGCATTAATCTAGGCACGAAGCCGTTTTCTAACAGAATTCATTTGCTGCTCAAAGCAGTAACAGGGTTTAGGTGATGTCTAAATGTATAATCTACGCAAGATTTGTCAAGTAAACTATTAACAGAATTAAAACATTGTTTCTTTTTTGTCTCAACAACTACCAGCATTAAATCGTTTTCTATTATGAATATATTTTACTTCATTTCCCGACGGCCGTATAAAATTAAATAGTGTTTGCGATTATTATGTACACACTTATGACAAGCGGGTTTGATATGAAGGATTTGCTGTATTTTTATTCTTCTTTCCTTTATAAAAAGGTCACGTGTACGTCTCAGTAACGTTTGTCATTGTCGTCTTTTTATCTAGTCATTAGAATAATAAGTCTAATGGGGTTTAGTCGTGTCTGCAGCTGTTCTGATAAAGAAATGTACATAACGTGGGCAATATCTATTCAAAATACGAATAGCAACATACTGGTACAGGACATAAACTTTCTTTATCTAAATTATTAGAAAATGGAAACAATATGTCAGATTTATGGAGTTAAGGGTTCTCTTTGTGCTTTTGTTTATGCTTGCTTGGACTATGATTTTCTTGCATTCTAGACTGATATTTCTGGTGATTTCACCGATGCAGGAAAACTCCATCCGGGTTGTAAGATGTCTCTCGTGCTGTAAATGACGTATAACGAACTACATCTGCGTTGTAGATTTGTGTAGTAATAATTATGTTTTACGCAAAACGGGATAAAAATCAAATAACTTGATAGTTTCTCTGCGTTCCTTATAACATATTTCACGATTCAAAAAACGTCATTTAACGGAGGGAAATATCCGGCACTCGGGTAACTGTTTAAGCGGAACTCGGCAGAGCCTCGTTACCGCCGTAAACAGTTATCCTTGAGCCGGATATTCCCATCCGCACCTACCACCTGTGACTGAATCTTTGATTGAATTTATATTTAACTATTACAAATGTATTTGTTGAACATGGCATACAAGAAAAAGATTCAATCACTGGTGGTAGGTACAGATGGAAATATCCGGCACTCGGGTAACTGTTCAAGCGGAACTCGGCAGAGCCTCATTACCGCCGTAAACAGTTATCCTTAAGCCGGATATTCCCATCTGCTCCTACAACCAGTGAAAGAATCTTATAATATTTTGCTTTATAGTTTGCTTTTATATATTCTTGATATGAATTTCCCCAGAACCTGATCTTATATTTAAACAAGAAATATCTTTAAAAATGATGGACGGCGAATTGTAATAAGGAAAGAAGTTTATGAATTTTTCATCTAACTTTCATCTTTCATCTAACATTTTTCAAATTGCAAAACTAAACACCGCACTTTAACAATTTAAATGGTTCTCTTTTAATTTTTCGCAAAGGTTTCGTAGGGTTGCAATTTTGTTTCGTTTATCCTTAGACGAATAATTACAGCAGTAGTTTGATGAAGATTCATGAAGCGGTTCATGAGAAGAGGTCATTAAACGTGTTTATATTTTTAGCTAAATTGGTCCCTATCCCCATTTGTAACAAAATAGCAGGAGACCTTACGATATTGTTACACATCGAGTTTGATAAAAATCCATTACATTTTAGTGGTTAATGCGAAGAAAGGCATATCTACTTTTAGCTATAGTGGTCCCTAATAGGGCCCAAGTTCCTATATAAATAAATTTGGAAGAGGACCTTATAATGATGCTCCAGACCAAGTATGACAAAGATCCACCAAGCTGTTCATGAGACGCTGTATAAAGACAATTCTAGTTTTAGCTCTAGCAGCCCCTAAAAGGGGTCAAATGTCCCAGCTGAACAAAGTTGGCTGTGGGCCTAATAAAGATGCTACAAATCAAGTCTGATTAGAATACATGAGAAAAAATCAAAGGATTTTTTTTATTTATTATTTTTATTTATTTCTAAAATAGGCCAACTGATCCCGCTATAACAAATAGCATATTCGCTATTCATGAATCTTTGGACAATGACGTCACACCTATAAAAAAGTGAAGGTCAAGCAAAACATACATTTGTAATTATTTCAATATTTCTGTTTCATAAGCAAAGTTTGACCATAGTCATATCACATAGATAAACTGTATGCAGCGTACCTTCATTTCAGTGTAACGAGATTCAGTCATTATATAGCATATATATAATAAAACAGATTTCAACTGAGTTCAATATTTGCATACCATACTAAAGAAAAATATTCATATATAATAAATCAGTTAAATAATTTATAACAAATATATCAAAGCAAACAAGTAGTCATTTTAATATGCAACCTGAATAAGTCACAAAAGCAAGAAACCTTTTCATATACAGACGACAATTGTAACAAGGAAAATCTTTTAAAAAGCACTTTTCTACATAAAAGACTCTTATCACACCCGTATTCATGTGATACGCAGACCGTATTCAGCTCTTTCTTTAATTTGATATATGTTGGTATTGAACAGGTTTTTGTCATATTTATTAAACTACTTATCATTTTGAGATATATCAATATTCTTGCTAAATATACTGAGCCAAAGTTAGCTTTAAAACTGTGAACAGTGTCGTTTAGGATAAACGCTTTGTCTACATTTCACTCAGAGTAGCACAATCAACAGAGTGAAAGAAATTGACACTCTCGTCCAATCAGGCAGAGTGTTGCATAAATCTTCCATTTTGATGAATTATCTATAATGCGTTATCAAGTAGTTTGATTTGCAAACTGAAGTCACGTGGCATAGGTAACGAAAACGAATTTAGACGGCGTCGCCGAAAAAAAAACAAAAACAATACCGCCACTTAACGAGGGCATTTTGGGCATTTTACAGGAAGTTTGCATCATATGAAACCCTCTATTTCACTGCTTATCGAGGACATTTTACATGAAGTTGTCCTCATATGGAATCCAAAATACAACCATTAAAAGCCGCACGTATACAGATATAATTATGTCATTTTTTTCTGAATTCAGAAAACGCTTTCATTTGTTATGAATTGCAATAAAAAGAACATATTAAGTGATTCCGTGCATTCAAGAATTTATTATCTATAAAAAACACTGTAATAGTTTATAAAATATATAGAAGCTCTCAATAGCGTCACTAATGTTATTGAAGTCAGATGTAAAATAGGAGTTTAGCTTTATTTTATAAGATACACATCAGAATATCATCTGATTTATCATTTTCATTATCTAACATCAATTACTACCCGTTTTCGAAAAATGGAAATTTTAATAGTCATCTGGAGGTTTAACATTCAAGTCAGTTTGATAATTACAATGGCTATCAAAATAACTGTATGACTAGAAAAATCGGAAGTGTATTTTCATCTACAACAGGAAACTAATTAAAGCTTAGCTTTTTTCTATACTTTCAGTTGCATTTTGCGAAGATCTGTGAATACTGGTGAAAACTATGTTGGTCGAGAGCCATTTTTAAGATACGAATTTCATGCAGAAATGAATTCCCAAACTATCTTTCTTGATTAAATCACGGTACATTTGTTGAGCTTATCTATTCATGCAGCCCAACCTATCTAGGCATTTAAATGTCTTCCTTGACATAGTAATATAATTCATCACTACTTGATTAAAAAAAATACATATGTCATAAACGTAAAAGGCGTTATTTACCACTGACAGTTCAGTAACCTTTTCCAAGAACTAATCAGGCCATTACACCTTTCCTAAGACTCATTTTTGTCCCATAAAGAGTCCTTAAAGAATAGCATTATTCTAGGCACGAACCGTTTTCAAACAGTAATTATTTGCTACTTTGTCCAAAGGGCCAAATGCAGTAATAGGATTCAAATGATGTTTTATTATACAGTCTATACGTGAGCTTCGTTAAGTAAACTTAACAGAAACAAAAAAAATGTTTTCCTTCTGTCTGTCTCGACTTTCTTGATATGTCAATTAAATCACGGTACATTTGTTGAGTTTATCTATTCATGCAGCGCAACCTAGCTTGGCATTAAATGTCTTCCTTGACATAATAATAGGATCCAACAAAAAATGAAAAACAAATACAAATGTCATAAACATAAAAGGCGTTATTTACCACTGACAGTTCAGTAACCTTTTCCAAGAACCAATCAGGCCATTACATCTTTCCTAAGACTCATTTTTGTCCCATAAATAGTACATAAATAATAGCATCACTCTAGGCACGGGCGGTTTTCTAACAGTAATCATATACTACTAAAGGGCTCAGTGCAGTAATAGGATTCAGATGATGTTTTATTGTGCAGTCTACGCGAGCTTCGTTATGTTTACCTTCTGTCTGTCTCGACAAGTATTCTACCATGAATATATTTCACTTAATTTCCCTTATTTAAATATGTTTGCGAATATCATGTACATACTTATGACACGCGGGTTGATATACTAGGCTTTGCTGTGATTTTATTCTTCTTTTTTCTTCATAAAAAGGTCAGTTGTGCGTGTTTGCAACGTTTGGGCATTGTGTTAATGCTATTAACGTTGAAGTCCATATTTTGAAGAAACAAATCAAACAACATCAAACCATAAGAAGAAAGAGTTGTTTTACATGAAAATTGAACATGTATATAACTTTATAAAACGATTGTCAATTTACTATGCATTGAATTCCGGAAACGGGCAGTCTTTCGGAGAGTGCAACGCTTTTAAACACCATTTTCATAGAACTGTTACAATTCTTTACTTCGTTTTGATGCATTTTTGCATTAATGTCCCAATGTTGGAATTTCACATAACAAGATTTAATGTAGTTTTCAGAAATTATTTAATTTTAATTCGTGACAATTGGCATTCATTTTTAAACGGACCCCAAGACATCTTTTAAGAATATCGTACAAGACAGTTCGGTAAAACATGCATTGGAAATGTATAGTGTTGGTAAATAATCGAGCCGCACCATGAGAAAGCCAACATAGTGCGTTTGCGACCAGCATGGATCCATGCCAGCCTGCGCATCGGCGCAGTTTGGTCAGGATCCAAGCTGTTCGCTAACGGTTTCTCTAATTGCAATAGGCTTTGAAAGCGAACAGCATGGATCCTGACCAGACTGCTTCCTCTGGGGTCTTAACTTTTTATAATTAACGTTGTTTAAAATTATGGAAAATGTATTTGTTTATCGTTCGTGTTCGTCATATAAGGAATGATATTTCAACATGATCTTGTTTGTACGTATATAAATTTTTGTGGAGCATGTTGACATGCAAACGTGTGTCATTAACGTCTTTTATTTAACCATTAGAATAATTACTTTAGTCTAATAGGTTTTCGTCTTGTCTGAGTGATTTTTGCAGGCAAAGAAAGTGTACATCAAGTTAACAATATATATTTAAAATATAAGTAACAAAATACTTTCTTAATTATTCGAAAATGCAATTAAAACAATTAAGCAGACTGGTGGTCCTAAAGGTTGTCTTTGTGTAAATGCTTGATTGTACTATGCTCATATTTTGATAGCTTGCTTCTATATTCTTGATAAGAATTTCCCATGAAGATGATCTTATATGGAACCCACAATACCACCCTTTATGCGAAACATTTCACATGAAGTTCTCCTCATATGGAACCTGATATAGAACCCCTAACTATCATAGCTTAACGAGAACATTTCCGATGAATCCTCAATACCATCATTAAAGGAGAAAAATCCATAAAACATGTCAGTGTGGTCAATGAAATGGCTATTACAATTTCTGTATGATTGGAATAACTGAAAGTGTACTTTCATCTAGAACAGGAAACTAGTTATCACTTAATCAGCTTTTTTCAGGGTTGTATTTTTTTATGGTCGATTCAAGGCAATCGTAGGAAACTTTTATATCTATTCGCCTTTCAGAATCAATAAATTATGTCAATTAGACATTTTATATCTACCTATATACATCTTCTCACAAACTCGACACAGAAATGGCATTAAGATTATCCTAATTTCTCACTGATAATGAAAAAACATGTTTGGATGTTGACAGTATGCCACAGCTAAACATTGCTCTTATGCTGACATGCTTTTTATTGTGACTTGGATAATCAAAGAAACATTCAACAGAAAAATATTTATCTCTGAGGAGTGTTAAAAGATTGTAAAAATAAAATGTTTTTCATGATTATCATAACTATTAAAGGTCACAATAATGCCAGTTGTTAGAAGTTGGGGTTGAGTAAAGTAGCCTGCAAAACAAGAATTGCCAAAGAAAACTGAAGTATTTAACACAAAACAGTCGAAAGCATCTGTTGCTCTAAAACCATCAAAGTTGGAGGCAACATCGCCCTCTCTCAGGTAAGAGCAATGCAACCAGGCTATGTCTATACATTTTACATATCTATAGGTATGCTACTGAGACATGGGCAAGCTCAGGCATGTTTATTATTGAAAACGCACAATCTGTTTCTTTTCTTCAAATGATTTTTTTTAGTTTTTTTGCAAAAAGTCATCAGAGTATCTTTTTTTGACGGGTCCAATATTTTGTATAAATCTGTTATTGTTTTGAAGTAGCTGACTTTCTATCTTGTTAGACCTGACTACCTCTCTACTCAAAAAAATGTTGTTGTTTTTTCAAACTAAGATATCCTAAATCCACCGAAACTTAAAAATGAGAATTAAACATTTTCTGGTGTCCTAAAATGGCTGGAATTCACAAAAAGTGGAAAATACACTTATCAAAATCGTTTTACGATAAAATCAAAACCGAACAACATATTTTGAACAATATTTTTTTTAATAATTTTGTATTACATAAATGGTTTTGCCTTAACTTTAAAGAAGAATAAATTATTATGGAAAGCCTTGGTAAGAAATGGAATGGTTCAACCATTAACTGTTATTATAGCATTTCGTACAGGTTACTACAGTGTTCCGTTAGGGCCATCGTGGCATATGATAGTAAAAAGCCGAAACAATGATCTTTAAATGCCGTAAGAGCGAAACAAAGATCGTGAAATGTTCTAATTATTTCGACTTTCATTAAGTTGTTTCAGTTTTTTACCATCGATGTTTCGTTGTTACAACTTTTCACCACCAACGTTTCGTTGTTTTGACTTTTCACCATGGTTGTTTCGGCTTTTTACCATCAAAGTTTTGACATTTGACCATCAAAGTTTTGACTTTTCACCATCATTTTATGCTGGTTTAACGTTACGTTATACTGTTGTTTTTTACATTTAATGTTGTGGCCCTAACGGGATACCATGGGTTACAGCTTGTAAAGGTGAATAGTCAAGATAAGACGCTCAGTTCACTTCAACTGTCTAACCCCAGTAACTTCACAGGAGAAATTAATTCTTTTATTCAATTATCTTTCTAGAGAAATTGAAATATTTGACATGTCTGTTACGAAACTAGCTTCAATTTTCTAGATAAAGTTATTATGGGCTTTTCCAAATTTGTCTGTTTCTATCTTGTTAGGTTGAGTCTGACGTATTCAATTCCGATTTGCCAATACAAACGTTCACAGTCAATTCAGCTCAATGTTTCACAAATTATCAGAGTAACAATTACTTTTGAAACAAAACTCTACCCAGCTAGCACTATGAAGTTATGAACATTGCTTTCACATCTTTGTTTAAAGCATGTCGTAGTAGCTTTATGCTCATCTCGCATTTAGTAATTGACTGTGACTCAATGCAGACTTGGAGCGCCGGTATAAATTACAGACTCCGGTACATACCGGATTAACTAAATTTGAACGAAAATATCTTAAATGTATATATTTTGTAACCATGGTGATACTAACCCTAACCTTTAGTCAGTATTTTATGCATATTGTACACTAAATGCATGCGGACATGCAAAAATATGCATATTTTTGCCGTGCGCTACAATTGATAATCACTTTCGGGCATGCGCAGAAGACCGCTCCAAGTCTGCAATGAGTTACATCGTTAGTAATTTGGACATAATGAAAATATTTGTTAATGAAATGCTTGACTGCTACCCGTACCACTTGACGCGCTTGTGCAGTTACGACAAAGTGAATACCTGACGTACATTCCCCATTAGTTAAAAAAGGAAGATAAATCTTTCCAGTGGTTCATCAAACATATCACATTGGCACCGTTACGTCTGACTCCATTGTTTCACAGTGCATGTACTGCACCGTAGATATAGAAATATTGTATTTTTATTAAAATCCCTGTCAAAGAATATGGAGATGAAATATAAACTGTGGCATACAAGATATGTGGCGAATATACTTACAGTGCGTGTAGTAGGCATAGGATATACAGATCAATCTAACTGAAGCTTTGCTAATCCTACCTGTCAGGTATTACAACACCTGTTCATAAATGTGACATTTTGATACAAACAAAACTGTATTACCTTCACAATAAAATAGTAAGCGATATTTCATTTTATTATCGGCTTGTTTAGACTTAATTTTTACCATAAATAAGCTGATAAAAAACATTGGAAGCAGTTCTTTAAGGGTAAATCAAACACATACGGATATATTCTAACTGACTTAGTTGTTAAAAGAATTGCGATATTACGTCTAAACCCCTTTTCATGTGTAATTGCATGGGAAGTAAACTGATAGATATCTCTGTTTGAAAGTTCTTTCCTCAGGCAAGAGTCATCACTCTTTGTGGTCACAGCTTAAAATTCAATATTAAAACTTCTGTTATTAATATAAACACAACTTTCATAATTTTCGCATTTGTAAAATCATTTTTGTTTATTTGAAGGACTGCAGACTTTATTCAATGTCTTTCTATCTTTAAAAAGTTTAGGTTCCATCTCTACGTGTAGTTTGATGTATAATTAACACCGAGCGCTCTTTATATCTAGAGGAAAAAGGTGAGTTACCAAAGTTTTGGAGAAATCAAAGCTTTAATAATAAAAGCATAAAAAGAAGCTGACCACAGAAGTCCTTCGACTCAACTCTGGCGTTCGATGCGTAAATGCTCAAGCGACAAATATTTCACTGAATGCATATACATAATATGGATTTAAATCTTCACAGCATGTAGATATAATTTAACATTACCCTATGCATGCAAGATGAACATACTAAGGCTGTTTGCAGTCACAGTACAGTTACATTATGAAGCAGTTCCGTGTTACCGGAAGTCCTTGATGACTAGCAACTATATATACGTCAGTGTAGAAGAGGGTAGTGATCTCATTGTCATAGTTTTTCTTATTACTAATATCATCATTAGTGACCTTTCGAATTTTGCGATGCACGTAACTTAATTTCTGTTGCTTACAAAATACTAAGTTTGCCTCAATGAATCCTTCTCTTCACATCATAAAACAAAATATTGGTCATTTGCCCCTGGTGTGCACCAAAGCGGAAACCCAATTTAAGAATCAATCAAAACGAGGGAATTTTGTAATGAGAGCTGTAACTATATTCCACGGCTTTGATTGAAATTGTGACCTAGAATGTCCCAAGGGTGGAAAATATGAGTTACGATTCAAATTGATCCCGCTGGCGGTGATCTGTATATAATGCAATGACGTATATGTTGTTATTTGGTAAAAGTCCACGTGATGATTACGCTAAAACGGTTCATTTCGTAAATTACGTGATGGACGCTTGATCAATAGATAAATCTGTATATTTAGACTAGGCGCTAAATGAACTGTCTGGGTTGAAAGAGTCTGTCTAGATTTACCTACCACCACTAAAATCTGGCAAGCACTTCTTGTGCCATTACAGTAAGCTTGAGGGGAAAATCCTAATAAAGGTCCCTTCCGGGGATCGAGCAAAGGATCTTTTTGTGTAGGCGCTAAAGAATTCATCAATGGAGCAGTTGTTTTATAACCATTGCACAATAGCTGAAATTAAATAAAATGAAGTAGTCAACATTTCGATCGGCCAAAACAGTCCCCACTAGCTCCTACAGTTTGTTATTTCTATTGAGCATTTACTTTACAAGATAAAAGCCTGTTCTCTAAGGGTGTTAGTATGATTTTTTTGAAGTTTTACACAAATGATGTTAAATAATATTCATTTTATGACCATTCAGAATGTGTATCTCAATTTCAAAAATCGGATAAAATCACAATTTCGACAGAAAAAAAATGCTTTTTAACTAAGGATGTCCTGAAAGGTTTGTAACAATCGACTTTTTTTAGATTTGAGGATCAAACATGGTTGAAATTCATAATGACAGATACTCCAAACAAAATCATTTTGACAATAAATTCAAAACTAATCAATTTATTTTGAAATATTAAAACTTCCTATTAGAACCATGGGAGTTCTTTAGACAGGTGTATAACATCAACGGTATTGTTTATATCAGAGGTAAACCTTATTACGGAAAAGGTAGCTCAAGCATTTAGTCACTATGTTACTAAAAGAGACAAGGCAGTCTGAAAGACAGCTAAATCCCCCGCCACTGCTATGGATAGTGAAAGGGTAAACCTTTGATCTTGAGCTGTGACCTGACCTTGAACTGACATGGCTGACCCATAAATTCTGCACATCGTCTAGATGGGGTGATCATTTGACCCAAGTTTCATGAAAATCCTAAAAGGGGTTTAGGAGATACAGAGCTCAAACCTTTGACCTTGAGTTGTGACCTTGACCTTGAATTGACATGGCTGACTCATGAGTTCTTGATGAGGTGATCATTTGACCAAAGTTTAAAAGTGTAAATCCTTCAAGGGGTTTAGGAGATACAGAGTGGACACAAAATGGAAGGCTCGAACCTTTGACTCTAAGTTGTGACCTTGACCTTGAGTCGGCATGGCTGACTCATTAATTCTGCACATCATCTTGATGAGGTGATCATTTGACCCAAGGTTTATAAAATTCCTTCAAGGGGTTTAGGAGATATAGAGCGGACACGAAATGGAAGGCTAAAACCTTTGACCTTGAGTTGTGACCTTGACCTTGAGCCGGCATGGCTGACTCATGAGTTCTGCACATCGTCTTGGATAGGTGATCATTTGACCCAGGTTTCATATGAATCCTTCAAGGGGATTAGGAGATACAGAGCGGACACAAAATGGAAGGCTCAAACATTTGACCCGGCGTTGTGACCTTGACCAAGAGCCAACATGGCTGACTCATAAGTTCTGCACATTGTCTTGATGAGGTGATCATTTGACCCAAGTTTGATGAAAATCCTTCAAAGGGATTGGGAGATACAGAGCGGACACAAAATGGAAGGCTCAAACCTTTGACCTTGAGCCGACATGGCTGACTCATGGGTTCTGCACATCGTCTTGATGAGGTGATTATTTAATCCAAGTTTCATAATTATCCTTTAAGAGGCTTAAGAGATATAGAGCGGACACGAAATGATAGGCTCAAATCTTTGACCTTGAGTTGTGACCTTGACCTTGAGCCGACGTGGCTGACTTGTGTGTTCTGCACATCGTCTTGATGAGGTGATCATTTGACCCAAGTTTCATGATTATCCTTCAAGGGGTTTAGGAGATACAGAGCGGACACGAAATGGAAGGCTCAAACCTTTGACCTTGAGTTGTGACCTTGACCTTGAACCGACATGGCTGACTCATGGGTTCTGCACATCGTCTTGATGAGGTGATCATTTGATCCAAGTTTCATGAAGACCCTTCAATGGGTTTAGGAGATACAGAGCGGATACAAAATGTTACGGAAGGACGGAAGGACGGACGGAGACCATTCCTATAACCCCCCGCCACAAGTGGCGGGGGATTAAAAAGAGAATATATAAACGGGATCAGTGGCAAAAAAAAAAAATCTCATGGTATATATTATATGGTGGCATATGAATTGCACCAAGATTTGTCAACAGTAAGGACCAGACACGTCACATGTATACTGAGAAATCTAAAATGGGAGACTTTAGAAAGTAGAAGAAAATCATTTACTTCATATACTTTTGCAAAAATGGACAATGATCAAGTTGATGTAAACATCAATAATTATTTAATACCCTACACAAGACAGTCAAGATTATTGTTTGCCCCCGGACAGCTGTTAAGTGGAAATCATTTCCATCTATTGCTGACACAAGGGCGTATTCAGAGGGGATGTGACGGGTGCGAACGCATCCCCTTTTTCGGCAAAGTTTGCAAACATCATTCCATCAACATCCTGTTAAAGCCATTTCTATCTATTTACTGTTGTTTTTTTTTTTCGGCTCACTTCGCTCGCCAACTTGCATGTAATTACTTTGAGAGTTGTAGCATATTGCAAATGGTCTGCATGCACAAGTGATTACTTTACAAAGACCAGTGATAGAAGTTTGCAAATTTGGTGCATATAAATACACAATGGAGGATCCACAGGGAATGGGGGCATGGCACCCGCCCTCAAATTTGGCAAAACATACACTTTCGATAGCCTAAAATTGAGATATCAATAATTTTATCCAAAACTATGACGTACCGTTAGGGTCGAAAATGCCGGTTTAGCTTTAAGACAATTCGATTTAGTACGACCCAGGGTCGGACATATTCCAATTAGTATGACCCTGGTTGAGAATTAGCTTAAAGCTATTTCATTTAGTACGACCCTGGGTCAGACAATTTCAATTTGTATGATACTAAATCGAATTAGTACGACCCTGAATTAAGACAAATCTATTTAACTTTAAGACAATTCGAATTAGTACGACCCTGGGTCGGACATATTCCAATTAGTATGACCCTGGGTCAGACATATTCCAATTAGCTTTAAGATAATTCGGAATTAGTATGACCCTGAATTAAGATAAATCTATTTAGCTTTAAGACAATTCGAATTAGGACGACCCTGGGTCGGACATATTCCAATAAGTATGACCCTGGGTCGGACATATTCCAATTAGCTTTAAGCTAATTCCGAAATAGTATGACCCTCAATTGCGGCAGCCGTCTTTAGTACGACCCTGGGTCGGACATAGTTACAATAAGTATGACCCTGGGTCGGACATATTCCGATATGTCTGACCCTGGGTCGTACTAAATATGAAATAGCTTTAAGCTAATTCCGAACCTGGGTCATACTAATTGGAATATGTCCGACCCTGGGTCGTACTAAATGAAATAGCTTTAAGCTAATTCCGAACCTGGGTCATACTAACTGGAATATGTCCGACCCTGGGTCATACTAATTCGAATTGTCTTAAAGCTAAATAGATTTATCTTAATTCAGGGTGACCGTCATACTAATTCCGAATTGTCTTATAAATTAAAGCTAAATCGGCATTTTCGACCCTAACGGTACGCCATACAAAACTTTTTATCAAAAGTATTTTAACTACTGAAGTGGTTGGAGCACACAATAGTCAGTCCAAAAAGCTATCCACTTGGTCAGATTGCATTTTTATTTTAAGAGACACAAATTTAAAGAATGGCATTTTCTCAAATATTCATGGTCAAATATAAAGTCAGATTGCTTGCCAAACGTTTTCCCGGGGATATACCCGGGCCACAACCCCTCTAGAGGCTTTGCTGGACCCGCCTTTGGTACCATTAAGTAGATCTACCTAAAAATATGTGAGTAAAAATATATCTAAAAACTGTAATTGAGAAATTTAAAGCCCATCAAGAACATCCAGCAACAACACAACAACAACACAATAAACAGCAAAAATCAAATTATCGTAGTTACTGTCCACCGCAGAGTTACGTACCTTATATTCCGCTACGCCATTTGTAACTGGAATATCAGTGTGAATTAGGTATTTATTTATGTATGTATTTTGAACACATTTGAAGATGTCTTTCAATTCTTGTTGTTTACAGGCCACAAGAACTAATTTATCGTTCACACATAATGTTGTAATGAATAAGCAATAATTGTTTTCTACAACAGAGAAAAACAATGGGGTCACAGTCGGGATTTATATAAATCCCGACTGTGACACCATTGTTTTTGAAATTTTATAAGACGCTTCCCCGTCCCGTCACCACAGGTGGCAGTAACGTACCTAGGATACTGTATGAAAACAGGGATCTTTGTCAGTCTGGTCTTCATTTTTTTTTGTCTCAGGTCAGATAGATCTGAAACTGAAACTGTTTTATTTGATTAAACGCCTGTTTTTAGGCAAAACATTCAATGGCGTTTTACAAATACATAAAAAAATACGACAAAAATTAAGATATTTTAAATGACATCTGACATAAATGAACATAAATATCATTGTGAATAAACTATTTAGTAAGCATTAAACAAAAGATCAGGCATCAGGTAAGATTAATAAAATATTAGAACATTAAGATACAGTAAGATAGCTGTTTGTTATTAAGTAAGAATAAGTGGGTTATTGTGACATGTCCAGAAGTTATAACAAACAACTGTATTTTGTATTTGTTATAAAATAGTTGATATTCGAATGTATTTACACAATAAAATCATCCAGTTCACGTTACTTCAATCTCTTAAAAATTACAGTCACAATCTCTAAAAAAGTGCAAAGTAATTTCCAAAACTTCTTTTTGAAAATATCTATTTTGTCTGAGTTCCTTATTTCGAGAGGCAATTCATTGCAGAGTTTAGGTCCAACAGTACCAAAACTTCTGTCGCTGAATGTTTTGCGCTTGTTGAAAGGAACAACGAAACACCCAGTAACGGAATTTGAAGAACGCAAGTTCATTGTCTGTCTTTGTTTTATGAGAAGTTCAGAAAGATATTCTGGAGAGTTTCCAACTGAACAATTATACATGTAGGTGAGCATTTTGAATGTGATTCTGGCTTTGATTGGTAGCCAGTGAAGATCATACAGCGCTTGCTTGGAACTGTCATATTTTCTTCCATTTAGGACAAGTTTTGCACACATGTTCTGAATTCGTTGCATTTTTAGCTCGACTATTCGAAGAATCTAGCTATTCTACTCACCCTGGTGTCGGCATCACACCTTGGTTAAGTTTTTGCATGCAAGTACATACAGCCATCAATTAAAGGCATATAGCTTTGAAACTTATTTTTTCTTTTTCTAGGTCAATTACCAACCTCTCTGGGTCAAGTCCCATAACTCTGACATGTATTTTGAGCAAATTATACCCCCTTTTGGACTTAGAAAATTTTGGTTAAAGTTTTACATGCAAGTTACTATCTCCAAAACTAATGCAGATATTGAATTGAAACTTCACATGTGTCTTCGGGGTTATAAAACTAGTTGATAGCAGCAAGTCCCATAACTCTAACCTTAATTTTGGCCAAATTATGCCCCCTTTTGGACTTAGCAAATTCTGGTTAAAGTTTTGCGTGCAAGTACATACAGCTATTTCTAAAAGGCATATAGATTTGAAACTTATTTTTTCTTTTTCTAGATCAATTACCAACCTCACTGGGTCAAGTCCCATAACTCTGACATGTCTTTTGAGCAAATTATGCCCCCTTTTAGACTTAGAAAATTTTGGTTAAAGCTTTACATGCAAGTTACTATCTCCAAAACTAATGCAGATATTGATTTGAAACTTCACATGTGTCTTCGGGGTTATAAAACTAGTTGATAGCATCGAGTCCCATAACTCTGACTTTCATTTTTGCCAAATTATGCCCCCTTTAAATTTTTGGACTTAGCAAATTCTGGTTAAAGTTTTGCGTACAAGTACATATAGCTATTACTAAAAGGCATATAGATTTGAAACTTACTTTTTCTTTTTCTAGATCAGTTACTAACCTCACTGGATCAAGTCCCATAACTCTTACATGTATTTTGAGCAAATTATTCCCCTTTTTGGACTTAGAAAATCCTGGTTAAAGTTTTGCGTGCAAGTACATACAGCAATTACTAAAAGGCATATAGATTTTAAACTTATTTTTTCTTTTTCTAGATCAATTACCAACCTCACTGGGTCAAGTCCCATAACTCTGGCATGTATTTTGGGCAAATTATGCCCCCTTTTGGACTTTGAAAATTCTGGTTAAAGTTTTACATGCGAGTTTCTATCTCCAAAACTAATGCAGATATTGAATTGAAGCTGCACATGTGCCTTCGGGGTTATAAAACTAGTTGATAGCAGCAAGTCCAAATTATGCCCCCTTTTGAACTTAAAACTCTTTTGATATTTAACCTTCTTGGGTAATATTTTCCTGCTTCTGGGACAATATTTCGAATAGTCGAGCTTGGCTGTCTTACGGACAGGTCTTGTGTTTACTTTGCTTTGAGCAATACCATACAGAATGACATTACAATAATCTAAATGGGATATCACCAATGACAGGACAAGGGTTTCGGTAGCCTCTTTGGTAAGATATTTCTGGATACATTTTATTCTGAACTAGTTGAGCATTGCTGTTCTACACTTTCGTTTTACATGCTCTTTTAGATTCAAGTTTTCATCCAGGAATGCACCTAGATATCGAATAAAGCTCACTGATTTCACTTCATCACCTACAATGCACATACATGTGATAAGTTCAGAATCCCAAAACTGGAGGTTTGCCATTTTTCAGCTGGAGTTGGGGTCTCAAAACTGGAGGTTTTTTATCGACATAAATTAAGCGCGCAGACACGTAACTAGAGGCAAAATCCAACATTTTTGGCCACACAGTAATGTATATAAGTCTACACCAGAAGAAACAATCCTCATAACTCTTGATCTGAATTTTGACAGAGTTATGCCACTTTTTAACTTCATTTTTTTTGTTAAAGTTTTATATAATGTCTAATATCTCTGTTACATACAAAGCTATTGCCTATTATGCCCTTTTTACTGGCAAAGCTTTAATTAGAGTCAATCACTGAGAAAAGTCGAGCGTGCTATCTTACAGTTCTAAGCTCACTCCCTTTTGTTCTAACTTTAAACTTTCTTAACAGATTAAATTTGTAGAAACCAAGTCTCAATTTAGGTCTGAAATGAAGGTGAACATGCATTAACATTATTCAACTCGAGGACTTAAAAAAAAACGAAGCTCTAAATTGGTCTGAACACAACTCATAAATTATGTAAATTCCTTACCCCACCCATTTTCGTATAAAAATACTGATGATTTTGACATGAAAAATAGAAAACAGAAATGCATCAACATGTACCTACCCTTACCAAAATAATGTAGATTGATGTTATCAAATAAATGAGTGTGTGTTTTCATCCAATTTTCAATGAAATAAGTCCGATTTGGTAGCAAATTAATTTGGTAAACATTGGAAGAAAATGGCGTAACTCCGTAATGCATATTTTGTCAGTTGAACACTTAGAGAGCTGTTGCCTACTACCAAACATGATGAACTCGGTTTTGGAAGTGTTCATTTTGAGCTTATTTTCATTCATCCAGTTGTTGATTGTTTTAGCACATTGTTCAAGTTCTTGTATTGCCTGGGATTCTACTGTTGGAGATGATGGTTTAAAGCATTTATTAGCAGTATGGTCATCCGCAAAACCGTAAACTGAAATCAGCGGCGGAATAACATCAAACAGTGTCCCAGCATATATCAAATATGGCCATGGTCTTAAGCAGCTCCGTTGTGGAACGCTACAGTTTAATTGGCGTGGAAATGACATGGCTGAATTGACACTTACACGGCAACTTCTGGGGGCGCAGATAGGAATCAACCCAGATCTATTCGTGCCTGTGATTTTTCCATCTGTCTGTAGACACCTTATAAGATAAATCTTTTTAACGTAAAATAATTAATTATAAAATGTCAGGCAGTAACAGCACAGTGCGTATACATATCAGATCCCTCTCTGTGGTAAATAGAAAATTTTGTCAAAGATCGTTCCCGTGCCGGGTGCAGAGTCAAGAAGGATCCTGTGAGGCAAAATTACACCACCAAAGAGGGATGCTGTGCATTAACGAAATCGAGGTAGGGTGCTTTTAAGGAATTATTATGAAAATAACCACATAAAGTGTATTTACAAATAAGATGGGATCAACAACTTCAGGTCTAAGGTACCAGATACTTGCTGTATTCAAGGAAAGTTGTATTAAGTTTCATAAACATGGCCTGATGTTCATCCGAGCTGGTACCCTCCATCTACATTCCATCTTCATTTGGACTTGTGTCAACTGATAAAACAAATGTAACGATAAAAAAGCAAGAGTATATAGCTATGCCTTCCCTTTGTTTATACGCTTTTATGCACAAATCTGTGTTCAGGACAAAAATTTTGATTTTCCGAGCTCCCTGACAAAGCGGTGAAGTTGAAGTTTATTGTTTACCACATAGAAGGTCCTGTGTGGGAACAGAGAGGGATCTGTTTTCTCATTTACCACAGAGAGGGATCCGATATGCATACACACCATTAACAGTCGGTAATAATAAAAAACTCCCATTTTTTATACACCCGTCTCTGAAAGAATGGGTGTATTATGTCATGTGAACACCGTGGTGGGCGGCGGGCGGGCGGCTTCCAAAAGTATGTCCGCTCTCTAAGTCAAACAGTTTTCAACCGATCTTCACCAAACTTGCTGACAATGTTTGTGGGCATAATATCTCGGCCAAGTTCGATAACCAGCCAATTCGCCTCAGGCACTCTTGGATTATGGCCCTTTAATTACTTGAAAAACTGCAAATTTAGCCTTGTCCGCTCTCTAAATGGGATAGTTTTCATCTGATCTTCACCAAACTTGGTGACAATGTTTATGGGCATAATATCTCAACAAGTTTGATAACCAGCCAAATCGCCCCAGGCACTCTTGGATTATGTCTCTTGAATTACTCAAAATTTGCTAATTTAGCCTTGTCCGCCCTCGAAGTTGAACAGTTTTCATCCGATCTTCATCAAATTTGGTGGCAATGTTTGTGGGCATAATATCTCAGCCAAGTTCGATAACCACCCAAATCGCCCCAGGCACTGTTGGATTATGGCCCTTGAACTACTCTAAATCTTTTTGATACGCAACTGAATATTTAGACAGGCGTATTTTGTGACAGTATGGCACTCTTGTTTAGTAACAGTATACAGTCACATTTATATTGTGACCAGCCATACATGTATACAGCGTGTACTGATTTTTACATAATGCATAGTACTGTTGATACAAATGAACTCCTTAATTTTATGGTTACATAAATTACATGTAGTATTTGTTTAGGTTTTCAGTTATGAAATTTGGGGGTAGTATACCAAAGATTAACCATACTACATGACATTGTATATTACTGTAGTTCATAAATGACATAATATCAGCTGAAATAATGAAAACCCAGTCATATCTACAGTAGGTAAAATTAAAGGATACATTTGCATCAGCAACAGCTATTCTGATGCAAACATTTAACATGTTTAAGAAACCTAGTAAATGGAATTATAAAAATTGCCATAACTATCAACAGTTGCAGTTGTCAAGCAAATAAATATATGCAAAGAAAACAAAACAACAAAAACTGAAGCAACAAAAGGGAAAACAGCTGACATGCATATGAGCATAAAATAAATATGCTACCAACTGATATTAGAATTGAAACAACTGTAGAGTACACAAGGAGCAAATAAAAAGTACTAAAGGCACTTGGAACATTTTCATTTGAAGCCACTCCTGGGTCCATATTCATAAAGCTCCTAAGACGAAAACTTAGGAAACTTAGGAAAATCCTTAATTTTGTAAAATTTCCTAAACAACATAGCACAAAAGAAAAGTGTAAACTGTAAACTATATAAGATTTATTGATAATCTTCATTACTATGCCAGACTGTATGAGACAATATTGTTAGACATTCCAAATATCCTGACAATTGTCCACAAAATGCTTCGGAACTTTTCCCTTACTTAGTCCCTTAGGGAAATTTTCCCTTAGGAGCTTTATGAATACGGGCCCAGGTCTGTCAATTTGTCGTCTGAACTTGCCAAAATAAGTTGTACAGAATTCATTCTGGAGATAATTCCAGACCTGGGTGGCTTCAGACCTCAAGCTTTTCTTACAGTATGCTTTAGTCCTTAGGATTTCTTGTGTTTTTACCTTCCTGAAAGAGTTTGACGAGATTACAGATATATGATATATGTTTACATACATGTGTGATATATTGTGTATACATTTGAATACTTCTATAGGTATTTGCCTTTGTCTCTTTATGTGTAGTGTCCGCATGTATAATAATAACTGACACTGTCCTGCAGCAAATATCTTACATTCATGAACACTATATTTGAGCCGTGCCATGAGAAAATCAACATAGTGGGTTTGCGACCAGCATGGATCCAGACCAGCCTGCGCATCCGCGCAGTCTGGTCAGGATCCATGCTGTTCGCTAATGGTTTCTCTAATTGCAGTAGGCTTTAAAAGCGAACAGCATGGATCCTGACCAGACTGCGCGGATGCGCAGGCTGGTCAGGATCCATGCTGTTCGCAAACCCACTATGTTGGTTTTCTCATGGCACGGCTCATATTTTACATTTTCATGAGTGGCTGCACCACCCTTAAAAAATATTGCAAATGATGTTCACTGGGTTAAAATATTATTACATTGCGCTGAAACACACAAATATTTTTAATGATTTTAATCACATACTTCCAATGTAAAAAATATGTAGAACTGCCTTAAAGCTTAGTAAATATGTTTATATACAACATTCTTAGGTGCTGAAAGTGCTTTTAAAGAAAATATGTTCAGATTGCATAAATTCTCATAATATTTGATGTTAAAGTACGATTTAATGGCCAGTGCAAGTTACGAAGCAGATATCAAACATAATTATAATGACATGTACACAATCATGTTGTTTCATAATTTTAAGAAATACACAATGCACTTTCTTGCACATAGCAACATGTCTTCAGACATGCTTGTGGGATATACAGGTGAAGTCTTTAATACTTCACAGTAAGAAGAACATTTTCACTGATTGACAGAGTGATGGACTGGAAGGCAGATCCAGATTTTGGAGAAAAGGTGGCTAAATTGTGTGTGGAGAAATATGACAGATTGGGGAAGACTGGGAAGCCACAAGTAGGAAGAGAGTGGACCCTGCTAGCTGGTGTTGTCATGTGCATACAGAAGGGTATGTAGAGTAGATTTTCTGGTTTACCAGTTGTTAATCATGGCTGGTTTATTTTTCATTTAAAGAAGAGAAAATATTTAAGCTATATTGTACTGTATTAATTATAATCAACTGGCTAAACACCACTGGCTGTAATTTTACTATAATCCATTGGCTATATTATATAGATATAAAACTTTTGCTAAGATTTATGTATGTTTTTTATAGGCAACAACTAGTTTAGGAGTGTGGCACTCTCTCATTTCACTCCATTCACTTAGCCCACTCGCTTAGCTCAATAGGGAGAGCGCAGATCTATGGATTACAGGGTTGTGAGTTCGATCCCCGGGAGGGGCGTATGTTCTCTTTGACGATTTTATAAAAGACGTGTCTGAAATCATTCATCCGTCACCTCTGATTCATGTTGAGAAGTTGGCAGTGACTTGTGGAGAACAGGTTTGTACTGGTACAGAATCCAGGAACACTGGTTAGGTTAGTGCCCGCCATTACTGAAATACTGTTGAAAAAAAAAACAAGTGTATGAAAAGAATTGGAACCACTGCCTTACCCTTGCATGATCGTAAGAGGCGACTAATAGGGTCTTAACACTTGGTTTTGCAGTAACTCTGTGATTCCAGCAGGTAGGCAAATTTTGATTCCATACCTCATGTTTTTATTTAGATGTAAATGAGATGTGGAACCAAAATTTGTAGTCCTGTTTGGCGCCATATAACCTATACTGTGTTGGTGTGCCGTAAAACCCAAATAAATAAAATAAATAAATAAACCCAAAACAAACAAACAAACTCTCATTTCACTATGATATGAACAGACAAGAACTAGGTTTAGCAGCATGGCACACTGTCATACACCCACTGTATGATCAGGCAACAACTAGGTTATGAGTATGACACTCTTACCCTTTGCAGTAGTGCTGCCCTCATTTGCCAGTTTAGCAGTCCACAAAATAACAATACAGTAATACACATTTCTATGAATTCTCAAAAAAAAAAATATAGACTGAATCTGACTTGGCACAGTAAGAGTGAGTTCAAATTTAGAAATATTTCACCTGATGAGTCTAGGCAGACATTGTAAGACAAAACTGCCGTTATATGTAGCAGATCTGCAATCTAAGAATATCAAATTAGAATTCCTACAAGACACCATGTATAATGCTGTAGGAGGTATAAAAATCTAGGTTAGTTGGCACTGTGCCAGACTGATTAAAGAAAGCTGTGGAAAATTCTAGATGAAATTTTCTTTTTGTAGTTGTTTTAGTGCTTTATTTGTGTTGAACAGGAAATACAATACTAGACAAATTGCGATTTAAATTAGAAATTGAATTGTTTGTTTAGCATTTGTAAGGCTTTGTCTCTCATAGAGGTGTGTTTTATTTTGTATTTAACATGACAATGTCAGTTTGACATTCATGTCTTTAAGTACAAAGGATAGGTACATAAGTTATACAAAGCCAAGGAGAATGTTAAGCTATTCAATAGTTAGGTTGTTCTGTCCAACTCCTGCAAACCAAAGCTGAGGGGATGGTCAGGTTGTCCTGTCCAACTCTTACAAACTAATTAAGTCTAATGCTGAAGGGAAAGTCAGGTTGTTGCAAACCAAACTAAAGGGAAAGCTAAGAAAGAGTTAGGTTGCCCTTCCCAACTCTTGCAAACCAGTGCCAGTGAGAAAGTTTGTCCTATCCAACTCTTGCAAACAAATGCCAAGCAAGAGTTAGGTTGTCCTGTCCATCTTTTGCAAAGCAGTGCCAAGGAGGAGTCAGCTTGTTCTGTCCAACTCTTGCAAACCAATGTCAAGCAAGAGTTAGGTTGTCCTGTCCAACTTTTGCAAAACAATGCCAGGCAAGAGTAGGTTGTCCTGTCCAACTCTTGCAAACCAATGCCAAGCAAGAGTTAGATTGTTCTGTCCAACTCTTGCAAACCAATGTCAAGCAAGAGTTAGGTTGTCTTGTCCAACTTTTGCAAACCAATGCCAAGCAAGAGTAGGTTGTCTTGTCCAACTCTTGCAAACCAATGTCAAGCAAGAGTTAGATTGTCCTGTCCAACTCTTGCAAACCAATGCCAAGCAAGAGTAGGTTGTCTTGTCCAACTCTTGCAAACCAATGTCAAGCAAGAGTAGGTTGTCCTGTCCAACTCTTGCAAACCAATGCCAAGCAAGAGTTAGGTTGTCTTGTCCAGCTCTTGCAAACCAATGTCAAGCAAGAGTTAGGTTGTCCTGTCCAACTTTTGCAAACCAATGCCAAGCAAGAGTAGGTTGTCCTGTCCAACTCTTGCAAACCAATGCCAAGCAAGAGTTAGATTGTTCTGTCCAACTCTTGCAAACCAATGTCAAGCAAGAGTTAGGTTGTCCTGTCCAACTCTTGCAAACCAATGTCAAGCAAGAGTTAGGTTGTCTTGTCCAACTTTTGCAAACCAATGCCAAGCAGGAGTTAGGTTGTCTTGTCCAACTTTTGCAAACCAATGTCAAGCAAGAGTTAGGTTGTCCTGTCCAACATTTGCAAACCAATGCCAAGCAAGAGTAGGTTGTCTTGTCCAACTCTTGCAAACCAGTGTCAAGCAAGAGTTAGATTGTCCTGTCCAACTCTTGCAAACCAATGCCAAGCAAGAGTAGGTTGTCTTGTCCAACTCTTGCAAACCAATGTCAAGCAAGAGTAGGTTGTCCTGTCCAACTCTTGCAAACCAATGCCAAGCAAGAGTTAGGTTGTCCTGTCCAACTCTTGCAAACCAATGTCAAGCAAGAGTTAGGTTGTCTTGTCCAACTCTTGCAAACCAGTGCCAAGCAAGAATAGGTTGTCTTGTCCAACTCTTGCAAACCAATGCCAAGCAAGAGTTAAGTTGTCCTGTCCAACTCTTGCAAACCTATGCCAAGCAAGAGTTAAGTTGTCCTGTCCAACTCTTGCAAACCAATGCCAAGCAAGAGTTAGGTTGTCCTGTCCAACTCTTGCAAACCAGTGTCAAGCAAGAGTAGGTTGTCTTGTCCAATTCTTGCAAACCAATGTCAAGCAAGAGTTAGGTTGTCCTGTCCAACTCTTGCAAACCAATGTCAAGCAAGAGTAGGTTGTCTTGTCCAACTCTTGCAAACCGCTGCCAAGCAAGAGTTAGGTTGTCCTGTCCAACTCTTGCAAACCAATGCCAAGCAAGAGTAGGTTGTCCTGTCCAACTCTTGCAAACCAATGCCAAGCAAGAAATGGGTTGTCCTGTCCAACTCTTGCAATCCAGTGCCAAGCAAGAGTTAGGTTGTCCTGTCCAACTCTTGCAAACCAATGTCAAGCAAGAGTAGGTTGTCCTGTCCAACTCCTGCAAACCAATGTCAAGCAAGAGTAGGTTGTCTTGTCCAACTCTTGCAAACCAATGCCAAGCAAGAGTAGGTTGTCTTGTCCAACTCTTGCAAACCAATGCCAAACAAGAGTTAGGTTGTCCTGTCCAACTCTTGCAAACCAATGTCAAGCAAGAGTAGATTGTCCTGTCCAACTCTTGCAAACCAATGTCAAGCAAGAGTAGGTTGTCTTGTCCAACTCTTGCAAACCAGTGCCAAGCAAGAGTAGGTTGTCTTGTCCAACTCTTGCAAACCAATGTCAAGCAAGATTTAGGTTGTCCTGTCCAACTCTTGCAAACCAATGTCAAGCAAGAGTAGGTTGTCTTGTCCAACTCTTGCAAATCAATGCCAAGCAAGAGTTAGGTTGTCCTGTCCAACTCTTGCAAACCAATGTCAAGCAAGAGTTAGGCTGTCCTGTCCAACTCTTGCAAACCAATGTCAAGCAAGAGTAGGTTGTCTTGTCCAACTCTTGCAAACCAATGCCAAGCAAGAGTTAAGTTGTCCTGTCCAACTCTTGCAAACCAATGCCAAGCAAGAGTAGGTTGTCCTGTCCAACTCTTGCAAACCAATGCCAAGCAAGAGTTAGGTTGTCCTGTCCAACTCTTGCAAACCAATGCCAAGCAAGAGTTAGATTGTCCTGTCTAACTCTTGCAAACCAATGCCAAGCAAGAGTTAGGTTGTCTTGTCCAACTCTTGCAAACCAATGTCAAGCAAGAGTAGGTTGTCCTGTCCAACTCTTGCAAACCAATGTCAATAAAGAGTAGGTTGTCTTGTCAAACTCTTGCAAACCAATGCCAAACAAGAGTTAGATTGTCCTGTCCAACTCTTGCAAACCAATGCCAAGCAAGAGTTAGGTTGTCCTGTCCAACTCTTGCAAACCAATGTCAAGCAAGAGTAGGTTGTCTTGTCCAACTCTTGCAAACCAATGCCAAGCAAGAGTTAGGTTGTCCTGTCCAACTCTTGCAAACCAATGTGAAGCAAGAGTAGGTTGTCTTGTCCAACTCTTGCAAACCAATGCCAAGCAAGAGTTAGGTTGTCCTGTCCAACTCTTGCAAACCAATGTCAAGCAAGAGTAAGGTTGTCTTGTCCAACTCTTGCAAACCAATGCCAAGCAAGAGTTAGGTTGTCCTGGCCAATTCTTGCAAAGCAATGTCAAGCAAGAGTTAGATTGTCCTGTCCAACTTTTGCAAAGCAATGCCAAGGAGGAGTTAGGTTGTCCTGTCCAACTCATGCAAAGCAATGTCAAGCAAGAGAAAGGTTGTCCTACCCAACTCTTGCAAAGCAACACCATGGGGAAGGTCAGGTCGCCCTGTCCTACATTGCAAACAAAGCCAAAGGGAGAGTTAAGTTGTCCTGTCCAACTCTGGCAAAGCAATGCCAAGGGGAAGGTCAGGCTGTTCTGTCCAACTCTGCAAGCCAGTGCCAAGGATAAAGTCATATTGTGCTGACCAACTCTTGCAAAGCAATGCTAATAATAAAGTCAGTTTGTCCAGTCCAAGTCTTGCAAGCCAATGCCAAGAGGAAGGGCAGGTTGTCCTGACCAACTCTTGCAAAGCAATGCCAAGGGAAAAGTCAGTTTGTCCTGTCCAGCTCTTGCAAACCAATGCCAAGGGGAAGGTCGAGTTGTCCTGGCCGATGCTTGTAAACCAATGTTCAGGATAAAGCTAGGTTGTCCTGACCAAATCTTGCAAACAGATGCCAAGGGAAAAGTCAGGAGCGGTGGTCTAGTGGTTAAGGTGTCGGCACTTGCAGACGATGGCACCTGTAGGCTGTGCTCTTGTTTGTCGTTACTGTTGATTTTGCCATTATTATTGTTTTTACAATCATTATTTGTTTTCTCATCTATTGGTTTTGCCACCATAATTGGTTTTGCCATCATTATTGATTTTGCTCTCATTAATTTATTGGTGTCACCATCATTGTTGATTTTGCAGTAATTGTATTTGCCATCATAATTGGTTTTGCCATCAATATTTATACCAGTTATGCCGTTATTATTGGTTTAACTGTCATTTCTAGCTCGTCTGATTTTTGAAAAAAATCTACAAGGTATTGTTATCACTTGATCATCAGTGTTAGTTAAAATTTTTGTTTAGGTCCAATTTTTTCTCAACACTGTAAGAGCTACAGCTTTGAAACTTTGCACACTTGTTTACCAGCATTAGGGGACTATGTAGGCCAAGAACCATAACTCTGATATGCATTTTGTCAGAATTATAGCCCTTTTTGTACTTAGAAAATTTGAGTTTATTGGTTAAAATTTGTGTTTAGGTCACCTTTTCTAAAAAACTATAAGAGCTACAGTTTTGAAACTTTGCACACTTGTTTATCATCATTAGGGGACAATGTAGGTAAATAACCATAACTCTAACCTGCATTTTGTCAGAATTATGGCCCTTTTTGTACTTAGAAAATCTGAACTATAACTCTTCTTACATATTGTCCAGCACTTGCAGGCAAGGGATGGCCCCCGTAGGCGGTGCTCTTGTTGATTTTGCCATCATTATTGGTTTTGCTATCATTACCAGTTTTGCCATAATTTTTGTTTTGCTATCATTATTGGTTTTGCAGTGGTTATTGAATTTCCCCTCATTTTTTATTCTGTTTTTTATTTCAGAGACTGATTATGTCCTAGACATAGTTTCCTTAGCAACTGGTTCAAAATGTGTGGGAAAGTCAAAAATGAGTCAAACAGGTACACACAAGTTTTTTTTTCTAAATAGTTCTAATACAAGTCCTGTACATTATTTACAGTTATAAACAATACTGTAAAATCTGGTAAATAAGCGCATATTCGAAATAAGCGTGTATCAAAAGTAAGCGCATACCGTACCATTATTCTGTATGGGATAAAAAGCGCATGTCATGCCCTTACCGTAATTTTGTCTCGAAAGTAGGCGCATATCCGATTATTGATAAACAAACAACAGATGCAGCAAAAAGACGTAATTAACGGTATTATACCGTGACAAGTGTCCTGTTGAATATCCGATCGATGTTAAAAGATTTTAACGTCTATTGTCTGGTAAAATGTTAATCGTTTACGATAGTCATGCTTTTTGAATAGAAAATGTTCTCAGTAAATGAAAAAAAACCAGCTTTAATACCAGAAAAGTTGTTTGAGTTGTCATTACAGTTTGTCATTCTTGTGTAAATCTGTGAAAACAATATGGATAAAATGCCTCTTAATCGCAAATCCTGTTCTAGGGAAAAGAAATTAGAAATTGTTGACTTTTATATGCATTATTCTGTATGCAATGAAAGGAAGTAGTTTACTGTGCATCTGAAAGTCCATGTTTTACTTTCGTTTTCTCAACTGAGGAAAGCACTGTCAATTTTCCAAATATATCAAAAATAGGTGCACACAGCTTGTCTTTAAGCGCATATCAAAAATAAGCGCATAATTTTGACTTAAGTATAAGCGCATATCAAAAATAGGCGCATAAAAGTGCCACTAAAATTATTAAAAGCGTATACACTTATTTACCAGATTTTACAGTATATTGTTTCTGAAGTGATAGAGAAGTTAATGGTTTCTTGTTTCATGCAACTTGTATGTCTTGTTTTACAGGTGTGATTTTGAACGACAGTCATGCTGAGGTCCTGGCTAGACGTGCATTTCTAAGGTACTCCATAACTTGTTGTATTCTGTGGATACATGCTGTGAAATCATTAATATTGGTGGGGGACTAATTTTCGTGGATTTCGTGGTCGAGTCAATCCACGAAATTTAATCCCAATGAACAAGTAAAATTTCCATTAATTTATTGTTCAAAAGTTGAAATCCACGAATTCATATCCCCACAAAATTGCCGTTTTGATAAAAACCATGAAATTTCATGCACATGAATTTAAATGATTTTACAGTAATCTGTATTTGAGAACTTTAAAGTTTAATCAGGATTGCTTGTTTCCCAATTTACCTGAATAAAGTTTACATACATAGCTTATGTTACATTTCTTAAAACCTTTCCAACAGTAAATAAATTTTTTATTTGGTTCGATTTGATTTGAAAAGAACATTTACAATAACAACAACAGATTTGTATTTAAAAACTTAAAAGTCCATAATCTTGCAACCAAAATAATGTGTCCCGCAGTGAGACTGGGTATTTTGCATGCAAACTTCGGGCCCCTTGTTTCAGAGGTCAAGGTCACACTTTATGGTAAGGGTTTATGTTGAGGTTTATTCAGGCATACATGGAACAATCTTATTTTTTATTAGCTCACCTGTCACATAGTGACAAGGTGGGCTTTTGTGATCACCCTTCGTCCGTCGTCTGTGCGTGCCTCCGTCCGTGCGTGCGTCAACAATTCTGTGTCTGCACGATAGTGGTTTCGTTTATGATTTTATTTTAACCAAACTTGCACACAACTTGTATCACCATAAGATCTCGATTCCTTTCTTGAACTGGCCAGATCCCATGATGGGTTCCAGAGTTATGGCCCCTGAAAGGGCCAAAAATAGCTATTTTGACCTTGTCTGCACAATAGCAGCTTCATTTATGGTTTGATTTTAACCAAACTGGCACACAACTTGTATCACCACAAGATCTTGGTTCCTTTCTTGAACTGGCCAGATTCCATCATGGGTTCCAGAGTTATGGCCCCTTAAAAGTCCAAAATTGGCTATTTTGGCTTTTGCAGCCATATAGAGACTTCATTTATGGTTTTATTTGATACAAACTTCCAAAATATCTTCAACAACAATAAATCTTGGGTTCCTTGACAAATCAGATCCAATCGTAGGTTCCAGAGTTATTTTATATTTGATTACCTCCCCTGATTGTAATCAAAATGGATTTATATCAGTAAGTACTTATAGGACTTATTTGAAATTTCATTATTGTCATTAGTTGGACTGAGCCAATCAGGGTAGATAACTATGGACTGATTTTATTTCAGATTACCTCCCTTTATTTCAAATTAAAATGGGTATATCTTCGTAACTAATGAAGATACTGATCTAAAAGTTTATTTATGTCAACAGATTTATATGGCAGATCCTTCTTTTGTTCACTTACAATAATTTTCTTTTTAATTACTTCCCTTTTACGTTACTATAAATAGCTTATTTTTAGTAACTTTTTTATTATTGGCTGTAGGGAAAAACCGAGACCACTTTTCTGTGGTACAACATGGATGGTACCTCCAATTTTTAGGTGTATTTTGACATATCTGTACCTTTTAAGAATTTTTTTTTCTTTTTGGTTAAATTTCTTCCCTTTGTTGTTCCTGTCCTTTGGACTTAGATATTTTTTCTGAGGACAAGAAGTGCAGTGATAACAGGTGAGCGATATAGGGTCATCATGGCCCTCTTGTTTGGCAGAAATGTTTCCCTAAATGAGTGTTGCATGCAAATTCCAGACCTCAATTTAAGAGGTCAAGGTCAGGGGTCAGACGTGATTGTAAAGCTTGTCTAGGCTGCAGCTTTGACATGCACAGAGCAATATTTTTAGCTCACCTGAGCCAAAGGCTCATAGTGAGCTTTTGTTTTGTTTGTTTGTTTGTTTTGGGTTTAACGCCGTTTTTCAACAGTATTTCAGTCATGTAACGGCGGGCAGTTAGCCTAACCAGTATTCCTGGATTCTGTACCAGTACAAACCTGTTCTCCGCAAGTAACTGCCAACTTCCCCACATTAATAGAGGTGGAGGACTAATGATTTAAGACACAATGTCGTTTATCAAATAGTCACGGAGAACATACGCCCCGCCCGAGGATCGAACTCGCGACCCGAGATCCGTAGACCAACGCTCTTACCTACTGAGCTAAGTGGGCGGGCTGGTGAGCTTTTGTGACCGTTCAGTGTCCGTCGTCCGTAGTCCATCGTCAGTCGTCAGTCGTGCGTCCGTCATTTTCTTGAAAACCACAGGGCAGAATTACACCAAACTTCACAGGAATGATCCTTGGGTGGTCCCCTTTCAAAATTGTTCAAAGAATTTAATTCCATGCAAAACTCTGGTTGCAATGGCAACCGAAAGGAAAAACTTTAAAAATCTTCTTATCCAAAAAACACAGGGCCTAGGGCTTTGATATCTAGTGTGTAGCATCATCTAGTGGTCCTCTACCAAAATTTTTCAAATTTTCCCCCTGGGGTCAAATATGGCCCCGCTCTGGGGGTCACATGGTTTATATAGACTTGTATAGGGAAACTTTGAAAATCTTCTTGTGCAAAACCACATGGCCTAGGGCTTTGATATTTGTTATGTAGCATCATCTAGTTGTCCTCTACCAAGATTGTTCAAATTATCCCCCTAGGGTCAAATATGGCCCCGCCCTGGGGGTCACATAGTTTATATAGACTTATATAGGGAAAATTTTGAAAATCCTCTTGTACAAAACCACATGGCCTAGGGCTTTGATATTTGGTATGTAGCATCATCTAGTGGTCCTCTACCAAGATTGTTCAAATTATCCCCCTAGGATCAAATATGGCCCCACCACGGGGGTCCCAAGTTTCATATAGCCTTTTATAGGAAAAAAAGTTTAAAAATCTTCTTGTCTGAAACCACAACACTTAGACCTTTGATATTTGGTTTGTAGCATTGTCTTATGGTCCTCAACCAAAATTGTTCAAATTGTACCCCTTGGGTGAAAAGAGGCCCTGCCCTGGGTGTCCCAAGTTTTATATAGACTTCATACAGGAAAAAGTTTTAAAAATCTTCTTGTCTGAAACCATACGACCTAGGCTTTTGATATTTGGTATGATGCATTGTCTAGTAGTCCTCTACCAAAATTGTTCAAATTATGCCCCTGGGGTTAAAAGAGCCCCGTCCTGGGGCCACTTAGTTAATATGTGAGTTATATAGGAAAAATACTTAAAAAATCATCTGATCCTATTTCCAGGACATACACAGTTTTGCACACAAATGGTAAAACTGAATTTCATTGACCATAAATGTGACCTACTGACTTTCTTAATATTTTATCATCAGTTTGACATTTGAAACATGTAGCTCATATTACTCAGGTGAGTGATCCAGGGTCATCATGACCCTCTTGTTATACTCCCATTTTTAGCTCGACTATACGAAGTATAAGGAGAGCTATCCTACTTAACCCGGCGTTGGCGTCTTTCCGCGTCCCCGCCTTGGTTAAAGTTTTTTTACACTTTCTCTTTTTTCAACTTATCTCTGTAATTACTTGATGGATTTGATTCAAACTTGAAATACTTATTCCTCATCATCATCCACATCATCTGACATAAGGGCCATAACTCTGGCACCAATATTTTATGAATTATCCCCCCTTTTCACTTAGATTTTCAGGTTAAAGTTTTGATGAACTTTCACTCTATCTCTGTTATTACTGAATGGATTTGATTCAAACTTAAAATAGTTGTTCAACATCATCACCCACATCATATGACACAAGGTGCATAACTCTGGCACCATTTTTTCATGAATTATTCCCCCTTTTTTTCTCAGAATTTCAGGTTAAAGTTTTGGTGCACTTTCACTCTACCTCTGTTGTTACTGAATGGATTTGATTCAAACTTAAAATAGTTGTTCAGCATCATCACCCACATCATATGACACAAGATGCGTATCTCTGGCACAATTTTTCATGAATTATTCCCCTTTTTACTTATAATTTCAGGTTAAAGTTTTATGCACTTTCACTCTATCTCTGTTATTACTGAATGGATCTGATTCAAACTTAAAATAGTTGTTCAGCATCATCACCCACATCATATGACACAAGATGCATATCTCTGGCACAATTTTTAATGAGTTATGCCTTTTGCTTAGGATATACTTACATAGTGTTTTGATACATTTTATCTTTACCTCTCTTATTACTTTAAGTTGATATTTTTGACATAGACTCAGGCTATTGTGCAATACTTCATCCACAATTGGAGTCATTAAACACTCCAGTGACAGCTCTAGTTTCCTCAGATGTGCCCAGTTTCACTATCCAGCATCGAAATAGTCGAGTGCGCTGTCTCCTGTGACAGCTCTTGTTAAAAAATTGGATGCATTAGGTGATCAGTGGCATGTGGATCTACCCGACTGTCTATACATATGTCTGTCCCACTGTCTCCCATATTTTGTGTCCATCGCTTAACTTAATAACCATTGAAGGTATTGATTTTAAACTTGGCATATTGGAACATGGCCATGAATTGATATACAGAGCACATAAAGTGGGTCAGTAGGTTAAGGCCAAGGTCATAAATTGTCATATGTCAAATGTGTCTGTCATGTTTGGTGTCCAAAGCATAGCCTAATATCCATTCAAGGCATTGACTTAAGACTTGGCAAGTAGGTAGGTGGTGATGAGGTTGATGTGATTTTTTTTAACTGGCTGAAATGTTTGGGTCATTCAGACAGTGTATCATCAAATAATGGGCACAACATTGTTGCCCTTTTGTCATCAGTTTTCTAATATTGTCCCTGTAGCTGTGTTTGCCTTGCTCAAAGCTTCAAAAAAGTCTACTGCTGTCTTTTACTTTTATGCCCCCGAAGGTGGGCATATTAAAATCTTACTGTCCGTCTGTGCGTGCTTGTGTCCGGTAAATTCTTGTCCAGGCATTAACTCTTCCATCCATAAAGCAATTTTGAAATAACGTGGCATAAATGTTCACCGTAATGAGACGATGTGTCATGTGCAAGACCCAGACCCCTAGCTCCAAGGTCAAGGTCACACTTAGAGGTTAAAGGTTATCATGGTCTGTTTCATGTCTGGTTCATAACTCTGCTATTGATGAAGGGATTTTCAAATTACTTGGCATAAATGTTCCCTATAATGAGATGACTTGTCATGCATAAGACCCAGACCCCTAGCTCCAAGGTCAAGGCCACACTTAGAAGTCAAAGGTGTTTCTTGTCTGGTCCATAACTCTGCCATTTATCAAGGGATTTGAAAATAATTTGACACAAATGTTAACCATATTGAGAAGGTGTGTCACGCTTATAACCCGGGCCTCTTAGATCAAGGTCAAGATCACGAAATGAAGTGCAATTTTTTTGCGCATACAACTGTAGCATTCTTGGGCACACTTCGGGGGCAATTGTCACCAGTAGTGACAGCTCTTGTTGGTAAGATGTGTTAAAGTAGCATGTACTGGCATTAGTTCTTCAGCAAATTTTAGCACTGTCCGAGTAACTGGTACCGGTCTTGCTTTGGGACCTGCTAGGGTAAAATTCTTACTCTTGCAGAAGTCACACAGCTCACATAATGTTAAGGTGCTCATCCATGTTCTTAGTGGTTTCACTCCACAGAAAAGTATGTCCCCTGTAAGGGCCTTGTTGTCTGTATGACTTCAGACCCCAGGAAACAAACTATGAGAAGGTTTAAATCTTGTATTACAGGTATATGTATAGTGAGCTAGAGAAGTTACATCAGTTCGGACAGAGTACAGTATTACAGAGTACAACAGGGAACAGATGTCACTTCAAGGAGGGAATTACTTTCCACATGTATACATCACACACCCCATGTATGTTAAATTGTTTTACAGTTTGTATATAATGGCATAAGTTGCTCAGTGATAGAGTATCCCCTGTCCATTCAGGAGGTTTTGGTTTGCTGCTCCAGCAGGCTATACGGACGGCTTTGTAAAGATGGTACTAACAACTTCATTGCTTTGTACTTGGCATTTACAGGATTGTTCCTGGTGTTAGTATAATATGACATGGTAGGGTATTGTCATGTGTCTGAAGTATGGCATTTCAATGGGCCAGCAGTATAAAGTTAGGCATTGTGCTCAATGCTACAAATAGATTATTACTTTAAAATATGCTTTACCTGAATACATACAAATACAGTTTGTATGACAGTTTTAATATCTGGTTTTTCTTTTACATTTTATTTGTGATCCTTCTAGTTCTGTGAACTCTTTTACTCTGTTTCATGGTTTTAAACTTTTTTCATCGGGATTTGAATTTATTGATTTCAATATTTGAAGATAAATTGAAAAGATAATTTATGTGGTTGGAATTTAATTATGTGGATTGACACACACAAAATCCACAAAAATTAATCCCCCACAAATGTTAATGATTTCACAGAATTCTATCTGGCATCTGACATTTGAACTAAACTGTAATTAATTGTTTGAATAGTTGTGGATAACTGTTAAGTTACCGCATTAATGTCATCAGAAAACCTTCTCCAGTATTATGTTTCTATATAATTCATCAAACAGGTGGTGATGCTTCGATTTTTCCAAAAGAAGATGTTGCCTCTGATGCTGCATCCATTGTAGATAACAGTGAAGATATTGGTAAAGTAGTCATACAAAGTGAAAATGTTGTTAGGACAAGTAACTCTGCTGAAGTAGTTGATGTAAAAGATGTGGAGGCAGACAATGTGAAGGGAGATGCTAAGGATAAGAAAAGTAAACTTGAAGACAGCATTGATGATTCTGATAAGCCTATGGAGACTGCTGTTGAAAGTTGGGAGGCTAAGTATCAGTTTGTAGATGATACTGTTCTGTTCAAAGCCAAACCTGTTGAAACTTGTGTGGCTGAATGCCAGTCCACTGATAGTAAAGAAAACACTGAAAAGGTTCATGTTCAGGAAAAGAATGCTGATATAGAGACACAAATTGTGGATAAAGATAACTTTAAAAGAAAAAGGGGAAATGAAGAACTTGATAGAGAAGAAAAAGTGATCAAGCTATGTAAAGGAGATGGAAATTCAGACGTGCATTTAATTGTATCATGTGATACTTTGATAGATGATACTGAAAATAAATCTGCTGAAATAAAAAATATAGAGAAGAAAATCAAAGGTGAGAGTTGCAAAAATTTCATGTTGTACAAGAGATTATTTCACACTCCATTCACTTTCACATTCCTTCTTCAAGTAGTGACGAGGGTAAGGAAAAGAAGGAGTTTTCTTGGAGTTGATTTATGACAGTTATTAGCTCACCTGTCACAAAGTGACAAGGTGAGCTTTTGTGATCACGCAGCGTCCGTCGTCCGTCCGTCCGTGCGTAAACTTTTGCTTGTGACCACTCTAGAGGTCACATTTTTCATGGGATCTCTATGAAAGTTGGTCAGAATGTTCACCTTGATGATATCTAGGTCAAGTTCGAAACTGGGTCACATGCCATTAAAAACTAGGTCAGTAGGTCAGATAATAGAAAAATCTTGTGACCTCTCTAAAGGTCATTTCATGGGATCTATATGAAAATTGGTCTGAATGTTCATCTTGATGATATCTAGGTCAGATTCGAAACTGGGTCATGTGCGGTCAAAAACTAGGTCAGTAGGTCTAAAAATAGAAAAACCTTGTGACCTCTCTAGAGTCCATACTTGTGAATGGATCTTCATAAAAATTGGTCAGAATGTTCATCTTGATGATATCTAGGTCAAGTTCGAAAGTGGGTCATGTGTCTTTAAAAAGTAGGTCAGTAGGTCAAGTAATGAAAAAACCTTGTGACCTCTCTAGAGGTCATATTTTTTAAGGGATCTGTATGAAATTTGGTCAGAATGTTCACCTTGATGATATATAGGTCATTTTTGAAACTGGGTCAACTGCGATAAAAAACTAGGTCAGTAGGTCTTAAAATAGAAAAACCTTGTGACCTCTCTAGAGGCCATACCCCTGAATGGATCTTCATGAAAATTGGTCAGAATGTTCACCTTGATGATATCAAGGTCGGGTTTGAAACTGGGTCACGTGCCGTCAAAAACTAGGTCAGTAGGTCAAATAATAAAAAAACCTTGTGACCTCTCTAAAGGCCATATTTTTCATGGGATCTGTATGAAAGTTGGTCTGAGTGTTCATCTTGATGATATCTAGATCAAATTCGGAACTGGGTCAACTGCGGTCAAAAACTAGGTCAGTAGGTCTAAAAATAGAAAAACCTTGTGACCTCTCTAGAGGCCATACTTTTCATAGGATCTGTATGAAAATTGGTCTGAATGTTCATCTTGATGATATCTAGGTCAAGTTTGAAACTGGGTCAACCGCGATCAAAAACTAGGTCAGTAGGTCTAAAATTTGAAAAATCTTTTGACCTCCCTAGAGGCCATATTTTTCAATGGATCTTCATGAAAATTAGTCAGAATTTTTATCTTGATGATATCTAGGTCAAGTTCAAAACTGGGTCACATGAGCTCAAAAACTAGGTCACTTTGTCAAATAATAGAAAAAACAACGTCATACTCAAAACTGGGTCATGTGGGAACAGGTGAGCGATTCAGGACCATCATGGTCCTCTTGTTTTATATGTTGTCTCCCAATATTAATTTTCACAGAATTTATAAACTTTGGGTCTTAGTAGATTTAGTTGAAAGATGATTACTCTCCAATTTAGTAGATTCAAAATCTTTGTCTCTTTTACCCAGCTAAGAGACCTGCACTGGTTCTGCCCATGAAAGAGAGCTTCAGATGTATTGATGTTTTACACATAGCATGTGAACAAACATTAGGATGTTTTAGCCCGCCCGCTTACCTCAGTAGGGAGAGCGTTGGTCTACCAATCACGTGGGCGCGAGATCGATCCCCAGGCGGGGCATATGTTCTCCATGACGATTTGATAAAAGACATTGTGTCTGAAATCATTCGTTCCTTATCTCTGATAATTCATGTGGGGAAGTTGGCAGTTACTCGCGGAGAACAGGTTAGTACTGGTATAGACTCCAGGAACACTGGTTAGGTTAACTGCCCGCCGTTACATGACTGAAATACTGTTGAAAAACGGCGTAAACCCCCCCCCCCCCCCCTTCCCCCACCCCACAAAAAAAACAAAATCAAACTATATTCACAAAGACCTAGATTATGTCACTTCAACTTACCTGTATCTGTCAGACCTTACCTGTATCTGTCAGATAGCTTTAAGTCAGACCTAAGCTCTGCCCAGTCGTAATAAACATTTTAGCAGTAAGGTGCAGAAATTGAGATAAACAGTTTTTCTCAGAATTTTAAAAAAGTTGCTACAAGTATTCATTTGCATTTTTATTGAAGTTTTAATGTCATCATATAGAAATACTGCCTTTATCAAAACTGTATTTTTTATGTACTCAGCTTATACAATATTTAAGTATAACTGCATAGAAATGTTTCTTTATTACTTTAAAAGTAACAAATAGTTGAATACAATTTACTTCTTCCGACTCAGTCTACTGGTGCTTGCCTGTTGCCTGCTTGTTGTAGTTGACCTTTCATTGCTTACCTGTTGCATACGTGTTGTTGTTGACCTTTAAAGTCTCTCTTACCTTATTGTCCTGCTTTATTACCAGACACATAATTTGCCTTCATTGAAATTTTTCTCTTTATCAGGTATTGCTTTCACATAGTTTATGGAACATTATACAGGAATTATCAGGTAGTCAACATTTATAACAAAATCTTAGAAATATGGTATTATCACTTGAAAGGTCAGCTACAGAATATAGATGTTGGTCACAGCTGGTGAAAAACTCGTAAAGCACTTGTTGGCATCCATTATGTACAATTGTAACCAAAGTTTGTGACCTTATAACTAGACACTTGTTCACTGAAAGCATTGTCTTGTAAAAGCACATTATTTCCGCACATGTTGTTGGAGAGTGTGATAGATAAATTATCACAGTGTCTAACCAGGTGAAGTCAATCTTTGTTTGCTCGAACTCAACTGGACCGGCAAAATGAGTTCAGTTATCAGTAGTTAGAGTCATCTGGCTGTAGGGGTGACTATTGAGGCCAATTTTGACTATTGCAATACTATTGATATTGCTTAAAAACTATTGCGATACTATTCTATTGCAGGTTACTATTGCGATACTATTGCAATAGTTATCGGCCATCATATTTTATACAGTAAAGCTACCAACATGCATTGTTACACAGTGTAAGAGATGGCACTGTTTATAATTGCTGTTAACACACATTGAGATGTTTGTATAACTGAAACGGGCAGAAATAATTCTAACACTAAATATTTCTTGCCTTCCTTGGCTTCGGAAAAATAAGTAAAACAATAAACCTATGCAGGGTATACTCAAACGAATCGGCCATTTTGTTGCGAATGTCAACATGTTTAGTAACCCAAAGCATCAAAAAAGACGAAAATTAACGGATCGGATTAAGGTGTACCAGCACTAAATGAAGGGCCCTACCGAACAGTTTGCTGTATAATACAAGTATGTAGCCTTCTTTCTCCATGTCCATAGTATATTTTCTCATCTAAAATTAACAGGTTATTTAAATATATTTAATCAAAGTTTCTAAGAAACTAAATTTATTAATTATCTCCCAGACTGACTTCTCAGTCCTTTATGGTAGTTTAATTCCATGAGGGTAATTATTGTAATGGAGACGTAAACATTTTCCGAGGCGCAAATGAAAGCTGGCTCTGTTTCTTGGTTTATAAATTATAAATTATTTCTGTATTTACAAAAATTTCAAAACTATCGAAACTATCGATTGTTGAAGGAACTATCGGCGATTGTTATTGGATCGTGACTTTTCTATCGATGCATGCTATCGGGACACTTAGTATCGCAATGCATCGATAGTTCGATGTATCGTTACACCCCTATCTGGCTGTATACATTATACATTATACAGGGACTTGGCCTGGATCCGAGGATGAGTTCAAGCAAGGGTGGTGCTCAAGTTCGAGCAAATAAAGTTTGACTGTACAAACGATTCCTGAGAGAAAAGAGATGTACTGTATGCAGCATAATTATCTCCATGTGTTACTGATTCAGATAGGAATATTTATATGCAGGAAATGTCCAGTGATAGTTTTATTAGAAAATAATTGAAGCAAAATAATATGCAAGATAATAATAGAATAAGGGGGCAAGGGAGAGTAAATTTGAAAATTCTACAAAAACTTGTTGATACATGTGCAAAAACAAAACTCAGAAAATCATAAAAAATACAATTTTGAGTAATGTTAGGAGAGGGTAAAGAGAATGTATTTCTGATTCATGTGGAAAAGTTGGCACTAACAGGTACCGAATCTCTGGCTTGGTTAACTGCCCACCTAAACATAACTGAAACACAGTTATAAAAGGCAAAAATCTGCAAAAAAGCCAACATTGTGTTCCTGCTCTTTTGTCGATTAATGAAGGAATGAATATCATATTTTTTTGTTTTACACAGTTATAAAACCCGAAACCGAAGTACACATATCTGATAAGGCCGTTATCGTAGATATGTGTATGAGGTTTCGGGTTTTACAAGTGTGTAAAACAAAAAAAATATGACATTTATTACTTTTGTTTCTTTTTACAGTCATTGTTTTCAAGTCAATCATTTTTAAATATTTTGAGCTGCTTTTTGAACTTGAAAAAAGTAGTCCAACATCGGGAGCAGCACAAAAGTTATCCGAATAAATTTGTTTTACACACTTGTGAAAAAATTCTGTTAGCTAATCAAATTGAAGGAAATGGTCCAAAACAGAAAGAAGACCATTTGAAGGCAACTTCCTTGAGGCAAATGTTACATTATTTTAAACCTCAATATGCAGTGTCTGTGTTACAAACATTCAAATGGTTAATGATCTTTATATACTATACTTTCAGCCGTGTGTTAGTCGTAAACTGAGCTAAGGACACTGGCTACAAACAAGCTTTCTTGCCAAAAACTAAATAGATAAAACTAATAAAAGAAGGAAACAAGGACATTGTAAAATCTATTGGAATTCAAAAAGGGTTATTTGACTATATAATGTATGAAAGCAACTCCATTCCTGGGGCACAACCCCATTCTTGGTAATTTTTTGCCAGTTTTTCCCCAAAAAGCAACATTTTTATTCAAGTATATGTACTATTGATGACTATATCACATATATTTGACCATTAGCAGCATCATATTTCCAGAAAGTAGGCACACAAATTAGAAAATTGGGATTTTTCATGATTCCATATTTTTTTGGCAGTTCGAGCCAGCAGAGTTTTTGTGGTAACAGAGCTGATTCATAAAGTGATAAGCTCATATTTCACACAATGTCATATGATCCTTATTCATTTTTGTGTCATAAGTCGCGCAACCCCTTTATTATAATTATAGATGAGGTTTCTGTACCCATCCACTCCCACTTCCATGCAGTTTCAGAAAATTTAATGTTCCATTACAGGTGGAGATATATACAGAACTGGGGCTAAGTGTATCACTGGTGGGGTACAGGATCCACTTGGAAAGGGAGATAATTATCATGTTATTGGAGCTTTCAGGTAACTACAGTTTAACCTCTGTTAAAAATACCTGTTAAGGTGTAAATATCTCACTGTAGAGTTGGATATTCAGCTTTTCTATGCCCCTGAACGCATATTAGTTTTCAACTGTCTGTCCATTCGTCAGTTTGTTTGTTCATTAGTTCGTTAGTTTGTCGCAACGTTAACTTTTTGCATGAAGGCACTTTACTTGCGAACCACTGCACCCAGGACCTTCAAACTTCACGTGCTGATAGTACTTATTGAGTACATGACCCCTACTGACTTTGGGGTCACCAGGTCAAAGGTCAAGGTCACAGGGGCTAATGTTAACTTTTTGCACGAAGGCACTTTACTCGCGAACCACTGCACCCAGGACCTTCAAACTTCACATGCTAATAGTACTTATTGAGTACACAATCCCTATTGACTTTGGGGTCACCAGGTCAAAGGTCACCAGGTCAAAGATCAGTGTGATGCGGGTAGGGGGGAGCATTTGTCACCTTTAGTGACAGCTCTTGTTTTTTGTCGCTTTGGGAAAAGGTCTGGTACGGACTGAATTGGGAAGAATGGTGGCATAGGTCTGTACTTATTACAAAATTGCAAGCAAGGAATCATTAATGTCTGCAATGTTAAAATTTCTTTTGCATGTACACATAACGAATTTTATAAGTGTGCTTGTATAAATGGGGTCATATCTACGTCAGTATTGGCCAGATCATGCTAAAATTTTCAACAAATACAGATGACATGCATGTTATAGTTATGATAATCCGTTTATTTCATTTGATAGAAAACAAAACACATGAACGAAAAATATAACTGAGTGAACAAGTCAGTGTCACAAATCTTTATTGTCAAACCAGACCAACAAATGTCGTTAATTTAGTATCGCATATGTCCTCTGCCACTCAGTTGCTAACAGCCTGACATCGACAATCTTCGCATGGACATGACGTACTGTTCCACGTAATTTTGAAGAACATTCGCCCACTCTTGAACAATTTTCACTCTTAGCTGGTCAATGTTTTAGCATATAGCAAACACCCATGCGTCGCGCAACCTGTAAATGATACGGACAGCACAACTTTAAAAATCAAGACATATCGATGCAAATTTAATTTTATTTTGCCCCCGAAGGGAGGCATATAGTTTTTTTTGGATGTATTCGATAAAAATTAAATTTAGGTGACTTTCAGTTAGTCTGATGCAAACAGTTAATGAGAACAAATTAAAATTATGACGTACCTCTGCTTGCTGCATGCCAGCATTCAATAAACTGATGGCTATTCTACGTTTCTCGATTGATATCCGTCCCATTCCATGTTTTCCTGATGTTTGGATTGATTACCCATGCACGATAGAAGTTAAAAATTATATCGTGCCAACTCATGATTTTCTCATGCAATGTGTTTTTTGTGTTGTTGCATGGTTCACCGAGCCATGTAATACGAATTTATAAATTTGATGACGGGATAATACTCGGATATGTGTAGCCAATAGCCAACACACAAAATTTTGTGCAGAAATTCCCATAAATGAAAAAGATATACTGAAATGAAATATGCACACTTATAAAATTCGTTAAGTGTACAAGTTAATAAAATACCAAACCAGTAGACAATTTGACCAGTTTTCTTCGACTTTTTTGGGAATTGCTTGGAAATTGGGAAAAATTGTCATTTTTTTTTAATTGAGAAAAGGTCCTTTTACCGGTAATTTATAAAGAAGGGGAAAAAATCACTGATATTTCCTTTACAGTTAGCCAAGTTTCTTGGTTAATAAACAATCACTGTACAACAAACAAATTTCAGTATTTCAGTTTGTGGTCTTGTCTCTCAAAGTTCAGTCTCCCCTGTGGTGTTTTTTATCTCTCTGAGTACAGTTTCCTATTTGGTGTTTCTAAATGTCTCACAGAGTTTAGTCTCCCCAGTGTAGTTTCTCATTGCAAACTTACTGAGTTATGTCTTCCAGGTACTATTTCTCACCTCTCAGAGTTAAGTCTCCAGTGGTGATTCTTGTCTCTCAGAGTTCAGTTTCCCTAGTGGTGATTCATGTCTCTCAGAGTTAAGTTTCCCTGGTGGTGATCCTTGTCTCTCAGAGTTCAGTTTCCCTGGTGGTGTTTCTTGTCTCCAGAGCTCATAACTTGAGAACGCTTGGGCCTTGGATTACAAAACTTGATATGGAGGTTGACCATGATCAGCAGATGATTCCTATTGATTTTGAGGTCAGTAGGTCAAATGTCAAGGTCACATTGAACCGGAACAGTAGAACTTTTGTGTACAGTGACCAAATAATTTCTGTTCCTTGTGCAATTACTGAATGCGTCAAGGGGAGAGGGGAGCATTTCTTGTTCTACGAGCTCTTGTTAATTAAGAGCATACATGAATTGACACACAAAAGTTATTCTTGTCTCTTTAGTAATGATCATTTTTTTGCAGAAAGTCTCTTTAATTTTTTAACAAGTTTGATTCTCCCTCTTCTTGTGTAGCAAAAAAAACATGGCAGTTTATCTGTTTTACCCTTTAAATAAAAGAAAACTAATATTAACACTTTGTGAAGCTAGGATGAACTTATGATAATCCTGGGAGATGTTTTAGTCACTTCTGTGCACTGAAGGAGAGAAAATGAGGTGCAGCTATATCTATATATTACAAAAACAAGTCCTGGAGGAGGTATTTGTCATTCTGTGTTGACATCTCTGTGTTATTTTAGCAGTAAATTAGTTTTCTTATTGTCAAAACATCTTGTTTAGATTTTGAAAATGCATAAACATCTTGATGTGGCAATCAGTTTACATTATCATCAGAAGACAACTTCTGAAATCTCAAATACTGAAATAAATTGACATGGCGTGATATTAGTTGATGCAGTGTGGATTTGTTTAGGCCAATTTAATGCCGAAATTGGGCCCCAATCCCAATGGCAAATAGTATGTTTTTTCCCAATTTCAAAGGTAAAATTCCCAAAGTTAAGAATTTATTTTTTAGTGAAAACTGTATGTTTGAACTAGCTATGTGAAATTTCAGCACTGGAACATTATTGCAAATGCATCAAAATGAAGATATATAACAGTTCTTTGAAAATAGTGAGTTTTTAAAGGTGTTGAACTGTCCAAAAGTGTGTCTCCTTTATCGCAGTTCTTTTCCGGAATTTAGTGAACACCTGGTATATCAGTAAATTGACAGTTGTTTTATCGAGGCATTTACATGTTTTAAGCACTGCTCAATTTTCATGTTAAACACCCATTTCTTGCAATGTTTTGGTGTAGTTTGATTTTTTTTCTCAAAATATGGGGCTAAATCGATGACAAGTTTTAGTTGTTCTGAGTCTTTAATAAATTAATACGTGTAAGTTTTTGTTATATAAACTAAATGACCTCAGTTAAATTACCTCAGGAAAGTAGAAAGGTGCGAATCAGAAATTGTTGTGATGAAAACCCTTCAAGACCTCTGCACAGTTACTGGAGGTGATCAGAATTGTTAATATCAAGTTGTTTTAATATCATAAAGACCACTGCAGTGAATATTTATAGATTTCAACACAACAAGATGATTAATATATTGTTGAAATAATGAATAGTGCTTTCTAAACATATTTTCCATATCTTATCCCTATCAGCACCGACATTGACAATCCCTTAGTATATTAGACTGGGGATAAACAGACTGATGGACATGCATGTATATTCTCATACAGCCAGGCATACATGTACATTCTCATACAGTTGGACATACATGTACATTCTCAGAAAGCCAGACATACATGTACATTCTCATACAGCATGGCATACATGTATGTTATCATACAGTTGGACATACATGTACATTCTCATACTGCCAGATGTACGTGTAGGTTACTAACCGAGTAGGAGGTGTTCATGAATTGAAAATACCCATGCTCGTGTGAATCGTGACACCGAGAGCGCGTAACTGACTTACACAACGTCATTTTAATTTGTTAGTTTTTTGTTTTATTTTGTCAATAAGTCTTTCCTTCTCCCAGTTAAAAAAATGATTGTGGGAATTACTTTAACTTCAGCAGGTAAATTGAAATACGTAAAATGATATTAAAAAATTTATGAAAGTTCTGCTAATTCGCCTATGTAAATGCATTTTTGTTAGCCGATTATTTGTTGGGAGTTTTTCTTTGTTTCATTTTACAGAAAAACATACAACGCACCAGTATATTCTCTGTAACTTCAATATTTCACATTCTGAAGTTCACATTCTCATGAACTGATATTTATCAGTTATGTATCCGAAAATGGTATCGTCTGTTTAACTGAATGAAAAGTCCGCAATTTGTTTCATTTATTTTTTCTTGTTTTTTTTTGTTTGTTTTTTTACCTTACACAACTTCACACTTCGGTTGCATGTTTATAAAACATTTTCCATGATAAACTTAGTTTCGGGCTCTGCATTTACGGTTTCGTCGTGGTCGTCGTCATCATGATCTTCATGATCATCTAATCATCTAACAATAATAATTAAAATGATTATCTTCTTCTTCTACTCCTTCCTGTTAAGCCGTGAATGTATCTTGTAGATGAAAACATGACGACTGTAATTCAAAGGTCAAAATATACAATATTTAAAAAAATAAGTATACATTTGTAAATTTTACTTGACACAGGTATTGTCTATTGTCCGTAATTATTGACTTGGCACCAGTATTTTCGTGTGTGTGTGTGGGGGTGGGGGGTAGGTGAAGGTGTCCATTATTTTACGAAATATTTGTATCCTAAAATAACCAATATAAATAACAAATGACATAGTGGCATAGTCATAGGGGTAGCTGTCTGACTGCCACACACTATCCCACGAGTTCAGAATCACCTCAGACCATTTTTTTTTAATTCAATGTAATGTTATCAATGTTACTTTTACTCTTACAATATCTGCGTAACACATTTGATACGAAATATTTATTTCGCTATTTAACTTCAGACACCGAGAATTGATTTACGGAAAATATACGGAATATTCTTGAGTGTCAGGTCAATACTTACGGGCAATAACATGGCATTAAATAAAAACATTACAGTTTGAACTCATCTAACAAAATTTTCATTTAGCCAGAAGTATATTGTACTTTCTTATACAGCCATGGTTGCATAACTTTATTTGTATTGTCTCATGTAAAGTTTGAATGCATGAAGTACACCAGATTTTTGGTTAAACTTACCATGCAATTTAAACAAAGTTTTCATTCATGAAAATCACTGGTAAATAGATTCATTGTGGTATAGAGTTCATGTGGGTAGATGGAAGGGCAGGTGTGTGTCTAATTTGGGCTTTCAAAGTTTATATTCTCTTACTAGCTGTCCCCAAATTTGGTATGTAACAAGATTTTATATCATACCAGTTTGGGACAGTTTTTGGCTGCTAGGGTCCAGGTCAAGAATGCTGTTTGTTAAAACAGTTAAATGAGCCGTGCCATGAGAAAATCAACATAATGGGTTTGCGACCAGCATGGATCCAGACCAGCCTGCGCATTCGCGCAGTTTGGTCAGGATCCATGCTGTTCGCTAACAGTTTCTCTAATTCCAGTAGGCTTTGAAAGCGAACAGCATGGATCCTGACCAGACTGCGCAGATGCGCAGGCTGGTCTGGATCCATGCTAGTCGCAAACACATTATGTTGGTTTTCTCATGACACAGCTCAAATAATGTTTCTGCTTCATAAGATTAGTTTTTATTGATATAATGAACCTTTGTCTAAAGAAATGTTATAGAAACAACCCAGTTTGGATTGCATATTTGGCCTAGAGTCATTGCAAAGGTCAACATTACTCAGGAAAATGCATGTTGGGTGAGTGGTATAAGGCCATGGCCTGTAACATGGTACTTTTTTTTTAATGTAGGCAGTTTACTTGAGGAATATATATTATCTGTATGTGTTACACTATACAAGGCAGTGAGTAGATGCTGTACTTCTTTTCTGGCCTCTTATTATAAGCAAATTTATAGGTAATATATAAAGCAATATAAATATGAAATACTGCTTAGCAGTGCTATAAAGTACAAAATGGTTTTATGTAAAAAGTGAATAAAAATGATGACTATTAGATTACCCAATCTGACTAAAGTACTCATCTCCCTATGAGTAGCACTAATAGGAGATAATTTTAATCAGATTGTTCAATTTACTCACATCACGATTTTGTTAACCTTGTTAATCTCTTAGTAATTTTGATACTTTCTGATATCTGTGAACTTTTTAGAGGTATTCAATCAGAAGTTGCAAATTGGATATAATTGTATGTACTTTATGTGGCATTTCATCTTGTTTAGAAAAACCTTTTTTCAGACATTGAGAATATTGACATTTCTCAGTCTCAGGACACATGGGTGATTTTGTAACTCTGATTAACAGACTAAGCACATTCTACAGAGTTGATTACGATACATTTTCTGAAGTGTGACACACAAAAAAGACTTGATATACTTTTTTAAATGTCTAACCTAGTTCTCAAAGTGATAACAAAACAGCCTTAAGGAGGGCTTAAAATAGAAATGTTTTATTCCCCACCAGATGAAGCATACCTGTTCACTTAAAAAAGACATTCCAGGCAAATGTGAAGTCTATATTAAAATGAAAAAAAAAAATTATCAAATCAGGAAGTACTTTCCTCTGATATGTTGAACACATCCGTAAACAATTGTCAAAACTGTGTTTCGTGCATTCCTCAAATTTAAGGTCAAAAAGGCTGGCAACTTTCAGTTGTAGGTGAATAAGCAGAGAGCATCAAATTGAAAAAAAAAGTCCCCAAAAAGACCTTTAAGGTATATTAACCCTTAGCCTGCTGCAGGCGAATTTAACAGCCTTTGCAAACAGCTTGGAACCAGATCAGACCCCGATTAAATTGGCGTCTGATCAGGTTCCAAGCTGTTTGCTACTCTGACAATATTTCTTCCAATTTTGGAGCAAATTAAATGAACTTTACAATTTTAGCAGACGACATTTCCAGCAGACAACAATTTATCTAGCATGCTAAAGGTTAAATTTCCATAAGGCTTTAAATTTTATGATAAAAACAGATAAAACAACTGTTTAAATGAATGTTATGTATAATATTGTTATCAAATGTACACTGACAAAGACCAACCTGTCACAAATACGGGGTTATCAATAAATTATTTCTGTTTACTGTAATGAAGACCAAACTTAAACTAATTTCAGTTTCATTCACTCTCTGAAAACTAATGAGAGTCCTTATATAAAAAGCTGGAGAAGATATTTATATCCTATGTGGAAGCGTTTACCCTGTCGCGGAAACCGATGACAAACGATTTTACTGTCTCACAAAAATCGTATGAGCTGCTCTCATGCAAACTACGTATAAATCAAAGAACAAACTAATGGTTTTTCTATTAAACTTTACGTAAAACTGTCTGCCAGTTACCTGAGGAGCTCGAATTCAACCTGAAGTGCAGCCGAAACGCGGATCTTATTTCCGTAAGTCTCAACAAACAACTGATTTACCCAAAGTCATTCTTAAGTAACACAAGTATTTTGGGATACCATTATCCGAGCAAAGAACCGAAATGTATCTTTTCTTATGGTAAAGTACATGCAACTAAACAGTTCCCTAGTTTAAATCGGCTAACGGATCTACGTTTTGTACGGAACTGGAATATCAGAGTCCTGAGACTAACGGAACATTTTCATTGGTCGAGAAAACCCATAAGTCATGTTCATTGGATAGACTCAAAAAAACTGTTTACAATTTACGGAAATTAATGCTGAAAAGGTTATAAATACAGCGTTCGTCTTCAGTTGACGGCTTTCCATCCGTGAGTACGGACATATGGTTAAAATTCACGTTAGATCCGCAAGGTTACATTTTCCGTAAGTCACGGAATCCGTAAGTGAATAAAATCCGTCAGTTAATAACAATATATATAAAATCTATACAAGAAACAGTACAAGTGTAGATTATATATGATTTCCGTAAGTTACGGAATCCGTAAGTTAATAAAACCGTCAGACAGTAGAGTCTACATCCGATAATAAATACAAGTAACAATTCACAAGACCAGCACTGGAGAAGCATACTACCAATGAACGTTAAAAACTTTCACCCCTCCAAAGAACTATTACAAAAGCAACGCATTTACAAATTATTTTGGTTGTTTTGTTTCAACATCATTTATAAATGTAACATACCATTTCAGTATCAAATAAAAGTTATAAAATGTTAAAGGGCTTTTATTGCTATTTTCTACTTGTGGTATTTTACCGTTTCGGCCATTTCGGTAATTAATACAGGAATTTAGTCGTTGCCATCCCGTACCTTGTACCGTAAAATACACGCCTATGTATAGCTTACAATATTATTAACATGGTAATAAAAGCCCTACTTTTAATACTGCACATGAACTTTTACCATAAGAGTTGTAAAGGGAGGTAATCAGAAACATTTTTATTTTTGTTGGGTTTAACGTCGCACCGACACAATTATAGGTCATATGGCGACTTTCCAGTTTTGATGGTGGAGGAAGACCTCAGGTGCAGAAGTGTGGTCATTACTAGAGTCACCCTGATGTGCACATTTTCTTCTGTTTCAGTGTTGTTTTGTTTTTATTATGAATGGAACACACAGCAAAACTGGTCACCAGATGTTTATGAATGAAAAATCTATTTCCATGCCTTCAGATAGTGCCAGTGTTTGCCAAAATAAGTTATTTGGATTGGTTTAATTGTGACATAGGAATGACCCAGTTCCAAGTACAAAAATGGTAAAATACGTCAGTTTCAGGCGTAATCCCTACAATTTCTGACATGTGACTGAAGATTAAACAGAATGTATCTGACAGCAGAAGTCAACGTAATGTGAATAGTGACAGAAACAAGCAAGCTTTCTGATATATCAGAACATTCTCACTTAAGCTGAATTTCGAACAGTTGCAACATGTACTGAGAGTAACTCTGGGGGTTATTAAGTGGAAGGGGCCAGTTTCGCATTTGGCCCGGGTACGTTTTTTAAATAAAATAGACATAATATTATGTACTTTACAGGCATATATACTCAACTGGTTATTTATGATGTTTATAGAACTAAGGATTCCTGCGTGCGAGTGATTATTGTGTAAAATAAATATGTGCTTGTATCGATTTTCCTAGCTTCATGTAGACGGCCGGGTCTAAAATTTTACCTGAGGTAACGGAAGTCAGACGAATTGGAAACGGTCATCCATCCATCCAGCTTCAGCTCAAGTTTGCGGAAAAAGTAAACAGTTATGAGACACTTTTCATCCCACCATTATTTTCGTCTGGCCACATGCTTTAAAAATATGCATGTGTTTTAGGTCAGTCATTTGCAGATAATACGGTACAGGCCGTGCAAGGTGTGCATTTTGGGCCATTTTTGTCTCAAAATTTAGTGTCCTGAAACCTGCGTTTTACTTGTTTTTATCATAGGAGCAACAGAATCGGCAGACTGAAAATGTCACATAATGAAGTGCTATGTCTATGCAAGACATCGCTTAAAAATTGCCTTGAATTTATCAAAATTGGATTTTTTATGATTTTTTTCGCACTGGTATCAGCGCAGAGTTGTGGAGTTTTCAAATTTACTGTCCCTTGCCCCCATTAACACCATTTCTAATAGCATTTCAGTTATATGTAGTGGTCAGAGTTCATATTACCAATTTACCAGCATTCCAGAATTTCTTACTAGTACTTATCTCCAGAACTACTTAACATCTTGCCCTCATGAATCAGACGTAGAGGATAATTGACCATAATTGTATTTTCTTCAGTCAGTCATCTCTGATTACCTTAGTTTTGCCTTGCCTTGGATTCACCTTACCTTGGATTCACTTTGCTGTGGATTCACCTTGACTTGTATGTATCTCTCCTTGGATACATATTGCCTTGATTAGTATGTTAAGTTTATTTCAAATTTGTGCCGTGCCATGGGAAAACCAACATAGTGGCTTTGCGACCAGCATGGATCCAGACCAGCCTGCACATCCGCGCAGTCTGGTCAGGATCCATGCTGTTCGCTAACAGTTTCTCTAATTGCAATAGGCTTTGAAAGCGAACAGCATGGATCCTGACCAGACTGCGTGGATGCGCAGGCTGGTCTGGATCCATGCTGGTCGCAAAGCCACTATGTTAGTTTTCCCATGGCACGGCTCATTTGCCTTTAGGCCATCTGGCTAGAGAATTATCAAAGAGAATGGTTACAACTGCAAGTGTTAATATGTTATAATAGTAATATAAACATTGGACAAATTATCTATACATAATTTACATCGATGCAGGTGAACTATTTATGTTTTCAGTGCAAGGGAAATTATGCTAGTAGAGTTTAGATATCCATGTCTGTAAGTTACCTGTGTGGGGCAAGAGTTGTCTTTATTGCAATCAAATAAACTTAATTTATTTGGTATGAAGTAACTGCCATTAAGTAAGTTATGGTTATTTTAGGGACTAAGAAATCAGTTTCTAGTTTATTTCATGTTATTCAGTCTTTGAAAATTGAAGGGTCTATCTCTACTGGTTGGAGGTCTTGTGTCCTACATACGAGACAGGCTGTTCTTTATAACATTATTTTGCATATCAGAATTACCTTTATTTACATTGGTCACTAAGTTTTAACCAACAATTGTTTGAAAGTCTTGTGTATGTGATATGTCAGTTTAAGGGAACAATGGCAGTGGAGCAATTTCGGGGTTGGGGTTAACAAGGGTTTGGGTGGGAGGATTCAAGAGAGCACAGACCAAGTATGTGTGCAATTTCCTTACCTGGTGAGTACATCAAAATGCCTATTTTTCCTTTATTTGCTGTTACTAAATCTGTGTGAAAAAAAGAGTCTTTTTGGGGGGGGGCAAACTTCTGGTTTTGGGCAGGGGCAGAGCATTATTATGCTGCCTGCCTTCTCCCTGCACTTCCTCAAATTTGGGAGAGGGGATTGGGTGGTCCCTCCTGCCCTCACTCTCCCTCCCACACCCTTGTTACTATGCAGATTGGGACAAACATGCTGAACAACTATATTTTTTAAACACAGCATTAAAAAAAATGACTGACAATAGATATTTTCACTGCAATTTAAAGTATTGATAAAGATAGCAAATTTTATACATACTATTATATCATTACAATTTGATTTTTCTCTCTACAGCTATGTGGACAAAGGGAAGCTACTCTGTTGAAGGAGTTTATCCTAACAAATATGCTGATTATCTTATGGGTTGTGGCCTTGTGTGCGTCCACTCTAAAACTGGGCATAACATTTTAAAGTTACTTTGTATGAAAGTTAGCAAGTATACTAGTTCTTTTTAGGGTTTTGACATAGTTATCAAATTTGCTCAGGCATGTATCTTAGTTAAAATATTACAAAGCAAAATGATATGATTTTGGGAAGCTGCCACTATTATACCCAAAATCCTCTCTGTGATGTTCTTGCTCTTAATTTTCCATAGTCTCCTCAATTTCGTATATTCTAATATGACCCGATTTATTTCCCTATTTGACAAAAAAAGACTGATACTGTGCGTTATTATCAAACAAATGTACAGTTTGTATGTCAAAATTATGATGTTATAGCAACAAACTTCATAGTGGTTTCCTGGAAAATAAACCACACAAAACAGGCAAATATTTGGTGAATATCTTCACAGATGTAGATAATAATCCTTCATCTTGATAACTTGTTAGAATTTAAATAACATATCTCAGTCAATGAACCATTGAATAAAATCATTTTCATTCAGATGCCTATTATTATCTCACCAGGATGCAACCCTCCTTCTCATCTGAACTCCAAACAATGATTTTATTCAATGACAAATCACTGTTTGTTATTTGTTATTTCTTACTTAGATTCTGCTTTGAATTTTCCAGTGGAATATATTCTTTCACTCACCTGAACTTTGTTCAGTGTGAGCTGTTAGTATAATGACCAATTTATTAATATTCATTGGATTTATTATTGAGTCACCCCACAAAATTAACCTTTACCCTGCTAAATTTCTAAGAAAGACTGGTCTATCATTCAATTTTGGCAGTACCACTTATTATTTTAAGGGGTGTTTAATGAAAAATTACTGACTGAATAGCAAACAGTGCAGACCATGATCCACACGGATGTGCAGGCTGATCTTGGTCTGCACTGGTTGCAAAGGCAGAATCACTTGCCGCCAACAGACTAAAGTTTAAATCCCAATGAACAAGAAGAATTCCTTTTTAGCTCCACTATTTGGAGAATAGGGGTTCTATTCTTTACTTGCCCCGGCGTTGGCCTGAGCTTTCTTGGTTAAAGTTTTTCGGCAACCTTTGTTTTTCTTTGTTACTATTGCTTATATCTTACTGTAACTTCACATTAACATTGTTCAGCATGCAGACAAAGTATCTGCAGGGGCTGGGCCCATTATACCCAAGGTCAAGGTCACCAAGGTGTTATACTTAGGTTACTTTTAAGGTTAAAGTTTTTCGGCAACCTTTGTTTTTCTGTCATATCTTTGTTACTATTGCTTATATCTTACTGTAACTTCACATAAACATTGTCCAGCATACAAACAAAGTATGTGCAGGGGCTGGGCCCATTATACTTAAGGTCAAGGTCACCAAGGTGTTATACTTAGGTTATTTTAAAGGATATAAAGTTTTTCGGCAACTTTTGTTTTCCAGTCATATCTTTGTTACTATTGCTTATATCTTACTGTAACTTCACATAAACATTGTCCAGTATACAAACAAAGTATATGCAGGGGCTGGGCCCATTATACCCAAGGTCAAGGTCACCAAGTTGTTATACTTGGAATTATTTTCATGTTAAATTTTTTCGAAAGCTTCGTTTGTAGACATATCTTTGGTACTTTAAAAGATAAATCACTTGAAATTAAAAATATTTCTTTATAATCATCTGCATTTTTGGTTACAATCCCCAAAACTCTAATTGTATTTTTGACAGAATTATGCCCCTTTCATACTTAAAGCTTTTTGGCAATCTTCACGTTCTGGATGTAACTTTAGTACAATATAAGATAATGACTTGAAACTTAAGATGTATCTTTATCATCATCATCTGCATGTGTGGTAACAATCCCCGTAACTCTGATTTGTATTTTTGCCAGCTGGCTTATGGAAGGTCGGTGGTTCTACCCACTGTGCCCGCCCGTGATGAAATAATGCAAGGAGGGGCACCTGGGGTCTTCCTCCACCATCAAAGCTGGAAAGTCCCCATATATTGTTCATGGGTCTGCTTGGCCCTTTTCAGTTGCCACAAAAGCTAAAAATGAAGAAACTTTAAATGATTTCTTTTGATGAGCCATGTAATGGATCCTCACCAAACTTTGTCAGTAGTGTTATTGTATGATCCTTTCTCAGTTTTTTAGCTCACCTGTCACAAAGTGACAAGGTGAGCTTTTGTGATCGTGCGGTGTCCGTCGTCCGTCGTCCGTCCGTGCGTCCGTGCGTCCGTGCGTCCGTGCGTCCGTAAACTTTTGCTTGTGACCACTCTAGAGGTCACATTTTTCATGGGATCTTTATGAAAGTTGGTCAGAATGTTCATCTTGATGATATCTAGGTCAAGTTCGAAACTGGGTCACGTGCCATCAAAAACTAGGTCAGTAGGTCTAAAAATAGAAAAACCTTGTGACCTCTCTAGAGGCCATATATTTCACAAGATCTTCATGAAAATTGGTCAGAATGTTCACCTTGATGATTTCTAGGTCAAGTTCGAAACTGGGTCTCAAGGGGTCAAAAACTAGGTCAGTAGGTCTAAAAATAGAAAAACCTTGTGACCTCTCTAGAGGCCATATTTTTCATGAGATCTTCATGAATATTGGTCAGAATGTTTATCTTGATGATATCTAGGTCAAGTTCGAAACTGGATCACGTAGGGTCAAAAACTAGGTCATTAGGTCTAAAAATAGAAAAACCTTGTGACCTCTCTAGAGGCCATATTTTTCAATGCATCTTCATGAAAATTGGTCAGAATGTTCATCTTGATGATATCTAGGTCAAGTTCGAAACTGGGTCACGTGGGGTTAAAAACTAGGTCAGTAGATCTAAAAATAGAAAAACCTTGTGACCTCTCTAGAGGCCATATTTTTCATGAGATCTTCATGAATATTGGTCAGAATGTTCACCTTGATGATATCTAGGTCAAGTTCGAAACTGGGTCATGTTGGGTCAAAAACTAGGTCAGTAGATCTAAAAATAGAAAAACCTTGTGACCTCCCTAGTGGCCATATTTCTCAATGGATCTTCATGAAAATTGGTCAGAATGTTCACCTGGATGATATCTAGGTCGAGTTCGAAACTGGGTCATGTGCGGTCAAAAACTAGGTCAGTAGGTCTAAAAATAGGAAAACCTTGTGACCTCTCTAGAGGCGATATTTTTCAATGGATCTTCATGAAAATTGGTCAGAATGTTTACCTTGAAGATATCTAGGTCAAGTTCGAAACTGGGTCACGTGGGGTTAAAAACTAGGTCAGTAGATCTAAAAATAGAAAAACCTTGTGACCTCTCTAGAGGCCATATTTTTCATGAGATCTTCATGTATTTTGGTCAGAATGTTCATCTTGATGATATCTAAGTCAGATTCAAAACTGGGTCACGTGGGGTCAAGAACTAGGTCAGTAGGTCTAAAAATAGAAAAAACCTTGTGACCTCTCTAGAGGCCATATTTCTCAATGGATCTTCATGAAAATTGGTGAGAATGTTCAGCTTGATGATATCTAGGTCAGGTTTGTAACTGGGTCATGTGCGGTCAAAAACTAGGTCAGTAGGTCGAAAAATAGAAAAACCTTGTGACCTCTCTAGAGGCCATATTTTTCACGAGATCTTCATGAAAGTTGGTGAGAATGTTCACCTTGATGATATCTAGGTCAAGTTTAAAAGTGGGTCACGTGCCTTCAAAAACTAGGTCATTAGGTCAAATAATAGAAAAACCTTGTGACCTCTCTAGAGGCCATGTTTTTCAATGGATCTTCATGAAAATTGGTCAGAATTTTTTATCTTGATGATATCTAGGTCACATGTGCTCAAAAACTAGGTCACTATGTCAAATAATAGAAATAACGATGTCATACTCAGTTGAACACTGGGTCATGTGGAGATAGGTGAGCGATTCAGGACCATCATGGTCCTCTTGTTTTTTAAATGGTTTGATTTGGGCCCTTTTAGGGACCACAAGAGATAAATATTAAGCGAAAATTTAAAGGTCAAGGTCTTCCTCTGGTTAGCGATTTATACCCTTTTGGGCCTCTTTGTTTCAAGCTCAGAATTTAACTTTAATATATTTTCCATGCTCCAACAACTTAGAAACTTTGCTAGAAAAGTATGAAAATCTGAAATGTATGAAATAGAATGTTAAGAACTCAACTGGTATCTTATTTAAGAAAATATTTTTAACAAAAGAGTGTTTTAATGCTATTTATGCACGATGGGCAGTTATACATTGGGCATAATAATTTCATGAGGGCGCAGCCCAAGTGAAATTATTTGTATGACATATTCGCTAATTACACAGGTGAAGAAATGCCCAGCGGGTTGCTTAATAGATACTTTTGTTGGATATTTTACCTGTCTGGACTATATTAGTGTGGTCGCTAGTCGTTTAATAAAACAGTCATTTTAATGGAATGAATTTATTTACTGTAAACGTTCAGGAGGGATTTTGACCGGTCGTTTAATAAAAAAATCTCTTAATAGAGGTGGTCGCAAGTATGATGTCGACTGTAGTGTTAAAACACGGTTTTGCTATAAATTATTCTAAAACAGTAGATCAAATATAGTAGCGTTCTTTCTTGGTGACAACAACAACATTGACGTCACCGCATGTTAACTTGACGTCATTCTAGCGTAAGAGTGTTTTAACAGAGAAAAGCATATTAGAATATCATTTCTTTCTCTGTTTTTGCAGGATTAAGCCAGGGCGAGGGGAGAGAACACTATCAATGTCCTGTAGTGATAAGATGGCTCGCTGGAATGTTGTCGGCTACCAGGGGGCGCTGTTGTCACACTTCTTGTCTGCACCCATTTACTTTTCCTCATTTACGTTTGGGAGGTATGTTAGAATTGTTTTTTGTTGTGGATTTTCCCAATAGTAATTATTTCCCTATCGGTGGAACACTTGAGGGGACTATATGAATGCCCTCCGTTCATCCGTTCATCTATCTTGACACAAATCTGAATGGCAGGCCCAATGTTGGACTTCAGTGACATGAAACTAACATAGCCTGCCAGTAAACAAAAAGCCTGGTGTTTTGCCAATGAGTCGGAGTGATGCCAGCTTCAGGTAGCTAGCCAGTAAATCAGGAAGGCATGGTGTTTGGCCAGTGATTCAAGATTCAGGTAGCTGGCCAGTAAATCAGGGAGGCATGGTGTTTGGCCAGTGATTCAAGATTCAGGTAGCTAGCCAGTAAATCAGGGAGGCATGGTGTTTGGCCAGTGATGCCAGCTTCAGGTAGCTAGCCAGTAAATCAGGGAGGCATGGTGTTTGGCCAGTGATTCAAGATTCAGGTAGCTAGCCAGTAAATCAGGGAGGCATGGTGTTTGGCCAGTGATTCAAGATTCAGGTAGCTAGCCAGTAAATCAGGGAGGCATGGTGTTTGGCCAGTGATTCAAGATTCAGGTAGCTAGCCAGTAAATCAGGGAGGCATGGTGTTTGGCCAGTGATTCAAGATTCAGGTAGCTAGCCAGTAAATCAGGGAGGCATGGTGTTTTGCCAGTGATTCAAGATTCAGGTGGCAAGCCAGTCAACCAGGAAGCCTGGCACAGAAAAATACTTAATGTTTCATAAACAATCATATCATATTAAAATCAAAGAAATAAGAAGTTACTTAGTCAACAGAAAAATGACACTTATGTACATTTTCAGATAAAATGTACAAATTTAATAAGCGTTTTGTTTACAAATGGCTAAGACGTTTCTAGTGAATATATATATCTCGTCACATTTATGTCATCAAGGTGCAGCTATGTTGTTATTTTAGAATCTAATTTTCTGAGAACATCATTGTAGGCATCTTATAGTATTAATTTACCATGATAAATAATTATTTTCACTTTCTAAATCTGGCAGATTTTAAGATTATATATTAGATAAAATTGTTGACTCATCTAGCTGATGTTTTCTTTCCCTCAAGACATTTATGAGACTATTTTTGACGGAGATCTCTTCGAAAACATTATTAAGCATCTAAATAGAAATTTCTTGGCTAAATTTAGCTTCAGGTGGTGATATATAATTAGCCGTCTTTAATATAAAAAGAAATTGCCTTTTTCATAATAGAGCCTTAAATATTCTCAATGAGATATTTTAGAGTTAAAGGAAAGTCGTCAACAGGTGTTAATCTCAGTTTAATTGATTACTATCAATATTTTTAGTAACGTCTTCACAGTATTGTAGTTATTTATATTCTAGAATTAATTATTTCAGTGTTTAAACATGTACATTTATTGCGAAATTATCAGCTAGGGGACACAGCTGTTGTCTTGAAATACCACTCTGTAGTTCATTTTTGATTCCAAATACAAGCAAGGTGTTTGTATCGTCATAGCTACACAATATGTTTTTAGGAACAAAACTGAATGGGCCAGGAAATTATTCCATGATCATTATGAGATTTGAACCTGAAATTGATAACAAACAAACAGTTTGTTAACTAATCATAACACATAACAAGATTAAAATGTATTTTCATAAACAATCTTAGCATCTAGTACATATACTAGCCTGGCTTAAAATTCTGAGAAGTCAACAATTTTAGTATGAAATTAACATAATTATACAAAGACGGTCTTTATCTTAATTTAATCCAAGTGTTACTAAAGATTTTATTACTAAAATAGTACTACATTTTATCATTTTGGTGATAAATGTGTGCACTTATAACATGGAGAAATAAAATGTCGGGCAAATAATTTTCAGGATAGGTCGATGGACTTGACTTGATGCACTGTATTAATTGTGTCAAATCATCCTACAGGGTCTTATTTTACAATCAAATTTTCTTACAAAATCTATATAATATTTCGTTAAATTTTTCAAAAATGATTTTTCACTTGATTTTAACTGTTTCCAGCACTGGAACTGAATTTGACAGGGATTATTGCCAAAATATTATAAGCCGGTATAAAAAATTTCCCCAGGAAACATGGCGGCCATTAATAAGAATAGAAAAGTTAAGATAAAATTTGGAAATTTTTGTTGACAGCAGATTCTAAGAATTTTCACATCACTAAAAAACATTCAATCTTTATTATTGTCTGTCATTATATGTCTCATTGCTATTCTGTATGTCTCATTGCTATTCAAATATAACAAAATCTCCCATTTACAATATGTACAATTAGGTGTATTAGCATCGATTGGGTTGAAGTGTTTAGTCAGACAGGGGTCCAATTAAAATTTGCAAGTTATGTAATACATTTGTACACATTCATAACTTACACAGTAACACATGAAAGAATTTATGAAGTTAAGTTTCTAACCCACAATGACAAAATGACAAGGGGCAAGTTATTTGACGTCAGTGAGTCCCCTTAACCAATTGGCCACTGAGGCCCAGTGTGCAGAGTGAGGCCCAGTGTGCAGAGATGATGTGTCTTTTGGCCACTGAGGCCCAGTGTGCAGAGATGATGTGTCTATTTTGCTGAAGAAATAAAATGTACAGTTAAAATATTACCAGTAACAGAAAACCAAAATTGCCTTGACTTTTATATGACCATTTTCTCAACATAGGATGAGGTTGATGTACCATAATTAATGTTTATATTTAACAACTGATTACTTCTTATTTTAGCATTCACCTGATATGTTCTTTAACCATTCTGTACCATTGACCTCTATTTTCATACCTGAGATTTGTCCATATGGAATTATCTGGTAAACTTTAGACCATTCCACTAATTGCTCAGCTAATAAGAGCTGAAATTGTTCAATCCCAAGGGATATATTATTTCCAGATTTAGTTTTATCAGAAAGAGGAAAATTCTATTTTCATCTTCAAGGATTTGTCCTCAGGTTCACAGACAATTCCACAGGGACAAAAATCCAGTGTCAACATTGAGGTCAGAGGTGTAGAATGGTTGAAGACAGAAATGGTGAATACTGAAATAAGTTGTGTCACAAGCTGAGAATGTTGAGCATAATCAAAGGAAAAAGAGGACTGTTGTCCGGATAGTAGGCCATGCTTTCAGATTAACTCTTACCCTGCTAAATTTCTATAATGAACTTGTCCATTTTTCAATTTAGACAGTACCATTAACTGTAATAAGGGGTGCTTACCTAAAACATACTGACTGAATGGTGAAAATTGCAGACAATGATCAGACTGCATGGATGTGCAGGATGATCTTGGTCTGTACTGGTCGCAAAGGCAGAATCACTTGCCACCGTCAGACTAAGGGTTATGTATAGTACAGTTCTTAAATTCCGATAAATTCCTCATAACTAGTGCTCCTAATACAATCGGTGAAATTAGGATATGAAATATGCAAGCAAGTCAGGTGTGTTGATGTAATTAATAAACCTAAATGAATATTGTATCTTTCAGTTAGTATCTAGACTTCAGTCAATGTCCCTAGGTGTTAAGATAATTCTTAAATTGTCATTTCCAGTTCATTAACAGTTGGGTTTACAAAATTTGCAGCAAATTGCATGTTTTCGTTGACAGTTCTTGTTTGTCCTCTGAAAAACAAAGCCAGAGACCATCTCTGCACCATGCAGGTAAAAACTCACCATTTTCTTTTCTGCATATTTTGTATGTCATTTGGAATTTTTCTCTGATTTCTCAGCTGTATGCCCAAACTAGTTCAGCGATCTCACAGTGTTAAAATTAGAATGTGAATAGAAGCCAGATCAGATTTGTTATGTCAGCTTGGAATATATGTAATGAATTAAGGACAATATGTTTTTGAAAATCAATTCTCCATCCAAATTGTTTCTTCCTCCCATTCCCTTCCTGTCATCCACATTACCCATCACTTTGCCCCTTGTACATAAACAGTAATTAAAAAAATAACCTTTCTGATTCGGTTTTTAGCAATTTCCTTTATACTGATTCTTAAAACAATCCTTTACTTTGACTGTTGAGGAGTAAGGAGGGTTGATTTACTCACCAACACCAGTTGTCACATACTTTCTTTACACTTAGAACCATATGTACTGCATCTTCTGTTTTCGTTGATTTTTACTATATTGCAAGATGTTTTGAACTGCCATGCTTATAATCAATGAAAGTGAAGAATAAATCACAAGGGCTAGCTTTCAGTGAAGAACTTACCTTGGATATTTTATAATGTGTTACTTACTGAGATTTTGTACCCACATTAGGTACATAGTCTAACATACAGTCAAACTTCGTTCACTAAAACTTGGATAATTCGAACTCATTGAAAGGTCCCGGCAAAATCCCTATATAGTGTATATTGTTTGATGACTCGAACTACCGATAACTCGAATAAATTTTGTCTGTCTTGACAAGTTCGAGTTAAAAAGGTTCGACTGTATTTCTATACCTAAAGGATACTGTGAAATCATCTTTTATTAGTAGGAGATAATATTTTGTGGTTTCATGGTTTTGCCAGTTCATGAAATTCAATCCGAAGGAACAAAAAAAATTCCTATTCATTTAATGTTTTAACTTTGAAATCCACCAATTGTATTTCCCACAAAATAGCAACTTTTGTCAAAACTGTGAGAATTTATGCCAAAGAAATAGGAAAAATACTTTTGAATTATAGTTTAAATAGTCAAAACAGCACACAGTTGACAGTAGTTCCCATATCCTTTATATACAGATGTCCCTATAACAGAGAGGCCATTCTGAGAGCTGTTGTTGACCGTAATTTACCTGTTGTGGACAGACTGCCTGCAGGTTACATGTTGAACAGTCCTGTATTGTACCAAAGTCAGTCCAGATTTTGTCATGGAAAGCAAGAAGTCATGGAACAGAACAGAACCACTGGAAGAGACCACAAAATTGTTCCTTGTTCCTCTGGTAAGACTTTTTAATATATACAGACAGGTATTACTGGTAACACTGGACCTTACCACAGTGCAGTTTTTGTAAGGTGAACAATTGTGATTACTCGACATCCACCTTTTGTCAGACATTCCACAATATTTGTGTAAATAACACCTCTTCTGAAACCATTTGGTGGCAGTTTATAAACATTGGCATGAATATTTTCTGGATGGTCATCTTCCAAAGTTATTACAGGGTTTAGAGTAACTGCAACAGAAGGGTCAGTAGAGCTAAAAAACTTCAAACAACATTTATTTTCCGTTTAAACCACTGAGCTAGTGCTAGGGACCATGAATGGTGCTGCACATTCCATTACACCTCATGAACAGACTCACTCAAACCAAGTCTGCTGTTGTTTTGCTTGGTTGCATTCTCTGCTTCCAGGGGATCTTCTTATAGATTCTCGTATCCAGGTTTGACATAATTTCACTAAAATGTTTTATACAACTTTTGTTCATATCATTTAGATTTGTTGAAAAAAAACATGGTCATTACTCTGTTAGGAGACATGGCCATTTCAGTGGGAAATAAAAATCTTCTTGTCAGAAAATGCTGACTCGATTTTAGGACAATATCACAAAAATGTTATTTTGGTGAACCTGTACCAAGTTTATTCCAGTTATCATTAACAAAAATGTGGTCACCAGAGCAGGGTGGCTAACCCATTTGACATTTTGGTATTGTACATATGGGGAAATCACCTGATTGAGGTAAATGCTTATTAATTATTTCCTTATTACTGGTATATGACTGATTTTGATGATATAAAAAGCTTTCAAGACAGGAAAACAAGTGCTTGCCTTGATGCAAAACCTCTGCCAGACATTCTTATTACTTTTCTTAAACACTTCACCCAGGTGGTTTTTTCACAGACCAAAAATGTTTTAAAATTAGGTAATGTGCACACTGGGATTTGGTCAAAGTGTTGAAGAACACCCGCTGGATATCATGGAAGCATAGATGTTGTACAAATGGCTGTTTAATTATTGAAAAATGATTTGTTTGTGCTTTTAGCCATTGCATGGTGTAGAGCAGGACCAAATGGTGACTTGCTAGATGTGACAACTCATGGTAGAAAACACGGTGTAACTGCTAAAAACCTGCACAAACCGCAAGCAAGGTATGTATTTCGTAATTGCAGGGGAGAATCCAGGATTTTTATTGATTGGAGAAGTAGGGGTGTGTGGAGGAGTTTCTAGGGGACCAGGGGCTTACCTGGGCAAGTATACCTCAACTGCTGCAAGCTGATATATATTTGACATAGTTTGAGTATGTCTATTTGACACATTTTAATTTTCAAAAGGAGAAATTGGACCAAGTTAATAGCTTTTTAATTTGATTATGGTATGCTGCTTTCACTTCAGCAATGATAATATTGAAACAGTTTTTCGAGGAAAATGAGCTGAAAAGTTTTGTCTAAAATGACTGATTTATGAACATAAGCTATAAGAAATGTGTGCTCAACAGAGTTTAGGGGCACCCCCACCCCATGCACACACACCTCAGCTGTAGTTTTTTAATGGTTAAAGAAGGCTTGACTTTAAATGTTTTCTGTGATATATTTCAAAGTTTTGAAAAGCTGTTGTAGAATATGAGATTTGTTATCATTGTGACTTCGAAATAAATTTTAAATGTTATTTATAACAGCTGTAGTACTAGAACAGCAGTTTATAAGAAGAGTATTGGAGTTTTGTTCAAATTGTTCGAATTAACAGTCCGTCCGTCCATCTGTTTGTTTGTCCGAAAGTTTTATGTATTGTTTTAGTGTGCATTAGTTTCGATTTGTTGCTTTGGCTCATGCGCCAGGACGACATAACAAACTGTAAACATAAACTGCGCACATGCCAGTGCACGGATGTGCAGGCTGATCATGATCTACAGTGGCCGCAAAGGCAGAATCAGTCGTGTCCAGCATGATAAGGGTTAAGACTGCCAAATACAGAGATAGTATTCACATTGCATTGTATGAGATAGTAAGCATTTAACAGGAAAAGATTACATCATTTTTGAACAGCCCTCATACCAGCAATATCACTTACACATATTTTTTTTTGTATTTTATGTTTCTAAGCAACAGATAATAGGCTTTGACTCGCACAAAATTGCCTGTTAAACAGTGATAGTTTGTCACAGATTTGATAAAATTTGATTTCTCTATGTTGACAAGTTCTGTCTAATATTTCTCTCAAGGGAAATCTCATGTAATCGATTACTAAAACTTGATTACAGTTGTTGCATGCAGGTTTTATGCTCTTTAGGAGAATCTTTTGTTGTGATATAATTTTTTTAAATGAATTGCATCGTCACAAAAACCATGAAGTGTAAACACTATGTTATTCACCATTCGAGATTGTAGCGGAACTGACACTTCTGGTTGAAATTCTTTCGATTGAGGAGTACGCATGTATGTAAGAAGAGTCAAGTTTTCAATCACATATTTCTACTTAATATGCTCTCTGCTATCTCCACATTGAAGTTTGAAATGTGTTCACATGCCCTAAATTTTTAAATGTTTAAACAGGAAACTTTGGAAATGTTTAAATTATCTAATAGAGCTAGTTGAAAGAGTTATTCTGTATGTAAAAAACATCTAGTTGTTTTGTTTTAAGAAGCAGATAAACACATCATTCTGTTAATCTGGATTTTTTTCTCAGAAAAGCTAAGCTCTTGTTTGTTTGAACATACCTCAAGTTATAAATTTACCAGTGGTAAGGTTGCATTCCAAGACTGGTCTTCACACTTAGACCTATGATCTTGAGGCCAGTTTACCTTTACTCCATATTTAGACCTATGACCTTGAGGCCAGGTTACCTTTGTTCTGAGACTGGACTTAGACATATGACCTTGAAGCCAGGTTACCTTTGTTCTGAGACTGAACTTGGACATATGTCCATGAAGCCAGGTTACCTTTGTTCTGAGATGGACTTAGACGTATGACCTTGAGGTCAGGTTACCTTTGTTATGAGACTGGACTTAGACGTATGACCTTGAAGACAGGTTACCTTTGTTCTGAGACTGGACTTAGACGTATGATCTTGAGACCATGTTACCTTTGCTCAAGATCTGGTCTCCACTCTTATACCAATGGTCTTGAGGCTGGATTACCTTTGCTCCAAGATTGCATTCTACACTTAGACCTATGACCTTGAGGCTAGGTTACTTCTGATCCACACTCAAATCTGTTTTGGAGGCAAGGTTACATTTGCTCCAAGACACCACACTAAAACCTATGAACTTGAGGTCAGGTTACCTTTGCTCCAAGACTGGACTCCACATTTAGAACTATGACCTTGAGGTCAGGTTACCCTTGTTGCAAGACTTGGCTTCACACTCAAACCTATGACCTTGAGGTTAGGTTACCTTTGCTCCAAGTCTGGACTTGACACTAGTCATGTAATGTAGGCGCCAGACATATAGGAGTAGCCATGAAAGAGTAAGCACCAGTCATTTAGGGATTGTGATTAAAGACATTATAAAACTAGAGCTGCTTTTGAGAAAAGCGCATGTCTCCCATAACTGCCTAATCATCTAGATTGGTATTTCTTCTCCATTATGTATCTTGCGTCAACCATGCACCAAGACCTGTATCACTGGCATCAGTATTTTTGGTAATTCAAGGCCATAATTCTGAAGTGCCTGGGCCGCTTTGGCTAGTTATTGAACTTGGCCGAGGACTTTTTGGCAAACACATTTTGTTCAAGTTTGGAAGGATCGGATGAGAAATGTTCAACAAGATTTGTGACAGACAGACACACAGACAGACAGACAGACACACACACACACACACACACACAGAGACAGGAGTAAATCAATATGTCTTCCACCCCAGTGGTGTGAGAGACATAACTATCTTAGTTAGAATTTTGCTAGTCTAGTTTAAGTAATAAAATTCAGTTTGTCTTTTAGCTGTAACAACTGTTTAATGGCCTTGTATCTGTTATATTGGGTTTATTGGTTTAGAGATGCCTGTGTGATTAATTAAGTTACATCTTTATAGTTGTTTGCATAACCTTTGTCGGTCTGATTAATGTTTAACTTAATAATGCTTTATTGTAGAAAGGCTGTCCTTTATTTAGACTTTCTGGAAATAGAGAAGAAATAACGATGTTGAAAATAGTATCTTTAGTAATAGGAGCTTGCTTTATGCAGATTCTTAGAACATTGTTTGTTAGAGATTTATACAGTTTAGTTTATACTACTTTATTGCACCCCGCCAAACAAAGTTGTAAGGTGGGGGTATACTGGTTTCAGGTTGTCTGTCTGTCTGTCCGTCCGTCTGTCCGTAGACACAATCTTGTGAGCACCATCTCTCCTCATCCCCTTGACACAATTTAATGAAACTTCACACAAGTGATCAGTAACAACAGTAGTTGTGCATGGGGCATGTTAGGTTCTTTCAGAAAAAAAATTTGCAGAGTTACGGGACTTTGTTTTTTGTTACTATACTATATACATAGACACAATCTTGTGCGCATCATCTCTCCTCATCCCCTTGACACAATTGAATGAAACTTCACACAAGTGATCAGTAACAACAGTAGTTGTGCATGGGGCATGTTATGTTCTTTCAGAAAAAAAATTTGCAGAGTTACGGGACTTTGTTTTTTGTTACTATACACTATACATAGACACAATCTTGTGCGCACCATCTCTCCTCATCCTTTTGACACATTTTAATGAAACTTCACACAAGTGATCAGTAACAACAGTAGTTGTACATGGGGCATGTTAGATTCTTTCAGAAAAAAATTTGCAGAGTTACGGGACTTTGTTTTTTGTTACTTTACTATATACATAGACACAATCTTGTGCGTACCATCTCTCCTCATCCCCTTGACACAATTGAATGAAACTTCCCCAAGTGATCAGTAACAACAGTAGTTATGCATGGGGCATGTTAGGTTCTTTCAACAACAAAAATTGCAGAGTTATGGGACTTTGTTTCTTGTTAACATACTATGTACATACAGTCTGCATATACAATATACATACAGTCTATATTCATACAGTCCACATAATTATGCAATCTTGTGTGCGTCAAATTGCAGTGTACTGTGTCAGTGCATGCGGGGGGTACATTCATCACCTTTAGTGATAGCTCTAGTTTTAGCTATTGTGTTGAAAGCTTCAAGCTTATTTGAACCACTCTGAAAAAATCAGTACTGGTGTCATATGAGAAGGCATGGTCATGACTCCAGTGGGGCTCGAACCCATGACCCAGGTTTGAGTGGCTGACACCTTTACCACTAGGCCATTGCTCCCATCGTTTATACAGATTGTTAGTGCATTTTGTGTTCAAAATTTTCTCTTCACTTTTTTTTCAGAAGTCTGCTTTGCAGCAAGAGTCTGTTTGAAATGTTTGTAACAGCAAAGGATGCCATCCGGCCAGAAAAGAGACCTGATACATTACAGTGAGTTATTTTGTTTCTTCCCTTTTTGTCTCTTTCCATTAAATGTTGCGTGAAGGGCCACACAGGGAATACAGATTTTGAATTTACTTATTTAAGATTCATCTGTAGCAGTTTGGTGATGAAATATTGGAGGGATTGTTCTTGTAGTCAGTAATTAAACTGAATCGTTTTGAGACATTCATTTTAAAAAATAATCTTCAGTTCCAACATTTAAAATATTATTTATTGTTTTGTTGAGTATAGTTTGCATGTTTACTTTGTCTGTAAACAACACTCCCATAAAAAAAGCATTGTGTACTCTTCCATTGGCTGATTAACAGATTTCACAATAACATTGTTATTGCATTTCTACTTCAATAGTTTTGCTATAAAAAATTAAAAAGAATATGATTTTTGTTTTGTTTTAATTTTGAAGATATTTGACGTTGTTCAGTTAGTGGCAAAAATGAATATCATAAGAATATCATGCTAGTGCAAGTTTTTCAAAAAAAAGTACTTGAGCCGCACCATGAGAAAACCGTTGGTTTTTTCATGGTGCAGCTCATTTTTAGCTCACCAGAGCACAAAGTGCTCAAGGTGAGCTATTGTGACCGGTCATTGTTTGGTGTGCGTCGTCTGTCATGCGTTGTCCGACAACGTTTGCCTTGTGAACACTCTAGAGGCCACATTTGTGACCCAATCTTTATGAAACATGGTCAGAATGTTAGTCTTGATGATCTCTAGGTCAAGTTCGAAACTGGGTCATGTGGGATCAAAAACTAGGTCATTAGGCTAGATCAAAGGATTAGCTTGTGAACACTCTAGAGGCCACATTTGTGACTGAATCTTTAAGTTATGAAGTTTGACCAGAATGTTTGTCTTGATGATTTCTAGGTCAAGTTTGAATCTGGGTCATGTGGGGTCAAAAAACTAAGTCACCCGGTCAAATCAAAGGAAAAGTTTGTGAACACTCTAGAGGCCACATTTGTGAATCTTTATGAAATTTGATCAGAATGTTTGTCTTGATGATTTCTAGGTCAAGGTTGAATCTGGGTCATGTGGGGTCAAAAACTAGGTCACCTGGTCAGATCGTTGGAAAAGCTTGTGTACACTTTAGAGGCCTCATTTGTGACTCAGTCTTTATGAAACTGGGTCAGAATGTTATTCCTAATGATTTCTAGGTCAGGTTTGAATCTGGGTCATTTGGGGTCAAAAACTAGGTGACTAGGCTAGATCAAAGGATTAGCTTGTGAACACTCTAGATGCCACAGTTGTGACTCAATCTTTATCATATTTGATTAGATCTGGATCATGAGGGGTCATCAACTAGGTCAGTCGGTCAAATCAAAGGAAAAGCTTGTGAACACTCTAGAGGCCTCAGTTATGACTCAATCTTTATTAAATTGGATCAGAATGTTTGTCTTTATGATCTCTAGGTCAAGTTTATATCTGGATCTTGTGGGGTCAAAAACTAGGTCACCCGGTCAAATCAAAGGAAAAGTTTGTGAACATTCTAAAGGCTACAGTTGTGACTCAATCTTTATGAAACTTGGTCAGAATGTTTGTCTTGATGATCTCTAGTTTAATTTCGAAACTTGCTCATGTGGGGTCTAAAAAACTATGTCAGTAGGCCAGATCAACTCTGGTGAGCGATATAGGGCCATCATGGCCCTCTTGTTATATTTACTTGACGAGTTGCTTTAATGCTGCTAGAAATTTTAAATGGAATATACACTGACGAGATATGAAAGTGCAACAAACATATGCCTGAATATATTTTTACTACAAAAAGCATCACCTTGAAATGTTCAACACATGCACATCTTGATACTCTATACCAGTTGTGTTAATTTTACAGTTTGTTGTGCTGATTAAATTTGAACACAATTGGTATTGAGTATCTAGATGTGCATGTGTTGAACATTTCATGGTGATGCTTTTTGTAGTAAAAAATATATTCAGGCATATGTTTGTTGCCTTTTCATATCTCGTCAGTGTAGATGCAGTCAAAATTGCATGCTTCTGTTAGTAGTAAATTTGGTCAAAACTGGCTGATTTTTTTTTTTTTTTTTCAATTTTAAAGCTACTCAAGGCATTTTAAAAAAAGTGTTGTACAGATATCTTTAGAATAGTATGTAGATCTAGTATTAAAAACAAGATTTGGTTTTTAAATAAGGTGAACAGCCAGTTGACTGCATCACGCCAACAGCACTTTTAAGGTGTAATCTTTTTTATTGTCAGTGTCTTTGCAAAATTTTCAATGATAGGTACATTGGAAAATGGTGCATGTAGTCATCAGCGTGAGCTACCACCATGAAATCCTTGTCTTTCCCCAATAGGTAGGCAAGAAAATGCAATGTTATAAATAGCAGCAGGCATTTTGCAGCAAAGCCATAACAGTCTTTGCGGTCCAGTTCATTAATTTCCAGAATTCAAAATTCAGGGGAAAATGGAAGCAGAAGTCAGTGTTGAATTTTACATTCTGTATGTTTTTAACATTAAAGCTGCATATTGTATTTATAATGCTTTTGGGTTTTCAGGAATGAAGAGTTGAAAACGTACAAAGATTTTAAAATGGCTGCCACTTCATATCAGACAGCATGGCAACAGTTGCTAGGGGTGTATGGAACCTGGGAACACAAAGGCCCAGGATATCTGGATTTCACCTGAGAAACAACTGTGGTCCACAAAATGCTAAAGGACTATTAAGATTAACAGAGTAGAATCTATTCACAAGAATGTACATTGACTGTTTGGCAGATACGTTGCAGATCTATATGAATATCAGAATGTAGATTGATTGAATGACAGATAGGTTGTGAACCTTTATGAATGTGTTATTTGTCTATGATATAGCTACTGAGTCAATGAGCTATTTTCTAAGGCATGTCAGAGGACACCAATAATGTTGAAATTTGAATTAAGGACCAGCATTCCAGTGTAAGATTCTTGATGTATTGATGAGGTCACCTTGCATTTTTGTAAAATTTTAATAAATTTGAAGACAGTCTTTGTAGTTAAATTTTAATTACATGCTTCGATGTTCTTTTTTAAAAGCCATGTTGAAATCTGACTGTTCCAGTACAGGTAATTCAATAGCAACATTCCAGCCTAATCTACAAATTTAACCTGTAAGCATATACAATTCACTAACATCATATAGAACACCATTCCTGTAACTGGCAGATTTCAAAATTCACCTGTCTATGCAACTATGCTGGTGAGAGTGAGTATGGATCAGAGTTTCTAATTATTAGTGCTTGGCTTCTGGATCTTTCATAACATGAAGTTGGGACCTTTAACAGCATTTAACTCAGTGAAACTTTAGACAAGGATCCATTACAGACCGGCTAGTAGATTTTCCAAGGGGTTTAGGAGATACAGAGCGGACACAAAATGGAAGGCTCAAACCTTTGACCTAGAGTTGTGGCCTTGACCTTGAGCTGACATGGCTGACTCATGGGTTCTGCACATCATCTTGATGAGGTGATCATTTGACCCAAGTTTCATGAAAATCCTTCAAGGGGTTTAGGAGATATAGAGCAGACATGAAATGTTACGGACGGACGGAGAACATTCCTACAATTCCTCAACATCCTCCCAGATAATATATAATAACATGTAAACACATGAAATAATTCCAGACTGAGGTTGAAATTTGTGGTTTTAGATATACAGTGGCTGTTAACCTTACCAGTGATCTTCAATTCTATATCAGTACTGACTTGTTCTCTGCAAGTAACTGTCAAATCCTCCACCTGACTCGGACATGCTGGGAAAATGAAACTGTTTAAAGTACAATTTTCATATCTCTTAAAAATTCAAACACCCGACCCTTTTTATTGGTTTAATTTTGTTAGCTTATCGTTAAGTTCGAAATGTCACAGTTACAACCAATTCCTCATGCCAGAAAATTAAATCAAACATGCCTAGCTATCTTAATTTGCCCACATGGCCGAGTGGTTAAGGTTACTGACTAAATCATTTGCCCTTTACCTCCGACGTTTTGAGACGTGAGGAAGCCATCTAGCTGGCATGTGATTCTACCAAGGTGCCTGCTGGTGGCAGAAGTAAAGTCTGAAGGGGTAACTTGGATCTTCCTCCATTTAAGCTGGCAAGTTTAGCCCGCCAGCTTAGCTCAATAGTGAGAGTGCAGATCTATGGATTGCAGGGTTGTGAGTTTGAGCCCTAGGCAAGGCGTAACGATTTGATAAAAGACATTGTGCCTGAAATAATTTGTCCTCCATCTCTGATTCATGTGGGGAAGTTGGCAGTTACTTGCAAAGAACAGATTTGTACTGGTACAGAATCCAGGAACACTGGTTAGGTTAACTGCCGCCATTACATAACTGAAATACTGTTGAAAAAAGGCATTAAACCCAAAACAAACAAACAAGCGTAAATAAAGACTAGGACAGACAAAAAATGTTGCAAAACAAACGAATCCAACAACAAATTTTGTCTATGGCTTTCAAAATCAAACAAATGAAACTCTTTCAGGAGAAAAAAAAATCAACAAGTTTATCACTGTGATGGTTTATTCTTAAATTGACTAGCCAGGTAATTGTTTTCCCATTGACCGGACTGACAAACCAATATAAAGCTTGAGACAACAAAAACATTACCTATACTTTACAAAAATGAAATTTGGGAATCTGACATTGTTCTTTTATGCTAAAAGTAAGCCAAGATTTTTTTAGTAGTTGAGATATCTCCAATATTAATATTAAAATGTCATAAACAATAAGGCAGTTAATCATGTGATAGTCTAAACAATTGTAACCTTGTGATAGTCAAAACAGTCATAACCATGTGATAGTCTAAACAATTGTAACCTTGTGATAGTCTTAAACAACCATAGTCATGTGATAGTCTAAACAATTGTAACCTTGTGACAGTCTAAACAATCATAACCATGTGATAGTCTAAACAATCATAACCATGTGATAGTCTAAACAATCATAACCATGCGATAGTCTTTACAATCATAACATTGTGATTGTCTAAACAATCATAACATATTGTGATAGTCTAAACAATCATAAACATGTGACAGTCTAAACAATCATAACATTGTGATTGTCTAAACAATCACAACCATGTGATAGTCTAAATAATCATTTATTTATTTGGGTTTTACGGCACACCAACAGTATAGGTTATATGGCGCCAAACAGGACCATAAATTTTGGTTCCACATCTCATATCCATATGGTAGTCTAAACGATCATAACCATGTGATAGTCTAAACAATCATAACCGTGTGATAGTCTTAACAATCATAATCATCTGATAGTCTAAAAATCATATTATTAACCCTGTGATAGTCTAAACAAACACAACCATGTGATAGTCTAAACAATCGTAATTATATGGTAGTCAAAACAATCATAACCATGTGATAGTCTAAAACAATCATAACCATATGGTAGACCAAACAATCATAATGATATTGTGTAAGAATACAAAGAAAAATCACATAACATTAGATAAACTACAGTAAAATTTTCTGACATTATTTTTACAATTACACTGGTATTATGTTAACATTATTTCCAATCATCACTCAACATACTGAGTGTTTTTACATCATCAGGAAATTTAAATTTGTTTTCTTTCTGTTCAGCATAAACTAGAAAGGTTGCATTTGGATCAATAGAGGACTGTGTGGAGTTCTATTTAATATCATATTAAACAAAAGCACTTCCTGTTAACAATGAGATTCTTAAGAGACCAATTGATAATTATTTATTTTTATTGCATAGTGGTTTATATTGCTGCCCTTCAAGAAATAAAAAAAAACAAGTTTTACAATAAACAAAAGAGAAAATAATTTAGCACTAGCTTGAAAAATAATATATAGCACATTTTATAAATATGCTGAAAAAATAATACCAATGGTACTTAAAGCTTAAAAATAACAAATACTGCAGGAACATTCTGTAAATACTAAGCTATAATAGTCAATACTTGAAACTTCCAAATAAAAGAGGATTAATAATTTTATTACAAATGATGAGAGCAAAATGCAAATCTTAAATTCAAATTAAGACTCCCAGGGTATAAATTATTTCATTGTATTGAGGGCAGTCTACAGATGTTTACAATGTAAATGTAACAGTCAAGTACAATACAAGCTTGTCTGATTGTCCAGGGGAGACAATTTCCTTTTTTATCTGTCAATTTTATATCAAACAGCTAATTTACCATAATATAAAACAACTTTCTGTTGCCTTACTGAAATCTCGTTTTTTCAACAGTCCAATCAGTTTTTCATTATTTTTTTTTGCAAATGAATGTGCCAAGTATATAGAATACACAGTAGCATAATTAATTAGCTGTCTTGGTCTAATTTGAGTTTTATTGCTGAATACACAAGATCGAGGCTGATTACATATTAAGTATAATAAATATCGTGTGCTTCATAATATACCAACAAAAATATAAATACATGTATGCAGTGGTGACAGCTTAAATTAAAATTATACTGTAATGATATGTGTTAATTAGATCAATACTTTACATCAACAAAACATGGCAGTTATTTATAACGGTTACTGTTAAAACACAGTCTGAGCAAAACCATTTTATACAGAACCAGCAGTATCGCTGGGAAAATTACGATAAAGAATAAACAAAAAATTTAATGTTTTCTGCGTATCAATTCATTAAAATAAATATAACAGTCAAATTCAACATGAATTAAAGGATCACACAAATTAAGAAAATTTATTGCAATAAGTTTCTGTTTCTCAAGATTTGAGAAATTTTGCAGCTATGAAATCCCATCCTTAATTTGTACTTTTAAATTAACAGTAATACCTTCCCAATATTATTACACAGATCTAGCACATTTAGAGATTTTGTGGATTTTCATGAAATTATGTGGACATCAGTTCTATGCTACCTGAAAAAGAAAAAAAAAAGAAATATAACAATTAAACTACTTTCAGCTGTAACTGTAAGTAGTTCTTGCGAAATATAAAAATGTTGTTAGTTGTGTATCTGACGTCAACCAGTCTGAAATAAATGTAATCTTTTTTTGTACAGCCACGTTTTTTTTTATTTCACTACATTCATAACGGTCACATCAGCATATTATATTCGAAGATGTCTAACAAAAAAAAAAATTGTACCTGACATGATCTCAACGTATGGGAGGAATATCTTTAGATTTAGTCTGAGTGGTCAAAACATTTATGACTATAAAGCAAAAAAAGGAAAAGAAAACTTAAAAGGCCTGAACATGTATTCTGTGACCACATACACCTGGAGACATTTATACTGGTGTTTTGAGACGGGTTTGTTTTTAGGCTTTCAAACAACTGGGTATAAGCAATCCGGTTCTGAAAGCTTGCTAGATTGTTTGAAAATCATTGCTGTCTATGACAACCATTTTACTATATCGCTTTAAGCACATGTCACAGGAGACCCCATATACAATGCTAAAAATCCAATCTTTACTGTGCTTAACTGTGAACTGATACTCACTGGACAAGTTACTTGACGCCAGTAGCAGCTGCGAGAGCATTCTCAAGATCCTGAATGAGATCTTCTTCATCCTCTATACCAACGGACAGACGGATGAGATTGTCTGAGATCTTCAGTTTTTCACGTTCATGAGATGGCACTGAGGCATGAGTCATCAAAGACCTGTCGATGATCAAACATAAAAGTTGTAAACAATTTCATTAAAATCAAAATAACAAGTTGCATAATAAATTCATAATTCTTATCATCAACAAATAAAGTGCGTTTCATTCTGTACAGTTTTATTTTTCAACATTTTTTCAATCGATCAATATTACCAGAACTGCCAGGTTCTCCACAAGTAATTGACAGCTTCCCCACATGAATCAGAGATGAAATATAAACAACTTCAGACAGACTATCTTCTGTCAAATCAGCAAAACCATCCTGGCTCCAGTGAATTAAATTGGCAGGCAAATGTGTGTGTAAAATACCTGGCTCAGACTCGGATGAGCTAAACTGGCAGGCAAGTGTGTGTGTTAAACACCTGGCTCCAATGCACTAAAAGGGCGAACAAGTGTGTGTGTGCCAAAGACCTGGCTCCAATGTTCTAAATTTGCAGGCAAGTGTGTGAATAAAACACCCGACTTTAAGCCAATCTAATGCTAGAATTTGACATTGGAGCCTTGTATTTTTATTTATTTATTTTTTTTTGGTTTAAAGTCGCACCGACACAATTATAGGTCATAATTATGGGGACTTTCCAGCTTTGATGGTGGAGGAAGACCCTCCGTGCATTATTTCATCATGGGCGGGCACCTGAGTAGAACAACCGACCTTCAGTAAGCCAGCTGTATGGCTTCCTCACATGAAGAATTCAACGCCCCGAGTGAGGCTCGAACCCACCTCGGTGAGGGGCAAGTGATCTGAAGTCAGCGACCTTAACCACTCGGCCACAGAGGCCCCTGGAGCCCTGTATTTATTTCAATTCTAGTTTGTTTTTGTTGGGTTTAACATCACACTGACACAATCATAGGTCATATGGTAACTTTCCACCTTTCGATGGTGGAAGAAGATCCCAGGTGCCCCTTAGTGCATAATTTTTTCAGGCATGGGCACGCCTAGGTGGAACCACCAACCTTCCATAAGCTAAATAGATGGTATTTCAGTAAGTACTCACTAAAAGCAGTATCAAGAAGAACCCAACAAATAAGATGACATAAATTCATTTAAAAGTGGTCTATAATCTTAGCTAAGAACATCCTACAATCTAAGGCAAAGAACCAACCACAATCTTCGATAAGAGCAACGTAAAATTTAGGGCAAGGAACCAAGGAGAATCATTCTAGTCATTTGTTTCTTTTTTGTAAGCATTCACCTCCAGTCTCTATACATTCAAGACAACCCTGCTCAAAATCTTCAAAAACTAAGAAGTTGTGTATTAATATGCCAGTATTTTCGTGCACTAAATGGAAGCAGTTGTATAGTAGATGAAGTGCTGTCAGAAAACCAGATCACAGGTTTTAAACCAACAAAGTTTGAGCCTACATCCTCAATACCAGAGAGGATGGTAAAAGTTTGTTTAATTTAAGTCTCTAAATGTTTCGAAGTAAATTAACCTTTATCCTACTAAATTTCTAAAATGGACTGGTCTATTATTCAATTTGGGCAGTAACATTTATCATCCTAAGGTGTGTTCAATGAAATTTACTGACTGAATAGCAAACAGTGCAGACCAAGATGCGTCTGCACACTGGTTGCAAAGGCAGAATCACTTGCCGCCAGCAGGCTAAAGGTTAATTTATGAAAGCTATTATAAAACTTACGGTAATTCAGCTAAGCTCTCGAAACCTCCTAGAGATTCTGCAAGAGTAAACACCTGAAAGACAGAAAGGCACACAATCATAAATGATGGTAAATTCTTTATTACACAACAGTTTTAAAAGGAAATAGCACCTACATAACCAAACATTGCCCATCCGCAAACAACTTGTTAAGAGCAGCTGTAGTGGTCCAGATGACAATGACTGTACATTATTGCACAAAACATTTAAAGGGAACTCATATCTACATAATGAACAATAGATAACAGTAGCCTATTAACAAACAAGTTGTTTTATTTGTAACTAATTAAAATCAGTAGATATTACTGCTTGGTTATTTAACCAATGATTAAAAAAGTCAAATGACTAAGGTCTGATTCTAAAGGACGATGTGTCTTGATAATGGTAATTAGTGCCTTGAAATGGGTATGCCTTGAAGGCTAGATGAAATACTTGGTAAGGGTCAACTTATGTGAGGTTTTTTTCACAATCAATTTTAAAAAGGGCAACAGTTAAAACTCTGTTCTTCCCTAGTGCAGGACTAGAAAAAATTGCAAATAACAGCCAAAATCAACAAATAAAAAATTGTTACAGATAATTTGGTAATAAAAAACAATATCTTAGATACCTTCAGACTTTTCAAAAAAGTCTCCGCTTCTTTCAATCCTCCTTTTATGTAGAATGATACCATCCCACTAAATCCTCGCATCTGGCGAAGTGCCAACTCGTGCTGCGGGTGAGATGGAAGACCTGAATAAGGAAAAATTACAATCAATGTAAGGGAGGTAACAAGTATAAAACACAAAGTCTATGTTGCACAGAGTTGTTCAACAATTTCTGTGATATTGTTTACTCACCTGTATAAAAATTAAAAAGCATTTTCACAAAGGTCATATATATACAGCATGCCCTTAACTCTTACCCTGCTAAATTTCTATAATGGACTGGTCCATCATTCAATTTGGGCAATACAATTTATTATTTGAAGTGGTTTTCAATGAAAATTGAATAGCAAACAGTGCAGACCATGATCAGACTGCACGGATGTGCAGTCTGATCTTGGTCTGCACTTGTCGCAAAGGCAGAATCACTTGCCGCCAGCAGGCTAAGGGTTAAAATGTATCAGAATACATCACTGGAACTCCCAAGCAATGTGAAGATAATCAACTCTGTGTAATACTTGCCAATGAAAGACATGTTACATCCTTGGCACTTAATGAAAACTTAGGTCTTTGTGCAAAATTCAAATACCTTTCACTGAGTGATTATCAGATGAAATATGCTCACATTCAAGTGCTGTTGCCACAAACTCTTGTATTTGAGTGAAAGATAATTTGTTATTGTTGTACAAAATGAAAGGAATTTTTTTATTTTCATGTCTGCAATGGTTTAAACCAAATTTTAGCAATTTGGTTCATGCAACCAGTGACAAATATATTTTCACTGTAATATTTATGTAAATATATAGTTCTCTGTTCTATTTCAATATTTAATTGTAAAACATGTAAGTTACTAATATTCTTTTTAACCTTAACATTTTTAAAGTTTTCATCAATATATACGGTCAAAATTTGTTAGAGTTATCGGTAGTTAGAGCCATAGATGATAGATAGGGATTTAGCTGGGACCTGGAGATGAGTTCATGTGAAGTGTGGGGTTCAAATTATCTGAGTTTGAACAAACAAAGCTAAGCTGTACCCAGATGAAAAAGCGACTAAATGTACAACACATCCTTTTGACAATTATACAAAACTAACTACCCAACAACTTTGACGTTACTAAATGAAGTAGCTGTGGCTAACCTGCACATAAATAATCATACCTGGATGTATAACACTCTCGACTCTTGGATCTTTCTCAAGGAATCTCGCCACCGCAAGTCCATTCTTCATGTGTTCTCTCATACGTACATGTAAGGTCTTCAAACCTCGGTTCACTAGAAAACTGTCAAATGGTGATGGCACTGGTCCAATGGCTGAAACAATTAAGATTTCATGTTTTCAAAACAATATGTGGTGTTTTTTATCAATCTGATACAGGTGGACAAATATAGCTCTATTTCAATTGCACTGTTCAACAAGGCAGTCTGAAAGACAGCTAAATCCCCCGCCACTGCTATGGATAGTGAAAGGGTAAACCTTTGATTTTAGCTGTGACCTTGTCCTTGAACTGACATGGCTGACTCATGAATTCTGCACAACGTCTTGATGAGGTGATCATTTGACCCAAGTTTCATGAAAATCCTTCAAGGGGTTTAGGAGATACAGAGCTGAAACCTTTGACCTTCAGTTGTGACCTTGATCTTGAGTTGACATGGCTGACTCATGAGTTCTTGATGAGGTGATTATCTGACCCAAGTTTGATGAAAATCCTTCAAGGGGTTTAGGAGATACAGAGTGGACACAAAATGGAAGGCTCAAACCTTCGACCCTTAGTTGTGACCTTGACCTTGAGCTGGCATGGTTGACTCATAATTTTTGCACATCGTTTTGATGAGGTAATCATTTTACCCAAGTTTTATAAAATTCCTTCAAGGGGTTTAGGAGATATAGAGCGGACACGAAATGGAAGGCTCAAACCTTTGACCTTCAGTTGTGACCTTGACCTTGAGCCAACATGGCTGACTCTTAAGTTCTGCACATCGCCCTGATGAGGTGATCGTTTGACCAAAGTTTGATGAAAATCCTTCAAGGAGTTTAGGAGATATAGAGCGGACACAAAATGGAAGGCTCAAACCTTTGACCCTAAGTTGTGACCTTGACCTTGAGCCAGCATGACTAACTCATGGGTTCTGCACATCGTCTTGATGAGGTGATCATTTGACCCAAGTTTGATAAAATTCCTTCAAGGGGTTTAGGAGATATAGAGCGGACACAAAATGGAAGGCTCAAACCTTTGACCTTGAGTTGTGACCTTGACCTTAAGCCGACAAGGCTGACCCATGGGTTCTGCACATCGTCTTGATGAGGTGATTATTTGAACTAAGTTTCATGAAAATCCTTCAAGGAGTTTAGAAGATATAGAGCGGACACAAAATGGAAGGCTCAAAACCTTTGACCCTAAGTTGTGACCTTGACCTTGAGCCGGCATGGCTGACTCATGGGTTCTGCACATCGTCTTGATGAGGTGATCATTTGACCCAAGTTTTATAAAATTCCATCAAGGGGTTTATGAGATATAGAGCAGACACAAAATGGCAGGCTCAAACCTTTGACCTTGAGTTGTGACCTTGACCTTGAACCGACAAGGCTGACTCATGGGTTCTGCACATCGTCTTGATGAGGTGATCATTTGACCCAAGTTTCATGAAAATCCTTCAAGGGGTTTAGGAGATATGGACCAGACACGATTTTGTTACGGACGGAAGGACGGACGGACGTTCTAACGAAACGGTATTTATGTGACACCCCTATTGTTCTCTCTATTGTTCTAACAGTCACATAAAAAGAAAAAGGTCACATAAACAGAACGGAATGAATGACATCAAAGAGAAAGTACGTTTTGCAGTCACTTAACCATCATTTCGCGGGCACGGACAGACGGAAGGATGGACAGACGCAGACCATTTCTATAATCCCTCCGCCACGGCGGGGGATTAAAAATGCCAAAGCTACAAAAACCTTCCTTTACAAGAGCCAGTCAACACTGTTATTATAGGTTCTTGTTAAATGTAATACACTATAAAGCAATGTGTTTTGACATTGGTGTAGGAAAATATACACCTAGTACTGTAGAGGCTGGTAAAATGGAGGAGCAAACAATTATAAAAGGGATTTTTTTTTGTTTGATTCAATGTCATACTGACACAGTTACAGGTAATATTCGATTTTCGAGCTTTTCATTGTGGAGGAAGACCCCAGGTGCCCCTCCGGGCGTTACTTCATCACGGGCCAGCACCTGGGTAGAACCATCGACCTTCTGTAAGCCAGCTGGATAGATTCTTTACATGAAAATTTCTACACCTCAAGTGAGGCTTGAACTCACATTGGTTGGGGGCATGTGATTTGAAGTCAGCGACCTTAACCACTAGGCCATGTTGGCACCTTAATAGAGCAATGGAAGAGTGTTTGCAACCACTAGAGTCACTGTTTATAACCAGCCTAATCTACCTTTACTAAAACAAAAGACTTTTTCAATTGGCTTTAAAACAAAGGAAATGTTAGATGCAGAAACTTGTCTTTTTTCATAAAAGATAGAGTTAAAAAGTTCAAACCTGGAAAGGTTATTTGTTTATGTTTTTCTTATGGAGACTTTAAGCAGAGTATTACAGTGACTCGCATGAATGAACACACACAGGTAAATGAACTAACAACTTAAACCAAGTCTGTGCTGATAGTGGAACTGGAAATGTTGAGCTGAGATTGTACTTGGCATAGTCTTATTGCAAAATTAATTGGACTTGTTCTTAGCACTTGCAAACTTTAGATGCCCATTGCCCCAGTATGCATAATAACAGGCACATTATGAAAACTGGCCCATACTAAAAAGAACCTGTTCATTTTGTAAATATTGTGTAGAACATGAGTTACTTCCCACTGTACACAAACAGAAGACTTGATTTATTACCTAAACAAAGTTTGCGACCTTTTTCTTGGATTTTCTGCTGCGGTAAGTATTTATATATAACAAACATGGGCAAATATCTCACAACTAAACACAAGGACATTTTAAAATCAATAACAAAGACAGTCCTACATCAATCTAAAACTGAGAGTTTCATCAAAAACTGAAATGTAGATTTTTTTCTGTATGTGAAAATATCACGAAAATTTTATCTTCCCTAAAAATGCCATTATGAAAATTTGCTTCAGGTACATATTTTCCAAATCAGTCTAGCAAAAACTCAAATGCATAAGACTATCTTTTATACATGCTGAATGTTCTTTGTATATCCATATGTTTTGAGAAATAATGACGGTTTAAGGAGGTAGGTTACCTTGTTACCAGGGTAAATTCAAATTAGTTGAACCGCAGCAATTTTTTGTATTCCGTGTAATATGATGTTTTAACTACTTCAATCTCAATTTCGTTTATCTCTGACCCTTCAAGTTCAAGTTTTATTCAGGTCTGAAGAACATGACCCTCCACAGGTATTCTATATTGAAAGAAGAAGGAAAATACAGATATTTAACACTTTTCATTGTATTTTAGTTTCATTGATCAGGGCACTAGACAACTTTTGGGGACAGATACCCATACCCTCAGGAAGGGGAATTTTTCATCGTTTTAAGACAAAAAGGGGAAGTTTTTAGCCATATATATCTTACTACTTTTCACACTTATTAATACTGTTTTCAATCATTTCGAACTAATGTAACTGTATTGCAGCAGTAATCTTCCTTAGAGGCACTATAATAGAACTTGAAAGAGAGTTCATATTTAGTTGTGACAAACAACCTATTATCAGGGGAATTTTCATCTGAGAAAGGGGAAAAAAACATATTATTTTATGAGGGGAATGGGGCCCATATTCGGCCCCAAAAATGGCCAAACGAGTGCCTTGTTGATATCCGTAGAAGTCTGCATAATTGATAATTTTACTAGTATGCACGTTAGCTTTCTACTAAAAGCTTAAAATATATATGTCGTGGGGCTCGTGTTTCCATGGTAACGCATTTTCTCTCATTTTTAAACAACTATGTATAAAAACGGGGTTTTCGACGGCTCCAGTGCCATTCTGTTAATGACCAACATGGAATATCTGGGTACTATTATTAGCAAAATACCGAGCACTTTACATGGCACCCTATTTTTCATAAAATTTAAAGTAACCATGGCAACAGAGATGTTTAAAATAGCTTATATCTTGCTTTTTGTCGTAATTTCTTATAAAAAATATTGAACAAAATTATCTTTCTTGTTAACGTAGCTTTAAAACATATTATTTCTAATGTAAGTTATATTTTCGTGTTATTTGCATTTATTCAAACAAATTTCACGGCTTAAAATACTTAAGCAGTACCCTTCGTCTGGCATTTTTCATGGAAAAATAGTTCGGCATGCTGCTATTATTCTCGTGGATATTGTAGAAATGAAAATAAAAAGCCGAAGCTGTGTTCCTTAAATAGACCAGTGTCAACGCTTTTGAATTTTATATTTAGATATATAGGTCACGGGCTTCGTTTCCATGGTAACATCAATTCAATTCAAGAAACCACAATTTTCTACTGAAATTTGAACAATATTATAGCTTAGTTTTAGTATATAAGTAACAAATTATCAACGGAAACTGGAAAATAGGTATTACAAATCAAATTGCCAGAATTTTTATTTAAAAATGGCCATAACAAGTAACCTTACACCCAACTATATTTCAAATAACATTAGTTACCATCATCCATTTTCTTACATTCCGCATAACATTTCAATATAACTAAATAAAAGAAGCAAAATATTGATTATTATTCAAAGCAAAAGACTCAGAAAAAATATTTCAGCAAATAATGGCTGTTTGAAAATAGTTTAAATAAAGAAAATGCACAGAATTACGTACTTTCAAAATAAAAGCTATTAATTTTGCGCGGTAACTGACACGTAACGTCATAACGTTAGTGACGTCATTTTAAGGCAACATTGTTTTGAAGCGTTTCTGCGGCAATTTATTCATTATTTAAGCATTATCAAATCATAAAGCATCAGATCGGAGACAGGTTCATAATTTGTTTGCAGAAGAATGGATATACAAATACATTTAGTTTGTCGTAAATGTCATCGTAAATCGTCATGTTAGCTTCGGTTGGACATGCGCACATGCAAATATTAAGGTAACCTACCTCCTTAATCAAATTCTGAAGGGTAAAAAAAACTGATCTGAACATGCAGAACTACCTAATATAGTCTCATATTATTATTTTTAAGAAACGGAATATGTATTTAAAACAATGTATTATATATCTTGACGGATTGTAAATGGACAAAGCATAAATAAACAAGTAAATCAATTTAATCCAACAAAAGATGTGTCAAACTTTGAATTTTTGTTTGTTATTTTAGTATCTAATTGAGATAACCTCCAGAAATTTGCTGCAATCTCAAAATATTTTTTTAATGCCCTTTTCTGGCTTTTACAGTAAATGTTAAAAAAAGAAAAATGAATACTGTAACCATGAAAACTCACCATTCTGTAGGAACTTAAGTTGGTCTGCAAGGTCTTGTCTGTTAGTACAAGCTGCTCCCATAACAACATCAGAGTGACCTGTACCAGAGAGAAGCAGACGGTCAGTTACAGGATTACGAAAAAGTAAATGTTGTATTCTGCTATGACCCTTTTTTAAAAGGTTTCTTTCAGCTTTAACCTATTTATTCAACACTCATTGTACAGACTGACAGCTCCTTGTTTTTTTGTTTTTGTTGGGTTTAACATTGCACAATTTTAGGTCATATGATGACTTTCCAGCTTTGATGGTGGAGGAAGACCCCAGGTGCCCCTCCATGCATTATTTCATCACGATCGGGCAGCCGGGTAGAACCACCGACCTTCCGTAAGCCAGCTGGATGGCTTCCTCACATGAAGAATGCCCCAAGTGAGGCTCGAACCCACATTGGTGAGGGGCAACTGATAGGAAGTCAGCGACCTTAACCACTTGGCCCCAGACTGCTCCTTGATTTTGTCCCAACTGCCCCGTATAAGTTTGCAAATTCCATTATGCTGGTATTCACACAATGAAAAGGGCTTATGGATACAGCTATAAAATATTAATGGTATACTAGATGCAAATTTCATATCTGAAAACATTAACACATACTAAAAATAGTTTACGTTAACATAAAATTAACAAGTTTATGTGAATTAACAGTACTATGCATCAGGTTAAAAACAGTACACGAGTATAAATGAGTGCTACCACTAAACACTGGAAGTTTTTTAACAATGGACTGTTGCTGCATGACATTAAATTATGAATGTAGCTCTACATATACAGTTATTTTATATATTTAATTAAGTTAGTTATATTTGATGAGGATTTTTTTTACATTTTATGTAAATATCTAAATCTAAAATATTTACGTGAAAGATAGCCATTGGATATCTTTAATGTATGGATTGACCATTCTATACTGAAGGTAGGCACTGACCTTTTAATAATGGAGGTATGGTTTTACCACTTTATAATGGAGACAGGGATTGATCACTCTAAAATGGAGCTATGCAGGTATAGATTGACTGATCTACAATGGAAGTATGGACTGACCACTCTAAAACTGAAGAATGGATTGGCCACTCTCTAACAGAGGTAGGGACTGACCATGCTGTAATAGAGAAACTGATGGCCACTCTACAATGGATGTAGGGATAAACCATATTATAATGGAGGTAGGAATTGACCACTCCACAATAAAGGTTGGGACTGACCGTTCTCTAACATATGTAGGGACTGACCACTCTATAAATGAGGAAGAGACTGACAATTCCTGCGTACCTAGTGGGGAAAAGCACACGCCTGGGATAAATATTCCTCTTTACCTAGTGAAAAACCTTGTCTAAAACAGCCTACACTTTGGAGACCTCACATAGTACTGGCACTATTATGACATCATAAATAATATAAATAACATCATGATCTATTTTGAACGTGACAGGCAAGAAAAATTATCTTACATGTCTGACCACCCTATAATGCTGACTGGGATCGACCACTCAGGAATACAGAAACTCAGTACTATCCATAAGTTAACTAATAACTTCACTCATGTAATAGCATCAGATACAAGGTTATCTCATGGAACATGCTTTCTTACTGGGGTTAAAACACTTGACTCAACAAACAGAAAACGTGTATAAATTAATCCCCTAACTAAAACCGATCTCACAGTAAAATACATGTATTTCACAAAGCTTACCATTCATGTATTTGGTCAGTGAATGCATCACTATATCAGCACCAAAATTGAGCGGTCTCTGAAACAGAACAATTACACAAAAAGCTATCATTACGTAAGAAATAATATATCCTAAACAGTGATCTGTCATTGAATAAAATCAATGTTTGAAGCTTAGATCGATGGAATTATATCACAAAGGTGCAGATGCAGTGGCATAATAATATATATCTAAACGAAAAAAAATTGATTTTATTCAAGAGCAAATCTCTGTTTGAGATATATTACCGGTATTTAGATTCTAAAATTATTGTGCATCCTTGACGACATCCATCAAATATTGGTCCGTTATCTGTTGGTTTCTTTTCCGGTGCACCGCAATTAAGAAATGCTAGCAATTCATGTTTAATTTGCTGATCCTATTCTGTCGTTCATTCTGCATGAACCCCCCAAAAAAGTTTCATTTCTTATATTTACATTATATTTCCTTTCAATTTGTAAACAAAATTATATTATAAATTGCACACATATTTTGTTGAATTTAACATTAGAATCAGCTTCCCAGCCATTCTGTTCATCAGACGGAACAACTGCCATGTCACCTAAGGACAGTTTTTCCTGACTATATGCGGATGTCGTTAAAACAGCGCCTCGTTATCACTAAGCAGCGTTGACGTAATTTTCCCGCATTGCTTTTTGCTGTTAATACAAAATGAATGTCATAATTTTCAATGGAAAAGAATAGGGCCAATGTAAATATTGTCATTTGACAAAATGGCCGGGAAGCTGATTTTAATGTTAAATTCAACAATATTATGATGTCAGAAAAATGAATTGTTGAATAATAACACACAATTTTTTTGTCTTCTTTGTTTAATAGGAAAACAAATCATGTTGTGTTAGAATTTACAATAATTCTGATGAAAGTGATGCAAAATGAGTTCTTGTAATTCTCCTGTATCAGTACCGCATTTAATGAATGAAATGCACATGGATTTTACCATACATTCTACACTTTCTTACAGCTATAGATAAACTTTTATAAATAAGGCATCACTTACTATTAGATGCTTTAAATTGTGTTTATCAGAATACTCCCATGCAATGGAATTATAGAAAGGCCTTAGTGAATTAGGCTGATTTATATATTCTACTGGTACTACATTACAGTTTAGAGCATTTCAGCTAAATCTTGTGGAAGACAAGACTGGAAGTATTCTGAGAAAAAAATTATTTAATGTTTGTATTTCTAAAATGGAATTTTAATGATTTTATTAGTTTCATATATAGTTTACATGTACTTTACCTGGAAGCTAGCATACTGAACATGTACTTTAAATGGAAGCTAACATATTGCACATGTACTTTACATGGAGGCTATGTACTTTACCTAGAAGCTAGCATATTGTATGTGTGCTTTACCTGAAAGCTAACATATTGTACATGTGCTTTACCCGGAAGCTAGCATATTGTATGTGTCCTTTACCTGGAAGCTAACATATTGTACATGTGCTTTACCTGAAAGCTGACATTTACCTGAAAGCTAACATATTGTACTTGTACTTCACCCGGAAGCTAGCATATTGCACATGTACTTTACCTGAAAGCTAGCATATTGCACATGTACTTTACCTGGAAGCTAACATATTGCACATGTACTTTACCCGAAAGCTAAATGTACTTTACCTGGAGGCTAACATATTGAACATGTACTTTACCTGGAGGCTAACATATTGCACATGTACTTTACCTGGAGGCTAACGTATTGCACATGTACTTTACCTGGAGGCTAACATATTGCACATGTACTTTACCTGAAGGCTAACATATTGCAGATGTACTTTACCTGGAGGCTAACATATTGCACATGTACTTTACCTGGAGGCTAACATATTGCACATGTACTTTACCTGGAAGCTAACATATTGCACATGTACTTTACCTGGAAGCTAACATATTGCACATGTACTTTACCTGGAGGCTATCATATTGCACATGTAATTTACCTGAAGGCTATCATATTGCACATGTACTTTACCTGGAAGCTAACATATTGCACATGTACTTTACCTGGAAGCTAACATATTGCACATGTACTTTACCTGGAAGCTAACATATTGCACATGTACTTTACCTGGAAGCAAGCATATTGCACATGTACTTTACCTAGATGCTATCATATTGTATGTGTACTTTACCTGGAAGCTAACATAGTGCACATGTACTTTACCTGGAAGCTAACATATTGCACATGTATTTTACCTGGATGCTATCATATTGTATGTGTACTTTACCTGGAAGCTAGCATATTGCACATGTACTTTACCTGGAAGCTAGCATATTGCACATGTACTTTGAAGCTAGCATATTGCACATGTACTTTACCTGAAAGCTAACATATTTTACATGTACTTTACCTGGAAGTATGAGGACATGAAGGTATTGTCAACAACAACAAAACAGTCTTTTGGTGCCTTCTCATGAACAACATCACACACAGCCTTGATATCAACCAATCGCATTGTAGGGTTAGTGGGGGTCTCGATCCATACCATCTGAAACAGACAAAAAAAAAATCTTTTAAAATGATCGATACATTACTTCCAGTAAATAACACTGGTCTTGTGTTACATTTTCAGGAACTTTCATCTTGATTGGTTGTTTTCTTTACTTAGATAAAACTTTCACTTGCGATGCATACTGCTTGCCGCACCTTGCACATGGAAGATTAACATTGTGATGCAATGTAGAATGTTCCAACAGCCAGTGTTACAGAACTGTTACATTATTAACTTAACATCTTAAGAGAATTACTCAAGATCTTTTATTTATAAACAAAATTACCTTAGTATTTGGTTTTATGGCATCAGCCACATTTTGTACATTTGTACAATCTACAAGAGATTCCTCGACACCCATCCTGGTGGTGCATTTACGGAACAGTCTGTTGGTACCTGAAACACACAACGTTACAGTGATTGTAGGAATAAGTAAAGACTTTAAATGAATATAAAGGTAAAGTATATATTATATTTTCACCTTATGGCTGCATCACCTTAATGTAAAATATTGCACCTGGTGTTAATTCTGTGTGCTAGGTAAAATACCCTTAAACTGAAACAAAAAATATCCTCTATATACAGATGTTTTAACCCTTACCCTGCTGAATTTCTATAATGAACTTGTCCATCTTTCAATTTGAACAGTACCGTTAACTGTTAAAAGGGGTGCTTACCAAAAATATACTGATTGAATGGCAAACAGTGCAGATCATGATCAGACTGCATAGATGATCGCAAGGGCTGAATAAATCATGTTCAGCATGATAAGGGTTAAAACTGAGATTAAATATGTCAGAAGTCATGACCAACTTTAACACAGACTGTATTCCCTTTGCATCTAAAGGGCTAGTTATTCAGATGCAATGATGACATTTTATGTTGACAAGACCAATGGTGTCATTTTAACCGGATATCAGAAATATCTGAGAAGCTGTACAAAGTAATTTCCGATCCATGTACATAACTGTTGTGTATCATAACCTTGTGTAAAGTGTGTCAGTATGTTATATATTTCATGGCAGAAACAATTTTTACTCATGATTAAGTAAACCTTACCTCCATACGAAGAGTAAATCTTACCTCCATATAAATCTAATCCCTGTTTAAGCCTTACCTCAATACAAACAGTAAATCTCTCAATACAAACAGTACATCTTACCTCTGTATTAATTTTACCTCGGAGTCCATATATTTAAACAGTAAATCTTACCTCTGTATTAATTTTACCTCGGAGTCCATATATTTGAACAGTAAATCTTATCTCAATGTAAATCCTACCTCTGTTTAAATCTTATCTCCATATGAAAAGTAAAGTAACCTTATTTACATATAAACAGTAAACTTCACCTCCATGTAAACCTTACTTCCATATTTAAACAGTATACCTTACCTTTGTATTAACAGTAAATCTTGCCTCAACATAAAATTAACCTCTATATTAACAGTAAACCTTACCTCCGTATAAGTCATCCATACTAATGAGATGGTCCCCTTGCTTCAGTAGGAATGTTATTGCTGTAGTTGTTGCTAAGCCGGAGGCAAACACCATTCCTGTATACATACAAGTAGTACAAAGCAGTTTATTTAAATGCTACATTTATTGCAAAGCTCTCAATGCACTCTACATTATTTAATTTTGTTTCTATCAAAAAAATGTTGTGCTGTGGGGGTGGACTTGAGACACCCTTAGATTATTTCAAGCTTTATTGGTAGCAGTTGATTCCAATCTCTGACACAGTTGTCTCCCCTTACTGTAAAATGACCTCTGCATCTGACCCTTAAGTATTTTTATCAAGATTTTAATCAATCAGGTATTTCATCATTTAATATTAGATTTTAAAGCAGTTTTGAGTAATGCTAATTTCTTTTCAGCAGTCATGTGATTTTCATGGTCACATGATTATTTGTGATAGCAGTGAATAAAGTAGAGCTAGGGGAGGTAACTGCTGCAAGGACTCGACTCATGGCATAATTTTGCACTCTGCCTTCTTAATAGCATAGTTACCTGGTTTACAGTTATAATACAGTTTACTAGCAAACTTTATGTAATTTCTTCATCCCCTTCTTATGATATGATGGAGTCCCCTTGTCCATTTTATTTTATCCCATTCACATGACAATGTTGCCCACTTTAATACAAGCATATGCAGTATCACATACTCCTGGGGAAATTACACTGATGCCTGTTTTTCTTATGCAGGTTTTTTTTCATATGTTTTTTTTTTACACAATCATTACCATCATGTTGATAATCAATTATCGTTACATCTTTCAAAAAATTTATATATAGTTACATCAGAGAGAAAATAAATTGGACTGGAATATTGAACAGACTGTACAGACAGATCTTATCTATAACAGTCATGTAGGTTATATTCAGGTGACATTTTATATTATCCAGAAGTTCAGGGCCAGACGTTCACATTTACAATCATTGTACATGTATGTGACATTTTAATAACCTTTAAAATTTGAATAAAATATTGCAACTGGTTTCATAAAGCATAGGACACTCTTTTATCTCTGGGCAGAAAATTAATGAGTCTGTCATATAAACCCTGAAAAATAGCAGCGCGCTTAAACTGCCTATAGTCTTGTAAGTTCAACGTAAATAACCTACATTAAATACTGAATAAACTTGTAATGCATTTTGTCAAATTAAAAGGATAAAATTTTGTGTTGCACAGCAGCAGTGCAATGTCTTGAAAGACGTGTCTTCTATTTTAGGTAAAATCTTACACTAGGATCACAGCAGAAAACATGCATTTGCCCAAAACTAATAAATTATGAACATGATATTGTATAATACACAACAGTGGAGTGAATGTTCTATACAGAATTTGCTTTTGATCTGTGACTCATATCATAAGTCCTTTGTGGCCTTGACCATCAATGGGAACATTGACAACAGTTATTAGGTTACAGTGTACATACCATATTTGGCATCCTCGAGTGCAGCCAGACACTCCTCTAGACACTGTCTTGTTGGATTACCACTTCTTGAATATTCATATCCCTGAAATATAACATAGAAAATAAGTGTTATAGGAATTCTAGTCCATTCCATACTCTACATTTTATATATAGCTCAAAAAGGTAAAGGTTTCTTGTTTAGCATGCTTGTAGTCAACAATATCGTAATTGGGAATGGATTGAAAAACTTATTTCCGGTCAAGCCCAAAGCTGATGTCATATTCACCTTCCCTGAATCCAGTCTAGGCCAGTACTGCTGGAAAAAGTACCAATTTAAGTAAATCACCTAGTGCTGAATACTAGCTTGGATATCAGCTATGAGCGGGAACAAAAAACCCAGATTACTGGCACTGTATTCCAACCTGCTAACCACTTCCCCACTGACTTCCTCTATGCAATATTTAGTAAATTCTAATCTGTGATGATTTTTTTATCAGATTGATGAAAACACCAGCTTCATGAAGTGCAGAACTAACTTTTCAGTCCTTAGTTACATGAAGAGCAGCAAAGACATTGGGGTACACAATTACATGAAGCACAAAACTAACACTGATGTAACAAGAAACAAACGTAATATTGGGATCCGTCATCACAGTAACATGAAGAGCAGAACTAACTTTGGAAGTTGGGACCTACAGATACAATTATAGTAATCATGGGGAGCAGACCTGATTTTGGGATCCACAGTTACAGTAACATGGGGAGCAGAACTGACTTTGGTATCCACAGTTATAGTAACATGGGGAGCAGAACTGACTTTGGTATCCACAGTTACAGCGACATAAGGAGCAGAACTGACTTTGGGATCCACAGTTACAGTAACATGGGGAGCAGAACTGACTTTGGTATCCACAGTTACAGTGACATAAGGAGCAGAACTGACTTTGGAATCCACAGTTACAGTAACATAAGGAGCAGAACTGACTTTGGGATCCACAGTTACAGTAACATGGGGAGCAGAACTGAATTTGGGATCCACAGTTACAGTAACATGGGGAGCAGAACTAACTTTGGGATCCAAAGTTACAGTAACATGAGGAGCTGAACTGAATTTGGGATCCACAGTTACAGTAACATGGGGAGCAGAACTGACTTTGGGATCTGCAGTAACAGTGACATAAGGAGCAGAACTGACTTTGGGGTCCACAATTTCAGTAACATGGGGAGCAAAACTGACTTTGGGATCCAAAGTTACAGTAACATGAGGAGCTGAACTGAATTTGGGATCCACAGTTATAGTAACATGGGGAGCAGAACTGATTTTGGGATTCACAGTTACAGTAACATGGGGAGCAGAACTGACTTTGGGATCTCCAGTTACAGTAACATAAGGAGCAGAACTGACTTTGGGATCCGCAGTAACAGTGAAATAAGGAGCAGAATTGACTTTGGGATCCACAGTTACAGTAACATGGTGAACAGAACTGACTCTGGGATCCACAGTTATAGTAACATGGGGAGCAGAACTGACTTTGGGATTCACAGTTACAGTAGCATAAGAAGCAGAACTTACTTTGGTATCCACAGTTACAGTAACATAAGGAGAAGAACTTACTTTGGGATCCACAGTTACAGTAACATAAGAAGCAGAACTGAATTTGGGATCCACAGTTACAGTAACATGGGGAGCAGAAGTGACTTTGGGATCCACAGTTACAGTAACATGGGGAGCAAAACTGACTTTGAGATCCACAGTTACAGTGACATAAGGAGCAGAACTGTCTTTGGGATCCACAGTTACAGTAACATGGGGAGCAGAACTGACTTTGGTATCCACAGTTACAGTGACATAAGGAGCAGAACTGACTTTGGAATCCACAGTTACAGTAACATAAGGAGCAGAACTGACTTTGGGATCCACAGTTACAGTAACATGGGGAGCAGAACTGAATTTGGGATCCACAGTTACAGTAACATGAGGAGCAGAACTGACTTTGGGATCCACAATGACAGTTACATAAGAAGAAGAACTGACCGGGATTCACAGTTACAGTAACATGGGGAGCAGAACTGACTTTGGGATCCACAGTTATAGTAACATCAGGAGCAGAACTGACATTAGGATCCACAGTTACAGTTACATGAGGAGCAGGACTGACTTTGAAATCCACATTTAAAGTAACATAAGGAGAAGAACTGACTTTGGATCCACATTTAAAGTAACATAAGGAGCAGAACTGACTTTGGGATCCACAGTTACAGTAACATGAGGAGCAGGACTGACTTTTGGATCCACATTTAAAGTACCATAAGGAGCAGAACTGAGTTTGGGGTCCACATTTAAAATAACATAAGGAGCAGAACTGACTTTGGCATCCACAGTTACAGTAACATGAGGAACAGAACGGACTTTGGGATCCACAGTTACTTAAGGAGCAGAACTGACTTTGGGATCCACAGTTACAGTGACGCAGAACTGACTTTGGAATCCACAGTTACAGTAACATGGGGAGCAGAACTGACTTTGGGATTCACAGTTACAGTGACATAAGGAACAGAACTGAGTTTGGGATCCACAGTTACAGTAACATAAGGAGAAGAACTGACTTTGGGATCCACAGTTACAGTGACATGGGGAGCAAAACTGACTTTGGGATCAACAGCTACAGTAACATAAGGAGCAGAACTGACTTTGGGATCCACAGTTACAGTAACATTAGAAGCAGAACTGAATTTGGGATCCACAGTTACTTAAAGAGCAGAACTGACTTTGGGATCCACAGTTACAGTAACATGGGGAGAAGAACTGACTTTGGGATTCACAGTTACAGTGACATAAGGAACAGAACTGAGTTTGGGATTCACAGTTACAGTAACATAAGGAGCAGAACTGACTTTGGGATCCACAGTTACAGTAACATGGGGAGCAGAACTGACTTTGGGATCAACAGCTACAGTAACATAAGGAGCAGAACTGAATTTGGGATCCACAGTTTCAGTAACATAGGGAGCAGAACTGACTTTGGGATCCACAGTTACAGTAACATGGGGAGCAGAACTGACTTTGAGATCCACAGTTACAGTAACATGGGGAGCAGAACTGACTTTGGGATCCACAGTTACAGTAACATGGGAATCAGAACTGACTTTGGGACCCACAGTTACAGTAACATAAGAAGAAGAACTTACTTTAGGATCCACAGTTACAGTAACATAATGATCAGAACTGACTTTAGGATCCACAGTTACGGTAACATAAGGAGCAGACATGACAGGGATTCACAGTTACAGTAACATAAGAACAGAACTGAGTTTGGGATCCACAGTTACAGTAACATGGGGAGCAGAACTGATAGGGATTCACAGTTACAGTAACATAAGGAGCAGAACTGACTTTGGGATCCACAGTTACAGTAACATGGGGAGCAGAACTGACTTTGAGATCCACAGTTACAGTAACATAAGGAGAAGAACTTACTTTGGGATCCACAGTTACAGTAACATAATGACCAGAACTGACTTTAGGATCCACAGTTACAGTAACATGAGGAGCAGACATGACAGGGATTCACAGTTACAGTAACATATATGAACAGAACTGAGTTTGGGATCTGCAGTTACAGTAACATGAGAAGCAGAACTGAAAGGGATTCAGTTACAGTAACATGAGGAGCAGAACTGACAGGGATTCACAGTAACAGTAACATAAGGAGCAGAACTACTTTTGGTTGGGATCCACAGTTATAGTAACATTGGGAGCAAACCACAGTTACAGTAACATAAGGAGCAGAACTGAGTTTGGGATCCACAGTTATGTACAGTAACATGAGGAGCAGAAATGAGTTAACGATTCACATTTAAAGTAATTTAAGATAAGGAGCAGAGACCAAGAGGAGGTTCTTATTTCCTTTTGGATCCTAAATTTTAGGGCCTTAAATGCTTGGGCAATGGTTGATTGTTTACCTTTCTTTTTCATCTTTGAATACATTTTGAGTCCGAGGATTTTTGGGGATAACTAGGGGAGGTCTGCACATGACTTACTTAGTTTTGTTTGGATGTGTTTATCACTCAGCAATTTATTTCTTCTATAAGTTTAAATAAATTCCATGCGGAGTATTGATCTGTATGGTTTGAGTTGGAAAGTTGAACTCCAAACTCAAGTAGATCTGAATTTAGACCAGTTATTTTTCTTATAACATTTCATTAATCTTGTTGTAACAAAAATAACCGGCATGACCGTTGTGTAAATAACAAAAATAATCGGCAGGACAGTCGTGCGGATAAAAAAATTATCAGCACGACAGTTGTGTGGATAGCCTCAGCCTTCTTCTAATATTCAAGCTAAAAATGAATGCCTTTGCGCAGAGGTGCGTATTCCTGACCATAGACTAGTATCCGCAGCTACACTTAACAGTTAGCAAGTTGAGAAGGGCTGCTAAGTTCTGGGGTCCAAAATTATAAATATTATCAAAGCATAACAGAGCTGACAAAGGGGCACAAATTCAGAAAAAAATGCGTTTAATATAACGTGTGTCTGTTACAATTTGAGTAACAAAATAAAAAAATCTTACAGCATGGTCAGCAGGCCCACGTTGTTTGAACGTTGTCGACATAGAAATGTGGGGAACGACAGCATTGGATTTCCATTTCTCTGGTTCCTGACCGGCATGTGTTGCCTTGGTGCCGAAATTTGGGAAAGGCCTCAAATGTTCCATTGTTGTTTTGCTGTAAAATATCTTCGATATATCGGCCAGTTGCAAAATTCAATTGTGGTGACCTTGACCCCGAGAGTTGTCAAATATCGCAATGCACAACTTGAATAAAGTTTCGGGTAATAATTTGATAGATCCCTTCAACCTGCCATGGAAATAATATTTTTATTGGGAATTCTCTGCTTAAATTGTACAAATAATTGGTAAACTTATTCTTTGTTGCATACAAAGGTGCGTTGATTATTTTTCATTTTGCACATTGCTTCTTATTTGGAGGTGTGTCTATAGTCTATTTCGTATTATGTAAGGCAATAATCTAGGACACCACTATAGCTCGTTTCCAAGGTGTAAAATTATGAATTGTACTGATAACATGTCTTTATTAACTGATATCACTTCAAATCAGATTTTACTGTGAACAGTTTCAACTGATAATCAAGCTCTCTTCTTTCAAACATTCCACAAATAAAATTAAGTTGAACCAAAAATATACAACTATCTCATTCTGTATTTACAAATCAGACTTAGTACTACTAATAAACTTTGATAATGTGGCAGTTGAGTCCAGTAAGTCCAGGGGTGTTCAAAGATAATCTGTCATAAAATCATATTGGGGCTGTATTGCAAAGTAATTACTAGTTACCTGTATAGGAAAATAAACAATGTCAGTTGTATTGAGGTCAACTGCCACATTATCAAAGTTTATTAATAGTATGATAGTAGCAACAAATAATCAGCGTATAAATAACAGGTAAAGCAAGAACTGGCAAAATAAAAATCATAAGGAAGAAAAGCAATTGCAAAACATAGCATAATCAACAAAAGAAAATGGTGCACTTGTATCGCTTTATGTAAATAATCTTTACACAAATCTTTCCCATTATGCATCAGACATGCACATACAAATTAAACATACAATGATATTTTCAAAGCAATATTTTATGTCTGTTTTCATTGTTTTGTTTTGTATTTTGTTAGAGATTTACAGACGGAACAAAAGGAACCATTACATAGTGTTAGATCCCTATAAGAAAATTAATTTATGTTGATTTTAACACTGAATGTTTTACTTACCTCTCCTTAAGCGGAGTATTTCTTTTGATGTTCTGTATTATTCAGTCTAGTTTTACAGTCGTATTTAATAAATATTTCAATAGTATGAGCCAAAAGGCACGCTTCAAAACAGTGTGTAGCTGCCAAATTCATTTAATAATATCTTTTTCAAATTTTCATTTATACGGAGGGGGATGGGGCATTTAGCGTTGCTGCTGTCTGTACGTACCAAAGTCTTGTGTGTCAAGCTCCTCCCACACAATTAGACGGATTTGCTTCGAACTGTCATAGATGAACAAGCTTGAGGTGCAGATGACCGTAAAGGATGTAACCTTTGCTGTGACTATCAAAGTGTGACTATTTTTTACCGCAGTCATCATCACGGTGCCTGTGATAGTATTGCTTTGCTATATAGAATATAGAGAAAATCTTGTGTGTCCAACACCTCAAACACTATTGAAAGGATATGCTTGAAAGTTTCAACGATGAAGGATATTGATGTGAAGATGACTGTAAATAATGGACTTTTTTCTGAGGCACTTTTTTTCTAAACCTATTCAAAAATCCCAACCCTCGGGCGCACCGCTCAAGTCTTAAACTCGGCACAGCCTCGTTTAAGACTTGAGCGGTGCGCCCTCGGGTTTGGATTTTCTGATCTTAACCGAAGACCAATGACAGATTCTCTATATCTTGGTACGACAGGAAAATCAAATTTTAGAAAAACTTGAGTGAAAATCTAACATGCGTTAAAGACGCAGTAAACACAAAAAGAGTAAACGATCTTTTCTTGTGTGACGTAAAATCCCCAAGAAAAACAGGACAAGAATACGTCTGCCACACATACAAGTCAAGTACCGTATGTGGCTGAAAAACTTCTGGTTTATTCATGTTCTGGTACATCGTTTCATACAATAATTCATTATTCTATAATCACGCCAGTTTCAAAAATGAGTGTAATGGACGACTTAAAAATTTTGAGGAACAAGTTTTGCATCCCGGATTCCTTCAAGATTAGAGATGCAGATACTGCTATTAAGATCATAGATACAACGCTTGACAAACAGACCGATTAATCCGGTCTTTTAATGTTTTTACTCAGTCTGTCTTCTTAGCTTTATACGACTGTATTTTATACGACTGTATATCCATGTTGTATTCGTTTCTGATGTTTATGCTCTTTTGAAAAGCTTAGCACATGAAAGGGCTGCTTTAAAAAAAGCTCACGTCTCACAATACAGACCGAGTGAATACTGCTTCATTTTAACAACATAATGACTGTATAATTTTATGCAGTATCTGGTCTATAAAATGTGAAGTGGTAGTGTTTGTGATACAAGTTAATTCTTTGGATGGAATAAAAGGGGAATCATTAAAGTAAATAAGATGTAGTATTCCACCATAACTATTCAACAAAATTTTAATGCAGAAATAAGGGCAAGTTGGTCCACTATTGCTACAATATATGTCTGTGTTGTAGTACAAGAGTTACAATGCTTAATTTAGTTGTACTCGAGTCTTGCCTTTGATTATACAGGTATACATATTCAGTGTAAATATAAGAATTAGTTCAGATATGGAGGCGCTCGTGCGTAAAAAGTACTTTTTTTTTTTTTTTTGGTAATTCAAGGGCACACAACTCTCAACCTACTTGGCTGATCTAGCCCTTAGAGATCTTACTGGTAAACACACTCTATACAAACTATCAACATGTTACCGTTTATGAGGGGCCATACCCATTACACAAGATCATTCAACTATATATACAACTAGCAATGGGACAGAACCTTTCTACAAAGTTTGGTTAAAATCCCACAAGTAATTTCACAGAAGTAATTAGGGCAGACAGACGGACAGACAGACCAAATAGGTCTCCCCACAGATGCGGAGACATAATAATAGCACCATATGAGGTAGAGAGAGACAGGACAGTCCTGAGGATACATCGTTTTTTTTTCGTATTCTGAGCGAAATTGAATCTTTTGAGACATTAACCGCCTATATGCTCTACCCATTCTGTAGATTTAATGGATTTTTTTTTGTGTATAAAAGTATGCATTATTGGTAAAAATAAAGAACACAAGTCCAGAAGTTACATGAAATAAATCTTTAATTGAAATCATATCAAAAACGATGCATACATTAGTATGGCAGGTGGTGATATTTAAATAAAAAAACAAATTTATTACATCTACCACTATATATCACACCTATAACAATGTGGGACAGTGATCCACACAAACAATTCACATTCATTTAAATACAACAGGCTTTTCCAACAGTCTGAAAAAACGGTCTTTAAATAATCTACCACTATATATTCAGTACACATGAAAAAATGTTTATGTTAAATCCTGCAGTAATAATTTATAATAATTTGATTTCATGACATAATATTTTCAGCACTTATTTTTCATGTAAAACACTGTAATAATTATTAAAGGGTTAGTTTTCAAATGAAATTTTACTCATCATCCTTAAACTCTTCACAACTCTTTGTAACCACCTTTTTTTTCTGTGAAACACTGCCATACATTATCAACTACATCTAGACTTAATCTAGAACTGAAGGCAGCAAATGGAAGCGTGTCTAAAGGCCGCAACAAACTATCAACTCGAAACTTTTGGATCACTTTAACATATTTTAAGACAATACATTGAAAGACTTGACAAATCTCTTTGCATGTGTGCAAAAGAAAACAACATCTGATATACTAGAAAAAAATCCATAAAACAAACTCTCTTTAGAGAGCTATAGAGGATACACAAGCATTTAAAACTATTCATGTTTAAAGAACTAACATGGTAAGCGTGTTTTATAGCAAGCTTAATAATGTCATTAGATAAAGTCACTGTCTGTGTCTGTCCGTGTCATGGTTTATAATTGAACATACATATCTATGCCTACATACATACACACACGACATGAAACTGACTGTGTAATATAAACCATGTGATTCAATTTCTTTTTAAATATTTACAAAAAAGTACAGAATTAAGTTTTCACAAAGCTGTTTATTTCTGTAAACAGGCCATGTTTATAAACTGTGTGTTTAATATATAAACAAGTAGTTTCATCCTAAATCAAACTGACATGAAACAAGGGTTAGACGCAGAATAAAATGAAAACACAGTTTGCATAGTCACATTATTTTACATAAATTTTTCATACAGAAAGCTAGTGTAAAATGTTTAAAGGTGGGGGACCCATATTGACACTTTGCAAATTACGCATTGTACGTATGCTATTTTGGCATTTTCCGACTTCTACAGAAAGTTATGTACATGTTGAGAAACTTTTTGTCCGTATGATGTTGAATTGCCTAATGGGAATACGTAATAATTTGGAAATAACTGAGTATCATTACAGGTCCACTACCTTAATATTACATCACTGTTTTATCAGAAGAATATTTTGTTACTTTGAGATTATTCAGTGCTCCCCAGTTTGAACAATGACATCAGAAATGAATAAGGCAAAAACGTTCAGGTAATTAATGAGCATTTCAAAAACCTGCTAAGCACTTAACTGTTTACATATAAATGTGATTGACATGAGCTTACAATGACTGGAAACACGTAAAAAGGTCTACCATACTATACATTAAGTAAAACAGATGAAATACTTGAGTTAACTGGCAAACTGTGGAAGTCTTTTGTCTTTACTAACTGCAATAATACCCAAAATCTTCTGTCCGAGGCACATTTGTGAACATAAATCAATTTGATTTAGAATTCATAATCTGAAGATATGAACTAGACCATTTTATCAAAAGAAAGCCATTTTTAAACTAGACTGTAATAAAATACATATAAAAATATCTCCTCTACTGATGTACGTTCATGAGTATATATGTAATTATCTGAGTAGATTATAAATGCATGCACAGTACCTGTGATCAAATACATTTGATGTTAAAACCTTATATGTCTTTATATTTGGAATACACACAAACAGTAACAAATGACATATAAATGAGTAAAGTTTAAATGCTGAAAAAATACACTGTAACATCTGACTAGGTATACACCATATACTGATGATTTCAATCAATGGAAATCAGTCTCTAATATCCAGCCTCTGATTGGTGGATTCTAAGTTCAGTCTTTAAACTGACCAATGACAAGGCTTCATTCTGACACTGATATCAAAACTAAGTTTTGTAATCTTTGAATTAGATATATATATTATGACATAATTCATTCCTCACTTACTACTCTAGTACTGTTAGGGGACTAAACAGGAACAATTACTGTAAAATACCTAATATTTTTGGAAACTTATTCTGCTAATATCTGCAAGTTTCTGCTATCGGGAATTCAGAGTGTTCACAAAGTCGAAAGAATTTGACAAGTATGCATCAGTATATACATGGTATATCCAGTGCATTTCCTATTTCACATTTCCAAAAATGGTGAATACATTAAACAGGTCAAATCTGAGCAGATTTGCTCAATAAAGTTTGCACAAATGTCAAATATTTTACAGTACACACAGATTAGCTGAGAAAAACCCACGTGAACAATGTTTAATTAAGAAAAAACAGTCAAAAATCAAGCAAAAGAGTTTTTGTGGTGTAAGAAATTTATAAAAGAAGAGATTTTATATTTTACTATAAAGTGATCACATGAAAAAAAAGACACTCACAGCACGTTTTGAGACTATTGTTTCACAGCTGTAAATCGATAACCAGACTGTTCGCAACCTTAAACATACTAATGAATGTGTATTGTCATACAATATGTATGCAACCTTAAACAATCTAGTGAATTTGTCCTACAGTTTGCAGTCACCTAAGAAGGATATCACATGCATCTCAAATGTTGACAAGAAAACAAAAACATTTCTGTACAGTAATCAGTAACTCTAATGGTAAAATTGACAGAATTTCATTCTAACACAAACAACTTGTTACATCAAATGAGTGATAAAAATTGTATTGCATATGTCAAAAGGCATCAAATTAACAAAAAATATATAAAGAAAAAATGGTAACAATAAATAAAAAAAAACAAAAAACATAAATTTGTAAGCACTGGAATTCTATTTGTTCTAAGTGGCAAGCAATTACATACAAATATACACTGTCAACATAATGAAGCAGTCATATATAGACTTCTTCACCTCCTAAAATGAAAGAAATTTCAAAAACAATCAGGAAAAACCTTAATACTGCACACTGGTAATTCCTCATTTAGTAGCCAATAACAATGTCCGAAGTTCCTTGCTCAAGTTATTTGCAGTTTAATAATCAGGGTTCGAATTTAACGGTCGCTAACTCGCAAATTCGAGTAAGAATAAAAGAATGCGAGTAGAATATCATGGCACTCAAATATTTTCGCGATCACATTTGAAAATCGGGGAATTCACTCAAACTGTCCTTTTCTCTTTAAAAACTCCTTTCAGGCAGTTACTTTACCGATAATCACGTGACTGCTTCTAGAGGCTTGTCACTTTTTACAAAAGTAATTATCGAATATGTAAGTAAGCATCTAGGCAATATTTGTTTTCATTTTGGACGTCTGTAATTTGCAAAGTTCTGCGAAAATGGAGAGGAAAATAACATGTTTCTTGGAGCTCGAAAATGCTAGCAACACTACCGGCAGTGACCTGAGAAAAAACTTAAAACATCAATGTCCAGCCAAAAGTCCAAAGAATCATTGAGTGCTTTGGTTTGTATCATACTTTCAAAACCAGAAAGTCCCAAGCCTGTCCGGACCGTGAACTTTTATATGAAACCAAACAACAAGAAAACAACTTAAATTTAGCACATAAACAGCTTTTATAAATAATTGCTAGTGGAACCCATCATTTTGCTAGTTGGAAAAAAAGTTAAATTCGATCCCTGTCATAAGTATTTAAACACTGTTAAATGTGTTACTTTTCTTCGCTGGTGAAAATAAAATACTGCAACTTGTATATCCGGTCCAACAATAAATAAATAAATAATAAATTATAATTTGTTCTAATTTGATCCAAACCATGCATAATAAGCAATACGGCTATTGAGTCATGTAAATATATTCAGCAAAACAAATACATCTCCGAGACAGATATAAACAAGACCTAGATATACTTATGTAAACCTAAATATGTACAACAGTTATCACAAAAATATTACTCTTATTAAGTTTTCCTTAATCATCTTTTACCAGAAAATAAGGCCACCAAATTAGCAAAATTTCACTAATGGGCATAAACTGGATAATGTTTCACTGAATTTTAAAATCAACAATATTTCCCGTCTTTGCAACATTTTTCAACACTTGGTTTTATACAAATACCGGTACCTTTGTAACAGTTTAAAGTAGCAGCAGTAGCAATGTGGTAAAAATAAATAAGGAAAACTGATGTACTGTCCTGTGGTCCATTACTATATGTAGCATCTTACAACTTAAGTCACCATGGCAATGCCTTGTGTAAATGCATAAATTTCTGACAAAATTTTTGTTTAAAGTTGTAACTTTTTCCCTCATGAGGATACAACAAACTCCTTCTTCTATAATTAAAATCTTGCAAAAATAAATTTGTAAATATTTTGCATACAAAAACAGCTCAAATATTTTCTTTATAATTAAACTTATCATTTGACACAATTTAGCATAGCCATAAGCCTAGAGGCTATATGATATAAGGACTTTTTAAAGAAACAAAGTTTGAGACCTACAACTAGGAAGTAACAGAAACTGGACCTATTGCACACGTGAAGGATTTCTACAGATTTTCATGTATTCATAACGTCAATATTTCATTCCAACAACAAACTTATTCTTCCAAATTCAATGCAATGATTGCTGCAGAAAGTTTAAGTGGATCTAAAAATAGTTTACAAGAAAAATGTGGACGGTTTTATTGCCTATTAAACATGTGATATGTCAGTCTGTTTTGCCATTTACAGAAATTTTCTTCCATTGTTTCTCCACACGAATGAAATTACACATGTAAAGTCAATGTTAAATCTATGACCTACAATATTCATGTTTCATTTAAATAAACACGAAATATAAGCATTAAACACGAGGATGATGAGCAACATGTATGGTAGGCCTATCAGCAATGTAGGTAAAATATATCATATTCTATAATAAATGGCACATAAATATTTCATCCAAAACCAAAAGTTCCTATGCTTAGCCCAAAACTACTAAGAAAATGAAATGGTATGGTGTGGTACAGTACAGTATAGATTATAGCCATATAAATGATGGTACAGCAGATGTTTTTAAACTATTGCTATGTTGAACAAAACTACAACAACCTGGATAGCCTTCCCCTCTGACAGAGGTACTGGTACCTATCTCCTTGTCTTCAGCAATGACAAGAAGTAATTCTCACAGTATGGCTATTCTTACACTACACACAGTTCAATCACTGTATCAGGTACAGGAAAGTTCAGGTATGGACGTCACAGTTGACCAGTTTCAGTCGAACACTGCGATGATTTTAAAAGTTCTGACTCGAGATTGCACTCATTTCTTCTTGGGTAAGACCATTCTTCAATGTTCGCCTCACTGGAAAAGTAACAAAAAAACCTCAGATTGTTATATCATATAATGTTCACTATTGCAATAAAAAAAAACAACTCCTGTTTGCAAAATCTACTGTTACTGTGATTCATTTCAGTATGAGTTTTCTTCAATACCAATATAACTGGTAACTTATCAATTTTATAGCCATGCCATTTGAAAGAACTTCATAAAATGATATAATATGCAATCCAGCTAAATTATACTGGTATAGCATAAGCCTGAAAAAAGTACTTTTTATTGTTTTCTATTATAAAAAGCAGATTTTGCAACCAGTAGCTTTGTCTTGATTCAACACCAGAAACCACAGGTTACTGCTAACTGATCTACAGTCCCATCCCATTGACCATTTAGTTAAAACATTTTTATATAAAAATAACTGTTGCATTATTTCTTTAATTCATTAGTTACTTCTAAAAACTTCTTAATACACTTACAACATACTTTTTGTTTAGTATGGCAAAGTTTACTTGAGATATTGTTAAAGGGAAACAGTTACTAAAAATAGTTTGGGAAGTTAGGTATTTATCAGTTAGGGGCACAAACGTTTGTAACAAAGTAAATAATACAAATAATAATACAGAGTGCTGAATCAGATAATTCCAAAAAACTAGCCGAAACAAATTTCTGAAGCAGAGCAAAACTGCAAAATGAACGGTACATTCAAATAATTATGTATGGATATGATAAACCACTAGACTTTGTTTTATGAATCATGAAATAGTGTTAATACATCTTTCAGTTAATCATCTTAAATATAAACTTGCATCCATGATAACAAAACTGCTAAAATCTGATTTAAATGACAAGAAAAGATAACAGTACAATGTACTATTTTGCCAAAAGCAGTATAAAAGAAGTTAAGTTTTCATTTCCCCCCCCCCCCCCCCCCCCACCCAAGAAAGTAAGACAGGCACAAACCTAGTCCATTTCAAAACCAGTTATAACAATTTTGTTTTATAAAAAGTAACTTGATGTCATGCCAATGCCTTCTTGGCCTGAAATTCTGAAAAAGGCCCTGAAATGCATAAACAAAATCTGCACAAGCCAAAAAGCTCTATGAACACAGCTCTATTCCATCAACTCAGCGACTTACACCTAGAACTATTATGTTGTTATGTATCTGTCTATCGAAAAGAACTCACGCCTCACTGAAAAGCGACAAGGTAAAAACTCTTTTATTAGCGAGAAAGCTCTTTTGCTGTTAGTATGTTAAAAACCTATAATTCAAATTCTGACTTTGCAATTTCTCCATTCTCCAATCACTGAGCTAACAGAGAAGATATTATATGACTTGATTACAGTTGATAAAATGTTTTATATTTGTGACGTAACTTTCAAAACGCCACAGCAGATGAAACCATAATCTTACATCTGATTTTTCTGACTTCGAGTTCATGATCTAAAGACCTATTTAAATACTTTTCTAAGCTGCATTAATCAAAGATTTCAAAACAAATATGTAAACAAATTTTTAAATAAATTTTACATTATTGTTCTAAACATATAAGTCCTCTACTAAGTATTACAAGATGATTCTTAACTATTATAATTGAGCCGCGCCATGAGAGAACAAACATAGTGGCTTTGCGACCAGTATGGATCCAGACCAGCCTGCGCATCCGCGCAGACTGGTCAGGATCCATGCTGTTCGCTTTTAAAGCCTACTGCAATTAGAGAAACTGTCTGCAAACAGCATGGATCCTAACCAGACTGCGCGGATGCGCAGGCTGGTCTGGATCCATGCTGGTCTCAAAGCCACTATGTTGGTTTTCCCATGGAACGGCTCATATATTAAACATTCTGTTGCAATTATTTGGTGAATTACTGAAGCTGCTGTTGTTGTTGTTTTATTTTTTTCAAAGAAAAACTCTTTTTTGTTTTATACAAGCTTGCATCACTCATTGTGAACACACAGTTTTTGGTGATATTTCAACCTAAAAGCATTAGACCTATCACCATGGAAAACATTTAAAGTAAGCATTATCAACAAATTTCTGATCACCATATTTCCATTCTCTGTAATTAATAGTACAAAATAGTGTGCAAATTTAAGTGTCACAAAAAATGTTCACTCTGTGTACATATATTACGTATAGGAAGCAGAACTATTTGGATTTTTTTTCATCTGTTATGGCCTGCCATGGCTGCATAGATGATACAAAAATAAAGCATGGAACATGGTATTATATGAACAACATTTAAGCAGAGGTAGTCTACAATATGAAATAAATATAAATTTATATGTAACTAACAATTAAATTCACCTACGAAACAATTCATTAAGTTGTTAAATTATAAAAGTGATTTTTTTTTGTGGCGGGGGGGGGGGGGGCAGTTCTTTACTTGCAAAATAACTAACTCTCCCTAATAATGTTAATATTACTACAAGTGGTACTGTTTTCATTTTAATATCTTCACTATTTCATAGGTGAATTTATTTTCAAACTCACTACAAATAAAAAAGACTAAAAACTGTGTGTGAATTAACCTACTATAATATTTACAACAAAACACAACTCTGTGAAACTAACATCTACAATAACATAGCCTGAACTAGTGAATTCTGTGCAACATAACCTTAGCAACAACAGATGGCAGAATAAAATAGATCTTTAATGGTTACCATGGCATCCAGACATTTCTCTCACTATATCAGGACTTTAATTTAAAAAAAAATGCCACAAGTTTCATCAGCAAACAAAGAAATTTATAAAAATTGTAAACACATGAAAGCAGGGAAATATATTTGGTTGCCATGGTAACACTTGTCATAGTAACACTATTCACTCAGTCTTTACCCAATGTTCAGTATCACTATCCCTATCCAAGACTGAAAGTAATTCAACCATTGGAAATTACTATGTTTTACAAAAGGTAATGTCTAACAATAACTTAAAATGACTTTATATATTTCAGGACTGGACTATGTTTTAATGATCAACTTCGAGTCTTTCTTTAATTCAAAGGCTTTTTTTTTCTTTACAGATAAAACTTGAACACATACTTTAATTTATGTTGAAAAAGTGAAGAAACATACATAAACAAGAACTATTTGAACCACACAAGACAACATGCAGTAACATCTAGTCCACTAATACAAAATGCTTCATCAAAATGGACCCCCATCTCCAACCCTATTTTCTTGTTTCTTTTTTTTATACTTTCTAGCATAAAACTGCTGTTCTTGTCACTTTTCGGGGGTGTTTTAACAAGAGAGAAAACATGTGTTAACAGAGAGATTCTCGGGCTCACGTGCTGTAATAACACCTTTTTATACATGCGCTTTCCGTGGCAAAGCATAAACGTATTATGGCCCCAAAACGGATAATTCAAATGGAAATGACGTCAACGTGAAAAAAAAAAACAACTCAGATATTCCCGTGCATTTCATGGAAATTTGATGACGTTGAGGGAGAATGTATTCATTTATTAGTTTTCTCCGCGTTTTATGCTAGAATAGCGTTAGCACATGTTCATTTCGTGTTATAACATCTTCAGAATCCCTCGGGATACGTTGGTACCCTCGCCCTACGGGCTCGGGCACCAACCAATCCCTCAGGATTCTGCAGACGTTATAACATGAAAAAACATGCGTTATCCCTACAAAAAAACTGAAGGATTAATTTCTTCTTGTACTTTTTTATCAAAACTGATGACATTTAAGATCAAAGAAAGTTTTTTTCTTGAGACAGAAAGGTTTGTTTTTTTTCCAGGATTTCACAGCATATGTTAAAAAATTCGACAGTACTGAAAGATTTGGCAGAATTACCATAAAATATACATGAATGATTTGATCCTGGTCCTGCCTTGTACATTTTTTATTGCTGTTAAAACCTACAAGGGGTGTTCTCAAAGTTAATAGAAAGGTCTATTTTTAACCTTTAATATGACGCCAAAATTCTTCCTTCTCAATGTCTGATAGTTTAAGCGCTACTGGACAAACACATCACTTCATCACAACATAAAACAACACACACAAACAAGGAACAAAAACATGGATATATAGATGAAATTCAACATTTCTCAGTTGTGTCTAGGTATTAGCCATTGGAACAAACTTTAAATGTCACACTATTTGGGAAGTGGCTGTAACAACATGGTGTGCATTTAATTAACGTTTTTAAATAATCCATCTAAATGTATAGAGGAAACATATGTTTATCTTCATATATTTATAATTTACGCGAGATCCAAGCTTCTTAGTTTTACTCATACTGTGAAATCATTTAATTTTGTGGGCAAGTAATTTTCATTGTTTTAGACAAAAGGTGGGATACAAATTCAAGGATTTCAAATACTGAATATAAAATTAACGGGCTTAAGCCTTTTATTTATTAGCTGGTAATCAATTTTGTGAACTGGCACAACCGCAAAATAAACAAGAAGCTGCGTTCAATAAACACTTGATGCCCCCGGTGGCATCCTTGTCGATACAAAGCAACCCAAGTCCAAAACAAGGTCAAGTTCAAGGTCAAACTGAGGTCAGGTGACGTCTGAAGAGGAGGAATGGTCACAGGTTACATCTGCATTAGTATCAAGTCATTCTAGTAAGGGATATTGATGCTAGACGAAACGGTCCCATTTGGTTAACCAAGAGATGGCCCATATAAAGCAACCTAAGTCCAAAATGAGGTCAAGGTCAAGGTCAAACTGAGGTCAGGTGATGTCTGGAGATGAGGAATGGTCACAGGTTACATCTGCATTAGTATCAAGTCATTCTAGTAAGGGGTATTGATGCTAGACGAAACGGTCCCATTTGGTTAACCAAGAGATGGCCCATATAAAGCAACCTAAGTCCAAAATGAGGTCAAGGTCAAGGTCAAGGTCAAACTGAGGTCAGGTGATGTCTGAAGATGAGGAATGGTCACAGGTTACATCTGTATTAGTATCAAGTCATTCTAGTTAGGTGTATTGATGCTAGACGAAACGGTCCCATTTGGTTAACCTCGTAGGGACGGACGGACGAACGGACGGAAAGGACGATCACTATATGCCTCCCGCATCAGTAGATGCCGGGGGCATAAAAATTTGACACCCACGATTATTAACCTTTAGCCAGCTGTTGGCAAAGTGGTTCAGCCTTTGTGACCAGTGCAGACCTGCACTGTTCACTATTCAGTCATTAAATTTTCATTGAATACCCTTCGAGTAATAAATGGTGTTGCCCTAATTGAATGATGGACCTGTCCATTTTAGAAATTTAGCAGGATAAAGGTTAATGATTTCACAGTAAATAAAATGTCTCCTAAGATAGTAAATAGTAGTAACATTGCATCTTTTAAAGCTTTTTGAATGATGTTCAGTTAGCAATTTGTGCCAGTTACTTTGATCCTGGGCCAAACACAGTTAACTGGCTATCGGGCAAAACACATTTAACTGGCTATCTTGTGTTTATTGCTGATTCTTGACTAACCATTCTGAAGCTATAGGACAAGATAAGCAAACCATGTGTCTTCAGCCAACTGTTTTAAGAAAACATAAAACGAAAAAGACAATTATAACTGAAATGTTGGGGATGAAAACTTCATTGTGCATGTACATGAGATGGGATGGTTGAAAGTTTACCTAGTAATCAGTATAGTGGCATAATTCTCATATTGTCTGCAAATGTTTCAATCATTTTATTCAATAACCCATAATCATTAATAAAATTAATACACTTAAGAGCTTTACTAAGAAAATTCCTTAGGCATTAGACTGCTAATTTACTGCCGGTAAGGTACCTGACTGATAAATTCTTACAGCAATGTTTTACTGTACAAAAAGGACTGCTTTTTGTCAGTCAGTTTAATGAAGCAGGCAATTTTTAAAATAGCTTTTGATTACATAAAAAAGTAATTTTGATTACATAAAGAGTAATGAAATATGTGTAACATATTACATATTTTGTGACACTACAGTGAAAGCTGAAATGTAGATATTTTCTAAAGGCAGTGCCTATAAGACGCTTGTGCTTGAAATCTTTTATAACTGTTGTGCAAGAATATGGAAATAAAATACATGTATATAGAAATTGTTTACAACATCTACTTAACTACAAACACACTTTATCAAAACAGGTAAGACAAACAAATTACAAAACTTGACTTAAACACCTTTTTTCATCGGAAAATTTCAATATCTGTTTTTATCAAAGATAAAATTTACATGTTTTCTATAAAATGATCTACTATATTAAACTATAACCTATATATTAATACAAACTTCCAAGAACCATACATTCTGAGTATACTGGTTACATTCAATATTCTGTTTCTTATGCAAGTAATCAATATATTTATCATCAGTGCGCATATACTTACATGATTTTCTGTCTTTTTGACCCCTTGACCTTCTGCGTTCCCTCGGTGCACGTGTACTTGGTGTTGTTGCTGTACGTACACAAGCTTCAAGGATTTCATCATCACCAGTATCATACATCTCTGAGTCAGTAGTTATACCTCCTCGTGATATACTGTTTCTTTTGTTGTCTGAAACCAATCACCATGGTTACAATCAAATTGTCCAAGCATCATTCCTTGGCAAAATTATCAGTCACTAGAGAATTTTACTTTTCATTCAATTTATTTTGAAAATTTTGAATAGACTTTACAAAATATTTTTACAGAATTTCAGTTATGCTTCATATAAAGTAACTTTTTCTCCTGTACTTCTTGCTAGTTTAAACTCTTTCTGCATAAATAAGCAAACAATTCCCAAAATGGAAGACAAGTGGGGGGGATTAATCTTTATTCATGTAATTTCTTCAGTAATAAATATAATATAATTTTGGACAGACAGACAGAGAAATATATGGACAAACACAAATCTATGTGACCCTCCCCTAAAAACTTTGCAGGGGCACGAAAAATAAAAATTCTGAGAAAGACATTTGGTCAAACATTAACCTGCTGGTCCCATCTTCCTACGTCCTTGCCGCCCTGGCAACCCTCGGTCATCAGCACTTGTGTAACCATTAGCAAGTACACGCTGTAATGCTTCCTCGCTCTGTTCATCTGGTTTGGCATTCTTTGAACCCTTAGAGCCCTTAAATTTACCCATCTATAAAAAACAACAACAATAAAACATTTTAAATATAGCTCACAATTAAAACAATATTATAATGTATACAATCTTACAAATATATATTTAACACTGATTAGCACCTTATTTGACAGAATTTGTAAGTATTTAAAATAACACAATGATTCATTCATGATTTACAAAGAGGCATAATCTCCACAGAAATGTCTTAATATTATAAAATATTTTACAAATTTTTGCTGTCACATGACAGTACTATGCGTAAATCATTTACAGGTCACATTATGCATAAATTATTTACAGGACACATATAAATATATAATTAGCAGAAATACAAACTGTTTATACTTTATATGGAATATAATGCTCATGTTCTGGCATATTATCACAAGGACCATTATTTTATTACATATATGTAGACAATAACGTACGTGAAAGTGACTTACGAACAGTGAACAAATAATACAATATAACAGTGAAACTTCACTTCTTTAAATCTATATGAAATAACCTTTTCACCCTGCATGTAATTCCATAAAATATATCATGTAAAACATGTTTTCACCCACATTTTTAATTTCAAAATCTCTTATGTTTTTTATATCTTATTTGTCTAATCATTAGTATGATAAAAAAATATACCACTTTAACCGTTAAAATATATTTTAGTTGAAAACAATTTTACTGCGATTCTATAGTCAAAATGAAATTTCTTATTTCCAATAATTTCCTTACAAAACATGCAAAATGTATAGAAAAAGTTCCATCCAACATAACAGTGTTATCAGAACTGTATTTCTTAAACAATATCTAGCTATACAATACTCTAATGCATAACAATATACCATTTTATTATCATATGTGATATATAATTTTATGATTATTTCTCACCAAATCAGAATTTAGATTACGGTGCATCATCTCTACTGATGACAGCTATAAATGAGCATAATGGAAAAATAAAAGTCAGTTGACCAGTTAGAATTTAAATGCATTTGTAGTCTACGTACATAACAAACTGACCAACATTTTCATATGACAGAACAGAAAAATAAAGTATCATTATACTGTATGTAATGCAAAAGCTAAAAGTTCAGGGATCTATATCTATGACGTTCTAGGCAAAGCCGCAACTGAAAGGACTAAAGTAAATTTAAGGTCACTGTACAAAGGCTGATGCTTCAGACAGGTTCATTTACAGTTTACTATAACCAAATATTTCACTGACGATTTGCATTTATGTAAGGTGGAAAGAGCATAATATTAAAGAAAACATGGTATCAAAACCACTGATACATATTCACAAGTGCCCCTTAATTTCGGTGCAAGCCTTGATTTTCACGGTCTAACAGTAGTAACCACAGCTTGATACATGCAATCTTATGTGTGGTTTAAACTAAAGTTCAAACCAGCGTTGATTTTCATTTTAGTTGAAAAAGACAAGACTACAGTCCTAAGTGAAGGTGCCTTTAGTAAACAGACTCAGTGAAATCATGATACCTCAAACTGGCACAGTTCTCTAGCTCTTCAAATATAAATAGTCACTAAAAGTTCTGTCACATGAAAACAATGGCCAGTACCAATTTAAAACAGGTAAAAAGAAATAAAATTCATTCTGAAAATGATTCTCAACACTGCAAAAACCATCGGCACTGAAAAGATGATGTCTATGAATGAATGATTGTGATTATGTTAAATTGTTCATCACAACTTGCCTTCTTTATTTTACCATCAATGCCATCCGGCAGTGTAAGCTGCGCAAACAAAACACATAAAAAATACAAACCACAACTAGCAACAACGCAAAATATAAACCAGGTTTGGAAAATGTAGAAAGGAAAGACAGAATTGAACAAGCTATAGATGTACTGATCATTTGGAAATACTCTTTAAAGGGGAAAAAAAAAGATTTTATTATAAATTTAATAAATCTTTAATATTAGAACAACTGCTGACATGCAGTACTTTTCGAGTAAAACATTTTCAAAAACAATGAAATCAAGAAAATTGTTACATTTTTCACAAGACAATGTCCTTTATTTACAGATTTTTTCAATAAATCTCTCCTCAAATCTTTACAAAGATTTTATTGAATGAATGTGTATAAAAGTAAAAATATTTTTCATAAAGGACACTGCTCTTCAAACTTTTAACTGAATGAAATAACAAGTGGAAATAACTCTTGCAGACTTTACCCACAAATTGACAGGCTGCGTAGGTTTAGAGTGGAAAGCATTCAGGGTAAGCTGTAAGGAGAAGGTGATTTAATACAGAACAGTATCAGATTCAGTTAGAACAGGGCTCAACAATCCTCACATAGTTTTTTAAGTATACAGTGAACTCATTTATATTAGCAAGGCACTTATTTTTGTGAATTATGTGGTTGTGTCAATCAACAAAATTATTTGCCAACAAACAAAATTCAATAAAATTTCCATTCATTTGAACATATCTTCAAACAAGACGGCCATGAAGGCCCTGTATCGCTCACCTGACCTACTGACCTAAAGATCATCAAGATGACCAAGTTTCATTAAGATTATGGTCATAAATGTGGCCTCTAAAGTGTTAACTAGCTTTTCCTTTGATTTGACCCAGTGACCTAGTTTTTGACCCCACATGACCCAGATTCAAACTTGACCTAAAGATCATTAAGATTAACATTCTGACTAAGTTTCATGAAGATATAGTCATAAATGGGGCCTCTAGTGCTAACAAGCTTTTCCTTTGACTTGACCTAGTGACCTAGTTTTTGACCCCACCTGACCCAGATTTGAACTTGACCTAAAGATCATCAAGATTAACATTCTGACCAAGTTTCATTAAGATACGGTCATAAATGTGGCCTCTAGAGCGTTAACTAGCTTTTCCTTTGATTTGACCGGGTGACCTAGTTTTTGACCCTACATGACCCAGATTCAAACTGGACCTTAAGATCACCAAGTTTCATGAAGATACAGTCATAAATGTGGCCTCTACAGTGTTAACAAGCTTTTCCTTTGATTTAACCTGGTGACCTAGTTTTTGACCCCAGGTGACACAATATCGAACTCATCCAAAATTTTATTGAGGGTAACATTCTGACCAAGATTCATTAAGATTGGGCCAAAATTGTGACCTCTAGAGTGTTAACAAGCTTTTCCTTTGATTTGACCTGGTGACCTAGTTTCTGATCCCAGATGACCCAATATCCAACTCATCCAAGATTTTATTGATGGTAACATTCTGACCAAGTTTCATTAAGATTGGGCCGAAATTGTGACCTCTAGAGTGTTTGACCTGGTGACCTAGTTATTGACCCCAGATGACCCAATATCGAACTCATCCGAGATTTTATTGAGGGTAACATTCTGACCAAGTTTGGGCCAAAATTGTGACCTCTAGAGTGTTAACAAGCTTTTCCTTTGATTTGAACTGGTGACCTAGTTTTTAACTCCGGATGACCCAATATCAAACTCGATCAAGATTTTATTGAGGGTAACATTCTGACCAAGTTTCTTAAGATTAGGCCAAAATTGTGACCTCTATAGTGTTAACAGTCAAATTGTTGACGACGGACGGACGACGGACACAGGGCGATCACAAAAGCTCACCTTGAGCACTTTGTGCTCAGGTGAGCTAAAAATCAAATCTACAAAGTCATATCAATAAGAATTAGCCGTTTTGGCCAAATATACAGAATTTATAGTTTCACAGTATGTTCTAATATAATATTTATAACAAAATTTAATGTTTTATCTGTCAGAAAAACATCTGCCATAAAAGCATAATACAACTGTATTATGTTATGTTTTTTTCCTAAAAAAGAATGTCACTATGAGTATTATGTACAGTGATTTTTGAGCCCTGTCAATACATGATCACCACTGCACATCCCCACACGGAAAGCAAAGCAAGGACAAAAGTTAGATACACATTAAAAGCTTACAATCTGCATAAAAAAGTAAATAGACCCTTACATCAACAATCATTTTTCCTCGCGTCTTTTTACGCTCCCGTTGGTTGGCTTTCTTTTCCATCTGTTGGACAACTTTTTCTCGTGTAGTTCGGTATTCCAGAGCAAACTCACTGATTATCTTACAGAAATGGTTGATTTTGAGGTCCTTGGCTTGGTACAATGGCAAACCCATATACAGTAACAATTTGTGATATCTAAAAACAAAAGAAAATAATCTATCTAAAGGAAACTAACAATTATAATGATTCTACTGTGTCTGATATTTTATATAGTACATGTAACTATTAACAGATACACCTACAATTATTGTATGATCATTCATTTTATGAAAACTGTAAGTCGATTATACACAACTGACAATATTTATTTTATAACCGTTAAGAATTTGCAGGGTATTCGTAACATTTTTTGATGTGGAACAAATATAAGTTAGCTATATCATTTAAATCCCCCAATTTCTTCTTTTTGCTCCTTTAGTTTATTCTTACCTGTGAAGAATGCTAGACTCCAACTTGAGTATACTTCCTGCACTTGTATATTTTGAAGAGTTTTAAAGAGGGGATGGGGTAGGAAGGTCACAGGTGCCTTCAGCATATTACTTCGGGCAGTTTAAATACAACCACCAACCTTCCATAAGTCAGCTGGACAGAACCACCAACCTTCCACAAGCCAGCACGACAGCAGACTCAAATGATATTCATAACAGGATTCAAACCCACAGAGATGGGCAAGTGATTCCAAGTCAGTGACCTTAACCACTCAGCTATAAAAGCCCCCTGCTTTTTCGAAAAGCCAGTACGGGCGTCATATACAACAGTGCAACAAACATATCTCTGACTTATGTTTAATATACCTGTTGCAGATTCTTTTATGAACAATTTGTAGAATCATAATTCTTTCAGCAGCATCTCCCAAAAATTCTGACATTCTGTAATATAACAATAAACACTGACAAACGTACAAATACTGTAACTCAGTTAAGTATGACCCAAATTTACAGGTACAAATTCTATTTCTATAATGAACATACTAAACAGTCACCATTTTACTACTTTTAGTCATACTGGTACTGATGATAAACTCGAACAGATGATAATGTCGACCACCTTCAAATAATTCAATTGCAATTGTTTTTTTGTATAACTGAACATGCCGTCTAATAGCAACCACTTACAACACAAACTGGTGTAAACAAAAACAAAATTGGTAAATAATCTGTATAAATAAATGACATTCATTTGTCTGTTTAAAAATATTTATCCAAAAATACTGGGGTAGAGGATGTATTTTTGCGCATGCTCACTTTCAACACATGAAGGCCTGACATTAGGTCACTTTTCATTACTTGATCGGGAATAACTGTTGCAACGTTTTGGGGAAAGTTTCAATATAATACAATGGAGATTTTTTTTTAATGACAAAGTGGTCGAATTTATCATCAGTCAACGTTCGTACAGTCCCCATTTTATATACCCCTTTAGGGCCTCACTTCTTGTGAGTTTGCTTACTAAATAAAAATTTAAATTATGTCAGTTATTCAGTAAGAGCTCTGATTTATTTTGATACCAATCATTGATAACAATTTGCAGAAATAAAAAAGTTACAGGTAAAAAACCTCCTTTTCTGTTGGAGTTTATCATCAGTACCAGTACGGAACACTGAAGGCACTTTTTCTGTTGTCACTATATCCATTAATAGTGTACAAATAGCATAATAAATGATACAACTGTGACCTACTTGGATTTGAGTTGTGAGTTTGAGCTGCCGTCATGTTTTATTATTGCACGTAAATTGTCCCATGATGCCTTACAATCTAACTCTAACTTGTCAAGCTTCTGTGACAGTACATCCCAGTCAACCTGTAAATACAGAAAACTGCTTTAATACCGTTTCATTACATTTCAAACATTTAATGACTTCATTTTGTAATAAACCCGTCACCTTATACAGCAATGAATTTTTCCAGCATATAAACATACGATAAAAGAAAATTACTTCACTTCTTAAGTCAAAATCAAAATACAAATGAAATTTATTTTGACTGTATCTTGAAATAAAAAAAAAAAACAAAATATTACTTTAACTACTTCAGATGTACCTGTCTTAGAAAATATTATTGATAAAAATATGTTATTTTCTATAGCACTGAATTATGGGTGTTTTGTTGACTTTCTTTTTTGCCCTGATCTATGACCAAAATTTATTTTTGTGAACTGTCACAATAAAAAAGATATAATTATTAACTATTTTATGTAATTGTCCTTATATGTGAATTTAAATCTGTGCCAACTTACCCTTGAGCATCGTGTAATTGGCCCTATATCTGAATACAAATCTGTGCTGTCTGGAAACTGCTCTATGATGATAGTACAGAGATGGTGTAAGATTGAATGTTTATGTACAGTGTCCTTCACCTCTGGTACTTTTGACAGGTATTCAATACTGAAACCTCTAACCTGAAATCAGTTGATAGTTAAGAGCATTAACGAACAGAAAACGGCAGAAAAAAAGCAATTTCTGGTACAGAATTTGTTTCCTTTGTCGAGTATGATGCAATTTTTCAACATCATTTCAGTTATATACTGTGCACAGTTAGTTAACATAAGCAGCATTCCTTAATAGTATCAACCTATTTTCCATAAATAACTCACGAGTTCCCCACATGATTTGTTTGTTTGTTTTGGGTTTAACGCCATTTTTCCAACAGTATTTCAGTCATGTAACGGCAGGCAGTTAACCTAACCAGTGTTCCTGGATTCTGTACCAGTACCAACCTGTTCTCTGCAAGTAACTGCCAACTTCCCCACATGAATCAGAGTTGGAGGACGATTGATTTCAGACACAATGTCTTTTATCAAATCATCATGTAGAACTCCTGACCCCTGCAATCCGTAGATCTACACTCTACCTACTGAGCTAAGCGGACGGGCTTTGTTTGTTTCTTTTGGGTTTAACGCCATTTTTCCAACAGTATTTCAGTCATGTAATGGCGGGCAGTTAACCTAACCAGCGTTCCTGGATTCTGTACCAGTACTAACCTGTTCTCTGCAAGTAACTGCCAACTTCCCCACATGAATCAGAATTGGAGGACGAATGATTTCAGACACAATGTCTTTTATCAAACCATCACGTAGAACTCCTGACCCCTGCAATCCGTAGATCTACACTCTACCTACTGAGCTAAGCGGACGGGCTTTGTTCGTTTGTTTTGGGTTTAACGCCATTTTTCCAACAGTATTTCAGTCATGTAATGGCGGGCAGTTAACCTAACCAGCGTTCCTGGATCTTGTACCAGTACCAACCTGTTCTCTGCAAGTAACTGCCAACTTCCCCACATGAATCAGAGTTGGAGGACGATTGATTTCAGACACAATGTCTTTTATCAAATCATCACGTAGAACTCCTGACCCCTGCAATCCGTAGATCTACACTCTACCTACTGAGCTAAGCGGACGGGCTTTGTTTGTTTCTTTTGGGTTTAACGCCATTTTTCCAACAGTATTTCAGTCATGTAATGGCGGGCAGTTAACCTAACCAGCGTTCCTGGATTCTGTACCAGTACCAACCTGTTCTCCGCAAGTAACAGCCAACTTCCCCACATGAATCAGAGGTGGAGGACGAATGATTTCAGACACAATGTCTCTTATCAAATCATCACGTAGAACTCCTGACCCCGCGATCCATAGATCTACACTCTACCTACTGAGCTAAGCAGGCGGGCTTTTCTCCACATGAACCAGAGTAGGAACACAAATGACTGTATATGTAATGTCTTCGGTCTACCATTAAATATACCTCACCAAGGATTCAAACGAATGATTTCACACCTGAAAATCTTGCGCTCTAACTTTCATATTATACCAGATTTATAATGTGCTCTTATAATGATAAACACGTTCAAATGCGCTTTACATCTTTTGAGCTGACCCGGTGTGCCTCACCATCTGTTTAGGACCTCATGTTGCCAGGGACCAATCTTTATGATGACCTTTAGCTAAAGACTTGGTAGCACTGTTTTATTATATGTAAATTTCACTAAAATGTCAACCTTCTTGCAACCTTACAAGCATGTTCTGGGTACAATGCATACCTGAGCTCCGTTGAGGAAGTTTCCAATGGTGAGTATGGCTGACAGGATATATTTGAATGTTTTGTTGTCATACAGTTCATCTGTACCTTTCTTTAGGTCCATCAATGGTTCTGCAACTTCCTGTAATAGAATGGGCCAAATGACTAAAATCAACTTCAACAGCAGTACATGTATATATAATTAGCCTTTAGCCTGCTGGCGGCAAGTGATTCTGCCTCTGTGACCAGTGCAGACCAAGATCAGCCTGCATTTCCGTGCAGGCTAATCATAGTCTGCACTGTTCCCTATTCAGTCAGTAAATTTTAAGTGAACACCCCTTGGAATAATGAATGGTATTGCCCAAACTGAATGATGGACAAGTCCATTTTAGAAATTTTGCAGGCTAAAGGTTGAAGCATGAACAAAGAGACCAGAAGCTGATTCACAACTTCTTGTTGCACCAACGAGATGCTGGACAACTTAACTTTGTGGGCATAAAGTTCCACAGTTTTAGACAAAACAGACTTTTTTTTTTCATCAGGATATGAACTTGTAGATTTTAAATGAATAGAAATTTTACTTCTTGCTGACATTCAATTTTGTGGATTTGTGAATCCACAAAATAAGTGCCTCATGAATATTACTGATTTCACAGTACATAAAACAATGAAAGATGATTTTGTAAGTCATATACTTTGTCCCAAATCTGTCAAGTTTTCAAGCAGGTATTCTGCATAAACATATGCTCACTATAAAACTGGAAAAATATCAAAGCACTTGTATTGTCATGAACTGTCAGTTTTCAGAAACATTTTATTTTATCCTCTTAAGATGATAGAGTTTTATTTATAGGTGTCACATTCGTATAAATGGTATCACTGCAAAATCCTCTCAGTATAATACTTTTATTTATTTTGAAGTTTGTCTATGGTACTTAAATGATAGCCTCAGTCACTTTACAAACTACAAGTGAAACTAAAGCTAAAACTGACAGTAAATAATACCCATGCAATCCAAGATTTGTTAGAGGAAATAAGACATTTCGAAGAAGTCCAAGGGTGCATATATCTGCAATGCCTAAACTGACCCTAAAAAAGCACTACATCACTCATATTTATGCCATATGGTTATCACATGTGTTAAGTTTCATTGCATTCCACCTAAAACTGTTGAAGCAGTTCCCACCAGTAGTTCTATGCACCAATGATGAAGTATGCACAAACAAATATACGTATTGTAGTTAACTGATAAACTTACTGATTCTATGGTTTCATAATCCAGCTTGAAGAGCCATACATTCAGTCGAGCCTGTAACTCGCTGATGGAGGACAATGTGAGCAGGAACTGTTCAGCGGTACCCAATGGGATGTCAGGGTTGGCAAGCTGGGCTTCAAGAATCTTTGTCTTCTCCTCGTCAGACGGTATCATTGTCGTCAGAATTTTCTGAAAAATGAATCACAGGATAAACTGGAGTTTTAATTGATACTATGGTTAATCCAATTTACTGATTCTTGAACGATTTCAATCCCCAATTATTTCTTCAAAATGTGCCTTAAGGTAGTTAATCCATAATGAGACTCGGCTAAATTCCGTTCAATAGTTTTCCTTGTACACAAATTTGACACTCCTTGGCCGGTATACAGGGAGTCAAATACATCAATGGGCAACAATGGTGTTCCAGAATACATAATTGCCCGGAAACTGCCCAGTGCCATTTGGTTTACATTGCAATGTTGCACTGTTTTCTATTGAAGACACAGAACACATGACAGAGATATAAACACCTTAAGCTTACAATATAATCAAAATTTCTTTCCAATCATTTTGAAAATATTCAAGTTCAAGAACCCACCTCAATGCCTTCTTTGTTCATGATAGAGTTATCCATCTTTAATATTGCAGCTTTAATTGTTCTTGGAGGGGGTAGGACTGTGAGACCGATGTTGATGGCATTTGAACGTTTCGGGTCCAATACAGTGATTTCTTTCTTACCAGCAGCCTCTTGTCGCTAAAATCAGAAATAATCAGAACATTATTGGACATTCAATATAAAAACATGCACACAGAAACACTAAAGGCATGACTAGGTGTCTTTTCCAGGTAAGTAAAGTTCAAATTTTGACATTTTTTCATTTTTGATACACGTTAGTTTCACTTTAAAGACATCTAGTCCTCCTCTGAAAAAGTATTGATCAGTAATTGACACACTTCTACCTGATTAGTGTTAATTCCTACATGTCAGTAATCAAAATACAAAACTCAAGTTTATTTGCATAAATACTGTCATTGAGCTAAGAATTTCTAGCTGTACTTAACATTATATTAAAGCAAAAGAAAATCTAAATTAATTTTGAACCTGAAACGATAACTGCAGTTTCTGATTAACAAGCAATTAAGATACAATTTCTCTAAGAAAACAAGTTCTTGAATCTATCATCAATAGAAACACTATGTCATAGGTTAAACAGTTACATAACATGCTGTACAAAATACAGATATTAATAACCACAAAGTGTATATATATATATAGTATATACCCGTAACCTTCTGCAATGGTATTAGTCACAATTAAAACTGTTAGTGCTAAAAAGAAAATGTAACATATACTGGTTTGGATGCTGGTGATAAAATTTCTTGTAATTTAACCCCAGTACTTTTTGCCACGTTTTAAGTACCACTGACATTAATTTTAGGTCATATGGCAACTTGCTACCTTCACTGGTGGAGAAACACCATGGAGAAAAGACTCCACACACCCACCTGACAACTTGCTCACATGTAACAGATATAAAGATCAATCACTTTAGACATAGTCATTAGTATCCACAGAGAATACTAGGACGGATTACACCAAACCGGAAGTGACTACTCAGTGTTACATGTGAAGTAGTCCAAAATGTAGTTTCATGCTATGGATGAAATCTGGTATAATGAGTGACATGAGGAGGTGACAGTTAAATTTTTGGCTTATTTTTATTGCTTATTGTATTGAGAAAAGATCTAGACCATTTTCATTGTGAATTTCCTGGAATAAGTTTTATTCTTTGCGAAAAATGTCTACCTATGCGTAATTGCTAAACGGCTGTTTTCATGGGGGCATTTTTAGAGGGTGATGTTTCTCAGAACAGATTATTTTTCTTATATACAACATAACATGTCAATATTTTTCTATTTTTGTTAAGAAGACATGTTATACTAAATGACCATATATGGTTTTCATATCATTGAAATGCTCTAAAGTGCTGAAAATGAGGTCTGAATGTTTTGTTATTAATATGAAATAAATAAGGAATTGAATTGGTAGAATGTAACCTACTAGCTCCATTAGAAGGCTTTACATTTCCTGGATTCTGTTTTTCAATTCTACTTCTTGAAAATAAATAACTGGATAGCAAACCAATATATATATATATATTTATTACATACTCATTTATAAACTCCGTTAAGTTACAGTGGGGTCTGAAACATCAATATTTTTCCATGACATTCAAATTTCATATCGGGTGCATGACATCATTTGTGATGTCAGTTTCATGCATGTCACCATGTTTAAAAGTTCTTTAATGACGATATTTTCAATTTTACTCAGGATAAAGAACAAATTTATATCATTTATATAATAATTATAAGCGTAGTATGTGTATGTAATAAAAAAAATTATTAGATTTGCATCGAGAAATATGTACTTGTTCTTTCGCGGAATAATATTGCGTTCCTGAAGTTGCGCAATATTTCCGCTGCAGAACTCGTGCATATTTCTCAATAAAAATCTAATAACCTATAAATATCAACATCATGCTAAAAGAATATATTAAATGTGATTTAGTAGGCTATTTATTTAACTCTTATTCTATATTCTATACGTCAGGTTTCCAATTAAAATTTTTGGTTATAGATATAACAGGTCTTGCAATTAATAAAAGTACTTTCTGTTAATAGACTTCATAAAGTTATAATAAAATGAACGGAACAGCTAAAATAATAGCCCACTATATACTTATTACAATAACTAACTACTTTAGATTACAATTACAACAATATGTTAAAGAAATAAACCTCTTCACAATTATATATGACAATGGATTGGCTGATCACCAACTCACTGAAATACAGGTAGATTTTCAGTTTCTGTAACAGCAAAAAAAGCTAACGACCAATTTGTTGAATTCTTGTGAAGGGGTTTCAAGAAAATATTTAACAAAAGACAATCTTATCTAAGCGGTTAAATTAGAAACAGGCATTCTAAATAAATCACGAAGTTAACAAAACGCAATAGAGTACAGTTTTCTGTACAGTAGAAAATAAAATTGTCTTTTGTGTACATTAGCCAATATATTAGACAAGAAATATTTACTTCACATGCATGCTGGCAAACTGTTAGTCAAAACTTGCAAATCAATTCAGCATAAATACAGATGAACATAGTCACAGAGCTACACTTGATTATTTTACTGCCAAGACAATCCAACCTCCCTAATGTTGGGTCAATTATCATGACCTTGTTTTAAAATAATCTCCGGCTTAGATTACATCTACAAGTGACTGAGTACTGAGTACAAGTCAAGTCAAGTTTATTCGCCAAAAACATATACATGTTCATTGTCAATTACAATGTAATAAATTCTTATGAAAATTTGTCTTTATGTGTTTCTAAGTTGTAAGGATCTTGCAAGACTTTACAATGCACTTTACTGTCTATGTTCATCTGTAAATGCCTGACTGATACTACATACTACTGTTAGAGAATATTAAATCATACACATGTATCTGCTGCTGTGACCTGGTTTTGACAAATACTTGACAGGGACTATAAAAGTATGATCCATTCAAACATTGATATATGAAACACTAATCTTGCACCAGGCATTTAATACGAAAACTTGATTCTGGGTAAGGCAGAGAGGGCACATGCCCATAATCCCACTACACTGAAATTTTCTTTGATAAATCTTAGTGAAAGAAATGGAGTTAGCCAATCTTTCCTGTCCAAAGAGATACTTCAGACCAGGGATTCTATACCAAAATTTTTGTGTCCAAATAAAGGGTCACTGTAATTTTGAAGTGCTCAATGCACCGTTTTGATGCAGACTTGCAAATGAAGTCATTAATCTACTAGTAAACATTTTAAAATCTGAAAAGTCGGATAAACCCCAAAAAAACATTCATTACATATATGAAAATATAGGATATATTTCAAATATACTTATTCATCTTGATCAATTTGTGTGCAGTCCAGTGCAAGTGCAAGAAAAGTGTTATTTAACATATAAATGTCTATGAAGGAATGATAAAGAACACGAGGGTGAATTCCATTCAATATAATTGTGGGTGTAGGATATAATAAACCTGAGGTAATAATAAGGTTATTGTATATTGGTATATGGGGCGGGGTAATAAGTGAATAAATGTTGTGTCTTTGCGGGGGGTATTGTTTTTGTCCTTACCGTATCCTGAATTACGAACGAGCATACAACATGCAATAAACATCCAGCGTAGTAAACAAGCATGAAAAAGAATCACAATAGAATAAAATTACTTCACATCAAAAATTATTTTCAAATTTTAACAGGTTAATACATACTAATATATAAAAATAAAGTTCAGTGTGTTGTAAAAACAAGCTTTCTTTTATAAGCAGCCACCTCGGTATTTAATATAAAACAATTTTTAAGCAGGGATATTGGTAAGACCAATATTTTGGATAAACTTTTCTTCTTTGTTTAAAAATAAGGAAGACAGTCTATTCGAGGTTAAGTAAGGGTATCTTGTGAACAACTGAGGTAAACTCGTGTAAAACATGGGAAAACTGCTCAAACTGTGGGTATGATTTAAATCATCACACCTCAAGTGTCATTCTTTTAGCTTATGCCCCTATCACCCTGTGTAATTCAATTAACATACAAAACTATTTATGAAAACAATGTATCTTTCAGGACTCAGTCACACTGTACAAGTAATTATGAAAAGAACACCATATGTATTAAACAATTTCAATTCGAATGTTTGGCCACAATGTAAATAATCTGCTTCCACTATAAAGTTGAGAACTACTTCAGCTCAGTTACAGATAGTACTTATAGTATATCAATTTCAGAAAAAAAGTTTTGAAAAAAAAAATGGAACCTGAAGAAATGCAGCTCTGAAAGTTGGGCTGAAGCATTTCTCAACTGATAAGCTTATCAGAGAAAGAAAAGCATGGGCCATTATATGTGAAAATCAGTAATTTACTCTTTATATTTTACATCTAGTGTTCAGAAAGTTTATATTTCTTAATGCTTAAGACTTTAAATCAGCAAAAGAAAAAAAAAAGAAACAAGCAAAACCTGTAATTTTCTGCAGTGCTCTAATCAGCTGCTTAGTAACATTTACAAAATACTGCTGTTACTATTTTCGAACTAAGTTAAAACAGAAGCCATAAATAATGGTGAAACAATTGACAGAATTATTAAAGGTTATGATACAGACCTTCTGTTTGAGTTCCGCTTGTCTCGTCTCAAACAAGTGCTCTAGTTTATCAGGGTCCACATTCACTTTAACAATATTTTTCCAGATTGTCTCGCCTTTAGTTGATGGGTGTGGATGTTCCGGTTGAACCGTCTTCCAGTGAAGTTTCACAGTCTTTTTATTTTTCTGTAATTCTGCACCAGGAGGTGGAGGTAAATCCACTGTCATTGCTGGCTGGAATGCAACAACGCCTCCCATTGGAGGCGGAGGTGGTGGGACAATACCTCCCAAAGGAGGAGGTGGAGGGGGACCCATCCCAGGGGGTGGGGGTGGAGCACCTGGTATCCCTGGGGGAGGGGGTGGCACACCACCAGGTATTCCTGGGGGTGGGGGTACACCAGAATCAAAGTCTAATTTTGGAGGTGCGAACACATCCGTATCATCATCGTCTTTCAAGTCTGTAAAATCCATATCATTTATTTTTAGCGAGCGATGAAATCGTTTAGCTAACCTTTCCCATTGTAAATCACTTTCTGCCTGTTTAGCATCAGGTTTATTATGTATAACTGGTTCTGTAGGTTTAGAAGGTTCTGACTTTTTATTTAAGTTTGACATGGCCTGACTAATAAGCCCCGATTTATCCCCTGCCGGCCCAGAGGGTCTTTTTGGTCCCGAGTCCTCTGGCTTCTTGTTTGCGAAACGTTCTAATTCTGATTTCACTTTATTATGACTATCATCTAATTTAGCACTTACAGGCGATGTCTGATTTTTATCATTTATTAATTTATCTTTTTCTTGCGCACTCTGATCGGTAAATGCATTTTGTGCTGTGTCTTCGTCTTTGTGCGCCATTTTGTACATCAGCCAACGTCTATTGTTAGAAATGCCTTGCATATCACCATTTTGTAACTGAGATTCATTTTCATTTAAATACGCATCCTCCTGTAATCGACTGTGATCGTCCGTGGACTGGTACCCTGATTCATCCGGTTTCTGTGATGGCAAATAATTTTTATCTGGTGGCTCTCGTCCCATTTTATGGTGCTGATTATCTGCAACAAACAACAACATGTTAAAATATACGAATAAATTTCTCATCATAATGCTTGCATTCAAGCAACATTTATCTTGTCTCATTGTTAATGAGGAAACTGTTAGTGAGCATTCAAAGCAAGTAAAATTCCATCTACCATATTTCATCTAAATATTACCCTTCATTTTTTTTTTTTTTTTTTTTTTTTTTGAAGTGTTCAAGATGAAAATATCAAGATTTTACTTGTATCTCTGAATTAAACATCATTAATATAAATCTTAAATTCAAAAACTGTCAAATTGTTAACATTGGTGGGTCACTAATTTTTGTGGATTCCATGGCTTTGTCAATTCATAAAATTAAAATCAAATAAAACAGTTAAAGTCCTATTCTTAAATCCCAACAGAACAGTTAAAGTCCTATTCTTAAATCCCAACAGAACAGTTAAAGTCCTATTCTTAAATCCCAACAAAACAGTTAAAGTCCTATTCTTAAATCCCAACAAAACAGTTAAAGTCCTATTCTTAAATCCCAACAAAACAGTTAAAGTCCTATTCTTAAATCCCAACAAAACAGTTAAAGTCCTACTCTTAAATCCCAACGAAACAGTAAAAGTCCTATTGTTAACTCCCAACAAAACAGTTCAGGTCCTATTCTTAAATCCCAACAAAACAGTAAAAGTCCTATTCTTAAATCCCAACAAAACAGTTAAAGTCCTATTCTTAAATCCCAAAAAAACAGTTAAAGTCCTATTCTTAAATCCCAATGAAACAGTAAAAGTCCTATTGTTAACTCCCAACAAAACAGTAAAAAACCTATTGTTTAATCCCAACAAAACAGTTCAGGTCCTATTGTTAAATCCCAACAAAACAGTAAAAGTCCTATTCTTAAATCCCAACGAAACAGTTAAAGTCCTATTCTTAAATCCCAATGAAACAGTAAAAGTCCTATTGTTAACTCCCAACAAAACAGTAAAAGTCCTATTCTTAAATCCCAACAAAACAGTTAAAGTCCTATTCTTAAATCCCAATGAAACAGTAAAAGTCCTATTGTTAACTCCCAACAAAACAGTAAAAGTCCTATTCTTAAATCCCAACAAAACAGTTAAAGTCCTATTCTTAAATCCCAATGAAACAGTAAAAGTCCTATTGTTAACTCCCAACAAAACAGTAAAAGTCCTATTGTTTAATCCCAACAAAACAGCTAAAGTCCTATTCTTAAATCCAAACAAAACAGTTAAAGTCCTATTCTTAAATCCCAACAGAACAGTTAAAGTCCTATTCTTAAATCCCAACAGAACAGTTAAAGTCCTATTCTTAAATCCCAACAAAACAGTTAAAGTCCTATTCTTAAATGCCAACAGAACAGTTAAAGTCCTATTCTTAAATCCCAACAAAACAGTTAAAGTCCTATTCTTAAATGCCAACAGAACAGTTAAAGTCCTATTCTTAAATCCCAACGAAACAGTTAAAGTCCTATTCTTAAATCCCAACAAAACAGTTAAAGTCCTATTCTTAAATGCCAACAGAACAGTTAAAGTCCTATTCTTAAATGCCAACAGAACAGTTAAAGTCCTATTCTTAAATCCCAACAAAACAGTTAAAGTCCTATTCTTATATCCCAACTCTGTTTTTCAGATGAAATATGGTTTTAAAACATGCATGAAAATACGTGGTTCTGTGAGAATTATTATATATAACAGAATAATTCTTAATGATCATGTAGCAAATCATGCTATAGTCATTTCATTCAAGATAAAATCGTCTTTTATAATCTCTACATCCGCCTATTATACGTCTAAATCAAAGTCCAATAGTAAAACTATATGCTTTCAGTATATTCTCTAAGTAAATCAAGTTGTTGTAAATGCATTTCATGAAACAGGTACTCTTCAATGGAAGAATTCCTCTAACAAAAACTTTCTTGTAGGAAAGTAGCACTGGCCATTTAGTGTGTGCAGTCAATGCCGAAACCCCTAGCTTGACAAGGCTGCAGAAACAATACACAGTGACAGAGACAAACTACTCTACAGGGACATTTTTCTATTTATCCTTACCCAAAGATTCAGTGTCACTAAGTGAACTCAAAGAAGAGTATTTATTGTCACCATGTAAATTAGTTTCCATGGCAACAGGTGCAGCACTGCCATTACTACTGCACGTGCTTGTAGAGTCATTGCTCGCGATTGACATTCGATCACCTTCCCGCTTCAACAGTGTTGTAACTTCCTGCGCTTTGATAAAGTCACGCTGGCGGGCCCGCCGGTCACGGCGGCTCCTCATCATATCTGCAGGCAAACATGCCAGGTTAGTTGCTAGGCAACAAAATTGGAACACAGCAACCAAATATGTACATGTGACAATTCATAACTATTCAGACTGCCTTTACTTTGAATATTATCAGATTTTGAACTTCAAACATAACGTATCAAGTCTTGTATTTCATACAGATAGACAAATGTCTACTGTACAATAATCATTTTCATTAATTTGGAAAACATGATTAAACCTTTCCTTCCATTAAGCTGGATAAGAAAATATTCACTTTAGTATGATATTCTGAAGTAAGTTTTGTCCATTTGCCTTTAATTTCTTCTGAAAATATGAAACTTAAAATAACGAAAAACAATATGACACATTTTTTGTTTTGGTGCTCAATCGAAGACAAAAAAGGATTTACGTATCTGTCCAAAATTCACTACAGGCAACTGTCACCAAGGCTACCAAACTAAATAAATTCCATTATTCAAATATCCCAATATCATTGAAGTATATGTCTAATTTGAGTTCTCATGTACATATTTGGTAAATTCGGAACAAGAAATAAAAGAAAAACATTCAAAATGTCACTCCATAGCAAAACTGAACACAGTGTTGCTCTTGCAAAAAAACATTCACCAAATTCAAGGAATAAAATGGCAGAAGAAATTACTTTAAAAGAAATAAATTATTTTTAAGTAACCATGCTCATGAAGAAGTAATAACAAAATAAAGATGAAATTTTCAATCCATACCTTTAATAGCATTGTCAATATGAAATCAGTTAAATTCATGTTATTCAAATTATTGCCGTACAAATTTCTAAATCATTAAACTCACAAATAATAATCCCAGTAGAAACTAGTCTATTATTCTACATATTCAGCAATATACATGTAGCATATAAACTGTAGTCCTCAAACAGAATTGTATACTTAAAAAAATTTTAATAGATGACAAAATAAAATGGCTAGGCTCTCTAATCATAAACTACACTTTCTGAAAAAACTGATGACAGGTTTCTTTTTTTATAATTCTTTATTGTGCAGAAGACAAACCAATGACTTTGTACAATTATCAAATGAGATACAAGAACTCAATTCTGTTAGAAATCTTGGTGGAAACTACTGAATTTTTAAAAAACTTTCCAATATCATTTCATGTAAGGATTAAAAAAACAACACATCTTGTTACTTTTTGGTTATTTTCTATAATGAAGAAATGAAAGAAAAGATTGCAGATAAAGGTCAAGAAGCACAAAAATATTAGAACAGTGAGGAAGAAAAACCCAGTAAAGGTATATACAGACATCTTAACCCTTACCCTGCTAAATTTCTATAATGAACTTGTCCCTCTTTCAATATGGACAGTACCATTGACTGTTAAAAGGGGTGCATACCAAAAGGATACTGACTGAATGGTGAACAGTGCATGTCATGATCAGACTGCATGGATGTGCAGGCTGATCATGATCTGCACTGGTCGCAAAGGCAGAATCAATCATGTCCAGCATAATAAGGGTTAACCTCTGATACATTAACTAAATTCCTTTCCAAGTTAACAATCTTCCCTAATCCCTGCTCTCAATCCCACAATCAAAAGTTAAAGTTAAAATGTCTGTTTACCTTATGCTGTTTGTTACAAAGACCTTCACCTTGCTCAAAAAGAAACAACTTAGGAAAGCGGGGGAAAATCAAGCCAGAATATCAATTAACTGAAGCAGAATGTAATAAAATTGCTGAACTGCCAATTAACACTGCATTAATAAAAAAAACTAATTATTGGTTTAAATAAATGTATAAAAGAAACTGTATCACGAAACTTTCAGACAAAAATGGTAAATTAGACCATGTCTTAAGGATGTTTAAGGTAGCTGACCCATAATGACAACTGGATATTTCTGTTTTATTATGTATTTTCCACAGCTAATTTAGGAATTTCCCGGCAGGCTTGCTTTAGAAATATTAACAGTCGAAGACGACCGAAGTAGGATAAAGAGAAAACGTAATTGCACAGAATTTGCGGAGCACCATTATGGGTCCAATACCTTAAGTACCAATAAAAAGAAGAATGTTGGAAGTTGTATACAGTTAAGATACTTAATTACAAAAATCTTTTCCATAAAAATAAAAACAGTCATCTTGTAACATAATAATTTCAGGTTTGTATAATATTTTTTACTTTCGGTATGAAAGCAGCAATTTTAAAACTTGTGTAGAGTAAAAGCAAAGAGAGCCTGAGAGTTTTATATCACTATGAATGATTGTGTATAACCAGTATACCAAAGCTTGTTATTATGTGGGTGGGGTGACTTACCATTAACTGATAGCGTATCATTAATTTCCGAATTAGTTCCATCAGCTAAAATGAAGTTTAATTTCAAATTCTATGAGAACAAACAATTCAAGTTAAATGCATTCATTTTCTTGCCAGGCATAATGTTTTTCATAGCAATTAGTAAATATAAAACAATATTATTAAATTTTATACTTGATGAACGCCACAAGATTACTTTTTTCGATTAGTAAATAGCATAGAACAGATCTGTAAGTCATAAATCAACAATAAAATTTGCAACAGCGTAAGCAAAGCCATCCATATTCTCCCTGTCCACCTTCCATGGTCATTTTTGTTTCATTCTTCTTTAAAATTTGTTTTTAAACTTAAAAATTCTGTATATCAGCATGCGTAGGTACATGTACTAACATATTCATTTCTCATTCAGACAACATACATTATTTACAAACATACAAATAGACATCATGAAACAATTTAAGACCTGTTGGAGAACAACAGTGCCTGACTATTCAAAAGTTGTGTAACTATAAAAAGTTCAAATAATGAGAACATCATCATGAACAAGTAAAATAGGGGCAATAATTTTGAGTCATAGAACTGTCCCACCTCATGACGCTTAGTAAGATAACAGTTTACACCAAAAGTAGGAAAAAAGGTTTATATCTTTGTAAAGAAGCAAAAGAGAGTTTTGGGACCTGTGCACTGCATGTCAGACCATCACAGGGAACCAATGTGTTAAGTTTCAATTCATTCCAACAAGTGGTTACTGAGATACCAAAACTTAAACAAAAACTGCTCAGTCGAAAAAAGAGGCATAACTTTGTGAAAACAACAAAATAAAAGCTATAAAACCTGAGCACTAAATGTCAGGTTATAACAGTGAATAAGTGTGCGAAGTTTCAATCCATTCCCAAAACTGGATACCCAGATACCAGCTTACATACAAAAACAACAATGACACCAACTCCTACTAATTGGTGAGTGCAATAGCTCTTCCTTGCCTTCAAATGGTCAAGCAAAAAGTACCACTCTAATATTTTCTTCATGCAATTTTTCAAATTGTCTTCATAACATCACTCCATTACACTCAGTCTCTTGTCAGATGCATGTCAGGAATGAAACAAGGTTGTCCTGACTGCAGGGGTAGCTTTTACCCTTTTTGGAGTAAACTGAGCCACGCCATGAGAAAACAAACATAGTGCGTTTGCGACCAGAATGGATCCAGACCAGCCTGCGCATCCACGCAGTCTGGTCAGGATCCATGCTGTTTGCTAATGGTTTCTCTCACTGAAATAGGCTTTGAAAGTGAACAGCATAGATCCAGACCAGACTGCGCAGATGCGCAGGCTGGTCTGGATCCATGCTGGTCGCAAACACACTATGTTGGTTTTCTCATGGTGTGACTCAACTCTTTTAAGACATTGATTCTAAATATTCACAGACCATACAGTACTACTACATGATATCAACTGTCAACCAAAATCATATACGTACAATGCGACTTGTCGGAGCCATTAATATATTTACTTCTATCGTCAGACGCATCTTGGAGCAAGCCAAACCGTTGCAATCGTGTCTGCTTATCTGGTAATCTGTCTACCATTTCATGTTCCTCCGGAGGTATAGCAGATCTCCTATTAAATCAGACAAATAACAAAATGATAAAATCTATAAAAAGCATATGAACCATGCGAATACTAGGTTAGCATGCTGCAGTTTTAATACAATACCCTGATGTATTCCAATTAGGCTTCTCCTTTATTTATCTGTTTCTTTAATAAAATAGCAGCATACTCACCTACAATGGTATAGTTTATTACTAATTCTTATCTGACCAACGTAAATTAAACTTGAACTCTGAAATGTAACTTGAAACTACATGCAATATCTCTAAGCCATTATATATTATATTATTTAACACTTTAACATGTAGAAATGTTTGCTAAATAAACAGACATCATAAGTCAAAATTTTTTACTCTTTTAATTTCTGTTTTCTTTTGTTGTATTCCTCGGCTAAAAGTGCAGATTTATTCAGTGTAGAAGGTTCGTTTCCTTCTATACTTCCCAGAGAACTACGATTTGGCATAACTCCTGTAGAAAACCGCCGACTCTTCCTCACAATGTCTCCGTCACTCTTGATGCGTGGAGTTCGCCGCAGATTTTCCAACTGCCCAACTTCATCTTCCTCACCATCCTCATTTTTCAAAGCCGCCTGCAGTTGAAAAAATAAACTTTAGTAAAACTTTGAAAAGCAATCTCTTACGTCTGTAAACCTTATCTACTTAATTCTTATGTAAACCTCAAATACATAAACCTTACATATGTGAACCTTAAATTTTAGGAACAATTTCAACTCTTCAATTTCAAGATTAATGACCAAAGGAAATTCTGATATGCACATAAGATGTTCATTACAAATTTAATTTGTAAAGTATGGACAAAATGCAACAATATTCTTGAACATACAAATTTATCTCGTTTGATCTGGCAGTGACATAAACGTATTTTTGGTATTACAGTAGTGTAATTACATTTTGAAATCTGATGTATTTAGGCAAAGAAGATGGCCACTGAATCTATATAAGTAAGGAAAGAAGAAATTTCTATATTTCAACCCAAAAAGCTAACATCTGGTAAAAAGAAAACTACAGTTGTGACTTTCACATTGAATATATTAAAACTCATTGAATGCTCGGCAGAGCCTCACATTTTATTATTCGACTTATAATAAATTCAACATGGAAAGACACTCATTTAATATCCTCTTAATAAGCAGTATGATTTTTATATCTTTGGTGAGTAGTGAAAATCCAATTGAAACACCCACATTGTGGCAATATAGCCATGCAATACTAACTGAACACAGCTGAAATTGAAAATTTGACAGGCTCTGATACAGATAACAAATAAAATATTTCAACAATTATGAACAAAGGTATAACACAGGACTTTACTTGTACATGACAGTATACAGACAATCAGTTTAAATGCATTAATTTTTGTTCGACAATTTCACTGCGGAAACATTTTATTTTCCAACACAAAGATAGCTTTACCACTAGAAGACGAGCCTTTCGTTTTTGGGTCTGTAAAAAATATTATGTGTTTTATGTGTGTTCTCAATACAAATATTCATATATTTATTTGTACATGTAATTTAAAGTTACAATTTGGTAGCCCAGTAAACTCTGTACTACAGAAACAAGACTTGAAAGTCTGATATTTGAGCTGCACCATGAGAAAACCAACATAGTGTGTTTGTGACTAGCATGGATCCAGACCAGCCTGCGCATCCACGCAGTCTGGTCAGAATCCATGCTGTTCGCTTTCAAAGCCTATTGCAATTAGAGAAACTCTTAGCGAACAGCATGGATCCTGACCTGACTGCGCGGATGCGTGGGCTGGTCTGGATCCATGCTGGTCGCAAACGCACTATATTGGTTTTCTCATGGCGTGGCTCATTTCTTTTCTTCTGTTAACAATGTCAAACATTTCGATATTATATACCTGGCAAGTAACAACCAACTAAGAAAGGGCTTTAGGTACTCAGGGTTTTCTGTATTTTGAAATACACATATCCTCCAACTGTCTAAAATGGACATAATTAAATATTCTACGAAGTGTGTCTATAAATCACCTATGACAACTGATTCTACACATTACAAACAATGACAATTTTGATTTGGAAGTGGATAATTTTAAATCTGACAGTCTTTAGAAGGCCATCAAAACTACCTGAGAAATGTCAGTCATGTGGGTAACATCTAAAAGATTTTAAAGGTCAAATTGGCTAAAGGGCCTGCAATTTTGGCATTGCAATAAACCGTCAGCCTGAACAGAAAGGTTTCAATCTATAAAACCGGGAGAGTATGCATTTAAAATATAAATCGAAATGTATACCTCATACAAGTTGAACTGTGTGAGAAGGTCAAGGTCAGCTCCCTTCCTGTTCATGTGTCTGTGTGTGATACGTTCCATACCAAGCTCTTCAAGTGCGTCCGTGACATCGTAGAATGTGTCCTGATCTGGCACAGCATTTAATACCTACAATTTACAAAACAGAGGGAATATAACACTTGCAAATTCACATAATGGTGAATAGGCATCAAAAGCTCGCTCTTTATATACCTTCTTAAAATTCCTTATGACTGCTTGACATTTCCAACTTATGAAACGAAACACATTTCTTTTTTTCCCCTTTTTTTTGTGAGATTAACGTCGTACAGACACAATAATTATAGGTCATACGGCGGCTCTCCAGCTTTGATAGTGGAGGAAGACCCCAGGGCCTCTCTGTGCATTATTTCATCACAAGCGGGCACCTGGATAGAACTATCCACCTTCCGTAAGCCAGCTGAACAGCTTCCTCACATGTACAATTCAATGCCCTGAGTGAAGCTGAAACCCACATCAGCAGCCACTCAGCACAAAACATGTTTCTTAGGTCATTATTTAAAGCTGCTATCATTATGTAACATTTTCTCTGTTTATGTACTGTAGATCAAGCATGAAAAAGTCCAAAACATTAGTGTTAAAAACCTATGGTATTAATGTACATGTTTAATTAAAATTTCAAACTGAATTTATGTAAATGGCATTTAGTCTGTCAATACTGCAGCTGTAAAATGCATAATCATTTGATTAACATATTTCAATCAAAAGATGCACTTATATCATCATGTCATCTCAGTTCTAGTATCACCAGGACCTGTCAATGTTTAACCACTGAACCAGTTTATCTTTCAAATGTTAACTATGAGTTAGTAAAAACAATACTAAGTCCATTCCCACGACTACTGTAAAAGCAGGAATTTTCGCGAGGGTTTAAATTTTGCTATATTCGCGAGGCCCTATATATTGCGAAAATTAATCCTCGCATAAATATTCACCATTAGTATTATTCGAATTTAAGTAGGATACCATTTTTACAATTTCGCAAATATTAAACCTTGCGAACATACTCAAAATTTCAAATTCGCGAAGTTTTGACCCAACAAAAATATGAGCCGTGCCATGAGAAAACCAACATAGTGGGTGTGCGACCAGCATGGATCCAGACCAGCCTGCGCATCCGCGCAGTCTGGTCAGGATCCATGCTGTTCGCTTTTAAAGCCTACTGCAATTAGAGAAACCATTAGCGAACAGCATGGATCCTGACCAGACTGCGCGGATGCGCAGGCTGGTCTGGATCCATGCTGGTCTCAAACCCACTATGTTGATTTTCTCATGGCGCGGCTCATACGTGCTTTTACAGTACTTTCTGACAATTACCTTATTGAGAAGTGTCATGGCATAAACAAGAAGTTCTGTGTCACCTCCATCTTTTTCATCTAATATTGAAATAATGTTTGTCCATGGTTTTACCACTGAAACAAAACAACAAAAGTTTACTTCTGCATAGTTATAATAACACAGTGAACTTTAGCATATATAATAGGGTAAAATATTTGTCTGCATTTGACCAGAAAACATACAAATACTTTTTATTTCTTCCCTTTTTTTAAAGCTTAAAGTTGCACTTACAACTAAGAGCGTGCTTTAATGATAGAGAAAGGTTCCACCAAGTTCTCTCAACACATGTAAGAGGTACCAGCAACATTCTGTAAGCCAGCTGGTTCCCTTCACAATAATTAATTTAAGTCTGACAAGATTAATATTGAACCACCTGTTTTCTTACATATCAATCTCATTGTCCTGAAAGATGTTTACATTTTGCATATGTAGAATAAAGGGAAATGTCCTTATTTATCTATTAATGTACTCTTCCCAGCATTGGCCATGTGTCAATACCAATCAATATTTAATAAGGAATAAAATATATATGTTACACCCAATATTTATTTAATTATCATTTTCTTTATCAAAAGGTCAGTTAACACATTATTACAGACACTAAGTATAGAGTGGGTGACATCAGGCATATGTCAAGCAAAAATATGTCACCTACAGCAATGAACGAGCACATATATATAAACATATGTACCATATCTTATGATGGCTTAACATAAACCTATTTCAATAAGTCAAGAAAAAGTGCACATATGATAAACATGTACAAAGTATATCACTCACATCATACTGAGAAATATCTATTTCATCAATAAAAGACCAGACAAGCACACATTCGAGATATTATTTTTGACATTATATTGTTTGAAAACCACATTGATGTCTTAGACTGCACTGTGGAGAGGGTGCTGTCAAGTCACAAATGTCAGAGAATGATAAAGTAGAATTATATATTGTAAGAAACTGTGATCATTATTTAGTGTGAGACTTGTAGAGCAGACAGGTGGCAAGATTCGGCTTAGGTAGAAATCTTAACAAAACAACAGCATGATTTTTTCAAGTTTTATGGAACACTAGCATGTGTTCTAGAGATAGAAAAATAGACCTCTAGTCATTTAGGCGATATCTAAATATAAACATTTCAATTTTTTCAAAGGTTGCTTTCTTGTAAATGAATATGACTAAGCAAGGTATGCACATGTCACTAATATAGGAGACAGGTATTCACTAGGTATAAATATTTAACAGACGTGTAAGTTATTTGCCTTGCTCTCATAAATTCATATTTCAGTATATATTTTAATTCTTGGTCAAGTTTCAATATTTTAAAAACTGTGACTTTATATATACATCAATCTAGTGAGCCCCAAACTAGGACATGTAACTACTTACTTCTCTTTTTATCTACAGCGTTCACAGCCTTGACGAGATGTTGAGCATTTGTTTCAGTGTACTCTACAAACACCAGCAGTAACTTGAGCGCTGTCTTCACCACTAGCCGAAACTGTAATGTAACCAAAACTGTAATATAATCTTACAATATTTTCACCATCAAATTTTGACTGCTCCCTATAGTCAGAGAGAACATCTTTCCAGTCATGATTATATGAGCTGCACCATGAGAAAACCAACATAGTGCCTTTGCGACCAGCATGGATCCAGACCAGCCTGTGCATCCATGCAGTCTGGTCAGGATCCATGCTGTTCGCTAACAGTTTCTCTAATGCAATAGGCTTTGAAGGCAAACAGCATGGATCCTTACCAGACTGCATGGATGCCCAGGCTGGTCTGGATTCATGCTGGTCGCAAACGCACTATGTTGGTTTTCTCATGGCGCGGCTCAATATTATATCTATCAAATGTAACAAAGGATATTGGTGAAAATGTTTTCATAGGTACACTGTACATCTAATATATTTACATAAATGAAAGAACATTGTCTGAAAATAAATCTACTTTAATGTGAATTTCAGTTTTACAAGTACTTCTTTCTCAGAAACGTAGAAACAAATAATATATTCTGCAGGCTCATTTGTACAGAGAAAAGTCGGACCTGCAACAAACAAAAATTTCTACTCAGTAACAACTTGACATATTGTTTCCTCTTTCATTAAAGTCAAAGACAAAACACAACTTCAATAATAAATTGAAAGAAAACAGTGTAAAAGCATATTTTCATCCAACTTTTTTTACAAACTAAAGATCAAAATGTTTTTGTTATAAACAAACAACCAGAATCTAAAGTTTGTTCATGAATATTTGAGCCGCGCCATGAGAAAACCAACATAGTGGGTTTGCGACCAGCATGGATCCAGACCAGCCTGCGCATCCGCGCAGTCTGGTCAGGATCCATGCTGGCTGCTTTTAAAGCCTATTGGAATTGGAGAAACTCTTAGCGAACAGCATGGATCCTGACCAGACTGCGCGGATGCGCAGGCTGGTCTGGATCCATGCTGGTCGCAAACCCACTATGTTGGTTTTCTCATGGCGTGGCTCATTTATAAGTACTGTCACAAGTAATTGTTTTTGGAAAATTTGTGCTTTTACAGAAGTAACCAAACAGAAATAGAATGAGAACCAAACAAACAGGTAAACAACTGACTGATTTAATATATAACGTACAGAACGGTTCACCTTTGACACTTTGTACTCTTGAGAATCATATTTGAGACAGAAAAGTCCATCGGTTACACTATCATACAAACAGGAAATCTGTCGACATACAAACATTCAATATTCATAGCCTGTCTTCAGTAATATATGGGCAATGTTTTCTCTAGATTTTCTAACTAGGAAAGGTCTCGCTTCTCTGTATCAGGGATAAATTCAAGGTTTCTGGCTTGCATGGCTGCTACAGATTCAGTGTGGGAGGTGTAAGGTGTGCATTATGATTTATCTAGTTCGTTGTGTTTTTGTGCAGGAAATAGTTTTAAAGTATATTTGTTTTTTTACAGCCATATCTGCAATTTTGTGGGTAAAATAAATGGTGTATTTCCTTGGACTATGCTTAAATTGAGGGTGTACCTTTCTCTACCAACCTTTGTCATCAATATCACAATCTGAATAAATTAATTAATACCATATAATTATAACCTCTTAAGAGCTAACACAAATTATGAAAAACCTGAAGTATAATTCTTAACTCGACACTTAGAGATGAATAAAAAATCTGTCTATTTTAACTGATTGAAAAAAACTTTGCCAATAACCAATACAAACATCAGTTAAAGTACATTCTGATTTATGAACAACAATATGAGCACGAGATGTTTTCAATGAGTCGTGCAAAAGTAGCATAATATATAATAATAATGTTATATTAATAGCTCCTCCATAGCCTATGCTTCTGATGGGTTTATAGTTGAAATGCATAGATTTGCTTGGTGGCCAAACAAAAATCAAAACTTCAGAAAAAAAAAAAAAAAAGGTTATTTTTGTTGTATCATGTAATACAACATCTCTGTCCTGAGGCAAGTAAGTTTTTAACTACTGACTGGCAAGGCATTCAATAAATGTATAATGTATGATAGTTGGTCTATTTTTGCTCCAGTCTGTTAACACACTTTTTCAATTGTTAACCTAATTGCAGTGTGGTATTCCTACGCTTGATTGAGCTTTCACCTGATACAGGATACACAAATGTCAGTCAGAATTAGTACAGATTATTTTCAATTATTGACAGATCTTATTAAAAGTTTTCTTTCTGTGAAAGGCATAACAAATTTATGATATAATGTTTTCATTATATCAAATCATTTATCCTATTCAACAGCTTAAGTTCTTAAGTATTACATTTAAATCTGACTCTTAACAAAGAAAATATTTTTATCAAATAATATAAAGTCTAAATACAGAAAAATGAAAACAATTATTAATTCTATTCTGTATTTCTCAATTCTAATTTCTGCAAATGTGCCAGTTTTTAGTCAAGAGGGATAACCTGTGGTCAGTTAAAGATAGTGCAGAACTTGTTACTATAATTAGCATCTTCAAGCAGATTTTTTGAGACAGACAATGTTTTAAGTAAATGAACTTTTTATATGGAATGTTCTTTCAAATGCATCATGTTTTCTTCACAATATGTATGTCTGACACAAGTGTAAAATTAAAATTGGATATGAATTTTCCATTTCAACAAAAAAATTATATATAGGAAAAGTTTAATTTTTGAACTTCAAAAGAAAATACAGGAATATCTGAAGATCTGATATTAAAATATAGATCATAAGCCTTGAGATTTTACATTAATCCTGCATAGTCAGGGGTCTCATAAATAAATATTAAAATTCTGAAACCAAAAACATTATTATTATATCATATGAAATACACAGTACACTTAAGACCATAACCTATAATTATGACATTAGACGTTTACTTTGACATACCACCTTAGTTGATACACATATCTGCTTGCAATTTTAATCTCCTTAACGGATCAGTTTATCTAGATTAATTTCTCTTTACCGTTTTAACATATTGTCAGGGTTAAATGTGCCGTAATGTTATAGCACCTATGAAAAGGCGAGAAAGTGTCAATACTGTCGACATGATTTGACCCGATTAAATACTACCACATTTACGCCCTTTATTTATAACTATAAATAATTCATCAGATTACAGGGTAAAATACTATATATGCAATATGCACATGATTAAGAGCTGTTTGCTGCCTAAAGATTAAGGTTTTCTACTTATTATATTAACTTGCTGCAATTTAAGATTCATTTTCAGATACGATCTACATTCGATTTCACCTATATACAAGATAACAGTACTAAATGACAGAGCCGTAATTTCTGCATTGTGTGTTAAAAATATGATACCTACACAATTTTGATTGACAGGCTGATCAGTATCATCTTGTAAAAGAAACGGGTATTCCTGACTCAATTTTTAAATGAGCGTAACATTTTCAGTAGTTCAAACTTTAAATTATATACCAGGAGGTTTTCAAAAATTATATAATTACTTGGTAATTACCACTTAAACATGAACACATTTAAAAGCATGCAATCCAATTTTCTCAAATCTAATTACTTTTCAGGTATATGAAGTTAAAGGTAGCAAAATAAGTAACAGCAGAAAAGCAGACGTTCACTTCATGTTTTTCAGAAATCTAGAGCTAGATTTACTTGTAACTTTCAATTTTTCAAACAGTACTTTTTTCATTTTATAATTTTCACTGTTACAGAAATACATTTCAACATGAAAGAATATGAGTTATAAATAATAGGAAATAGTTTCTAAAATGTACATCAATCAAAATACTTAAGAATGTAAATGACTACAAACATAAAGACATGCACTCAAAAATGTATAAGAAATTTAAAATCTCAAAGAATTATTTAACTTTTTATCCATGTTAACATCGTGATGAAGACTTTACAAATGCATGTGATATGTGAACATCTGGCATAATTTACAGTCATATACCTGTGTACCAGAAATGAATTCAGTCCATTCATCCATTCAAAAGTTATAGATCAGACCAACATTTAACCAAATTGTCAAATCAGAAATGGGCCATGTTTCTGCCAAAAATTAGAATATAACTGAAATTGAACTTGGCCTTATTTAAGGATTATAATTTATACCTGTGTACTTACAATGAATTCAAACCAATCATCCATTTAAAATTTATTGGCTTGAAAAGGGGTCATAACTCTATAACAAGAGGACCATGATGGTCCTGAATCGCTCACCTGTCCCCACATGACCCAGTTTTGAACTGAGTATGATGTCATTTTTTCTATTATTTGACATAGTGACCTAGTTTTTCAGCTCATGTGACCCAGTTTTGAACCTGACCTAGATATCATCAAGATAAAAATTCTGACCAATTTTCATGAAGATCCATTGAAAAATATGGCCTCTAGAGAGGTCACAGGGTTTTTTATTATTTGACCTACTGACCTAGTTATTGATGGCATGTGACCCAATTTCGAATTTGACCTAGATATCATTCATGTGAACATTCTGACCAAATTTCATGAAGATCCATTCAAAAGTATGGCCTCTAGAGAGGTCACAAGGTTTTTCTATTTTTAGACCTACTGACCTAGTTTTTGACCGCAGTTGACCCAGTTTCAAACTTGACCTAGATATCATCAAGATGAACATTCAGACCAACTTTCATACAGATCCCATGAAAAATATGGCCTCTAGAGAGGTCACAAGGTTTTTCTATTATCTGACCTACTGACCTAGTTATTGAAGGCATGTGACCCAGTTTTAAACTTAACCTAGATATCATCAAGGTGAACATTCTGACCAATTATCATGAAGATCCATTCACAAGTATGGCTTCTAGAGAGGTCACAATGTTTTTCTATTTTTAGATCTACTGACCTAGTTTTTGACCACAGTTGACCCAGTTTTGAACTTGATCTAGATACAATCAAGATGAACATTCAGACCAACTTTCATAAAGATCCCATGAAAAATGTGACCTCTAGAGTGGTCACAAGGTTTTTTTATTATTTGACCTACTGACCTAGATTTTGACCACAGTTGACCCAGTTTTGAACTTGACCTAGATATCATCAAGATGAACATTCAGACCAACTTTCATAAAGATCCCATGAAAAATGTGACCTCTAGAGTGGTCACAAGGTTTTTTTATTATTTGACCTACTGACCTAGATTTTGACGGCACATGACCCAGTTTCGAACTTGACCTAGATATCATCAAGGTGAACATACTGAACAACTTTCATGAAGATCCATTGAAAAGTATGGCCTTTAGAGAGGTCACAAGGTTTTTCTATTTTTAGACCTACTGACCTAGTTTTGGACCGCACGTGACTCAGTTTCGAACTTGACCTAGATATCATCAAGATGAACACTCAGACCAACTTTCATACAGATCCCATGAAAAATATGGCCTCTAGAGAGGTCACAAGGTTTTTTTATTATTTGACCTACTGACCTAGTTTTTGACGGCACATGACCCAGTTTCGAACTTGACCTAGATATCATCAGGATGAACATTCTGACCAACTTTCATGAAGATCCATTGAAAAGTATGGCCTCTAGAGAGGTCACAAGGTTTTTCTATTTTTAGACCTACTGACCTAGTTTTGGGCCGCACATGACCCAGTTTCGAACTTGACCTAGATATCATCAAGATGAACATTCAGACCAACTTTCATAAAGATCCCATGAAAAATGTGACCTCTAGAGTGGTCACAAGCAAAAGTTTACGGACGCACGGACGGACGGACTGACGGACGCACGGACGGACGACGGACGCTGCACGATCACAAAAGCTCACCTTGTCACAAAGTGACATGTGAGCTAAAAAAAAAATGGTGGACTGTTTACTAAAATCGAAACTTGGCCTGTAATTTATAACCATGTAATTGTCTAACTAAAAGGAATTTAATCCATTTATATTTTCAATAGCTATCGATCAGACAATGATATTTTGCTGAATCTTAATTCAAAAAGGGGTCATAACTTCTTTCCAGAGTTATCACAGGGGCACAGACAGATGCACACATGCACAGACACACTGACATGATGACAGTATACCCCCTTCTTAAGTTTGTTAATGGGGGTACAAAAAAATATCCTCTATATAATACCATAGACTTGCACATCAAGATAATTAAGTTTTCAAAACAAATTTAGACGGTTGTCAAAATGTGTTTTATTTCAGCAGTACACTAAGACTGGCTTAATTTGCCGTCCAATCTTTATACAGCCAAATGCTTGAACCCTGAATCTCTAGAGCAGCCACCACCTTATCTGCTAAGCTTCCCATCATCCTATATCATACAGTAGCCCTTGTGGCATTCCTAGGATAACATACCTTTGATGCCAGCAGTGAATACAGCCACTGTACTGTTGCATTATGGTTGATGACACCGTTCATACCATCAACGTACAACATCACCTGTCCCAGGGCTGAAAATATACATCATCACAAATATATGGTCAAATATACCCTGCCAAAGATACAGTCAATTATACCCTGCCAAAGATACAGTCAAAGGTACATCTCTCATTTTAACATGTTGATATTTCCAAAATTTAACTCATTTAGTGCAGATATATCCTATTTTGTAAGCTAAAAGTAAAATTTAAAGCATCAGTTAATATTAAACTTTTTAATGAATCTGATAAATTTATGCACAGCTGACTAAAGAACAATCAGACACACTTCTCAGAAGATATATGAGCCGTGCCATGTGAAAATCAACATAGTGGGTTTGCAACCAGCATGGATCCAGACTAGCCTGTGCATCCGTGCAGTCTGGTCAGGATCCATGCTGTTCGCTTTCAAAGCCTACTGCAATTAAAGAAACCTTTAGCGAACAGCATGGATCCCTGACCAGACTGCGCGGATGTGCAGGCTGGTCTGGATCCATGCTGGTCGCAATGCCATTATGTTGGTTTTCTCATGGCACAGCTTATATGACAACTTCCCCACATGGGAGATGATAGAACAAGAGCTGTAAGACAGCTCGCTCCACTAATCGGCGATTTGATAGTAAAATTTTGTCACAAAATTTAAGTATGAAAGGGGCATAATTTGGTCAAAAATAAAAATCAGAGTTATGGGGATTGTTACCACACATGCAGATGATGATGATAAAGATACATTTTAAGTTTCAAATCATTATCTTACATTGTACTGGTTTTATCCAGAAAGCGAGGATTGCCAAAAATCTTTAAGTATGAAAGGAGCATAATTTTGTCAAAAATACAATTAGAGTTATGGGGATTGTAACCACACATGCAGATGATGATTATAAAGAAAATATTTTTAATTTCAAGTCATTATCTTTTAAAGTACCAAGGATATGTCTATAAATGAAGCTTTCAAAAAAATTTAACATGAAAATAGTTCCAAGTATAACAACTTGGTGACCTTGACCTTGGGTAAAATGGGCCCAGCCCCTGCACATACTTTGTTTGTATGCTGGACAATGTTTATGCGAAGTTACAGTAAGATATAAGCAATAGTAACAAAGATATTGCAGAAAAAAACTTTAACCTTAAAAATAACCTAAGTACAACACCTTGGTGACCTTGACCTTTGGTATAATGGGCCCAGCCCCTGCACATACTTTGTATGCTGGACAATGTTTACCTGAAGTTACAATAAGACATAAGTAATAGTAAGAAAGATATGACAGAAAAACAAAGGTTGCCTAAAAACTTTAACCAAGAAAGCTCATGCCTATGCCGGGGCGAGTAGAATAGCACCCCTATTCTCCGAATAGTGGAGCTAAAATTGACCTTAAATACATCATACTGTCACAGAATGATATCCAACTTCAAGCAGCTGCTCTCTAACTGGCCATGTTGGGGCTTCGAGGATAATTCAATAGCATTGCAATTACAATGTATTGCCAACAAGTTTACCTCTAAGTATATAATTCTGGTAGTTCTGGTCGGCTTCCGCTCCCACCTTGATAAGGCAGTCAAGGCCGTCATTGTTAACAAACTCGTGCACAAGGTCTTTATCATCCTGTAAAACAATACAATGATTTTATTAAATCTTGGACCACTAAACACACACAATATGCTATTAAATACAATTACCATTCTAAATTGTACCAACCTCTACTCATGTGAACAGCTTACTGGTAAAAAAATAAAAATGAAAACCTTCTTTAACTAAAGCACCATTATTCTTGCAAGTATTGATATGTAAGTAAAAAAATTTGATATGAGAGGGTAAAAAACAACAACAAATTTAATATAGTATACATAAGCTGGACAGTACAGTGAATATATAATATTTCATACAGATATTCTCACAATTCTGCCTTAAAGGACATGACCTTAGAGAAAACAAGCTTTTTTTCTGACTGAAAGATACTGACAAAATCTCACTTATTCATTAAGACAAAGAGGATGGGTGAGTAAAACATATAGTAATAGTGATGGTCAACATTGATAACTAACAAGTTAATTACCAACTTATTAGCTGTAACCTCCTTATTCTTAAGTACATTGCCCCGGAGTAGCTTCTTCACATACATAAGTACTTAAGTGTTGCGAAAAGTATACTCTTTGTTTCATTATAGCCCTATATCTACCAAGTTCCCTTTTAATTCATACTAATCTTATTTAGCTTGTCAATAAAAGTTACTGCATCTGCTAAAGCCTTCAGCCCAGGAGAAGGGGTGGGAAAGGGGGCAGCGCTTGTGCTTTTTTAAGTGTCACTTCAACAAGCCGACAACCTTCAAACTGAGAAACAAACACATTATCCAACACAAAAACACTGCCCTCCTATAACTAAGGAAGTAAAATTTTCTGATAAAAATCACTCTTCATTTCTACTAAGGCCTGCAGCTAAGCAGGACATTAATATGTCTTCATGTAACTTATTATTTATAAGCCTCTTCCATTTTATGTTTTTTTCACCAATGAATTATTACACCTGATGAGGTCACGTACTATAAGGGATATATCTGTTTGGGATGTTACTTCATTAATACTCACTGCTGGTAATATCTTTTACCACATGATCTATCTACTTCAAAACATTTTAACTGTATCTCTACATTTACCTGGGTCTTGCTGGGAAATGCATGCTGGGAAATGCATGTACACCAACCTACAGACAGGTAAATTTGGGAGGAAATTAAATAATTGGCTTATCTACCCTTGATAAACATCCAGTGATAGAACCAGAAAGATCAACTCTAAATTTATCTTTCAGCAGTGAGATTTTTTATTAGATTTTCAAAATCTCTGTTCCTTATATTCTTGCAATGACTGAGCTATTAGTCAACATCCAAAGTAAAAAATTTGTATTTTCATGGGTGAAGTTTAACAGAGCAAAAAAAGTAGTGCACCTTTAATTAAGTATGCATGTTCTACAATATAGGTAAGATTCTAAACATAGATTGTATTTAAACAAACTGTATGAATAAATCAAAGGTATCTCAATAAGAATCTGACGTAAGTGTAAAAACCTTATCAATAGCTTTCAGTAAAAATATCCACTTGGCACAAAACAGCTAATCTTTATATTTCCGCCTAACCTTAAGTTTATCTTTGGCCCAAAATTATCTTTTTTTAGAACTCTCTGAAACTAAGTGACAGTTTAAATTTGATTTTATTTCAATTTAACATTTGCAGTTTCCTTTCATTTTGTTAGATAACATATTATACACACCAGAAAATCAAGTATTCTTGCGCTTTCAGCTAAATAAAGAACTTTCACATTTATAACCTCATTTTTAAGTTTGAAATAACATTATATTTCAACTTACCCAGGAAGTCTAGCAATTGAATTCATGTACATATATGTTCAGAAATTACTTACTTTTACATTAATTTTATTCATTTCAGCTTTTAAAAAGATACTAATGAATAAACTCTGAGAAAATCCAGGTACTCCAGGTTTTATTAGGCACTGCCATGATGCTATGTTGTTCGAACCCTTGTCCTCTAGTGAGAGGCACCAAACTGCAAAGTGGGTTATAATCCTGTAGACTTGCAATCAAGACTGTAACTATGTCAACGTACTGTTAACTTTTGAGTAAAATGTCATTAACCTTACCTGGAAGATCTGTTTGAGGGAAAATAAGGCACGTCTTAACTCACGGCCACTGGAATTCAGCAGTTTTTCTGAAAATAGGAATATCAAACTATAAAAGCAGTTGTCTCAATTACTGTTGAGTTAATTCAGATAAACTTAAAACAGGTACAGAAAACAAGAGCTGTCAGTGGACAGCGCGCTCGACTATTCTCAGTACTTGATAGTATAATATAAGCAATGAGTAAAACTTTAACATTACTATAAGCATATTCTAAGTCGAAAAGGGGCCATAATTCAGTCAAAATGCTTGATAGAGTTGCCTCCTCCTTTTTACAGACTGGGGTCATGATGGTAAACAAGTATGCAAAATATGAAAGCAATATCTCAATGGACTTTGAAAATATTTGGGGTGGTACGCAAACTTTAACATTTATTCTAAGTCGAAGAGGGGCCAAAATTCAGTCAAAATGCTTGATAGAGTTGCCTCCTCCTTTAAACAGACTGAGGTCATGATGGTAAACAAGGATGCAAAATATGAAAGCAATATCTCAATGGACTTTGAAAATATTTGGGGTGGTACGCAAACTTTAACATTTATTCTAAGTCGAAAAGGGGCCATAATTCAGTCAAAATGCTTGATAGAGTTGCCTCCTCCTTTTTACAGACTGGGGTCATGATGGTAAACAAGTATGCAAAATATGAAAGCAATATCTCAATGGACTTTGAAAATATTTGGGGTGGTACGCAAACTTTAACATTTATTCTAAGTCGAAAAGGGGCCAAAATTCAGTCAAAATGCTTGATAGAGTTGCCTCCTCCTTTTTACAGACTGGGGTCATGATGGTAAACAAGTATGCAAAATATGAAAGCAATATCTCAATGGACTTTGAAAATATTTGGGGTGGTACGCAAACTTTAACATTTGTGTGACGCTCACGCTCACGCCGGGGCGAGTAGGATAGCTCCCCTATTCTTCGAATAGTCGAGCTAAAAACAATTATTTGTTTCAACCTTGTAAGACAACAGACTGAAGTCCTCATTATAAATGTAGCATTGGATGGTCAATTGAATGGAATGGAATGGAATTTATTTATCATTCTTAATTCTGAAGCTGCCTATCTGCAAGATAAACTAAATGCTAGACACACTGTAGAACACTCTACACATGTTGCAGAACACTACACTTCTTACATATTGTAGAACACCACCTTCTGCAAATGTTGTAGTATACTACACTATACACGTATTGTAGAGCACTCTACACATGTTGCAGAACACTACACTTCTTACATATTGTAGAACACCACCTTCTACACATGTTGTAGTACACTACACTATACACATATTGTAGAGCACTGTACACGTGTTGCAGAACACTACACTCTTTGCATATTCTAGAACACCACACTCTACAAATGTTCTAGAACACTACACTCTACACATGTTGTAGAACTACACTCTACAGTTGCTGTAGAAAACATTGTAGAATACTACACTATATACATGTTGTAGAACACTACACTCTATACATGTTGTAGAACACTACACTCTATATACATGTTGTAGAACACCCTACACAAGCTGCAGAACATCACATTCTATATCAATATAAAGTAAGATCACTGACCAAGACAAGAAGTCTTTTAGTATAAAACTCCCAAACAAATAGCAAATAGATATGTCTGTGACATTACCTGCCTCCCTAAAGCATCATCTTTCACCCTGCTCATTGAAATGAAGCCAGACAACAAATTAACATTCTTAAAGAAATTCAGATTTTTTTTATCTATCAGTAATATTTATATGAGAAGCCTGGTTAAGCCCATGGTGTATATGGTATATTGACCCAGAGATCACTTTCTCCAATCACTCTCACCTGGCAGTAATTATGTACAATTTATTATTTGCTTATCAATTATGTATACAAATACCAGACTATTATTCTCTCTAGGGTAAATACCAGTATCTGCTCAAATATGTTTCAAATAAAAGAAATCCTGCCCGTAATCCGGACATTTCGCAAAACACTGTAAACCTATAGGCAGATCAATGGATATAAGTTACTTTTGCATAACAAAGACGAATGTTGTCCGAATGGAAGCGAAGTTGGTGTAAAGAGAACAATATTGAGATAATTTAAGATAAACTGCAATTACTAAACAGCAAAGAAGCCAACTATGTTGATTATTATCTATAATAATGACCCATTATACAAAGTCAGTATGGTTCTGTATGAATCTGGAAATACGAAATTTTAACTTTCTATTCTATTATTAAAAAGAACCTACCACTTTATTCAAATGATTTCTTCCACATATTGGAAACTCAATTTCCTTTCTAATTAAAATGTTACATGAAACACTAAAACTGACTCAAGACGGACACTCGTTTTTAAATTGGTACAAAAATACTTTTTCTTTTATGTGAAATCATTAATATCCATGGAGGACTAACTGTCGTGGAATTTGTGGTTGCATCAGATCATGAAATTAATCTTAACAAACAAATGAAAATTTCCATTTATTGTATATTTTAACATTTAACATCAACCAAAACATGTCCCAACCAAATAGCCATTTTTGCTGAAACCACAGCATTGTATGCATTCAAAATTAATCAATTTCAAAGTCTTCAATCTTCTTTTATATATTTTTTAAAGTGTTTCCGAATTTTGCATAATCCATTTTTGCCAAAAAAATCATTAGATAAGGATAAATCTCACATATTTTCATTTCGTGTGCCACTGAAATACATTAAAAGATAGGGATTTATTTGTAAACATATGCAGATCATGAGTATACACATCAGTCAAACAACATTTTTGCCAAACCTGCCAACCAAAGGTTTACCATACATTAAAGGATTAAGCAGACTAGGTACCAAAACAATTCCTGCAGGGCCCAGCTTTTATCAAAGTATACCTATCACCATATCAAACCATACACCAAATCCCCCAGATGACTGACTTCTTCAAAGAAAACTTGGCATAAACTCATTTCATATTTCATCCTCCTCGCTTCATACATTTTTAGAAGCCTTATGAAATCCAAAACAAACACAAACCACTGCTAATTAAAACTAATGATGTTGATATATACCTTTAAAACAATGTTCCCCTTGTAACATCAACGTTTAGAATGGGGAAGGTACCATTTCAATGCCAAACAAAAATCTTGATTCGCAAGTGCTTTATTCACATGAGCTGATTAAATTTTGAAATCCATTTTTAAAACACACCCCACTGAACAGACGAAACAATTGATAAAAGTGTCAAGGGAATTGAGAACCTTTCCTGAAAATAAGCTACCCAGAACTTACAACAAATACGCATTCATGAAATCAAGAACAATGCCTGATTGGAACTGAAGAAATGATTGTGTTGTTATTGCCATTTATGTGACAGCCCCATTATGTTATTCTGGTAACTCTTCACCATCACAAGTTCCTGATTTTCTTCACCTGGCATCAACAACTGAATGAACCATAAAAATCACATGTCTTTATCAAACCTGAATAACAAGGAAAATGCTGCAACTTGTACCCGACCAGGAAGTAAGTTGTTTTCAGATCCCATGTTTTTATTGGCAGGAGATAACCCTTCAGGCTATTAAAATTTTGTATAATTATGCCACCTTTTCTTCTCAAAACAGAGGTAATCAGTTGCTGAGACATTAAAAGTTAATAAGTAAATGTAGAAAAAACACTTTTTGAAAATTAAAAAAAAATTCTATATATTCTGTAGACAGACTTTAGTAAAGAATTCTACAACTGTTCCATGCCGTGGCTTCAAAGAACCTGTATTTACTTCAACCCAATATCATATCTACAGAAAAGCCTTCAAATCCGTGATCTCCTAAAAGTCTTAAAGATAACCATCTCAATATAGAGCCTTCAATGTATTTCTGAAACAAGTCTAGTTTATCATTAATGAGCTGTGCCATGAGAAAACCAACATAGTGGGTTTGCGACCAGCATGGATCCAGACCAGCCTGCGCATTCGCGCAGTCTGGTCAGGATCCATGCTGTTCGCTTTCAAAGCCTATTGCAATTAGAGAAACCGTTAGCGAACAGCATGGATCCTGACCAGACTGCGCAGATGCGCAGGCTGGTCTGGATCCATGCTGGTCGCAAACCCATTATGTTGATGTTCTCATGGCGCGGCTCATTTTATAGCAAATTTATGTTAAGTCATATTCCTCTTTATTTAAGCTGTTGGTATGGAAAAAGTAAACAGTTTGGAGAGTATATTTACTAGTGTATCAAGTAGTCCAAGTGGTTTTATTGCCGTCTTTAAGTAGCCACTATAAGCTGCTTTGTATTATAATATAGAAAAGATGAGGTGTTTATTATAGCTACTTGTAGAGGTTTAGATGATAAACTGACCACTATTGATACAGACTTATCTATCAGGCTACAGCCGATCACCAATCAAGTGTTGAAGTACGAGACACATTTTCATATCAATCCCATTAACCCTTACCCTGCTAAATTTCTATAATAAACTTGTCCATCTTCCAATTTGGACAGTACCATTATACTGGCTAAATAGTGAACAGTGCAGATCATGATCAGACTGCATGGATGTGCAGGCTGATCATGATTTACACTGGCCACAAAGGCAGAATCAATCGTATCCAGCAAGATAATTAAGGGTTAAGAGCTTATTAAATAAAAAATCATTTCTTTAACAATTTCAAATTCAGAAAGTATGCAGTACTATTCAAAATGTAAAAGATCTTGCATCAGAAAACAGCAGCCATTAACAGTCAGCTTACTGAAATAAAGACGTGACCTCGCTTTTCAGTAATTTCAAGGCAGCAGTCTTTTTATTTGAACTGATATACATAATTATGATCAAGAATTGCTAATAATGCAAGCCTAGTGAAATAGCAAGAAATTTCTAACAAAACCAGAGCGTTCAAACTCTGGATAAAAAGCTTATCTAAAAATCAAAATCAAGTGTACTTTTTTTGAACTCTATTTGATAGTTATTATGAGGTCTCTGTACAAATATCAATCCAAGGCAGAGATTTCAATTATTTTTGTTACACCACCCAGTGTTTATCACCTGACTGATTGATTTCCGACATAGCTGACATTTCGTTATCTTAATAATCGAAGATCAATACAGGTCTGAAATGTTATTTAACATACATGTGGATGTAAGTTTTCCAACTAATGATGTTCAAGGCCTTTGTGGACTTTCAGAAAAATACCAATTCTCTAGATGCTCCCAGTATAAGATCAGCTTACCTGAACTCCTTTGGTCTGGATAAGTTACCTTATTTCTATGACCTTTTTCTTCAGAAAGAATGATGGTCCATTATTATTATGAAGATGAAGGTCAATGTGCAACTATGAGGGTGAAGGTCACAGTATACTAAGGTTAAGTTCTATGTTTAACTACAAATGAAGTTCCCTCTTGTATGAATGTGAAAGTCACTGTAAAACTATGAAGGTGAATGTCACAATTAGATAAAGATGCAGGTTGCAGCTTAACTATGAAGTTCACTGTAAACAATTAAGGTGAAGGTCACTGAATATGAAGGTTAAGGTCACTGTACAACTATAAAGTTCACTGTCTAACAATTAAGATGAAGGTCACTGAATATGAAGGTTAAAGTCACTGTACAACTATAAAGTTCACTGTCTAACAATTAAGATGAAGGTCACTGAATATGAAGGTTAAAGTCACTGTACAACTATAAAGTTCACTGTCTAACAATTAAGGTGAAGGTCACTGAATATGAAGGTTAAGGTCACTGTACAACTATGAAGTTCACTGTCTCACAATTAAGGTGAAGGTCACTAATATGAAGGTTAAAGTCACTGTACAACTATGAAGTTCACTGTCTCACAATTAAGATGAAGGTCACTGAATATGAAGGTTAAAGTCACTGTACAACTATAAAGTTCACTGTCTCACAATTAAGACGAAGGTCACTGAATATGAAGGTTAAAGTCACTGTACAACTATAAAGTTCACTGTCTAACAATTCAGGTGAAGGTCACTGAATATGAAGGTTAAAGTCACTGTACAACTATGAAGTTCACTGTCTCACAATTAAGGTGAAGGTCACTAATATGAAGGTTAAGGTCATTGTATAACTATGAAGTTCACTGTCTCACAATTAAGGTGAAGGTCACTGAATATGAAGGTTAAGGTCATTGTATAACTATGAAGTTCACTGTCTCACAATTAAGGTGAAGGTCACTGCATATGAAGGTTAAGGTCACTGTATAACTATGAAGGCAATAGTCAGTGTGATTACAAAGATTGTCACTGAGTAACTATGAAGGTGAAGGCTAATGTGACTTTGAAGCTGGTGGTCACTATAAAACTACAAAGGTGTAAGTCACTGTGTAACTATAAATATAATGGTCAATTTTTGAACATAAATGTAAAAGCCACTCTATACTATGAATGTGAAGGTCACAGTATAACTTACCTATCACAGCATGTACTCGGACAGTAAGTTGGGTCCTCAGGATCAGGGCATTCTTTCTCCTGAAATAATATATTGTATCTTTATCACTGAGATGACATTTGCCTGCATTAAATCTGCTTCCCAGTTATAAAATGCACCTTTTAGTGCATATATCATCATTACACAATGCAGGAAGAATTTATCTTTACAAACAGCCCACCAACCACCTGAAGGAAAAGTTGTTTTTTTGTTTTCGTGCAGTTTGTTTTTGTCAATAAATAAATATTCATCAAAACTTTTTTTTGCAATATCAAGCCATTTTGTTCCTCCTCTCTCTCTCTTCCATAATATAATATCATAAAGCTGTACTGTTTACTTTCAAACCAAGCCTTACTATGTTTTTGCAATATCCTATCTTAAATAGAATTACAGTGAAACTCATCCTCAATGTTCTGGCTCTAACAAAAGGTACATTTTTCCAGTTGAGAAAACGGTATATAAAGAAAAAAAGAGAATCTTGAAGATTGTTTATCCTGGTATCAGTGTTATGATGAACTGATAGTTATGACATCTGCTGAGTGAGAGATAGGTGGCTATAAACCTTCTGTATGAGGTTTTGATAGCTACCCATAATGACTTTTTCAGATTCTACATGTTGTAATAAATATTGCAGCAACTATAACCCCCTATACGTATTGCTATGGAGATGTGCTATGAAAGAGATTTTGAATTAGTATTTATTAAATACATATACTGTAACCAATTTCAATCTGTTAATTTTCTCCATTTTTGATATTCAGTCGAACTTGGTTAACTCGAACTCAAAAGGACCAGCAAAATTTGTTCGAGTGATCTGTTGTTCTAGTTATCGAACAAAATTCATTACAAAGGGATTTTTCCAGGACCTGACGAAAAGTTTGAGAGAAGGGTGGTGTACGAATTATGCGAGTCCGAGTTAACGAAGTTTGACTGTACATGTATATTGTTTTTTAGCATGAAAATAATTATTATATATATATATAAAAAAAAGAAAAAATAATTAAATTCTTGCAAACATTAACATTTTTTCACTATTAGTTAATGTGTTTTTCTGATAAACCTCCAAAATATAGATATAAAAGTATAATGTACTATAAATTTGGTTACAGTAGAGAAATGAGTAGGGAAAAACTTGCATCTCTGTGAAACAATGTTTTATGAATTGATGAAATTATTATTTTGAAAATCAAGAGAGATTATACTCACTTCAAAACCTTGCTTTTAATATAAATATGTTTAAAACTCATTAATTAATTCAAGAACAGTTTTAATTAGCATGCATACCATGCACTAGATCTATCTTGTAATTTCAATTTAATACATTCATGCATGCATGCATTCTTTCACTTTGAAATATCGACAAATTAAATGCAACATCCTTTAAAGAAATGAAATAAGATATTTTATACAAACTTAAGAATAACTGATTTCACACAAAATGATGTTGAAAAAGCCCTTTTATCTCACATATTTTTTTTGCTTACAACATGAATAATGTTTAGTTAATCACACATGAAAAAAAAAAATACAAGTAGATCTGGGGTAGCAGTTGTTTAATTCCCAGATTTTAAGGCAGATAAATGTATCATTATACAGTAACCAAAACCTAATGTAAGTCACATTATTTACTTAAAAACATTAGTTAGTAATGTAGCTGGCAGGTTAACTAACAGGGCAGCAATTTGGCCTCATTTGTTAAGTAAATTTTTTATCATGATTAACATCTAACTCACTGTTGCCAAAAGGCAACGCTCTCACATAGGTTCAAAATGCATATCGTTAAGTTTCTACAGTTTGATATTCACTAGATAAGAATGTAGACTTTTTTACAATGAATCAACTTTAAACAAACATGCCATATTCTGGATGTAAGTCAAAGTACTTGTAGTTCATCCTGTATTAAAGTCAATAAATTGTTGAAAAAAAAATCTAGATCCTTCTTTTTCGAAAAAGTAAGTAAGTTTCCTGTATTGATGGCTCAAGATATAGGGCTGATTTGTGTATTGATGGTTCAAGATTTAAGGGCTGATTCGTGTATTGATGGCTCAAGATATAGGGCTGATTTGTGTATTGATGGTTCAAGATTTAAGGGCTGATTCGTGTATTGATGGCTCAAGATATAGGGCTGATTCGTGTATTGATGGCTCAAGATTTAAGGGCTGATTCGTGTATTGATGGCTCAAGATATAGGGCTGATTCGTGCATTGACGGGTCAGAAATTGGGCAGATTCGTGTATTGATGGCACAAGATATAGGGCTGATTCGTGTACTGATGGCTCAAGATATAGGGCTGATTCGTGCATTGATGGGTCAAGAAATTGGGCAGATTCGTGTATTGATGGTACAAGATATAGGGCTGATTCGTGTATTGATGGCTCAAGATATAGGGCTGCTTCGTCTATTGAATGGTCAAGAAATTGGGCTCATTCTTGCATTGATAGCTCGAGAATACTAGCACTCAAGCAATTACGTGGTCCTTCACCTTTTTCCTTATATTCTTTATGTTTGGATAGCTTGAAATTTTCAGCTGGGTAACTCAAACATTTGCTCATTTCATTGCGAGTTTGGGCGATCGCTATTCCACAGAATTATGAAGTTAAAAACAGCACTTACATCACTTCTTCATAAATTTCTAACCAACTACTTGAAAAAATTGGAGATAAATCCATAAAACATTTTATCATAAGATGCTATTTCTGGGTAAGACTGATTGTTTAATGCTGTGGAACATCCTCTAAAATTTTGATTCTGATAGGTGAAGACAGAGTGTACCTGTGAAGCTATAAAAACAATGTGGCTCCATCTATGTGGGGGTATCATTATCATATCATACACTGGATGAAAGGTTTAGAAGAAGATCTCACAAGTTTATGACTCTCAAAAATTAATGAAAAAAAGTTCCAGGAGATGATCACCATGCAGTAGGTATATTATTTTCTCAGCTGAGGTCTGCAGAGTCTGATAAAATACCCAAAGGAGACTATATCGTGGCCTCAACGCGAAACTAGTCTATGTGTATACAGAAATAGAAGCAGATAGACTAGTTTCGAGTTGAGGCCACGATATAAAGTCTGCAAATTAGATCTTACAACTTATTAAGTTCGCTCAAGTTTTAAAGAATGAAACAGCTAGTCAAAAAGATGTTATGTATAATTACATTAAGTTAGAAAAACACTGCTTTAAATACTGCAGTGCACATTAACTCGTATATTTAGAGCCAAAAAGGGAGGTAATCAAAAACAATGGATTCAATAGTTCTAATACTTTCTACTGTGTTAATAAATATTCAACTCTGACAACTATTAGTGAAAATAATTATTAGACAAAGTAATTAACAAAACAATATAATATTTTATGAGGTGGTGCCGCCACATTATAAACAAAAGCATAATGAGTCTTTAATATTAATTATTTTTTGTTCTCTTATGTGGAGAAGTGGTGTCTTAGATAAAATGTTGGCTGCTACAACTTGAGTTTAAGGCTTAAGCCTGATTGCAGAGCTCAAGGAAACAGCTTCTCAATAATTCTTCAATGGAAGCTGACACAAGACTGAGTAAAATAAGTTGTAAGTTACTTTTTAAAGCTAAAATGAGCCGCACCATGAGAAAACCAACATAGTGCATTTGCGACCAGCATGGATCCAGACCAGACTGCACGGATCAGGATCCATGCTGTTCGCTAACCGTTTCTCTAATTTCAATAGGCTTTGAAAGCAAACAGCATGGATCCTGACCAGACTGTGCTGATGCGCAGGCTGGTCTGGATCCATGCTGGTCGCAAATGCACTATGTTGACTTTATCATGGTGCGGCTCAAATGTTATTTACCATTCAAATTTCTCATTCTTAATTTACATTAACATCTGAAAATGTTGTATTAAAATCATTTTCAATAACAAAGCAAAAACTTAATTTAAATGCACACCTGACGGAAATAATCAAAATTATAAACAATGCAATATTATATGCATGCATATATAATTAATATAAATATCATGTATTCAACTGAGAGATATAGCTAAACAGCTGTTACTATATATCATACTGAAAACCACTTACTGTATCGGCTTTTATCAGTAAATATAGGATATATTATTGATGGTGAATTCGTGATACTTCAGTACTTATAAATGTTGCACATTGCGTATGAACAAAGCTATTGCTCAGCAATAAAAGTCCCATGTTGGAATCGGGACTCTGTCACATTTGCTTCGGATCCATAGGGACTTAATATATTTCATATTGAACTTAATTAAAGAACCTATATATTCTCCAAATAAGTTAGGTTTCATGAAAAAAAATCTTGTACTTTTTAAAGTTCCAAATATTCATGTTCCACCTATGTCAATTTAATACACCTCAGACCACCATTCTAGGTATACCTGCCAATTTTTCCTATGGGGGCATGCCCTTGGATCCCCTAACAAACTCCATCCCCACAAACCAAAGTCCTGGATAGGCTTATTATATAGTACTTTCACAGGAGAAGAAATTTTGTAACTTCAATCTGTAGCAGTACTGTTAAAGTCATGCAAAGTCTTTAAAAACATAATTTTGCACACTGAACACTTTAATGTAATGACCTAACACTAAAATCTGTCAATTGTATCAATAACAGAAAATTGGAAGCAAATGAAGGAGACAATTTCAAAGACTGGGTACAGGAATGAGCACAAAAATCTACTTCACTAATTAGTTTCTATGCTGATGCAGTTCAATCATCTATATGAAGCTTAGGTCTAAAGTCTAAAACTCACATGCAATATTCTTCACAGGATGCATCAGTCTTGTACAACATGTCAGTGGCTACTGGCTTCAGGGTTAGATTTATTACTATTGCAACAGTGTTAGACTATATGAATGAATGATAGATGACAATGCATGACATGGACACAAATTTCGCTGATTCTCAACAACAAGTAACAATCTGGACATTTGGGAACAACTTTTTCTAATGTAGCTCGGACAATACAGTTTTGGACAACAACAAAAGCTTCGATCCTACTTAATACAGAACATTTCATTTAGACATATATAACCTATTTTAGCAATATGTAATTATGACAATACTTATTATGACATTTAACTAATCATAACCAGGATTTATTACCTCGGCTTGTTGCTGGAACATGGGCTACAAAAATTGACATGAAACAATGATGTATCTACATGTATACCTTTTCCTTGTTTTTAGCAAAGACATCTATAGAGCAAAATCATGTTCAGGCATGACTTAATAATATTCATTCAATTAAGAAAATATCATGTGGTTTAGTAACTAATTAAAGAACTTTTATAAAAACTGACAATTCTTAAACAGTGAAATTCAATTAAGAACAATTGAGAGAAAATTGAAATTCAATAAGAACAGCTGGAAGTAAATTGAAGACCTACAATTTACATTTTTGCTATATGGTCTGGAAGTTTTTTAATTATCTTAGAGTTTCTTTGTTAAAATCAAAGTTAATATTGACATTTTATCATTGATTTTAAACAGACAAGATATAAAAGATGGTATCATATAGGAGAGAGGAGATCTCCCTGGGGCATGCCTTGTCTAGCTGTAATATAACATCATTTATGGTTATGATGACTGGGCATGAAAGGTGCATAATAATTAGCAACAAGTCACCTTTATCGTTAAACAACAATTACAAGATGAAAGAATGTGTGGTAGAATGTTTATCATCATGTCAACTTGATGGCATACTAAGTCTTGTCAACTGTCCCTGATGCATCAGGTTTAGTGACTAGTATTTTTATACTGGATGATTACGAAATAGTGGTCATTGGTAAACAGAATGCTTCAGAACAATTTCTAAGTAGCTTAGGGTAACTCAAGTGTTTCTCCCCAAATTCTGGAGCAAAAAAGGGAACTTTAAAGGGAGTAAATGCCAACACTAATCTGACAATATATTTTCTTATAAAAACATTATTTTTTAAACAAATTTACTACATGGAATAAGTGGAATAAACAGAACTCAGTCATAATGGGGTTTCATTAAGGGCCATGGGTGAGTTGGGAGGAGGGGGAGGGAATTTCCCCCTGCTATTTCTGTCTGAAGAAACAATTACTTGTTCTGTTGCAAATAAAGTTCCAAATGATATGACCCACAGACCACCACTCTACTCTGCAACTTCCACTGTCTACTTTAATAATTAATGAAACCCTTGCACGATGCAACCAATTTTGCATATTATGTGCAGTTGAGAAATGGGGAGCGGGGCTGGGGAGTAACACCATTCTTAATAAGCTACCACTGAAAACATAAAACATCTATCTATCTAACTCAGCACATTATGTATTTACTTTATAGCTATTTAGCATGACATTTTATGGCTGCTCTACAGCCTTTATAGCCAGTTCATATTTCATGGCAATGGTGTACCTTCCTCATATATACATTTTATATTTCCATCTTGAATAGGCTACAACTTCGTGGAGATATTTGTATTGAAATAATGTAAGCTTATAAGCAAGTGTACACAATTTAATTTAATTTAATACCAGATATAATACAACTAAAATATTTGTTAAAATCTCATACAAAAATGAGGTCTTTGAGGTCTTAGAAAAAAACAGCAGAAAAACTCACTTTTAAAGAACTTGTAAGATAAAAGTATGTAATTTTTAATTTGATTTGGACTTTTTTAAAAAGTTCTATTGGTAGATATTTTGCCTAATCTTAGTTTATCTTTCGTCTTTCTGTTTCCTGGTTTAGCACTAAAAGGATATACATGGTTATGAAATGACAGTCAGTATAATACACTTAGTGGATATATTAAAAGACATTGCTGAGTCAACTAAAGTAAACTAAACAAGTTTTCGACCATTTTTAGAAAGTGACCTTTATTGCGCACACATGTACAAGTACCAATATTTGTATGTAGAAGACCATTCATTCAACTTCAAACTTTAATTGAGTTTTTGTTTACAAACCTATTAAATTCTAATAGACCCCACAGGAATAAACATTGAGTAATAATAGGACTATATTGCCCTTGTAAACAAATTTACTTCAAATAAGGCGCTTATTTGCATAACTGTCCACCGAGTGAGGTGTCATAAACGAATGTAAAGATTTTATGCACTTTATCTTATTTGTTGACTATTAGTTTGTAATCAAACACTTCACATCACGGTATAATCACAATATCACCAAGTTTAAAGGAATTTCACGATGACTCGGGTAGATTAAACCGAAAGACTTATTGCTTTAGAACCTGATGATTTTATCCGAGTAATATCACGATTAACCGCTCTGAATGATTTTGACCATTGTCTCACTCAATATATGACAATATGGAATGTGGTTATATCTTATACAATTCTTAAACCAGTTTGCTCTGATATAATATTTCAATACTCAAGATGATTCACACTGAAACAAAAAAAATTCAAGCACAGAAAACTAAGTCTGAAAATTTTAGCATTTCATCTTGAATTTTAGAATATATTTTTCTTTAGCATGCTGACTTAATATCTAATTTTCTGTATTTCATTACAGGTATTTATAAAATGGCATGTACAACACCTGTTTCTATTTTAGTTATAATATACATACACGCAGCTTCCAATGTAAATAAAATTTAATGTTCTTATTTCAAATGCATTTTAAACTTACAGATATCAAGGACTGTTAATATATTATTGTTGGTTTCTTCAAAATCACTCTCTGAAAACCTTTAATAGCAAATATTTTTTTTTATGAAAACACTATTATTAATTTAATAAAAGACATTAAATAACTGATTCTGCTGAGATTACAAAGCATGATTTCATATTTTTGTCTTTGGTACCTCTATATTAAATTTTGTACTTTTTATGATGACACAAATGGTGAATATTGTCAAGATCTGATCAACAATATTTTGCAGTATCAGCATATCTCATTAGCATTATATTAGGTCTGACCATGTAAAATGTACATAAATTGGTTTCATTTCATTGTATTAAATTTCTTACTTATTTTCAAAACAATTCAACTTTACAATTATGCTTTTCCTCAATATTAGGGAGTCACTTACAAAAAGCAAATAGATAGAATATAATAAAATATGAACATTATAACATCTGATTCTGATTCAGGGTTTCATCCGGATGCAGATTTCTTAAGATGTGCACAGCAGGACAGTTTTCAGTTGAATTACTTCATTACATGATGATCCACATACAGGATATATGTTGACAGTTGTTGCATTATGTTTTTATACTTTGTCATACTTTCTGTATGAATAAACCATGACTGCAACTTGGCAACACTTTACACTAGGAAATATTCTTTACAATTGAGAATGTGCATGGTATATAGACTTGAATGCACAATAACGTTTAATATTTCCGTTACAGATATCAGGACAGATGAAAAGATATGACCATCAAAATTACAGCACTGAAATGTACTTGAATCACATGGGTCAGACAGCCAAACGTGTCCTTTTTGTGCTCAGAGAGCAGAATGCCTAATTTCATGGTGCAGCCTCACAGGATTATCAGGTATTGCAACTCTAACATGTGACAAGTTTGTTTAAAATTGTAACGGAGAATCACATGTATTTTTCATGCTAGAGGACTCCATAGGTGTAAAATTTAGTGCAAAGGGTTTGGTTGCTACAAACGCTGCAACAAAGATCTAAATACCGAGAGCTCTGATGATTTGACTGTCATAATAATTTACAATGGTTAGTTTGGTTACCATATGAAAGTAATTTCTCAAGCACTCAACAAGCCTGCTACCCATCAACAATAGCCTTAAATAACATACATGTTTATGTTAACAATGCTCTTCATTAAGTATAAACATGTTGGCAGTGGGCAAACTATTGTCTGGAACTCATTCAAGACATGTCTACCTTTATAATTAACTTCTCTCACTGATTCAACATCAGCTGATGGCATCTCATCATCAGCCTACAACTAATGAAGGAAATTTTCCATGAATACAATGCATGTATGCTGCACTTCAAATGCATATACCACAATGCCATGTAATTAACAGGTAAGGGTTTAACCAGATGGACAAACAGAGCTTTGGAATCTGCATCGAAATCTTTTACAGAACATGTACATCCCTGTCAGAAACTTAGTTTCATCCTTGACTATTATCCACAATATAATTTCTATAGAATTTATTTCTTGCATGTATTTTATCTGCGAGTTTTTTTGCGTGTGTGATTACTTAAAAGTTCAGGTTACAATCTTATTAAAAATTACACAAAAATGAAACAGCTGTGCATTCAGAGTTTAGTATATAAAACTGTCACAGTTTTTGCCAACAAAAATATACCTTAGAACAGGTGTTGTGCTTCATTATGTTTATATGTTACATTATATATCAGCCGACTATATGATTACCTCTCATATATTTATATTATTTAATCAATTCCTATTCAACCTGTACTGCACTGATTAGATATAACAGTTGCCTATGACCTGTTTGTTCCTGTGTAGATTACCGAGTTCAGCCTAATACCTGAAGTCCTAATGGAGGTTTTTTTTTTTAGAACTATTACAGAACTTCCAGTAGATTGTATCATTTACTGCATTTTTATTATTTATAATCTAGATCTTTGAATCTTTTACATAGTGATTTCAGTTTGCTATTGTGTGAATTTTATGAACTGTATTTCAAATTTCTCAGGTGGGTGAATTTGATCTGCATGTATTTTAAAAACACAGCTACAAACCAGAACTATAAAATTGGGTGGGAAGAGTCCTAATTCTTTGGTCAAAGAATAATAAGAATTTCCCAAGTTTTATAAACTTCTACAAACAACTTACTGGTCCTGAAAGCCTTCAAGTTCCTCTGCTTGTTCATCGATGGTGGACTCGGGATCCAGATATGTCCCATAATCCCCCTGTGTCCCATTATGATACCGGTAAATCTGGAGAGCACAATCTTCTAGCTGTAAAACAAGAGGAAATGTATTGAAACCATTCTTATTTTCTAGTTTCAGTTTTCTTAAGATAGACAGACAGACAATCCTTTAAAGAGACTGTAAATTTCAATCTTCAAAATGCATTTGACACTGTATTAGTAAAAGTAGAATACTCCAAACTGAGTACCATGCAAATATATTAATGTTTACTAAACATACCTGTACCATTATGAAAAAGCAATAAGATCACAATATTTTACAATTATAAGGTATTATTTTATTTCACCCTCAAGGAAATTCTAACATTTGCGAGTAGCTATTATAAATGTTTATTTCTTTCAACATACTGACACTAAAACACTGGCTTTGTGATTCAGGGACAAAACTTTCTATCTATTGTCAAGAATAATTTCTGTGATTGTTATTGCTTTCACTTGAAGTGCCATTCCTCTCTTTGACTCATCAAATGATGACTTGCAACCACTTGCAGGTACTAGAATTTTCTTTTTGTCATAGCTCTTTTACAAGTGCTTTATTGCGTAAGCTCTAGGAGAACCTAATGGCTATGCATTCTAACATTTTACAGGTACCAAATCTCCATAATGACTAATGCATATACATATTCTACATACCAGTATTGTTTATAAATTCTAAATATTATATATTATACCAGATGTTAATAGCGCCTTTTTCATGATAAACACATTCAAAGGTGAAGGCAGCCACTCAGGGTGCCAAATTCATCCTCTACTAGTACAGACACAGAGACTGAGTGATCTGACCAGAGGGACAGAGTAAGACAAAGCCCCCAGAACAAAAAGTGAGAAATCCTTTTAGATGCAGGCCTGTATGGCTTACTTGGCCTAGCTCTTTGCGACTAGATGGTCTGTTTCTTTAATGTGCCCGGTGCATAGCACGGTTACATGCGAAGCTGTCTTTCCTGGAAAGAACCAGTTCTGGCCTATAAGTTAGGTGGGAGACACTAAGAGAATATTGTTTATGTTCTTTAAATATTCATACTCATTATCAAACATCTAGGACTGATGAAATTTTTTGGAAAATATTTTCTTTCTTGCTAAACAAAGACAGAAACACAATCAGCTGTTGATGAAACATTTCATATCAAAGAACCTTTCATATAAACTAAGAAACAAACAAGAAGCTGCTTTCAATAAACGCTTGATGTCCCCGGTGGCATCCTTGTCGATACAAAACAACCTAAGTCCAAAACGAGGTCAAGTTCAAGGTCAAACTGAGGTCAGTTGATGTCTGAAGATGAGGAATGGTCACAGGTTACATCTGCATTAGTATCAATTCATTCTTGTAAGGGGTATTGATGCTAGACGAAACGGTCCCATTATTTTGGTTAACCAAGAGATGGCCCATATATTATAAAGCAACCTAAGTCCAAAATGAGGTCAAAGCCAAGGTCAAATTGAGGTCAGGTGATGTCTGAAGATGAGGAATGGTCACAGGTTACATCTGCATTAGTATCAAGTCATTCTAGTAAGGGGTATTGATGCAAGACGAAACGGTCCCATTTGGTTAACCTCATACGGATGGAGGGACGAATGGAAGAACGGACAGGACAATCACTATATGCCTCCCGCATCAGTAGATGCCGGGGGCATAAGAAATGATTGCAGGGTCAGGGGTCACTTAAATTTGCCACCTGAGCTCTAATTTGCTACAAATTCGTTTAAGCGGATTCAACAATTTTCATGTGACTATCAGGCTATTTTCCCTTGTATTATAAATTCTTCATACTTTTACTAAAAAAAATTGCATACAAAAGTGTAACCCCTGCCGGGAATATATGCCTTGATTGTGTTTCTATCTTTGTAACCCTTATATTCTTTTTCTTCCTTCATTCTTTCTATAACAAGGCAAAATTTAAATTTAAACATGTGCTAAGTTTGAATTTAAAACCCGGATTTGACAATAGGTTATACAACCATAAATGTGACTTTATTGCCTAAATGTAACACCCAGAGTGAAAACTATTTCAAAGCAATTAAAGTAAATTACTGCATTGTATACAGAGTATAATTTTCTCTTGTTAATTACACTGATGATAGCTGTCTTTTTCATTTTATGACAACTTTAGGAGCATAAACAAATTTCTTTAATGTTGAACTGCATTTTATTGAACCTCCATTCATGCATAGAAGAAAACCTTTTATCATAAATAACTGTAATAAGACATTTGGAAAGGAAATATTAAACATAGTATAAAAATGTAACCTTTGGTGAAAATAATTAAACAGTAAACTTACTACAGATTTAAAATGTCAAATCTGGGTCATAATTCATTTCCTTTGCAGATTCAAATTGGCATAAAAATATACATTTAATAATTCCTTTGTTTTTGTAAAACTTAATGTATTTCAACCTCCACTTATGGAGATCAAACATTATTCTCTTCTTTTACAATTACCTATGTTTTAACCCTAAGGCATTTGGCAACCTACATAAACATTCAGTGAAGGAAGGTTTGAAATAGCCATGTGAGCCACATTTTATGAAATGCATTTTTAAATGTGTTTCTAAAGAAACTGCTCTGAAATGTGACCCAAAATTTAACTTTTCCTGTTATTCATTGTACTGACACTACTATTACTATGGCTCATACCTGTTTTATTCAATGTTAATCAAAAAGCTTTGTCCTAAATCCAACTGATTCTAATCTTAATATATATATATATATATATATATATATATATATAATTTTTTTTTGCTGAAAAACACATTTATTATATTATCTATATATTATTGCTTAAAACTTTTAACAGTTGAAAAACAGATAGAGTTTGCATCTTTATGTATAGCATTGTTTCTTTTTTGAAGGTGTTACAGTGTAAACTGTACAAAAAAAATCTACATGGATCCGCCTTTCCTGAGAGAAAACATATGGCTATGTTTGAACTATTAGGCACCTCAGAATTTCACAGTTATCAGCTGTTAACTAGCCTTGGAACTAAATACATGTTTTCCAACTGAGTACAAAATTAAAAAATGCTTTATACTGGAGTGTTTCCAAGTATTTCAAATCTAGCAGTACTGATCTTTGTGTTGGAAGTACAGTTTTTTTCTAAAATTTTTTTATTACATAAAACTGATGCAAAAAAACTAACTTGTTGTCTCCCAAGCATCTTCATAGTTTCTGTACTGCTTAAAGTATTAAAATGCTGACTTCAAATTGACCAATTAGCATAAATTTTTAATTTAAATGAAACACTTGGTAAATGACTTATAATAACTCTTGCTAAACACACATTATAATCCCAGCCTTGATACCATGCCAGGCTTATAACACAGTACAATGGCTCATAACACAGTACCATGGCATATAACACGCTTCTGCCAGTGAATTACAAATGCAGTTAATTTCAAGGAACTTCCTACTTAAAAAGACTAATCTATACACATCAGTGCATGCAGCTGAGACTCAGTTCACAGATATTCAAACCTAACACATGTGAGAGTAACCTGGGACTGGACCCAACCAAGCTAATTTTCATTTATCAACTTAATAAAAAAACTTGTCAGTTGCTTAGGGATGTCATTGACTAGAATTTTTATATTTGAACTTTGTCTAGAGTGATTGGTAAGTTTTCCCTTCATTTCATACAACATAAAACTGTCAATCACTGCTTGGTTATATATTATTTAATATGTCATGCAAATGGCAGTCAATATGTAATCGGTGCAAACAACATTGTTGAGATACCCATATCATAATAAACAATAACATCCTGGTATAGGTATCGCGAAGCGTATACCTCCAATTAACATATCATCTGGGTATTAGTCAACCTCTATTTCATTATTAGAGCCTTATTAAAATCTGTTAAAAATCCAAGTTGAATTCTAAACTAACACATTACTCCAAATTTTTAAGACTTCTTAATGAATTCTGTCCCGTCACACGATTTATTTTCAATATATCCGTCAACAGGAACTGTAGGTATCCAGTTTGAATGAACACTTCACATGTTATTTTTCCGTTTATCTGAATAACGCACAAATAATCAGTTTCCAAATAATGCATTACCCCACCCACCGATTTGTTTACACTGGCGACAGTTTTCGTTTTCAAAATTTTACTTACTTTATGTGGTGCCCCTAAAAGTCTGTGGACACCACCGATTTGGTTAACAAGAGGAACATTTATGTGGAATGTGTAAGTCGGCGGCCGCGTTGGTTCAGGAAAATTTGTACTCGAAAAAGGATCAGTATCATCCAAATACTGTATTCTACATGCGAAGGTCGCCATGTTTGATATTTACTAAAATCTGACACAGACTCAAAAGTTGACCTTCGACCTCAGTATCCATCCGCGCGCGTTTACATTTCCCGGTAAAAATATATATTCTTAAACTTTCCAGATAATTTAATCAACAGAAGTCTGCGAGCCGACCTTATCTCTAAAGTTTATTTTTATACACCTCTCAGTTCTAAAGCGAACCGACTGCTTTATCTACAAACCACTTTACACACTGAATCATTTCTTGCGCGTTTGTGTATCGAAGTGCGTGTAACTAGGCCACACAGGTAAGTTGAGGTAATCACCCTTTGATGTCATCGCCGCAAAAATTGTAGGCGGATTACTTAAAAGATACTGAATGACACTTTAAAAATTCAAGTCATTCTGTAATTTGTTATCATCATATTCAGTATGTTAAACATAAATAACCTAACGCACGCACACATTATTTATTTCTCTAAAATGTCGTTTTCAGGAAAATATCATATAGGCCTACTTTTGAAATGACCATTCTTCCCATTATGGGTGGTTTAAACCATGTATTTAAACACCGGGGAAACTTCTGGAATGGGAGCGTCTTCTGTAGGCCTATCTTGCGCGCGATCCGAGTCTTCAGGATGAGTCGCCAATACCACTGGCGTCCGGCACATTTGTTTTGGTCAATAATGATGCTATATATGATACAAAAAAAAAAAAAAAAAAAAAAACCATCCATAGATAAATAAGTGCTGGATTTATTTTTGTGGCATATACTGTCTATGGATGTTCTTTTTATCATAGGCCTATGTAGCAACATTATTGACCAAACAGATGTGGTGAATACTTATGGAAACGACTATGAATTCTTGAAATGCCCTAACTGGATATTGGCTCAAAGCGCTGTTTAAAAGACTTCATTCATATTTTGTTGAATTGTTGCATGTTTTTCTTTAACATCGCATTCTTCAGTAATTATAAAGCAACAGCATATTTTCTGACAGGTTGCGATTCCAAAATAATTAATTTGGCAAGGCAATACATTCTTTCCGATGTAAACACTTATCAAAATAATTGAAAAAGATTTATATGAAGGCGCGCAATTAATTCGTTAAGAGCGGACGAGTTATCTTTCTTGCTACTATTGTTTGTATATCAAGTGTGCTTCTATTTTATTGAACAAAACATACCTCTATGAAATAAAACTATGCGTTTTTCTCTTTTTCTTTGCATTTCCCGCAAAAATGATGGTCTAGGTAACACAGGAAAACAATTTTAACCTCTGTAAACTCTCAAAATGAGACGGAATGGTGTTAAATTTGTAGACTGCCCGTCGCGGTTTGTTTGCATGTAAAAAGTACATCAGGCCTAACTGGTAATTTAGTATAGTCTTATATATCTTTTGTTCGCACGTTTTAAACTCAACACTAATTGAGATCGTTTAAAACTTTGAAATAACTAGAATTTGATGTATATCAAGAAAATTCAGTAGAAAACATTCACTTGTACCGACTGGAGCAACTGTACTCATAAAAAAACGTGCTAACTGTAACGAACCTGTTTTGTGTCGACTTGCATGTTTTCCAACATTTCGTTTGCCGTATTGTAACCACGGAAACTCTTCTCTTCCTCCTCACTACCCGGAACGCGGATAAATCGAGGCCTCTTTGGTTTTGTGCATAACTCTAAAATATCACCTGTAATAAAATGTATAAATAACGGGTTATTAAGAATTCTAGAAAAGGCTAAGTTGGCTGCCATTAAATTGAAACCGATTCAACTTTTACACAATTATGAAAGAACTAACATATTTACATATTTTTTAATGTAAGGCTTGCAAACAGACGGTTCATTAGTTCAACACTGGGGTCGTTGGTTCGAGTCCCGCTGGGGACACGACCGAAAACTAAACCGGCCTGCAGAGAGAATCTTGTGAGACGAGTAAAGGCCACACGAACCTAGTAGCATTTCATCAAAAGAAAAAGCGAAACTAGAGGTATACAATGTATGATATGACGACAGCCGAGAAATATGTTCCTTCAAAAAAAAAGAAGAGAAAATGTCCCCTTTAAATAAACGATAGTGGCGATGAATCCATTTTCGTATGAATTATATATTTTTGTAATGCCTGGAAACTGCATTTGGAACCTAAGCCATATCATTCATTGATAAACGGCAGCTATCCAGTTGAACTAAAACAGTATGTGTATTTTGTCAATGAAATAAAAGTTACATTTAAGATAAGCAATCATTAGAATACTTGAAAACCGAATTATGTAAGAAAAGTATCTCATTACACTTCTTTCCTGTTTATTTTCGAAGGCAAAAAATCTGATATATTAGTCATGCATAGAGCCGTTTTGCTTGTTTTATACGTATGCGATTCACCTCATACTGACATACTATATGTCCTGAGAGAAATTAATTAAGCTGAAGTGGACAACAGGGAACAAGTCTGAAACAGAACAAGGGAGAGAATCAGTACATTACTTACAGACTCCAATACAGAGTTATTTCCCATTATCGGTAAGGTTAAAGGGGATATAGCCAGTAGACTAGTGGAAAAAGGGTGATAATTAGTAGATCACTTACTGATAACAACAAGTCCTTTCCTGGCCTTCAGTAAGTCCCACATCTCCTTGCCGGTCTGAGAGATTTCCTCAGTTTTGGCTGACTTGGGTTTCGGAGATGCCGCGGCCTCAGTGGTATCAGTCTGCGAAAGAAACGGCCACACACCATCCTCGTCTTCAATATCTATAAGTTTTTCCTCTAAAAACAAATTTTGCAAATTACACACATGTTTAATGCAATTATTGACATAAATGCTAATTCTACGTAGCGTTTTTGCATAACTGATTTGAAATATTTAGACGTCACGCAAGTTTTCGTAAGAGTCCTAGGGTAAATCCCTATTCTGAAACTATTGTTGGGAATAGAATATTTCTGTAATGTAACTTCTCACAGTAACACGCATAGGTCCGTGCGTTTATTTTTGAGATATTTGCCAAACTTCAAAGGATCATTACATGTAGACAGTAGACGACTGAGCCAAAGGTCAAGGTCACAGTGATCTCGAGACTGTAAATGGTTTCCGCTGAATAATAATACGGCGTTCTATTTGGGTTAAAAGTAAAGAGATACACCAAGTAGTTATAAAACTGTACCTGCAGGTACAATTGTATACCTGCAGGTACAAAAATATACCTGTAAGTGTGAAAAAAAATGTACCTGCAGGTATAAAATTGTACATGCACGTATAAAATTGTACCTGCAGGTGTAAATTATACCTGCAGGCACACTTTTATACCTACAGGTACAAATCAGAAATGTACCTGCAGATATAAAAGTGTACCCGCAGGTATATTTTTGTACCTGCATGTACACTTTTATACCTACAGGTACAAATCAGAATTGTACGTGGAGGTATAATTTATACCTGCAGGTATAAATATTTTTGTACGTGCAGGTATAAAATTGTACGTGCAGGTACAATTTTATACCTGCACGTACAATTTTATACCTGCACGTATTTTTGAAAATTCATACCTACAGGTATAAAGTTGTACTTGCAGGTATAAAAATGTACCTGCAGGTATAAAATTGTACTTGCACGTATAAAATTGTAGCTGCAGGTGTAAATTATACCTGCAGGAACACTTTTATACCTGCAGGTACAAATCAGAAATGTACCTGCAGGTATAAAAGTGTACCCGCAGGTATAAAAGTGTACCTACAGGTACACTTTTATACCTACAGGTATAAATCAGAATTGTACGTGGAGGTATAATTTATACCTGCAGGTATAAATATTTTTGTACGTGCAGGTATAAAATTCTACGTGCAGGTACAGTTTTATACCTGCACGTACAATTTTATACCTGCACGTATTTTTGAAAATTCATACCTACAGGTATAAAGTTGTACTTGCAGGTATAAAATTGTACGTGCATGTACAATTTTATACCTGCACGTACACTTTTATACCTGCACGTACATTTCCAATTTGTACCTGCAGGTATATTTTTGCACCTGTAGGTATAAAACATATACTTGCACGTGTAAAATTGTATAATTTTAATACTCATTGTTTTATCTATTTACTTTTGACCCAAATGGTACGCCATATTATGAACCCTACAGTCGTCAAACTTCAGTTGCGTGTCCCTATTGATTTTGAGGTTAGTAGTTCAAGGGTAAAGGTCACAGCGACCTCTAGACTGATGAGTTTTGAAATGTAATCAAATAAGGCTTTGGGTCAATCTTCATAGGATGGTTACCTGTAGTCAGCAGATGATCCCCATGTTTTGAGTTCATTTGGTCAAAGGTCAAGGTCACAACGTACAAAATTACATACCCATTTGCCTCCGACAGGCTATCATGGGAGCACATGTGTTTACAAGCAACTCTTGTTATTTTAACTTTTTATCTTTAGACAGGAAGAAATGTTGCAGTTTTTATAAATGTACAAACGGCACGACATTTATATGCGTATCTCGGGTCCCAGCTTTTTTCTGTGCTATCCGAATAAAATGACATTTTGGCCTACACCATGACTTCCAGTTTATGAAAGAAACAAATTCTTAGTTTATGTCATATTTTGTTTTCACACAGCAACAGCAGCTTTAGTCAAGCAAACCATTACGTTGCAACTCTTATTTCTACTATGTAAGATAAAACATTATATTAGATAACATCTAATTTTATTGTAATATATTTATAAATTAAATAATTTTTCTTCAAATCTTAGTAGATCTTCCACCTATCATATTTATCTTTTACAACCGCAGATGATAATAATGTAATTATAATGGAGACAGCGTCGCGGTTTTCAGCAACATGCGAAGCAGATGTTCTTACCTGAACCTTGCGGTTTCAAAGGAGAAGGCTCTCTTGGTACGGGGGCGTCAAGAATGTGCGCATTTTGCTGTTTTATTACTTCTTGAAGACCTCTCCCCTTTTCGACAAATTCCTCTTCATTTGGACTGAAATTAAGAAGGTTGTCAATGTCTTCCGTACGTCCAATTAAACCGCTTTTGGTTCTGTCCGGTTTCCGGTTCTTTTTCGAAATTTGTTCCCTCGATCTGTTATCGCCGGGAACAATATCCGGAAGTGAACCACCAGACGACGTCATTTGATCTTCTGGTGGAACTTCCTGTGTTTCGTTTGAAGTTATAGATTGCATAGAAACAGCGTTTTGTATAGTACCGTCGTTTGTCAGAGCCGAGTGCATAGAGGGTATCGAACTTGTGGTGCTTAGATTTGCTAAACTCTCATTCGAAACTACCATACTATGAGGTCTCATATATTGCGCATGATCCTGCGCGTGCGGATATTCTTGCGCCCGAGTCTCATCCCTATCCAAAACGCCTTCTTGCGAATTATGACGACTGTGTCTTTTACTTCGATAGCCTTGTCTATTAGGCGAGCCTTCCCTGTTGAAACCAAATTGAGAACTGTCACTTATATGAGCGTCCGCATCTCTCTTCTCTTTACGCGCTCGACTGTCATCTAAAATATCATCTCGTGAATTATGGCGCGAGCCGTAACGCTTTCGGCGTCTACTTGGTGATTCATCACGGTGATATGATTCTGGTCTTTTCTGGCGCAGAGATTCTTCGACGGCGGCGGGATCTTCCCCAGCGTAGATGCGATGACGCCGCTCCAACTCTTCCTGCTCTTGACGTTCAAGTTCTTCCGATCTATTTAGTTCAGACTTTCTCAGTTTTTCTTTATTCACCGGATGATGTGTCCGGTCTTCGTCAAATACACTGCTCTCTTGCGACAAATCTCTTGACAGATGACGCCGTGTCTTATGCCTTCTATGTCCACCCGGAGATAGCACCTCTTCCTCTCCACCAGAATGCTGTTCATCGTAATTCGGAGAGGAAGTTGTTTGCTGTGCATACATTTTGTCTTTGTATTGTTTTGAGGGCAAATTTTGCTCATGCGCGGAGAAATATTCTCCCGAGTCACTTCGCGGAAAACCTGTCTCGGGATGCCGGCTTACTTTATCAACACCTAAATGTTGCTGGTCTTGTATAGAAGGCGGAAGTGTTTGTTTCCAACTGTGAACCTTTTCGATACTATCCCTTACTGACAACGAATCTGGTGTAAGCGCTGTTCTGCCACTTTTTTGTGAAAGTTCTGATTCGTCTAGAATTTCTCGACTCAATGTACGTTGACGACGCCGACGGTTTGGTTTGTCATCCAGTATACTGTCTCTAGAAGAAGACCGGCGGTATTTCGAACCTTCGGACTCATTCTGCGATCGTCGTTTTTCATTCTCTGATTGTTGCGACCGTCGCTTTTCTGCTTCTGAATCGTTATAAGATCTGCGGTCCCGCCTCGTCGGAGATCGAACATCTTGGTCCGGCGGGGACTCCATACTGTCCTCATCAGGCGTATTTAGATGCGCGGGAGTACTTGTGAGTGGCATTCTGCGAGCTCTTGCACTCTCTCCCGCCATTCTTAGATCCTCCTCTGTTTGGTAATGCTTTAATCTACTTAAAGGCGCAGGCGCGGGTGTCGGGTCTCCATACACGGCCTTGCGCCAGTTTTTCTCGTCTGGTACATCTAAACTTTCCAAATAACGAGAATCTCGATTTTGTTCACTCCGTTTTGGTGGTGGACTATCGTCATACACAGATTTACGCCAGCCCCTTTCTTCCGGCTGGTTCACACGTGATGGGGATTTATCAAAACTCGAACCAGCTGATTTATTTTTATAAGTGGGTGATAACGGGGTTGCTGGCATCTGAAATTGTTCTCTGTGTTTGTAAAAGTTTTCACCTGCATTATCATTATCGTCTATTAATAAGGCCAAAGCAGCCATTTTAGCAATTTCTTCCCTTGAAGCCCGATTCTCCGCCCCACCTTGCCGACTTCTCCGTTTTGGCGCGGCTTCATCAAGGTTTGTTTGAGTCGCGCAATCCACTAACCGTCGCCGCCGTAAATCACTGCGAGCTCTACCGCGAGGCTCTTTCGGACATTTTACCCTTTTAATTTTGCTGATTTGTGATGTGTCTTTGTTACGCCTGTCTCGTTTACCGGGCTCTGGCATAGGGGAGGTACCCCTACTCATTAAATATCTAGCATGCCCCTTCTCATCCTCAGGAGCACTGTCGGAATCAGAAGAATAATCCTTAGGAGGAGGTTTAACGGGCTCAGGAAGGGCTTCACGCCGTGCCTTCACACCGTAGACGTCCTCCTCCCATTTTCGGCGCGGCCTTGGTGGAGATTCTTCATACGCGTCTGATCGTAATGAATTTTGTCTCTCAAATTTGTGTTGCGTAGATGGAGATCGAGTCTCTGCAGTACGTAAATACGTTGAATACGGCGACGGTGACGCACTGCTACTGTAATCATATTGACGTGCCGGCGTCCGAATACTTACCGGCGACGTCTCACGACTTGCCCCGCCGTATCCTCTCCCTGAACGTGACGAAGTTCGGTCCCAAGAACCATAAAGCGAAGGATTACTCCCACCATAGTCAGACATATATCCTGAACGATTACTATAATCACTGCCTACACTCCGGCCCGAATATTTATCCCATGAATTGGTGCCGCCGCCACTTCCACCATAGTCCCTAGCACCAGAAGCACGGCGGCTGGTCAATGGGGTATAACTACCCCCACTACGATTGTCAGGGTTCATTTGTTTCACTCTATCCCTTACTGACCCTCCCCCTGTATAAGCGGAAAGTCTCGGTTCGTAACTAGACTGTCTATATGTTGACCGAGGCGTTCCGTAAGAGGTGTTTAAATAGTTACTTCCCCCACTTCCGCCATACCCACTGCTGCCTCCATATTTGCTGCTTCCCATGCCGTAGCCACGGCTGGAACCCATGTCGTAAGTCTGAAAATAGAGGAAAAATAATAAAGAAATGCGCCTTATATTACTGTATTCCAGAAAAAAAGTTTGTATTTTCTTGCGTGACATTTTCCAAATCGCGCAGGCCTCAACCAATGTTCTAAACATTGATAAGAAATACAGTGCATGTATACACAGATTAAATAGAATTAAAAGTTGAGTAGTTGGGGAAAAATCTGTTTTTCTTCATGCACACGGAATCCCCCTTGCAAATAATTCAGTACCCTAATATAATGCGGTTTTTAAAGATAATACAGAGGTTGTCCTTGATTTTAACGTCTGATGAACTTGGTACAACCATTTAGCAAAATGCAGTAACTCTTGCCTAAGAGTTTTTTGCTTCTTTTTCCCCTGATTTATGATATACTGAAACAAGTTTTGCATTTCTGCCAATAAAATGATAGAAGCTAAATGCCACATTTCTAGACTTTAGAATAACATTTCTTTGTAAAACAGACTGGGTTTGCATTAAATTCCAAATCACACTGAGATAACATTTCAAAATAAAGCTGCACGAAATCTGATAATGACGGATGCAACATTAGATAAGTGAAGATACATTTCCAGGGTACAAACACCTTTACCGTGTTCTAGATGAGTCAGCAAAATTCGACACAAAGTGTCCAAATAAACCCTTTTTCTTCAGACTTGTACATTCATGATATAAAAATCAAAACAAATGCTATCAACTAAAATGTTCAAAATAGTGAGTGATGAGGACGTTTTAACCCATACCCTGCTAAACTTCTATAATGAGCTTGCCCATCTTTCAATTTGGACAGTGCCATTGACTGTAAAAAGGAGTGTTTACCAAAAAGATACTGACTGAATGGCGAACAGTGCAGATCACTGGTCGCAAAGGTAGAATCAATCATGTCCAGCATGATAAGGGTTAAAAAATAATATTCTGATCTTCAGCTTTACAACCAGTGAGCTGTGACATGTCTACTGACTAAATTTTAGATAATGTTTGCTTAATTTCTATTTTTTTCCTCTTTCATTATCTCGGCAAAATTCCGTCTCAGCTCTGATGAGCCTGAACTTGTTAAGAAAAGAGACAAAAAATTCTCATGCCAAAATTTAATATCTTCAGGAGTTATCTCCTATACGAACAAAACATCGGGTCTGAATGCAGATTATTAACCAAGACCAAAAAGCGAAGTCTGTGACACAAATAAGGAATACCCTTCCCCATCACATGAAAACCAGTTCAGCCAGACAATCAGCCAGTTTTGATTCATTTGTTGTTTTTATTCTTGTTTAGCGTAAAAAAAGATGGCTATTGTTTAAATTTGTTCTTCCGTCAGATAAAGTCTTTGTTGTTATTAAATTATTTATGTTGTTGTTATGTTTTGCTGCTGTGCGGCGGCTGCGGCAGCGGCGCTGTTTCTGCTCTCCTATTTCACTTAGCAAAAATATAAATAAACAAACTAGCACTAACTTCCAAAAGCGGCTCGTGTGTTCTATAACCCGGCAGTTGCCTTCGCCAAGGTGTACATTTGTAAGTTATAACGAAAAGGTGGGGATCTGCCCCATGTCCACAGAACAATTTCAGTCTCAGCTGAGTTTGGTAATGAAACTTTGTCGTTTTCATATTTAGATTGCACGTTTAAAATTATATTTTAAGTAAATGACTATTTTCGTGTAGCTGTCAGTTTCAATTGGAATTTAATCAAGAAGTTCTAGTGAAATTTCCAGTTAATTCAGTTGAGACAGAAAAATGATTTATTAACATGGGACCAACATATCTATATTGAATATTTAACAAAACTCGTGTAATGTTCAAAACCTCTCAGTGTTGAACAAACCTTTCGTTTTCTAATTGTACTTTTCTTAAAGGTGATCAATCATATTTAAATAGTCTTGCTACCGACTACATAATCTTTTCTTAAGTTTTTTAAAAATAATTTCTCTTATATATTCTGACCAATCTTTTGAGAAGAAAAGGGACATAATTATACAAAATTTGAATAGTTTCAGGAGTTATCTCCTATGAACAAAACACAGGGTCTGAACACAGACTAATATTTAAGCAGCGTTTTATTAAATTTTCCACTTTTCCTATATTCTATTGGTTTTTTTATTTAAGGAACAATGAAACCCAATATCTACAGCTAGATCTCTATCAAAAATTTATGTTTTTTTTTTTTTGTCAAATGTAATTATTACCCTTTTATTACGAAAGTATATCAAAAATGCTGCGTATTTCTTTTAATTCAATATAATTTATAGTTTTACGTTAATTTTGCATAAGGATGGACCAAAAGACAAGTTTTAAAACTTTGCGCTACTGTAGTATTCATCTATATCATAGTTGCGCAGCGAAGTGAGTCTGCCCCCACCCCCTGAAAAATATTGAAATCTATAACTAAAATGATGGTCTCTTGTGCCTTTTTAGTCGACTTTTGAGTACCTTAATATCATTTTTTTTCTGGACACAGGAAGAGGCCGAGGTATAATAGCAACCTCACTGCAAGAACCCTCAATGCTGTTCAACCTGTGAGGTATGTACAGGAGATGGTACTCCACTTCTGTAAGAGGGGTCAGAGGGTTCATCCACCCCTAGAAAATTCTTTAAATATATAGGTATGAAATGGCGGCCTACTCGCTTCACATCCGACTGCGGGGGTGGGGTGGAATGAGGGAGGGGGAGTGGGGCACGGCCCCAGGCCATCCCTGGAACACAGCCTGTATTAGCTTCTGTTATATTTAATAAATCTCAAGTACTTCCAACGTTATTTTTACCTCAAGATACGCACCTGCAGTGTGTGCATCAGTATTATGACATCATTAATTGGAAAAACATGCTGTCTGAGGTAATACCCAGGTAAGTGATAGAAAGCACATGTAGAAATACAGGGGCGGTGAGTTTTATGTGATCTTTAACCATGATAAGCAGACGGATAAGGTTAATTAATAGCCTATTAGCAAAGATATTAGCAGACAGGATTGTTTAACAATTGTTTTGTAATTCAGAGTTTTAATTCAGTTTAGTGTTTTCTCCTTTCTTATGAGCTTTAGACAATACCACACTGAGACCATACCTTGCATGATTATTTATTGAAAGACACAAACATCAAAAGTTCTTTTCGAGGTGTTTTCGGAAAGAATTAGGTCTGTTTCATCTTCATGGAGAAGATATGATACACTCTAAGATATTTTAACCAGTGTCATTTAATTATATTTGAATTAAAATGTATTTATGCCTAATTAAAATGCTTCACGCCCAGACGAAAATGCTGCTGAAATATACCGGATGTGGGCACGGAGATACTATAGGTCTTAACCAATCGACCGTCACGACTGCGGAGAAATAGAGATAGAAAGAGAAAAGAATGAATAAATGAAGCGGACAAAAACTCAGGGAAGTCATTTTAAATCACTTGATTCCCCTACAAACAAATAGTTTTGTGTGTGCAATTTTCTCAGACCAGGATAAATTAACTGACATGGAATCATGAAATCGCCCTTTCATGGTCATTTGAATAATTCAACATATCACAGATAAAAGTAATTTAAACATTTACTGAAAAATTTCGAGATGCATGCATTTGTGTTCAAGTCAAACATCTTAGACACTTTCCAGATGGCGTCTGCAGATCAGACATTACATGCGTAGATGCCTGCAGTTATTTACCTTCAAAGAAGCAAAAGATAATAACGTTACCTATATGCCAAGTATCCTAAACGAAAATAAAATCATAAATCCGAAAATAAAACTTTTTATAATGATCCGAAAAGTAATAACTTTTTATCACATCGTTAGCTTGGTGTCAAGCCTTTAAAACTGTTCGAAATATCGAAACTTCTATTCACTTTCGAACTGATCGAAAAATTGGTTCTCGATTTATGATAATTGGCAAAAACATTCCAGGATACCAGTCTGCTGCCTCGTTACGAGTTAAAGCACCTGTTTCGTATACGAATGATTTATTTGGAAGGAATATTCCGGAAAACTGTTATCACAATACAACTTAAATATACTAGTAAACAGTTCCAAATTTCAACTCTATACATTTTAATAAATCTGTCGTTTCAATCTGATGATTATTTCAAGTTCTTTGCACAAAAAACAACAACAACAAAAAACAACAACGTAAATAAAACCTCAGCTGAATCAATCTTGGAAAAAGACACACTGTGGTCTGGTAAAGTACCATACTTTAGGACAACAAGAAAACAGAATGACCAAAAATAATGCAACTCTGTTCAAAGTTTGAAAGACACACCGTCAAAACCAAAAGAATTTAGATGATGTGAATTTCGATCTGTTCAGAATTTTGTCAACGTGTTATCAGCATAAAAGGAACTTTAGCGCAGACTGGTTTCAAATCTAAATAACCGCCAATATGATTTATGTCACTATATAAGACGGACGCTTTAATGAAGTAAGAGAATGATTCAGAAGCTTGGGGAGTATATTTCAGTTATCAGAAGTAAAGAAAAAACATCAACATTCTATCATTCCCACATGATTGATATATCCCCACGATCAACTCTACAGGTGATAACAAATAAACATTTTTAGTTACAGAAAAGCAGGCTCAGGTATTATTATGTTTATTACAAAAGTTGATCAGTGCATTCTATTTTAGACTGATTCAATTTATTTGTTTACCAGGAACAGCTCACAGTACTTGAAGTTTAATATAGATATGAAGTGTGCCCGATGCTAAGTCTAGGTGAAACCGTCCGTACATGAGCATTTATGTATAAATATATACGTTTTGAGTTGATAGATAAATAGAAACTTTTTTTAGACAAACTCTGGTTCGTTTATCATTATTTTACAACATACTTTTTACAGAACTCGTGAAAACACACCAGGTTTGTTCCTAGACGGGTGTTATCACGTAATATTATTCCGGACGGTATCATTTGTCGTTGCGTGGTCCATACATTTTTAAAATTATTAACTACTTCTAGAACTTGGTACAAAGTATTTCTCTTAATTGAACTTTGCTAAAGGACCATGTGTACTGTTCAGCTTATTTATTTACAGTCCTTATTTATAAAACGTGTTTTCGGAGAAAAATGAAAGTTATAACATTTTCTACACTATATCTAAGTTACAAAATTAGTACATATGAAATTTGTTCCTTTATTTATTTTCCACAACCAAAATGACGGTGATCAAACTTTTAAAAACAAATCTGGATATTCTATAAACCTACCATTTCTTATTAAAATCCGCTTTTATGCATTTTACATATTTCACCTTCAAAAAAATTGGTCCCTGTAACACATTTTAACATTCACTTGTAATACGTAAATATTATCTGCAGCTAATGTATTTTGCATGTTCTACAAAACTAAGGTGAATGTACTTTGTTACCTTGGTAACCGATTCATCAATATTTATTTATTTACCTATATCAGCTGTTAGTTCACAGGAAACGTCTGTGCAACGTTGCATCCCATTCACATACCCTTTAAACCAGAATTGTCTGAATTACTTTTACCCAACCAGCATGGCTATCACCCACCGTTCTGAAGGCATTTAGATTATTTCTTTTAATCATAATTAAATTTGTCTGTTAATTCATTTTCGTTTGCATGCTTCTGTCAACTGTCTGTGAATGTATTTAGCAACATTAATCGAAATTTGGTACCTAAGCTTATTTTGTTTGTTGTGATTAAAATTTATACTTTAATAAAATTTATTTTTGTTGTTGACGTGATAAAGATGGAAACGAGGCTCAATAAACATTGTATATCAAAGAACTACAGGTACTGATGATAAACCCGAACAGAAAATGAGTTTTTTTACCTGTAACTTTTGTATTTCTGCAAATTGTAATCAATGGTCGGTATTAAAATAAAGCTTAACCTTTGCTGAAAACTTTACATAATTCAAAATGTGCGTGAAATTAGCCAGAGCAGCCAGAGTAGCCAGAGTTTAGCCAGAGTTCAGCCAGAGTTTAGCCAGAGTAGCCAGAGTTCAACCAGAGTTCAGCCAGAGTTTAGCCAGAGTAGCCAGAGAAGTCATAACTCTGGTTACTCTGGCTGGCCAGAGTAGCCAGAGTTCAGCCAGAGAAGTCAAAACTCTGGTTACTCTGGCTGGCCAGAGTTCAGCCAGAGAAGTCATAGCTCTGGTTACTCTGGCTGGCCAGAGTAGTCAGAGTTCAGTCAGAGTAGCCATAATTCTGGTTACTCTGGCTGGCCAGAGTAGCCAGAGTCAAGCAAGAGTAGCCAGAGTTCATCCAGTATCCAGAACTCTGGTTACCCTGGCTGGCCAGAGTAGCCAGAGTTCATCCAGTATCCAGAACTCTGGTTACCCTGGCTGGCCAGAGTAGCCAGAGTTCAGCAAGAGTAGCCAGAGTTCATCTAGTATCCAGAACTCTGGTTGCTCTGGCTGGCCAGAGTAGCCATAATTCAACCAGAGTAGGCAGAGTTTCTAGATTTTTAACATGTTCTGGCTACTCTGTTCAGCCAAAGTAGCCACAGTAGCCCGAGTCACCAGGATATCATTTGCTCTGGTTACTCTGGCTGTTTCTAACAGAGTAGCCAGAGTTCAACCAGAGTAGCTGGAGTTTCTAGGATTTTAACATGTTCTGGCTACTCTGGTCAGCCAGACTAGCCAGTGTAGCCAGAGTAACCAGGTACCATGTACGCAAAATATTTTCAGTCTTAGCTAAGTTTGATTATGAAACTTAATTTGTCATTTCTATCTAAATAGCATATTTAAAACTGAATTTCAAGTTAATAACTATTTTCAAGTGGTTAATTAAAGTAGCTCTGGTTACTCTGGCTGGCCAGAGTAGCCAGAGTTTCTAGGGTTTTAACATGTTCTGGCTACTCTGGTCAGCAAGAGTAGCCAGAGTAACCAGGTCCCGTGTTCGCAAAACATTTTCAGTCTTAGCTGAATTCGATCTTGAAACTTAATATGTTATTTCTTTCTAAATAGCATGTTTAAAACTGAATTTCAAGTTAATAACTATTTTCAATTGGCTGTTTATAGTAGCCAGAGAAGCCAGAACTCTGGTAACTCTGGCTGGCAAGAGTAGGCAGAGTTCAGCCAGAGTAACAAGACTTTATTAGGATTGAATCACTTGATATATAAAACACAAAAAATCAACCCTGAGAGAACGAAAATAGTCAACAATCTTCTCACACTTTTCCAATATAGCTTCCGTTCCAAACATAGCTGTGAGGCTCAACTATTATCCTTTACACAAGAAACATTTGACAATCTCCAATCTGGAAACAAGGTCTCATTGTAATGGATTTCTCGAAAACTTTCGACAAGATCGAGCATCAACTCCTTCTCTGTAAAATCGTGAAACTTTGTGTCGACAGAATCTCTCTATCCTAGATTCAATCTTTCCTTAGTAACCGTTCTCAATCTGTAGTAACTGAAGGCTCACACTCTTTACCAGTTCTTTCAGGGGGTTCCTCAAGGTTCAGTGTTGGGTCCTTGTCTCTTTCTTTATTTTATCAATGACCTTCCTGACTCTGTTAAAGGTAGAATACGCTTATTTGCTGATGACACTATCATATACCTCAACATAGACTCGTTAATAGACTCTTACAAAGTTCAAGATGATTTGACAAAATTAGAATAATGGGAACGTAACTGGTCTATGGAATTCAATCCTGATAAATGCGAAGTAATAGGAATCTCAAAAAAAAAAAAAAAAAAGAGAAAAAATATCATCTTTCCATATTAATTACTTAATCAAGATCTAAAAACTACAGAAAATGCTTAATATCTTGGGATTACTATTAGTGATGTCTTAACTTTGAAACACTTACTGAAATTACATCTTCAAAAGCTAGTAACACTCTCAGATTTATAAAAGAAATATGTACAATTTAATAACAATAATATTAAAGAAACTGCCTAAAAACATACGTTCGCCCACAATTAGAATACTGTAACACCATATTGCATCCATTGCAGAAAAAAACTTAGTATATGAGATTATTATCTTTATTATATTATTATCATCATCATCATCATCATCATTATTATTATTATTATTATTATTATTAATCCATATTTGTTGAGCGCCCATTTAATATAAAATATACGTTCAAGGGCGCTTAACAATTAAACATGTGACATATCGCAGATATGTAGGTAAATCACAAAAACATGGCATATGCAATATTAAAACTGAAACTGAATGATTTGATTAATGGTTATTTGTATAACATTAATCGGGATGCATGTATTCTTCTATGTTCTAGTGTCTGCCATTTAAGTTTCAAGCATTGATGTTACGCTGCTTTGGTATGAGTAGCCAGAACATGTTAAAATCCTAATAAAGTCTTGTTACTCTGGCTGAACTCTGCCTACTCTTGCCAGCCAGAGTTACCAGAGTTCTGGCTTCTCTGGCTACTATAAATAGCCAATTGAAAATAGTTATTAACTTGAAATTCAGTTTTTAACATGCTATTTAGAAAGAAGTAACATATTAAGTTTCAAGATCGAATTCAGCTAAGACTGAAAATGTTTTGCGAACACGGGACCTGGTTACTCTGGCTACTCTTGCTGACCAGAATAGCCAGAACATGTTAAAACCCTAGAAACTCTGAATACTCTGGCCAGCCAGAGTAAACAGAGCTACTTTAATTAACCACTTGAAAATAGTTATTAACTTGAAATTCAGTTTTAAATATGCTATTTATATAGAAATGACATATTAAGTTTTATAATCAAACTTAGTTTTAAAGACTGAAAATATTTTGCGTACATGGTACCTGGTTACTCTGGCTACACTGGCTAGTCTGGCTGACCAGAGTAGCCAGAACATGTTTAAATCCTAGAAACTCCAGCTACTCTGGCTGAACTCTGGCTACTCTGTTAGAAACAGCCAGAGTAACCAGAGCAAATGATATCCTGGTGACTCGGGCTACTGTGGCTACTTTGGCTGAACAGAGTAGCCAGAACATGTTAAAAATCTAGAAACTCTGCCTACTCTGGTTGAATTATGGCTACTCTGGCCAGCCAGAGTGACCAGAGTTCTGGATACTGGATGAACTCTGGCTACTCTTGCTGAACTCTGGCTACTCTGGCCAGCCAGAGTAACCAGAGTTCTGGATACTGGATGAACTCTGGCTACTCTTGCTGAACTCTGGCTACTCTGGCCAGCCAGAGTAACCAGAATTATGGCTACTCTGACTGAACTCTGGCTACTCTGGCCAGCCAGAGTAACCAGAGTTATGACTTCTCTGGCTGAACTCTGGCTACTCTGGCTGAACTCTGGCTACTCTGGCTAGCCAGAGTAACCAGAGTTCTGACTTCTCTGGCTACTCTGGCTAAACTCTGGCTGAACCCTGGCTACTCTGGCTAAACTCTGGCTGAACTCTGGCTAAACTCTGGCTACTCTGGCTAATTTCACGCACATTAATTCAAATTTATATTTATTAAGCAAACTCACGTGAAGTGAGGCCCTGAAAGGGGTAAGTAAAATGGGGACAGTATGAACGTTGACTGATGATAAATTCGAACACTTTTGTCATTTACAAAATTTTCTTGGTATTATTATATTGAAACTTTCCCCAAAAAGCTGCAACAGCCATTCCTGATCAAGTAATGAAAAGTTACCAAATGTCAGGCCTTCATGTTTCGGCAGTGAGCATGCACAAGAAACACCCTCTTCCCCAGTAATTTTGGATAATTATTTTTTATACAAATAAATGTAAGTCATTTATTTATACAGAATATTTACCAATTTTGTTTTTGTTTACACCATTTGGTGAGTGGAAACTATTAGATGGTGTGTTCAATTTTATAAATAACCGATTGCAATGGAATATTTCCAAGGTGGTCGACTTTATCATCTGTCCGGGTTTATCATCAGTACCAGTATGGACGCCCCCACCCCCACCCCAAAAAGAAAACAACAACAACAACAACAACAAAAAACTGGTGTTCTGAACACATGTAAAAGTCATTTTCACGTTCTAGTCTGTTTCACTGATCTGTCTTGTCGAATATGTAGTATCTAACGCGTGGAAGAGTCTATTTCACGTTCCACGTGAATTTTTTTTTTTTTTGCCGGAAGCACTGCCAGATATCAATTTCTTATACATAATTTTGATATAAATGCCACCGGTATTTTTCGCCATTGCAAATTCGGCAATTCATTGAACAATTTGAACTTAATTACCTTCATCGAAACTTGCGCTATGATAAAAGAAACAGATCGCCAAATCTTAATAAACAATTCTGAGGTCTGAAAATCTCATTTCACTCAGTCAGTTCCTGCCAATTTTCTCGCCTACTTTTCTCTTCTCTTTAATCGTCAGTACATACGTCATACATGTTAAAGTATTCATGGTGTTTTTCTAATATGTAATTACACATTTTGTTGTAGTATACACTGTTACAATATTATTTGTGAAGAAAACCAGAAAAAAAGTAACTTTGTAATGTGGGCATTTCAAAATACAAGATCTCTAGATTTGGGTCAAAACTGGTAATTCTTTAAAACAATGTTATGAACATTAGAACATGAGTTTATGTTTCAAAACTATCTCTAAAAAAAACCCCAAAAACCTGTCGTAATCGGGAAACGAACCCGGACCGCCACGTGCTCGTTTAATATAAGACAGTTTACCTCGAGTAACCCGCTACAAGCACATTTTAGTTTTAATTCTCATGTGTTCCCATAATATAAAGTCTGTGAGTAATTAAGTTTCAAAGCATTAATTTCCTGATACATGTACTTAATTGTTTTCCTTTTTTGTCGAATGATCTGGAGGTAAGATAACATACATAACAGCATGTGAACGCTTGTTTTTTTCCCTATGTTAAATACTTATATGAGCATGTGGTAAAAGTAATATTTCTGCAAGTCATTTTCATGACACTGAATAGTCGAAAAGACTGTCAAGAATTTCAGTACAATTAAGTCCGTACACATGAATTAATTTTATGTCAAACCAGTTTGTCTGGCCTACGAATAATCCATACCCTATCTCAAGTACTGGCATGCCTAACCCAAACTTTTCCCCAAGTAGTGGTACGATTCCCAAGTAGTGATACCAAAATGAGGACTTCTTGTTTTGTCTGGATTATACAGAATGGGAGGGACACACGCGTGCACATCCGGTTTGTCGCCAACGCTACAAAACTAATTTCAAAAGGATATTCTTTATAGGATTTAGTATTTATTTGTAAAAAATATATGAAATCAACTATTTGAAAATATGGAATATTTCACACCTTGTTCAAAATAACTAAAACCACTTGTTGAAATGGGTGGAAACGTTAAAGGTCTTGTTGAACAAGGAAAAGAAATCGATCTGAAGATAAATGATTGCGTGCTCTGTAGATAAGAGACTGTATTTTTATCTTCGATCCCGTCATTAAATAATCAGTTGAAAGATGTGATGTGTGTAATGATTAGGTTATAGAGGAAGAAGTACATTTTATTTCAGACAAAGGAAGATAAGGCACTCAAGGTTTATACAACACGTAGCCTTAATTAGAAAGCAAGTTTTTTTTTTTGTATTTTCTAAACAAAAGAAGATTATTAATTGGGTTCTTTGGCATTAACCATTTGTATGTTCCAAGACAACTATGTCTGGTCTCTATTAATTGATCAAGAAGATACAACATCGTAACTTTGTGGTGATTAAAAGTACTTTTTATTTTGTGACGGACTGTTTCGTCCTTTGCCAGAAAGGGAAATTAACTTTAAGAGGTCAAGGAAAGTATCCATACAGATCTAAAACACACTACTTCTGTTCTGCAATATTTATATGCATGTTTAAAAGCAGATTGTGGTACAGAAACACTAAGAAAAATGTTATACAAAAATGTATTTGTTTTCACCAAATTTTTACGACAGAACAACAATGACTTTGACTACATATATATGCTTCTGGAGAAAAATAACCTTTATACGTAAGACCGTATATTTTCCTTCATCATTTAAATCACCGATCCTTAGTTTGTGCTCCGGACCTAGGACAAACAGGTCTGTCTTATTGACCAACAAGCCATTCATTTCATAAGCCATTTTTCGACAACAAAAGACGATGAAGACATATCTATATAGTATGTGAACAGAAACACGCAACAGAAGTACATTAAGTGACAGGAAAAGCTATTTGATTTTATACAATTACGGACTGTTCAGCTGTGGAATATGATGTGGCGTGCACTGGAAAATAATAAATACTGACATCGGCTACACAGATTTTGAGTATGATGTGGTGGGCACTAGAAAAATATATATGCATTGACCTCGGCTTCCCAGCTGTGCAATATGATGTGGTGGGCAATAAGAAATATAAATATCGAGGTCGGCTACACAGCTGTATAATATGATGTAATGTGCTCCCTTACCGAGATGGAAGCGGTCTGGAAAGTCTTTAACTGTTTTATTATATGAAATATAAATATATAATATATTAATGGCTATTTTAGTAACTGTGAAATATTAATATGTTGATATATACGGCTGTAGTTTGCCTTCTGATCATAATGGCACATCTAGTGCAATAATGGCCCGATGGCCATTGTGAAACTAGATGTTACATTGTGGCCAGAAGTCATACCCCGGACGCGTACCTTTTTATGAATTACATTTCTATATGATATGACGTCGACGTCAGAGCGCGCTGATGTGGTAACATGTTTTTCGCTCAAGTGCCAATGTAAGATGAGAAAGTCAAATAATATTTGTGTAATTTTAAAGCGAATAAGTAATTATTTATAATAAATGCGTATAATTAAATAATTGTTTTCAATACTGCAGTAAACGCTGTGCAATATTATAAGGTGTGGACATTCTTGCCAGTCAGAATTCATTCATTTATAGTTCATATAATAAATGATAAATATTATGTAATTAATAATTAAGGTAGTTCTGAACGATTGGATCGAAATCTTTTCTACAATGTAGAATTTGATTAAACTCTGAATTTTCAAAACTTCAGAATATACCTAGAAAATTAAGCAAATAAAAAAGATAGTGTCGTGTGCTTGATTTTCTGCTAGACTGATTTGAAAAATTTGGTCCTAACGCAATATCTCATAATGGGAGTCTATGGGAAAATCTTTCATTACATTTTCGCGAAAAGAATTTTTTCTACGATGTACATTTTGATGAAACTTCTCAAAGTTGTTAATAAACACATGGCCTATAGTTTGGAGAAATAAAATGTATTGGTCCTTGTGCTTATTTTTGAGATATCTGACCATGATTAAAGTGAACCGGACATTACACGCTAACTTTAAGACATTATTTCGATTTTTAACGTGTCATATGTTTTTAATATCATATTTTGACTTTAGAAATATAGCAACAGTGCCATTGTAACAAATTTCGATTAATTCATAAAATGATTTTCATTTCTGTATGCCGAATCCAGGCTTTATTCTACGTTTTCAGGATAAATGACGTTACGCCATCACTTCCGGTTTATCAAACGTGCAGAACTCCCTTAAAGCAGTTAATATAAAGGTAAATACAAACCTCCTTTAGATCCAGTATTTATTACAACAAAACGGGAATATCAGAATAAAACAAAACGCACATAAACATTATTTCAAAAAACTTTGTTGTTTTTCGCTTTAACTAATTCTAATTCCAGATCAGAAATTTATCTGAGTCAAAACTGTACAGCATCCATCAAATATAAACAAAACATAAACAAGAACGTGTGTGAAGAGGTTCTCGGTACACAGGTACGAGTGTTAATTACATGCTCACGTAATCTCACAGAAAGAAAATTAGAAAATCTAAATCTTATCATAATGACTCTCGGAACATAAAATGAAAATCCTTAACATATGGCAAGCACATAACAAGACGGTCTACAGTGAATATAGGCAAACGCACTTCTTGTAGACTCAGCAGAGAGAGAGTTGAGCTAAAAGAGCAATTCATTAAGAACACACAAAAACCCAATATACACCTTGATTGAAAGTAAAGTACTGTTTGTTTCTAGTTTTTCTTAACACTTATTTTAGCCGGATGTAGCGTCTCAAGCAGAAATTTCATTCAACATGCATTATACGAGGGTGGAAGATATATAAATACGTTTGCACTCAGAACCGTCTTTATTTGTTCTAATAATATAAAACAAATTCACTGGTTCTGAAATTAATTCATTTTGTATAGTGCATAAGGATGTCCGCATAATTCACACGAATTTGAATCTCAAGGGAACGGTATTTTTTCCGATAGACTAAACAGGATAACATTTTTTTTTGGTATCGGCTGATGCGATGTTAAATGTGCGCAATGGTGGTCGTCATTAGAAATTGTAGAAATAGAATCTACACTGTAGTCACAAGCTTTTTTCAAGACTCAGAGTAATCAGTAAAACACAACCTGTAGTCTGCTAATTGAAGTGTGTGCCAAATCTTCAGGTGGAACGGAAACGGTTGTTAGTGATTTATTGACGTACAAAGAAAGGTAAGCAGTTTTCCCAACGGTCGATGTTTAATTGCTAACTAAAGTGAAGCCATGTTTCGTACGATGACTGACAGGCAATTAGTTTTCGTTAATTCAGTAATCAATGTATGTCTTTTAAACAAATATTTTACATCCAACCATATGTTTATTTTGTAGCTCAAGTTACAGTTGCTGTCCAGTTCAAGCGCATCTGACCTGCATCTACGTTCACTTATCCCCCTGAGCGATATTCACTAATACTATTCATTGTCTAGACTGGCATCAGTCGTTAGAGTCCCTCTACCATAAAATCCTCTTTTATAGCAATTTCTTGAAAAAAATACAATATCTCTCTGACTCTAAACGTTGAGATGAGCCTAGAGAGAAAATGGTTTTCTGAGAAAATGTCAGTGTCAGTATGAAGAAAGAAATTAACATTATTACAGATTATTTGATGTCAACAGACCTTGTAAGTCGATTGTCCCTCCACCTCCGATTCATGTGCGGAAGTTGGCAGTTACTTGCGGAGAACATGTTAGTACTGGTACAGAATCCAGGAACACTGGTTCGGTTAACTGCCCGCCGTTACATGACTGAAATACTGTTGAAAAACGGCGTTAAACTCCACCCCCCCACCCCCACCCCCGCCGCCCCAAAAAAGTCTATTGTCGTGTTCAGAGAGAAAAATGTAGATCCGTAGAGGGCACAGAACGCAATGCAATCAAACAAAATAATAGCAGACTCGGTTTTATTGAGTTTGTTCAAGAGAGGTTATCGTCTTAAGCCCATATTAAATGCTCTCTATCATACCCAGTAACAGTAACTAATAATAAAAGCACAGAATTTGCACATAGTACTAATGTGTTTGTTACTGACTCTTCTCGGAAATATGTTGGGTCAGTATGATGAATGGGGACTGTATGAGAGCTAGGCGTTTGCCTCGTGTCCCTATTTATCCTTCTGACCCCATATGTTGATATGATTTAAACATACTTATTATTTCTTTTTTAAACAAGGAATACTATGTATACCCCATGTTTGCATGGCACAACGATTTCGCCCGATTTGTACTTGTTCCAGTCGGGTTACTTGCGCGTGCATCTATCCCTAACACATTCGCGATATGCCGAACAGTCCCATTGATTCCATATAAAATTGATAAATTTCCTATGGCTGCCGAACACATTAGGACCCATTTTAAAAGTATGTGACTTAAATTGTCTTGAAGAATATGTCAGTGCTGAATAAAAATCAAAAGAAATGTTGGGGCTAAAAAAAACCCCAGCTAAAATGCGACCCTACATTGCAAAAGTGGTATTTGACCTAAGATTCAATTGGTCATACTATCATTTCATTATGAAAATGCTCCCTATATATAGCATAGGCCTGGCATGTGACAGCAAAAGAAATTGCCAAGGAAGTTAGAAAAATAGCTATACACAGCTAAAAAACAGAGGACAATTTGAATCTACCATTATGCGACTACCATTTTTTCACGTCATTTTATTATTTTGTGCCTGTATACTTAGAAACATTATGGCGCATCACAGGATCTGGATAGTCTGATACAGTATGAATCAAACCCGCCTAATGATATTCAAAGGCAAAAGTTTGGATCACAAGTGAATCTCAGTCTATCCCTGAACCTAGATATGTCCGTAAATGGGTCAGTAACAAACGCACAGATAAATTTCTTTTTATCAACTACTAAATTTTGTACATGAAAAGGTTATCTCAAATTCATATTGTAACCCCCTCCTTGTCATATCAATTTATTATAATAAAAATTGTAACCCCATCCTTGTCATATCAGTTTATTATAATAAAAATTGTAACCCCCTAAATAAACATTCGTTCTTATAAGAAACATTTTAATAAAATAATACATAATGTACCTTTTGCATGTCTATCTTGAAAGCAAATAATTAACTGAGAAGGTGACTACATGTGTAGTTTGAATTCAGTAATTCTGGACTCGCTGAGAATAATGTATAGGAACACAACATTTTTAATGAGTGGCCTTAAATATTGATACGTTATCTTTTATCTGTACAGTTCAAATTTAAGTTCGTTAGTACCCATATCACAATAAAATCTCTTCAAAAGATACAGTTTAGCATTTTAATGATGGAACATTTGTGTAAAGAAATTAAAGAGAAAATTTGTGTAGACTTTGAGAATGAAGAAGTAAAGGACATTATAAAAGCCATGGATATTCTAATGAACCGCTTTATGGATGAATTTAAAAACAAATTTCCCGAAATCAAGGTGAGCAAACCCTTTGGCACTTTTATGCGAACTGGTTGCCCGTGTTCAACATTTTTTGTGATCTCACTTTTATTCATGTGTTATATATATATATAACACCCTGTCACAGTGCATATTTACAACACACATATACACATGTGTTCACATGCTCTTCCAAAAAATAAAGACACAGGTTTGCCATTGATGTGTGAGATAAGAAACTTTCGTATAAAGTTGACAAGTCTGTTTCGCAGTGTGAACAATTCGTAAGAATGATATTTTATTCTAGATTGACCACATCCAGTTGTTTGGCAGTATGACAGACAAAACGGCAATTTGACGTGCAGGCAAATCATATTCCGCAAACTTTGATTATTTAGCCGCCTTGAGGTCTGTACCGGGATGTGATAATGTCTGTTTTGAACATAGCAGTGAAGGAGAAATGAAGGTCAACTATTTGGTTAGACATTCACAATCAGAAAGCAGTGAATACCAAAACCTTTCTTCCCGTATTCAATGCAAATTCAGGGAAAATTTACGTACTGAAAAAGTGACTGAAAAGTGTGACAAACACATCAGCAGCTACTGTTTGTTTCTAGTTTTTCATAGCACTCATTTGAGCTAGATTCACATTTTACATATGCATTCCACGGGAGTGGAAGGTATAAATATGTATGGACCCAGAACCGACTGTATTTTTCTTTAATTTCTGTAAAGAAACTCTGTGTATTATTTCTGAAATGGCTTAATGTTATCCTACAAGTCACACAAAAATCCAATATAAAACAAATTGTTTGGTTCTGAAATGCTGATGTTTTAACGAGACGTTCTAATATACTTGCTCGTGTTAATTGATTAAAACACGCTTAAGCTAGAATGACGTCACGTCAACGGTCGATGACATCAATGTTTTTGTTGCGACCAAGAAAGAGCGCTACGATATTTAGTCTTCTGTTTTAGATAACGGGCATATATAGATAGAACAAAATCGTGTTTTACTTAAACTGATACATTTAAAATCGGTTATACGTCGCTACGCCATCATGAAATTATTTCTTAATTGACGTTGTAAAATCTACATTTAGTTACAAATTTACTATATGTCACGGTACGGATTCGGTCACGTTAGAGGAGGATATATGTCAGACAGCCAGTTGGTCGAGCCCTCGTCCTATCAGCGAGGGTTCCCGGGTTCCAGCCCCGGACTGACTGCACATTTTTCTCACCCTGTGACATATATTTCGTGAAGACATTTTCTCATATCTAAAGCCTGTATATATTATTTTGCGAATATTACAGATTGACAGACTAGCACTTTGTGGAAGCATGGCTGAGAAAACAAGAATCTGGCGTTCTAAAGATCGGTGTGACCTAGAATTTGACTACCTGGCAATAGTAAAGTCCTTGCAAAGTTATAGTGACTACATGTTCGAACATCACGTATACGGGCAGGGTGAAGTTAAATACAAAAGAACTGATTCAGAATCTGTAGGCGGCCAGTATGTCAATTTGAGCTCGGATATAAAATTAACATTTGTTAATAATCTTCATAAATGCATTACTGAAAAATGCGAACGAAACTGGTGTACCTTAAGTTTAAAAAACCACCATTACAGTCGTGAATTTGACGGTTGCACATTTTGTTCTGTATGTATGCAAACAGGAAGTTTAATTTGCTACTATACACCTGTATATTCAGCCTTCAGTCGACTTAGATTTTTGTGGAAAAGCAAACATAAATCCCAACGAACTTCATACGTAGTGGGTCGTGATTTAAAAGATGAAATTAAACGTTTTACACGTAATATAAACTACACAGACACTACTGACATCGATGACCTCCTTCAGAAGATTTACTGGAAAGATGAAAAAGTTTCAGAAATACGTGTAGAAGTTGACCTCCATCCTGTGATAGAGTTAGACAGAGCAAAAGTAATACAGAAGACAAGAACTATACGGTTTTTAAATAAAAATATTATTTTATTCCCAAGAGCCCTTTACCGTGAACACATCTTCTACAGATTAATGTATGGAACAAATTACAATATTATTGACTATGTGTTAAAACTGTTACATATTAATAATAAATGGAAAGTAAAGGTAACACCAGATCTACGCAATGACGAGAAATACTTTCTGTTCCCGAAATGTTTTAATAACGATTATCCCGAATGTTGGAGACTCTCAACTTATCAGACCGAGTTGAATATTCTAAATGAAGCATCCAAAGAACACAGACTTGCATATTGTGTTCTAAAATACTTCATTTTAGTCATAAAGTTTACAATTAATGAAGTATTTCCTATCATTTCCAATTACGAAGCTAAACTGGCAGTGATCCAGCATATCAAACAGTGTGAAACTCCAGACGTTGGCGCGCATGTATGTGTGTTGAACATTTTACATGATATAGCGCTTTGGAAAGAAGGTTCTGCATCGATGGACCATCCTATATTGAAACTGGATTTGTACGGAATACTCCAAAAAAATGACATTGTATATCTGTCCTTTCATACAACATTATCGGCTGTATGTCTGAAAATACTGATTCTTATATTAGCACACAAGCGAAGAGATTATTTTTTTACAGATCTATACAATGACGCAATTTTAATTTATCTTTATTCAAGTTTTATTTCAATGCAATATAAAAATATTATACAAACATCCTTGAGTTCAGGGGAAACCCGGTTTACTAAATTTACTGATATTAAAGAATCATTCAATGACTTACATAGCCTGGTAACTAGAAGGAAAGAACACGCTTCGAAAGATGAACTGCGAGAAGTGTTAGTGCCTTTGTGTACAAGGAAGTTGCAAATGCAACAAAAGCTGAATAACTGGAATTTTTAGTATTTGAAAGTATACAGAGGAGTGCTAAAAGGTTACAAGACTCTTACGCAAAGTTATATAAATAAATTGCAAACATTGGAAAAGATGACACAGAACAAGTGCAATAAATCTGTTGAAACATAGCAGTGTTTAGCATCTTGGAAAGGAACTCATCTTATGCTTCATACAATATTCAATTCTTTTTATAAAATCTAAATGCTGAACGGTAATAAATATAACTTTTGAAAATACTTAACCTCATTTATCGGCCCTTTAAATAAGAGGGCCATCTATAGGCCACAGACAATCATCCTATGAAGTTTCAAGGCGTTTTTTTAGTTATTAAGCTGAAACTGAAGGCGGAGCATGTATATATCGAGAACCTTAAAATGATCTGTTAATAACACTGATATCCATTTAAAACGCCAACCAACTTAAAATTGAAAGAAACCAAATGCTGAAATATTTTCGAAGACTTTATTTAAGTTTAAAACAATTACATCGGATTTATTCGATAGTTTAAAACAATTATAGGGGGATTTCAAAACAAACAATTATATTGGGCTTAGTGTCTAAGCTGTGTGAACTCCTTCGGAAAGCCTACTTTATAAGTAGAAGTCATATTATTTTCAAATGTCTTACAAACTTCTATTTAACATGTACGGTAGTTTTGTTTTCTTTTTTTAGAAATTTTCAGTGCGTACACAAGGAGAGTAAGATGCAAACAGTCACCAGCATGGAACATGTTTGTGCGGAAATCAAGGGAAAAGTTCGTCTTGATTACAAGAATGAAGAAATACCTGACATCATGAGAGCAATGGATATTTTGATTAATCGCTTCGTTGATGAGTTAAAGTACAGCTTCCCTCAGTTACATAATCCTGTAAGGACTCAAAAAGTATCCAACATTTGAGCCGCGCCATGAGAAAACCAACATAGTGCTTTTGTGACCAGCATGGATCCAGCCTGCGCGTCCGCGCAGTCTGGTCAGGATCCATACTGGTCGCTAACAGTTTCTCTAATTTTGCGACCAGCATGGATCCAGCCTGCGCGTCCGCGCAGTCTGGTCAGGATCCATACTGGTCGCTAAGTTTCTCTAATTGCAATAGGCTTTGAAAGCGAACAGCATGGATCCTGACCAGACTGCACGGTCTGGATCCATGCTGGTCGCAAACGCCCTATGTTGGTTTTCTCATGGCGCGGCTCATTTTATTTTACTGTTAACAAGAGACCTTTCAGACGGAAAAGAAAAATCAGGTACCATTAAAATATCGGGAAGAATAGTAAAAGCAATATTTTTTTCATCCATGACAGAATGTGAATCTCTGTAAGATAATTTCGAAATTTAGCTTAGAGGGCAAGGAATGCCTGACAATAAGTTAATTTCATATGAATGCCATGTCACACCCTATATGGTTCCTTTGGGAGCTATATTCGGAGCATGTATTCGTATATAGCTCCTTCTAATAGAGGAGCTGTGTACGAATACAAGCATGTGCTAATCCGAATATGACCCCCTATACATTAAGATGCTATATAACATTATTGTGAAAGTAATACTTAACATGAGTTCGGACATAGGACATATGATATTACCCTCTCCCCATATAACATTAATGTAAAAGTAATACTTAACAGGAGTTCGGACATAGGACATATGATATTACCCCCAATATAACATTAGTGTAAAAGTAATACTTAACATGAGTTCGGACATAGGACATATGATATTACCCCCCCCCCCCCCCCCCCCCCCCACCGCATCCCGGGGAAGCTGGGGAGGCATATAGATTTTCTCCATTCGTACGTACGAGTGAGCAATAGAGGTATGCACGTCTCAAAAATGGGTACCCATTAAACTTGTCAGAAATGATAAATGGCAAGTGAGGTTAGGCTCCTGGTATTTTTTTGTATGTGGCCAGTTATTTAGTCGAAATACATACTTTATCATACTGTGACACATCATCTGATTTATGTGGAAGAGTCACACAATTTGAAACAAACGTTTGTTTGGTGTAAGTGACGATTTTTTTTTATCGGACGTGTAACTGTAGAATTATAGCCTTTAAGGAAATACAATACTTGTTTAAAAGTCGTCAAACTGTACAGAAGTATGGAATGGCAAAGAGTGATTAAGCTACGATCCTTACATTAAATTTTAGACACCATATGTGAACTATTGTGATACAAATTGGACGTTAAAACTATACAATCACCAGATTTATTTTTAACATAAATTGCATGTAGTCTCAAAGGAGAATGAATATGAATGTTTTTGTTCAGCGAAAAAGGTGGCAAAGTGGGGGCATCCGCATCATATCGACAGCATTCTAGTTTTGCATGTGTAGAAGCCTCTACAGAAACAACCAGACTGTGTGCTTGCACAGGAATAACGCGTTTTCTTTGAAAGAACATGCGATATTGCATTTACGATGACGCGACATTTCAACGATAACTTAAATTGTCTAAACTGTCATTCTCTGTAAACGTAAAAAATATGTCTTACAGACAATGTCGTGACACAATGAGCATGACCCCCAGGTTAGACACTCTAGTGCGTGTAGCCGAGCTCTGCGTTTTATCTCGGCATGCATTTATAACTATGAAATATTAGATGCCGATTGCCGGGTGAGGCATTACAGCTCTGTATTTTTCTTTCTTTTTCATTTCGCTTAATATCTTTCGAATGCCGACCACAAACACACGCTCTGTCAATCTTATATTCTACTTTGTATGGATGTTCAACCGGAACCTAAACATATACAGGGAGTTGGTTGGTTACATGTTCATTTGAGGGTTGATCTTGTTCATAAGAAACACTAACATAGTACATACAGCTATTTACATGAGCACATAAATTTAGCAAGTAATGTTCAAGATTATTCAATTTTTTTTCAGGGATAGTAACAGTCCACTCCACTCCAAAGGTTTAGGGTTTTGGGAAGAAATCTTTCGGTTGTAATAGCTGTCAGGTGTGGTACAATTTACCATCAAGTTTTAGATCTATAAATATTCTAGCATAAAAACTGCTGTTCTTGACACTTTTCGGGGGTGTTTTAACAGGAGAGAAAACGTGTGTTAACAAAGAGATTCTGACGCTCACGTGCTGTTATACACCTTTTTATATATGTGCGTTCCGTGGCAAAGCGTAAACGTAATTCGGCCCTAGATCGGATAATTCAAAACAAAATGACGTCAATGTAAAAAAAACAACTCCGACATTCCCGTGCATTTCGTGGAAATTTCATGACGTTGAGTGACATTGTATTCATTTATTTGTTTTTTACGCGTTTTATGCTAGAATAACGTTAGCGCATGTTCATTTCGTGTTATAACATCTGCCTCGGGATACGTTGGTACCCTCGCCATGGGCTCGGGCACCAACCAATCCCTCGGGATTCTGCAGATGTTATGGCTCGGGTACCAACGTATCCCGAGGGATTCTGCAGATGTTATAACACGAAAAAACATGCGTCATCCCTACAGTCTTAATCATTTAAAAAAGGTTGTGAAGAAACATTCTATGCAAAGTGTGTCAGTCTAGTCTTTTATCTGGTTAATATTTTTGTTCTGGCATATAATATTTCTTATGTCTAGTGTACGAGTCTTGATATTGCCTGTTCAATGTCAAACGACTTTCTGTGATATTATAATATAAATGTTAAAGACATGTGCTATGTAAATCTAATCCAACATGTGCAATACTTGATTAATTTGCTTTTCCAATGTCATATGATCAATTCAAAGGACCACAATGGAAATAAGAAAGCTATCTTTTTGTGTTATTTTTGGTATTGATTATATTATGTCATCTTCAATTGCATTTTAATGTTCACATTTATTATGTTGACATTTAATTTGTATTTGTTTTGTGATATATTGTCTACTATACCACAATAAATTTTATCTCTCTATCTACATATACCTCAAATCGATAAGAATGTGTACGGTTGCTTCAACGGAAACCTAAGCGATATACCTCAATTCGATAAAAACATGAATGCGAACTAATTGCGGCTGAATCATTACGACCAGCTGGATATCCTTTCCGCAGCCATAACGTACTAAAACGTATTAGCGTCTGATGGCCCTTTCACGCTTCCGTAGAAACAACATTTATTACACGAAATGTATTTTGAAAATATTTCTGAAATGTCTAGGGCTGCAGCTCTCAAATACGGTTATATCTTACATCTGAGGCATATACTGACACTCTTAGACAACATCAAAAATGACATTTTGAGCGATTTGATGAATTTCCAAAATTATCAATGTACTCTTGGTCCGATACGGATCCCTATGGGGTTTGTGTTTATCCCGAGCTCAAATATCTTTTCGTAGATGAAAAGCTGACATGCCGTACTAAAGCCCAGGTTATTTCAATTCGTATGAAAGTGCTTAAAATTGTCTCCACAATCACACTGGCCATAGCTTTATCAGATCAAGTGGTTCCAACGTTGTTTGAGCGGTGAATTTTACGCCGATCAGATGGAGAAATATGGCCGATACTACAAATTTCCGGTATTGTAAGTATGATTTAAAGGAATTTCTACCCGTTAAATAACGAATCAAATGAAAACGATGGGTGCACCTGAAGCGCAAATGTGTCTATGTTTTAGCACATGTGTCCATTTAGCTGAGATTTGTACCGTTTATTCCAACACTTCTGTACAGTCTGGCGGGGGAAGGAGATTTTGTACAGTTTTTGACAATATCGCATCAAATATAGTGTTAATCGGGAACAAGTAACTGTTAAAACAGTTTTTATGTAAAGGGCTACCTCTTAAAACAAAGCGTGTGTATTTTCATAGAATTATTCAGCGTAGTTTCTAAAAAATCGGCCGAAAACCTATTGCAACGCCGTTTCGAGTGGGTCACTATGCAACGCAATCAAGTGGATACCGTTCTGTGTCTTACTTGCGAAGTCTTATCCGTCTTAAAAACAGTAATTAAAGCCTAACAATGAATAAATTTAGAGAGTTTTGTAGCATTATAATGATCCCGCCATTTCTAATATATTGTACTTTTACATTTTATGCTCGCTTAACATTTAACATATTTTTGCGGACATTGTCAAAAAAACATCAGCACAAAAACATAAAGCAAGGATGAACATCGAACAATATCATTAAGTAAATAATAGTAATAGTTCGTAAAAACAAGAACCAGTTCACGGATATTTTTCTCCTCCACGAATGGTACTGAACAGCATACCAAAATCGGGTTGACTCTTTAAATCAGTATAGTTACAGACGGTTACTGTTTAGTCCCTTAAAACCAATATATTGCGATTTCATTACTGATTTGTTTTGCATTTAAGCTGTTCATACAAAATAAATAAAATTTGGTCCATGATAAAAGTATTGATCAGTTGTTTATATATATTTTCATCCATATTGCTGGTGTAGCGTTCATTTGTTTTCAGAGAGATAAATCACAGAGAACGTTAAAATTCGCCAGGGAAAAGACAATATTTTATTTGTCCTCCATAAAACAGAAAAGACGTAATAAACCTCTATGGTCGCCGTTCAAAAATGAAAATACAAATGAAATACAGACACCAGTGAAAGAAAATAAACGGACCAGCAATGCTAATAGAGACGTGTCATCAAGCAAACGATTAAGAGCGTTTTCTCCATGTCCTCAAAGTGAATAAAAAAAACATACACACACAAAAAAAACCCAAAAAGACTGCTAACTCCAACTTCAAGCACCAAAATATCAAGAAAAAAAAACCTGTTCACAATAAGGTATTAAAAGAAAGAGTTTTCTGTGATGAAATGTTTGAAGAATTAACAGAGGAAGAGACAGATTTTTTAGACATTGCAAGCGACAAGGCTGTCCTAAGACAACTTTCTGAAGCAAAAGATACATTATTTTACAATATTTCTAACTTTTATCAAATCGAGTAAGTACCCGTTGGCAAACATCGCTTTTCTTCTTTAAATAGTACAACTGTAGCACATCTCTATTAGTATTGCTGGTCCGTTTATTTTCTTTCATTGGTGTCTGTATTTCATTTGTATTTTCATTTTTGAACGGCGACCATAGAGGTTTATTACGTCGTTTCTGTTTTATGGAGGACAAATAAAATCTTGTCTTTTCCCTAGCCAATTTTAACGTTCTCTGTGATTTATTTCTCTGAAAATAAATGAACGCTACCACAGGAATATGAATGAGAATATGTACAAACAACTGATCAATACTTTTATGATGGACCAAATTTTATTTATTTTGTATGAACAGTTTAAATGCAAAACAACTCAGTAATGAAATCGCAATGTTTTGGTTTTAAGGGACTAAAAAGTAACGAACTGTAACTATACTGATTTAAAGAGTCAACCCGATTTTGGTATGCTGTTCAGTACCATTCGTGGAGGAGATAAATATCCATGAACTGGTTCTTGTTTTAACGAACTAGTACTATTATTCACTTAATGATATTGTTCGATGTTCATCCTTGCTTTATGTTTTTGTGTTGATGTTTTTTGACAATGTCCGCAAAAATATGTTAAATGTTAAGCGAGCATAAAATGTAAAAGTACAATATATTAGAAATGGCGGGATCATTATAATGCTATAAAACTCTCTAAATTTATTCATTGTTAGGCTTTAATTACTGTTTTTAAGACGGATAAGACTTTGCAAGTAAGACACAGAACGGTATCCACTTGATTGCGTTGCATAGCGACCCACTCGAAACGGCGTTGCATTAGGTTTTCGGCCGATTTTTTAGAAATAACCCTGAATAATTCTATAAAAATACACACGCTTTGTTTTAAGAGGTAGCCCTTTACATAAAAAGTGGTTTAACAGTTACTTGTTCCCGATTAACACTATATTTGATGCGATATTGTCAAAAACTGTACAAAATCTCCTTCCCCCGCCGGACTGTACAGAAGTGTTCGAATAAACGGTACAAATCTCAGCTAAATGGACACATGTGCTAAAACATAGACACATTTGCGCTTCAGGTGCACCTATCGTTTTCATTTGATTCGTTATTTAACGGGTAGAAATTCCTTTAAATCATACTTACAATACCGGAAATTTGTAGTATCGGCCATATTTCTCCATCTGATCGGCGTAAAATTCACCGCTCAAACAACGTTGGAACCGCTTGAACTGATAAAGCTATGGCCAGTGTGACAATAGCAAAACAAAAAACAACAAAATAAAAAAAAAAAAAAAAAAAAAAAAAAAAAAACTAGATGCCCACGGGCAATATGTCGAGCCCGCCAGCTGTTAAAAGGATTGGGAGTTGCAAGGGCCAATGTTGTTAAAACTTGTGGCCCAACCCTTTTGCTTTTTATGTAATCTATATATCCATGCATTTGTAATATTCTTACATTTAGTTTGGTTTTTTTTTTGTATGCATGTCTTGTAAATTTGCATTGTATTTGTATGGAAAGCAATAAAATATGATTAAACTAAGGAGTTGCACAAGACACCCCCTGTCTCATTGAGGCAAACATTTATGCCAAATAAAAAAAGAGATTGCAAAAAGTTACAATATAAGTTATTTAAAGTAACAACAAAGGGACGTAAATCTTAAGAAAAAAAATTCTAAGTCCACACAAATATCCTCACAAACAGAGATAGGTCAAAATTCACCTGAAAATTGAATGTTACATGCATGTTGTACTTCAGAAAAGTGGTCTTGATTTTTCCCTACGACCAGTAATAAAAAAGTTACGAATATAAGCTATTTATAGTAACAACAAAGGGAAGTAATTCTAATATCTTGCGCATGACACTCCGTCTCATGTTGATGAACAACTGTGCCAAGTTACATCAAATTCCCTCTATGCATAAAAAAGAAATGCTCCAGACAAAGTCATTCTTATATCTGACGTTTGACCTCTAAGTGTGACCTTGACCTCAGATCTAGGGACCTGGTTCTTGCGCATGACACTCCGCCTCATGGTGGTTAACATTTGTGCCAAGCGACATCAAAATCCCTCCATGTATGAAGAAGAAATGCTCCGGACAAAGTTGTCATTCTTGTATCCTTTGACCTCTAAGTGTGACCTTGACCTTAGACCTAGGGACCTGGTTCTTGCGCATGACACTCCGTCTCATGATGGTGAACAATTGTGCCAAGTTACAAAATCCCTCCATTCATGAAGAAGAAATGCTCCGGACAAAGTCATTTTTGAATTTGACCTTTGACCTGTAATTGTGACCTTGACCTTTGAAACAGGAACCTGGGGTTTGCGCATGACACTCCGTCTCACTGAGATTAACATTCATGCCAAATATAAACAAGATTGCTACATGCATGTCAAAGTTATGGTCCGGACAAACAAATCCGGACGGACGCACGGACGCACACACGCTCGCACATACACCGAACAGCCATTTGGACAACTATGTCTTCGCATCCGCAAGCGGGCTCGACAAAAATGTCCACGTGCATACATTTAGACGAGGTGACCCCATCGCGTGTGTACCCCTGACTATCTACGAATCAAAATTTCAAGTTTAGCATTTCTACTTTCATTTTCTTTACTTCCGAAAATAGCTAAAGGTCGAGTGACGTCATTTTCTGTGTATATGTCTGGCGAGATTGTATATGTGCTGACCGTCCTAAGGATATGGAATGTATTTGTAATGAAATAAAAGAAAAGACATGTGTTGATTATGGAAATGAAGAAATACAGGATATCATGAAAGCTGTTGATATCTTGATGAACCGTTTTGTGGGTGAATTTAGTGAGAAATACCCGGATATTAAGGTATGTAAATATTTAATTTTGTCTCCCACAGTGGTCCGATTGTTTTCACAGGTGCCCGTCCAGTCTTGGTGCCCATAATTATGCGTGCCGCCCCCTCAAAAAAAAAAAAAATTAAAAACACTGTTTTAAGCCTTAAACGAAAAAAAAAAAATAATTTGAAATTTTTTTTCCTATTATACTCTTATGGAAAAGGTGCTTGTGTTGCCGTAACACTATGGAGGTTTACTAGGACACGCTGTGGAACAACCAAAATGTCCAGTTCAGTACCAATGCAAGCTACCCTGCTGCCATTTACACACTGGACATTTAGAAAACAGTAAACAATCCTATTCTACCTAGTATACATTACATTTAAATTCTAAGACGCCAACAACGGAATAGGTTTTCTACTTTCGTTTTGAAACAAAATGGCCGATCGTCACTGTTATTTTGCAAGTGTCTAGACAATTTGGCTTGTTTGAATTTAAATGTAAGTTATTTAAAGCTGTTTACTTGGCAGAACAAGATTGTTTACTATTTTATAAATGCATGATGTGTAAATTGCAGTAAGGTAGCCTCAGCTGTTACTGGACTGGACATTTTGGTTGTTCCACAGCGTTTCCTAGTAAACCTCCATAGCGTTACGGCAATAAAAGCACCTTTTCCATATAAGAGTATATATAGGGAAAAAAAAATTTCAAATTTTTTTTTTTCGTTTGAGGCTTAAAACAGTGTTTTTAATATTTTTTTTGAGGGGGCGGCACCCATATGGGCACCAAGACTGGACGGAGTATATATAGGAAAAAAAAAATTCAAAATTTTTTTTTTCGTTTTAGGCTTAAGGTAGTTCTGCACGTTTGATAAACCGGAAGTGATGGCGTAACGTCATTTATCCGGAAAACGTAGAATTATGCCTGGATTCGGCGTACGGAAACGAAAATCAGTTTATGAATTAAGGGCAACCTGTGAGTAAATGTATTAAAATAGCCCTGTTACTATCTTTCTAAAGTTAAATTATGATATTAAAACAGCTTACACGTTAAATAATTCAAAATAATTTCTTAAAATTAGCTTGAAATAGGCGGTTCACTTTAATCATAACCAAATATCTCAAAAATAAGCACACGGACCTATACATTTTATTTCACCATATTATAGGTCATATGTTTATTTACAACTGTGAGAAGTTTCATTTAAATCTACATTGTAGAAATATTTCTGTTCGCGAAAATGTTTTGAAAGTTGCGTTTTTCCCATAGACTCCCATTATGAAAAATTGCGTGAGGTCGACATTTTTCAAATCAGTCTAGCAAAAAATCAAGCACACGACCCTATCTTTTTTATTTGCTGAATTTTCTTAATATATTCCAAAGTTTTGAAAAATCAGAGTTTAATCAAATTCTACATTGTAGAAAAAATTTCGATCCTAACGTGCAGACCTACCTTAAAACAGTGTTTTTAATTAATTTTTTTTGGAGGGGGCGGCACCCATGTGGGCACCAAGACTGGACGGGCACCTGTGATTGTTTTTTTTTGTTTTTTGTTTTTTTGTACATGAGCAATATTAAGCTCATATGCGCCTATCCGGATATTACTTCTTTACAGAACCTGATTTAAAAAGTTTTAAACTTTGAGAAATTTTAAAGTATACATTAAAACTAAGAGATTTGTAGGCCTACATTAAAACTAATAGATTCGGACTGGTTTTACAATGCATGACATTAATATTGCTATAAAGTTGCGTAGAAAATGAAAAAAAAAATAGCATATGTAAGAGTAGGCCTACGGATTTTGTTACATTAGGGGAGGATATATGTCGGACAACCAGTTAGCTCAATTAGTAGAGCACTCACCCTGTCAGCGAGGGTTCCGGGGTCCGAGCCCTGGACTGACTGCACATTTTTCTCACCCTGCGACATATAGTTCGTAAAGACATTTTCTCATATCTAAAGCCTGTATATATTATTTTGTGAATATTACAGATTGACAGACTAGCACTTTGTGGAAGCATGGCTGAGAAAACCAGAATCTGGTGTTCTGAAGATAAGTGTGACCTCGAATTTGACTACCTGGCAATAGTGAAGTCCTTGCAGAGTTACGGTGACTATATGTTCGAACATAACGCATACGGACAGGTTGAAGTTAAATACAAAGGAACTGATTCAGAATCTGTAAGCGGTGAACATGTTAATTTGAGCTCGAATATAAAATTAACGTTTATTAATAATTTTCATAAATGCATTACTGAAAAATGCGAACGAAATTGGTGTACCTTAAGTTTAAAAAAGGGGAGGGGTTTTCCTGTCATTCCTGAACTTGATGGTTGCTCATTTTGTTCTGTGCGTATGCAAACAGGAAGTTTAATTTGTTCTTATATACCTGTATATTCTGCCTTCCGACGACTTAGATTTTTGTGGAAAAGCAAACATAAATCGCTAAGTACTTCATACGTAGAGGGAAGTGATTTAAAGAAGGTTTTGGAAACTGCTAAAAGTGCAAAGGTTATCAATCATTTCATTGGTGATGGCGATATAGACACTACTGACATCGATGACTTCCTTCCTCAGATTTACTGGAGAGATAAAAATGTTTCAGGAATGATTTGGATAGAAGTTGACTTCAATCCTGTGATAGAATTAGACAGAACAAAAGTCGTACAGAAGACAAGAATGATACGGGTTTCTTATGAAAATATTATTTTATTCCCAAGAGCTCTTTACCGTGAACACATCTTCTACAGATCAATGTATGGTACAAATTACAATATTATTGACTATGTGTTAAAACTGATACGTATTAAGAACAAATGGAAATTAAAAGTTACACCAGATCTTCGCAATGATGAGAAATACTTTCTGTTCCCAAAATATATTGGTGATTTTCGCAAATGTTGGAGGCTTTCAACTTATCAGACCGAAATGAACATTCTAAATGAAGCATCCAAAGAACACAGACTTGCTTACTGTGTTCTGAAATTTTTGTTTATAGTTTTAAAGATGGGACTAGGTGTACTAGATCGATTATATATTCCTATCATTTCCAATTACGAAGCTAAGCTGGCAGTGATTCAGCATATCAAACACTGTAAAACACCAAACATTGGCGCGCATGTATGTGTGTTGAATATTTTACATGGTATAGCGCTTTGTAAAGAAGGTTCTGCATCAGTGGACCATCCCGTATTGAAACTGGATTTGTACGAAATGCTTAAAACAAATGTCCATAAGTCCTTCGAAAGAACACTATCTACCATACGTCTGAAAATACTGATTCTTATATTGGTAAACAGGCGATCAGATTATACTGTGACAGATTTATGCAATGACGCAATTTCAAGTTATCTTTATTCAAATATTATTTCAATACAATATCGGAATATTACTTGGAGTTCAAGGGAAACTAGATTTCTTCAGTTTAAAGAATCATTAACTGAACTACACAGCCTGGTTACTAGAAGGAAAGAACACGCTTCCAAAGGTGAACTGATAAAAAGTATTAGTGTCTTTGCGAAGGCGTGAATAGAAGAAGAAAAACAATACCAGGATGACGTGGTAAAAATGTTTCAAGACTTGCGCAAAAATCTGTATAAATAAGTAAAAAACATTGGAAAAGATAACACAGAACAAGTGTAATAAAGATGTGGAAAAATAGCAGTGTTTAACATATTGCAAAGAAACTTATCTTATGATTCATACAATATTCAATTCTGTGGTCATCTTATGGTGAGAAATCTCGAGTTTTCTCTCCCTTGATTATCGATTGTTTTAAAGCACACCCTTGTTTTCCGGATAATACGAAATTCTGTGATATTTCCAAAATGCTACAAAATGGATGAAATGTCAAACTTGGTAAGGACATTGTTTTTTATTCAATATTTTCTAATTACTCATTCTGATCGTTTAAAGTATTATAACTGATTCAACATGGTTTAGAAGCTGTACCATTTGCACTAAACAATTTGAATATGGGGCATATTGTTCACTTTGCAAAGCGCTAAACAATGTGTACATTTTGCTTCTGAGAATGAGTTTGGCGATTCAAAGCATTGTCAACCTCATTTAATGGACTTTCGGTAATGAATATTATTTTGTAATTTTCAGTTATTATATAAACAATGATATGAACATGTTCAGAAGTTTTTATTTCAGATCAAATAACCCACATTGACAAATATATAAGCATATGTAGTAGTCGATGGATACTGACCTAAGTGCTCATAGAACTTTCGAAGATAAAGCCCGAAATGTTATGAGGATTATAGCCAATATTGTACTTTGAAATTTTGCATATGCTGTTCTAAAGGTACCGACTGTTGTATATTGAAGAAGTATACCCATAAAATGTGGTAACTAATTGCTGTAGCATGTTCAAGGTAATGTATTATACACATTGTCAGTACCAGATGTTCCTGGAACATTTTATCAAAAGGGTAAATGTCTATATCTTTGTAAAATCCTGTTTTAAAAATCAAGTCAGCTATCAATAGGTTCTAAAGCTTAGTCTGTATCTTTTCTGCTAGATTTTGGTACAAATTTAAACAAGCCAGAACAGGTAAATTTAACACATGAATCTAAATGTGCACATTCCACAGGGGGAGAGGATACATCCATATTTACCAATTAAGTATATTAAGGGTCTGTTAACATTTTAAAAGTGTGAAAATAATGGCACTTTAACAGGCCAGTTTTGCTGGACTATGTTGGATACTGCTGTGAATTCGTAGAAGAAGTACATTCCCTTAGCTGATAGTAGTTTAATACTGTACTTAATGATTTAGTACACTTGTTAACTTTTCCATACAAAGTTATCCCCCTTAGAATGGTTATCCCACCAAAATTTCATCTGCAATACAAGACTGTAATCACATACATTTTTATACTAAAATATAAAAAGTTGGTCCCAGAGATGAATAAGAAGATCTACGTTCATTAATTCAATATTTGTTCAGTATACCCTTCCCTCTTCTTCTGTAAGTTTAATATGTTAAGTTGGTGTTATGAATTATAAATGAGATGAGTTGTTTTTCTTTGCTTTGTATCTTGAGCTATAACATGGTATTTTTGACTGCTGTTCAAAATTTGTGGTATTTTAGTGGTGTTGAAAATCCTGGGTATTTTTGAAGACCGTATTATACGTCTCGTAGATCTCGGTAGATTGAAGAGAACCTCCAGCCAAACTCCAAACATCATTTCTAAAGGAGCCAAAGGCCAAAGACAGGTCGACTGCCGGGTACCGCCCCCCCACCCCCCACACACACACACACCCACCAGCACTGAAACAAGCACCAATATATGGCTATATTTTTTTGACATTCTTTATTGGGTCTTTATCCAAAGTCATCATTCGGACTATCTCAGTAATTGTAAAAATAACATATGGCGAAAACTCAATCTGTGATTGGTTTCATTTGCTCTACTTAAAAGGTTGTTAAATCAATTCATGGCTGAATGATTTGCATGTTCATAGAATCAAGTTTAAGCAAGATATAACCCAGTTAAAACTCCAGTAGTCCAGTCCATAGGTAACGGATAATTGCCAATAGGTGGTGAAAGGATAGGTGCAAATTGTACGCTGTGCCTGTTACCAGATTGAGTATAAAAATCCTTAAGAGGTTCATATCATCATGTTGTTACAAACTTATTCACCAAAACATGTCCACACACACAAAACTGGTCAATGTGTAATGGAATGTAAATGAAAAATAAATCAGTGACGGCTATTATCCACTTTCAAAGACAACACATGTAGGGCATTATCCATGGTCATTTTCGGCTATTATCCATTTTTCACACAAGGATCAATATAAATGGTTTTTGCATGAAAACGGCAAACGTAAACAACTTACTCTAAACTATGTCAGATAGTAAAATGGTAGAGCCGTATTAACAGTGAATTACAAGCATAAAAAACAACTCTAAGTATTTTTTATTAATTTTCAAACTGAATTTACATGGATTTTGTAAACTATTTAACATATTGTGTATTATATTCACAAAAATATGTAGTAAATAGTTTGAGTTCCATGGAAACAAATCACCATTCGTTCTTTTTGCAACATCTGGTTGTTAAAATCTCTTATCAAGCCACAGCAACTTACCGAAAAACCTGAAATTTTCAGAAGCGTTCATCTGCCGTTTTGTAGCTTCTTGGAATGATCACAGCATTTAGTATTATCCGGATAACAAGGGTGAAGCAGTCCCCCCACCCCCTGATTGGATTGTATCCCTTACATTAGCAGAAGTCGTATATCAATAATTTCATTGCTTTGGGCAATGCTTCAAACTTATTGGAACCACTCTCGAATCCGCTTCCTGGAAAAAAACCAGTACTGGTGTTATATGAGAGATCATTATCGTGAACCCAGTGGGGCTCGAACCCACGATCCTTGGATTGAGCGACCGACACCATATCCACTAGACCACCGCTCTCCTTAACTTAATAGATTCATACAGAAAGATTATCTTTGGAAAATCATAAAACATTTCAGTAAAAACATATAAAAACATTATTTTAGCTTAAGGGGACGCATACTTTGAAATTAGAAAAAAATGGGTGGGGTATGATAAAATTTACCTGCAAAAAAGTACAAGGTTTTGGTACATGAAATGGATACTGTTTCAACTGTTATAAGTACACAAAGGATTGCTCACTAAAATAACAAGAGGGCCATGAAGGCCCTGTATCGCTCACCTGACCTATTGACCTAAAGATCATCAAGATTAACATTCTGACCAAGTTTCATCAAGATATGTTCATAAATGTGGCCTCTACAGTGTTAACTAGCTTTTCCTTTGATTTGACCCCGTGACCTAGTCTTTGACCCAACATGACCCAGATTCGAACTTGACCTGAAGATCATCAAGTTTAACATTCTGACTAAGTTTCATGAAGATACAGTCATAAATGTGGCCTCTAGAGTGTTAACAAGCTTTTCCTTTGATTTGCCCCTTTAACCTAATTCTTGACCCAACATGACCCAGATTCGAACTTGACCTAAAGATCATCAAGTTTAATATTCTGACTAAGTTTCATGAAGATATAGTCATAAATATGGCCTCTAGAGTGTTAACAAGCTTTTCCTTTGATTTAACCTAGTGACCTAGTTTTTGACCCCAGCTGACCCAGATTTAAACTTGACCTAAAGAGCATCAAGATAAACATTCTGACCAAGTTTCATTAAGATATGGTCATAAATGTGGCCTCTACAGTGTTAACTAGCTTTTCCTTTGATCTGACCAGGTGACCTAGTCTTTAATCCTACATGACCCAGATTCAAACTGGACCTTAAGATCATCAATATTAACATTCTGACCAAGTTTCATGAAGATATAGTCATAAATGCGGCCTCTACAGTGTTAACAAGCTTTTCCTTTGATTTGACCTGGTGACCTAGTTTTTGACCCCAGATGACCCAATATCAAACTCGTCCAAGACTTTTTTTAAGGATAACATTCTGACTAAGTTTCATTAAGATTGGGCCAAAATTGTGACCTCTAGAGTGTTAACAAGCTTTTCCTTTGATTTGACCTGTTGACCTAGTTTTTGACCCCAGGTGACCCAATATCGAACTCGTCCAAGATTTTATTAAGGGTAACATTCTGACTAAGTTTCATTAAGATTGGGCCAAAAATGTGACCTCTAGAGTGTTAACAAGCTTTTCCTTTGATTTGACCTGGTGACCTAGTTTTTGACCCCAGATGACCCAATATCGAAATCGTCCAAGACTTTATGGAGGGTAACATTCTGACCAAGTTTCATTAAGATTGGGTCAAAATTGTGACCTCTAGAGTGTTAACAAGCTTTTCCTTTGATTTGACCTGGTGACCTCGTTTTTGACCCCAGATGACCCAATATCGAACGTGTCCAAGATTTTATGGAGGGTAACATTCTGAACCAGTTTCATTAAGATTGGGCCAAAAATGTGACCTCTAGAGTGTTAACAGTCAAATTGTTGACGACGGACGGACGGACGGACGACGACGGACGCCGGACACAGGGTGATCACTAAAGCTCACCTTTGAGCACTTCGTGCTCAGGTGAGCTAAAAATGAGAAAAACTGAAACAAGAAAGTTATTGTTGAATGACATAAGACTTATTGTGTACATTCAAAGTCAACAATTAATACTTGTTTGTGCGAAAATAATAGTGCTTCACCTTGTCCAAACATTTATCAATCTCCTACAGATTCTAATTTAAAGAAATAATGTGAAATAAGTTCACTGTCTTGCTTTTCATTTCGCATATGTAGGCTAAAACACATTATTTAGTTTGTTTACAAAGTAGTGCATAAGAAAAGATACGGTGGTCAAGGAATGCCACATTCCAAAACTAAAAGAGTATATTCCCCTTAATACATTAAACATTTATCGATACAGAAGTCTAGTGGCTTACAATAAGGGCCTGGAAATGTTGCCATTATTAATTTTTAACTTAGTATTAATGAACTACAATGCACTTAAATATCAAAACACATTCAACAAACTTTTGAAAATGTATTGTCTTAAAAATCCCTAAAATAAGGTGTGAAATTTGGTTGAGAGGTCCAATCAATGTGTATATATGCAAAAGTAACATTCTTATCTTGTTCACAAAACTTACTTTAATACACAGCAGGAATGTCAATGATCAAAACTTGACGAATGTACAGTTATCCTCACTTTAATGTCATTTATAATTTGTCCTTGAATTCCCCACCATACTTTTCATAACTCTGTTTGCACGAGTTGCACGAGAATGCTGTCATTCACGTAAAATATCGGGGTCAAAGAAGTTGTAAATGCAATATCATCTAAACCGTAATTAATGTATTATGCAGTTCAAGATAAACTTTATCTCATAACGTAACGAACATGTATAATGTTGTAACAACAACTATACTTACACTGATTTAAGTAGCAGTCGGTTTATAACTGACTTTATTGCTTCATTTTGTGTTTTGTTATTGTTGTCAAAAAGTATAACGGAAGTGCCTCACAACTGAAGCGGAAACCAGTTTGATGCGCAAAGTAGTCCACTGTCAGTAATATTTTTTGATAAATGTCCACAGAAATCAATAATTTTCTAATATTAAAGACGAATATCTGAATAGGATTCATTATTTGATAAGACATTATAATCATCGACATGTTTTTTTTTAAAAATCGTACACGTGCAGTAATACTTTTGCAGTGAATCGCCGAGAAGTCGTGGGAAAATTAAAAACCATGTAAATAAACTAAAATTAACCACCTTTTCAAGATGAATTTCAAGTGATCGACATTATGCATTTAACCCGCCTGACCTGTGTAGCATCTTAGAGTAACTTAGATATCTATTCTAAGGTATTCATTGTGTAGAATGTCATGTTATGCCCTTGCAATGCTAATCCCACTATGATTTTTTTGTTTACATTTTTTATCAATGAGAAATATGGCGTCCATCCCGAGCTGAAATGACGGGGCGTTAAATTTTTACATGTTTAAGCAAACCTGCTGTGTTAGAAAGAAAATTTCATCCCTTCAACATTATTTGGAACACTGTTATTGTAAAAAAACCTGTTTTTTCCTTATGCAAACGCTTAATATTTTGTGTTGAATGTACTTTCACAAAGACCTCTGTTTTCCTATTACATTCATAGTACCACATCCTTATCCACAAAATACTGAATATTACAGGTGTCCATCAGCATTATATCAGTTTAGGAATATGTTAAGCCCACCATCATCAGATGGTGGGCTATTCAAATCACTCTGCGTCCGTGGTCCGACGTCCTTCCGTCCGTCCGTCCGTCCGTCCGTCCTTCCGTTAACAATTTCTCGTTATCGCATCTCCTCAGAAACTACCAGGGGCATTTTGACCAAACTTTGTCAGAATGATGTATTGGTACTCTAGTTGTGTCCCCCTGAAAATCAGACTGGTTCAACAATTTTTTAGTGAGTTATGGCCCTTTGTTTATTTCTATAATTTACATAGATTTATATAGGGAAAAACTTTGAAAATCTTCTTGTCCAAAACCACAGAGCCTAGGGCTTTGATATTTGGTATGAAGCATCATCTAGTGGTCCTCTACCAAGATGGTTCAAATTATTTCCCCGGGGTCTAATATGGCCCCGCCCTGGGGGTCACATGGTTTATATAGACTTATATAGGGAAAAACTTTGAAAAACCTCTTGTTCAAAACCATAGGGCCTAGGGCTTTGATATTTTGTATGTGACATCATCTAGTGGTCTTCTACTAAGATTTTTCAAATTATCCCCCTAGGGTCAAATATGGCCCCGCCCCGGTGGTCACATGGTTTACATAGACTTATATAGGGAAAAACTTTGAATATCTTCTTGCCCAAACCACAAAACCTAGGGCTTTGATATTTGTTATGTAGCATCATCTAGTGGTTCTCTACCAAGTTTGGTCAAATTATCCCCCTAGGGTCAAATATGGCCCCGCCCTGGGGGTCACATGGTTCATATAGACTTATATAGGGAAAAGCTTTTAAAATCTTCTTGTTAGTAACCTACAATATTCAAATTTGGACCACATGTATGGTTTTGAGTGGCAAGATGAACCTTGACATGAGTTGACCTTGGTATTGACCTAGTGACCTACTTTCACATTTCTGTAGCTACAGCCTTCAAATTTGGACCACGTGCATAGTTTTGAGCACTGAATAAACTTTGACCTTGACATTGACCTAGTGACCTACTTTCACATTTTTGAAGGTACAGGCTTCAAATTTGGATCACGTGCATAGTTTTGTGTTCCGAAATGAAATTTGACCTTGATTGTGACCTAGTGACCTACTTTCACATTTCTCAAGCTACAGCCTTCATATTTGCCCCTCATGCTTAGTTTTGTGTACCTAAACAAACTTTGACCTTTACATTGACCTAGTGACCTACTTTCACATGTTTGAAGGTACAGGCTTCAAATTTGGACCACATGCATAGTTCTGTGTTCCGAAAAAAATTTGACATTGATTTTGACCTAGTGACCTACTTTCACATTTCTCGAGCTATAGCCTTCAAATTTGGACCACTTGCATAGTTTTGTGTACCGAACAAACTTTGACCTTTACATTGACCTAGTGACCTACTTTCACATTTTTGAAGGTACAGGCTTCAAATTTGGACCACATGCATAGTTCTGTGTTCTGAAATAAAATTTGACCTTGATTTTGACCTAGTGACCTACTTTCACATTTCTCGAGCTACAGCCTTCAAATTTGGACCACTTGCTTAGTTTTGTGTTCCGAAATGAACTTTGACCTTAAGATTGACCTAGTGACCTACTTTCACATTTCTGTAGCTACAGGCTTCAAATTTAGACCACATGCATAGGATTGTGTACCGAAACAAACTTTGACATTGACCTAGTGACCTACTTTCACATTTCTCAAGCTACAGCCTTCAAATTTGGACCACTTGCATAGTTTTTTGTACCAAAATAAACTATGGCCTTAAGATTGACCTAGTGACCTCTCAAACTACAGCCTTCAAACTTGATGCACATGCATAGTTTTGTGTACAAAGAACTTTGTCCTTGAAATTGATCTAGTGACCTACTTTCACATTTCTCAAGCTACAGCTTTTGAATTTGGACCACATGCACAGTGTTGTGTACGGAAATGAAATTTGATCTTGAGCTAGTCAGTAAGTCTTGAAATTTGGAACACTCAAAAATGGCACATTGGTGGGCGCCAAGATCACTCTGTGATCTCTTGTTTATTTTCCCACCATCGATTTCTTGAATATGCACCTCTTCCGCATTTCTGTATGAACTGTGAATGTAGCAATATGCGTCCCCTTAAGATGTTCCTTCACCATAAAAACTGGAAAGCCGTCATTGACCTATAATTGTGTCGGTGCGACGTTAAAGCCAACAACATGAATAAAAAATGATTTTAATAGTGTGAAAGTTTATAAAAAACAATTCTAAGGTGTCATTCCTGTTTGCGCTGATTTTACACTTCAATCAATGAAATAAAATTTACCTAAGCTATGACGGTGACTGTTTTGCATGCATTTCACGAAGAAAATTGTGAGAAAAATGAAAGTCGAACTAAAGTCTAGATAATCCCATAGTACACCTCGTGGAAAGTATGCTTTTATTTTTATTTTTTTTTTCAATCTTGGTTCTTTCCTAGCTAAAAAGGGCATGGTATTATTTGTTTGTTATTTTTCCTAGTTTTGTACAGCTGTAGGATTCACGTTGTATCTTTTATTTAGACAGATGTACCAATTCCGCTCCCCGGCACTCACAACTTTTACTGTTCGCTGAAGTAACAAATAAGATGCCATTCTTTTCCATAATCTGACCTTTTTTCTCCTATTGTCAAATACTCTAAAATATCTAACTGTTTTGTCCGAATTTATTCATGGTTATTCGTATTCACGGTTCTTAAACCCCATGGTCGTATTTCCAAAAACAGCTGGAATACAAAAAAGCTATGTTCTGTTCTGTTCTGTTCTGATCTGATATAGTATAGTCTATTCCATTTCCTTATTATTATGAACGTAATCATTTCATATCCCTGGGTAGAATTGTCAGTTGTTGGTATTTGTAGTTCTGTATAGGCGGCGATGGAGTTTTAGACTAGACAGCGTTTAAATGCACTGCACTGACTGGCTTGTTTATGAATGGATTGTATATTTACTAATTTTGGCTGTAGCCAATATACAATCCATTCATAATCCATTCATAAACAAACCAGTCAGTGCAGTGCATTTCAACGCCGTCTAGTCTAAAACTCCATCCCGTCCAATATATTTGCATTCAACGCATTGTATTTTGAAACCTTTTAATGCAAAACTTAATTCCATTTATTTAAACATTGAAAAACTTGTTGCGATGCACCGTACTATGAAATCATCCAACAAAACATGATACCATGCAGCTCAATGTGAAGCCGTTTAACACAACATGAGTACGTGCAGTGTAAAATGAAATGATTTATTACAACTTGACACCGTCTAATGCATATTGTGCACATTGTGTAAAATGTGAAGACGTTTAACGCAACATGAGCTGTTTTTGGAAATACGAACAATACGAATAACCATGAATTAATTCGGACAAAACAGTTAGATATTTTAGAGTATTTGACGATAGGAGAAAAAAGGTCAGATTAGAAAAGAGCGGTTACCGCCGCCCATAGTTCTGTCAATCAACACCGCGTAAGTTACAATAGAGATATAAGAAAACCGCCAGTTTTTAGTTTCTTGGTTAAATGGAAGCAAGAAGCTTTTGTCTTTTTAAAGTTGTAAATATGTCATAATGTTCATAAAGTCGAGAACACCTACATATGTGCTAATAAGTTGTTAAATTTGTCATATTTGGAACAACATGATTTATTTGCCTCTAAAGAGAAAGAAATTGTAAATTTTAGTGATTTTCACTATATGCTTAATGTAAGTTATGGTGATACATCTAAAATAAAAATGAAGATATTCAGTTAGAATAAATATTTTTACATCAGAATGAAGACGAGAAATTGATGTATAATGTCACATCTGCTAAAACATTGCAATTGTAAAAATGAATATCTGAAATTAACCGTTGAAAATAGTTTTCCTATATAATCTACTGCTGAAAGTTTATTCAATCGGGAAACCAATATTGATTATCCGGTTACTTTTAAGGGGGGCAACATACTATGATACGCCAGTTGAAATATAATAAAAGCTGGGGATGTTTGTGCAAAATATTAAAGCTGATCGGTAATGAATATAACTTCTGAAAATGCATAACCTCATCTACCAACCCCTTAAACAAGAGGGTCATCTAATAGCCACAAGCAATCATCCTATGAAGTTTGACGACGCCAAAGCGTTGTTTAGTTATTGAGCTGAAACTTTTTTTCAGTCTCAAATGGAATTGACATTGACCTTTGAATCATCGATCCCAAAAAACTACAGGGGTCATCTATTTACTATAGGCAATCATGTTATGATGATTGACGATTGTAGGTCAAATGTTCTTTAGTTATTAAAAGGAAATTTCAAAGTCGCTTTGACCTTGACCGTAGGACATAAATAATGTCTTAAAAGACTGAAGACACTTGCCATGTCGTTTCTAAAAGACAATAACTGAATTTCGATGTACAGACAGAGGTTACAACGAACACTGCTTTCATTTAAACAATATGATATTTGATTCCAGTTTTAAATAATGCGGTTGAACTACAACTCTTGTTTCGAATTTAAATAATGGGCAAAAACATGTACATCATAACCTTTTGAACTTGGGTTAAGAACAGCTTATAAATTTTAACAATGATCAGGTTATTATTCTATTGTATATGAGTTATCAACCAAAATCTGATCTTATTGATATACCCCAAATCGTCATATATCTTCTCATCGATAAAAGCTAATAGCTAATTAATCGGTGGTTGTAATTTGGCAGTTAAATCATTGCGTGCACCGACCTGCAATGTTTTAAAAATGGAACAATTTTGCAAAGAAATAAAAGAAAAGGCGTGTGTTGATTATGGAAATAAAGAAATACAGGATATTATGAAAGCTGTTGATATCTTGATGAACCGATTTATGGATGAATTCAAAAAAAAGTTTCCAGAGATAAAGGTATGTTCAAATTTCACATTATTATTGGATTGTAATGTTTAAAAACCGTTCATAACATCATTTGATGCCAATTAAAGCAAAATATAAGGACAAACATCGAAGTGTTATTTAAACAAGTTAGACATGGAGAAAGATTCAACAGAAATACCCACGGTCCAAATCACAGCCTAGCCGAAACGAAAATCCTTAAGGGTTAATGTAGTTATTGATAATGGTGACTGTACTCTGTATGCGGACGAAATTGTCTTCCTTGATGACTGCGAGAAAATGGCTTGCAACTTATGCAGGAAATGCTTCCTCCAATGATATACAAGTTAATGCAAGTGGCACAGGGTAAGAAAAAAGTGCAGCCAGACCGGGACTCGAACCCGGGGGCCTCAGAATACCGTTCCGATGCTGTACCGACTGAGCTACCCGGCTGCCTCTATACACTTTCTCTCCGTTTTAATATTCAAGTTCTATACCGTGACATATTTCCCCAAAATTTTGAAATTCGTCCTCAAATTTTAGCGGGTACTTTATATATAAGCAGTCAGTAGTACAGTCGTCGGAGACTAACTAGTGTAATACCGCCACGGCTCCACGTTGGGCGCCAAATGTCACATGGTGAGAAAAATGTGCAGTCAGACCAGGACTCGAACCCGAGGCCTCGGAATACCAATCCGATGCTCTATCGAATGAGCTACCTCGAATGAGCTACCCGCCCGCCTACCCTCTTTCTCACCGTTTTAATATTCAAGTTCTATACCGTGACATCATAGGTGGGTCGTAGGTTCTCACCGCAAGGTAGAGAAACAGCATGATCTGTGGAATATATGTCAATAATATATTTTATGCCGTCACACTGGCCACCATATGTCTGGCTGCACATTTTTTCACCCTGTGACATTTGGGGCCCAACGTGGAGCGGTGACTGAATATACCCCGAGATCATGTTTACCTTGTTCTCTATCCTATTAGAAATTCGAGGACGAATTTCATAAACCGAGGAAGTATGTCACGGTATAGGACTTATATTAAAAAGGAGAGAAAATGTATAAGTGGCCGGGTAGCTCATTCGGTAGAAATAGGCCTCGGGTTCGAGTCCCGGTCTGGCTGTACATTGTTTTCACCCTGTGAAAAAATTTAGAGTCGGATCGTTCGCTCTAGACCCAAATATATGCCAAGGTCCAATTTACATTTTAAGTGTAGACAAAATGGCCGTTTGACTGTATGTCGCTTTATTTATCTGGGATTGCTTTGTAATTGTTAATGCTGCAGCACAGTGCATTAGGTTAACTGTTTGCAAAGTGTAAGAAATCAAGCGGTATGCCGTACAATTCATTTATCTGACTAAAATTGCAAAATGTAAGAAATCGGCCGGCGTGCCGTATTAATTTATCTGACTTAAAATTGTCTCTAGTTTCAGTTTCATTTTATCAGAACTTTGGCATATACAAGTGTGAAACTTGTTTAGTAAACTGCTTGCAATTTTCACTATCATCTCAGTTTATTGTACATATTTTATATGTCTGAACATGGATGAGACGTAAATAAACTACAAATGTATAAATCTAAAAGGAAGTATACATTGGTACAAGTTTGTGTGCATAAATTACTAAAATGTACACAAAAATACATATACAAAGAAAAAAATGACCAGGGTCAATACTAACAAATGATATTCAAATCGCGTCTAAGTAATTAACGTAAAGATAGAAAAAATGAGCTAATTATCGAACTTTAATACAAGACTCTGCAAGAGTTATTACAAATGCTAGCTTAGAAATGGTCAACAAAATCTGAATAATTCAATTTTCACGGAAGTATGAGCTTTACAGAATCATTGAAATATATTATAGGCGAAACACGGACCTTCAGTGATATCGGAAAATAGGACAAACACCGAAATTCAGTGAAATAGGTCAAACACTGAAATTCAGTGAAATAGACCACACATGGAAATTCAGTGAAATAGAAAAATGGGCCAAACACAGAAGATCAGTGAAACAGGCCAAACACTGAGAACCAGCGATATAGGTTAAGCCCCGAAAATTGGTAAAATTGCCAAACACTATAAATCCCATTCAGCGTACAATTCTGAGAAATAACAAAATAATGTAAAAATGTAATATATATATAATAAATCAAACCAAAACGTTGATAGAGTATAAAAGTAAATTACTAGATATATTATTGTTCGTGTTTTGTGATCTTAATTCTTTTATATAAAAAAAAATATTCTTGGTAACTTTTTTTGAAAGATCAATTACTAACATTTATTTATAATTTTATGAATATTATAGATTGAACGTCTGGCGCTTTGTGGAAGTATGGCTGAGAAAACCAGGATCTGGCCTCTGTCTAAAGGAGGTTACCTTGAATTTGACTACTTGGCAGTAGTGAAGTCATTGCCAAGTTATGGCGACTTCATTTTCGAACATAACCTAGATGGAGAGATTGAAGTTAAATACGAAGTAATTTATTCAGATTCTACAAGCGGCGAATATGTTAATTTGAACAGGGATATAAATTTAACATTTGCCAATGATTTTCATAAATGCATAACTGAAAAATGTGAAGGAAACCTTTGTCATTTAAGATTAACAGGCAACAAATTTGGCGACGAACGTTTACTAAACGGTTGTCCATTTTGTTCTGTATATTTGACATACGGCAATTTAAAATGCACACACTCATTGCAAGAGCGATATAAAAGAATCAGCTTTTTGTGGACAAACAAAAGCAAACCATTACGAACTTCATACGTAGGGAATGATGTAAATGCATTTGTCAACTCTTATCACCTAAATGTATACGACAGATCCGATATGGCTGCTACCCACGGAGATACACTTCCACTTCACTGGGTGGATGAAAATGTTTCAGAAATATCTGTATTAGTTGACTTTCATCCTGTCTTAAAATTAGACGTTGAGAAAGTCATACAGAAAACAAAAAGGGGAAAATATCTAAGTAAAAATGTGATTTTATTCCCCCGAACCGTCTTTTGTCAATATAAACTTTGGAGGATGTATCTAAAAAAATTATCATTAAAAAAGGAAAGATCCAAAAAGTACGATCTTGCCCATTTTATTGTGAAACTTTTGAATATCTCGACAGTTATGGTGTCCCCGGATCTTCACAATAACCTGACATATTTTCTTTTCCCGAAAAGTATAAAGTTCGAAGATCACAAATGTTGGAGGATCTCAACCTGTTTGACTGAGTTGGACTTTTTAAACAAAACATCACTTGAACACAGGAATGCCTTTAGTGTTTTGAAATTCTTGATGTCAACCTTAAGTTCTTTTCGTGAAATGGTCTTTCCTGATGTTGGCAATTACGAAGTTAAATTGGCACTGATCCAGCATATCAAACATTGCAAATCACCAGACATTGGCATGCATGTATGTGTGTTGAATGTTTTACATGATATAGCGCTTTGTAAAGAAGGTTCTGCATTGATGGTCCATCCCATATTAAATCTGGATTTGTACGAAATGTTACAAATAAAATGTCATAAGTCGTTTGAAATAACATTATCTGTTATATGTCTCAAGGTACTGATTCTGATACTGGCACATACTGGATTAGCATACAATGTAACAGATTTATTCAATGATATGATGTCAATAAAATTGTTTTCGGAAGCAGTTTTAATGGAAAGATATTCAAGATCAAATGAAAATGTATCACTCCACGGTGTTACTGGACTGTTACACGAATTACTAGCGTTTGCTACCAGAAGAAAAAAGCATGCTTCGAATGATGAATTACAAAAAGTATACACGTCACTGCAAAGACCGGATCGTTAAAGTAATTTTAAGATTTTTATCATGAAGAAAAACCTAGTTGACCTGACATGTTCTAAAGTCATATTGATAAATATGCCGCAGGGAGGACAGAGAATGGATTCGGAGACTTTCCTGACATTGTGTGAATGAAAAGTATAAAACTAAATCATTTGATGACTCGTAGATATCAGTGTTATATGTTATATCATGTGTGTTGCTATAAAGTTTAAAGAATAAATCACTAGTGGGGCGAATTGATGGACCTTTGCTGTCATTAACGACATACATAATATCTTCTATCATTACCAAGCAGATTAGCAGAATATGTAGAGGTGCTCATTTTGTTTCACAAACAATGCTCAATCCTGATTCAATGGTTTATTATATACTACAATTACTTGTTACAAAAGTTCTTTGCGTCCAGAGAATTTTCTTACAGATTTATTTACAGAATAGGTTTGGTTCATATATATTAATCCCTCTTTCTATTTTAGAGCTTTCAGTTGTCTCATTTTAGGCAAATCATTTACACAGTAATAATTGAGCCGCGCCATGAGAAAACCAACATAGTGAGTTTGCGACCAGCATGGATCCAGACTGTTCCCTATCAGTTTCTCTAATTGCAATATACTTTGAAAGCGAACAGCATGGATCTTGACCATACTGCGCGGATGCGCAGGCTGGTCTGGATCCATGCTGGTCGCAAACCCATTATGTTGGTTTTCTCATGGCACGGCTCATATAAATGTACACGTATCACTGTAATAACACAGTAGCAAAAATTCATCAAAAGACAACAATGTAATTACCATGTAGGTTATACGATTATTTCAAGAGGGCATATCCCTAGTAAACTATGCACACGATATAATTATAACCGATTAAAACATGGTTGTGCTGTGTATAATTTCGATCGATACAGTACATGTGAATTAAGTGTCCTTTATATTAAGTAGTAGATCAAATTTCTCGCTAAATAATATGTAAACGTAACTTGAATCTTGCCATGCCTTGTGCATGGATTTTTCAAAAAAGAATGATAGGTATCGACTTGTGTTGACCTACCTCGGCATTATAAGCCATGGAATACCTGTGTAAGGAAGTTGATGAGAAGATACGCGTACACGTAGATAGTCCGGAGGTAAAAGACATTATGAAGGCGGTAGATATTTTGATGCACCGATTTGTTGATGTGTTACACGAATTCAGCCCAGCTACAAAGGTAATACTACACAATTCTTTTTTATCAGATATATGTCGTGATTACATCGTATAAAGAGTATTACATTTCGGCTAAAAATAGAATGTTTAATGAAAACTAAACTTAAATTGAGCGTGTGTAAACATGAATGAAAAGGTAAAATAGACATACTATCTAGTTCCTCATACTGACGATCGATTGTTTTGAGGTTATTTTGATTTTTTATCATATGTAGAGATTCAGTAGTACAGTTCTGTAACTATAAGTATTGTAAATAATACAGTTATTATATCAAATTTTTTTCTGTGTTGTTACATAACAAAAATTGGTCAATTCTAATAATCTTTCATTCTGTTTTAGATTGACCGTCTGCAGCTTTGTGGCAGTATGGCTGAAGGAACTAGAATATGGTACCCTACAGAATATTTGTTAAACGACCTTGAATTTGATTACATCGCAGTCATGAAATCATTGCCCGTAAGTGGCAGTTTCGTGTTCAAGCATTGTTGCGAAGGGGCGATGGAGGTCATGTATGAAGTGACTGACCCGCAATCAGTACAAGATAAATACGTGAACTTACACGAAGACATAAAATCACGATTCATAGAGATACTTGTGAAAGGTATTAATGCAAAATGTGAAAAATATTTCTGTACTGGAACGTCGGGTTTCCAGTCCGGTTGTAAATGTTGCACTGTATATATGAAAACTGGAAACTTGAGATATTCCATTGGTCGTGGATCCCAAATTGCTTTCGTGTGGTCAAGTATAGATAAAATGACAGTTAATCCATTTAGGTACAACAAGATGCTAAACGCATCTCCTGACCACGCAGCCACAGACATGTTTCAAATCATTGTTGATTTTCACCCTGTTATAGAAGTAGATATATCCAAAGTACAGCCGAAAGACGATGGAACGGGACTACCGCTTATAAAGGAAAACACGTATTTTGTATTCCCAAAACACTGTTACCCTGCATGTAGCAATAAGTGTTGGAGAATATCAACGTGCCAGACAGAATTGCAATTGTTGACAGAAACCTCTAAAGAACACATATTAGCATTTTGTGTATTGAAATTTATTGGCCAATCTGTCGAATTGGACGGGTACGGCGGATATGTGCAACAATATGAAGCAAAATGTGTAGTTCTTAATCACATTAAATGGTGCAAAACGCCTTATATTGGAGCTCATGTATGCCTTCTACAAATGATGAAAGACATATACAAATGTGGAACCTCTTTTTTCCTACAACATCCAGTTTTACCATACAATCTTCACTGTGTTTTGAGTACACGTGAATATAAGTACAAACACACTAATTTTCACAAAACTTTGTATTTGCTGTTTGCTAGTCAGAAGGATATTTATTCTATAAACGACTTTTTAAACGACAATAAATCACTAGCAGTACTGGAATGCGGAATGAGAAATGAAAGAGGTCGTAGCTTTATTGATCTTCGCAGTTTGTTGACCAAAAGGAACAAAGCAACTCCTGAAGTAGTGTTAAAAGAATTAAACGAGCGCTACCCAAATTACCGAATAGATAATATCATGGAACTAGCCGTATAGGAGTTTGAAGGAGACTGCTGAAGTAATGTTTAAGGAATAAAAAGAGCTTTACCATAATTGCGTAGCAGATAATATTGAACAAAGCAACTGCTGAAGTAACTCTATTGTTTAAAAGAATTCCTATAGTTTTTTCCTTTCATAGTTGTTTTCAAATTCACATATATGCTAGGAAAAGTTGTGCTGAAAACAATGAACAAATAACAACATTGGGTCACAAGGCTTGTTTTTGTGAAAAATTGTTTTGAACACACCCACTGTTGCTGAAACAGCTAGCGAGTTTTCAACATTATCATGATTTTCTGCTTTTTATATAAATACCAACCAAAATATGCATCAAGACAGCATAATAAGGTTTATTCTTTTTACAGATTTTGTTATACACTTATTTGATATCATAGTCATATTTGTAATACTATATCATTACAGTAATGGGTAAAAATGGAAAAAAACACCTTGTTTCATATTCTCTTTTGTGAACTTTTTTTTCAATGAAATGTACCCATAGTAAAGAATATTTATTTTTTTAATTTTGAGAAAACTGTTTCATAGATTTTTTCCCCTGTTTTCCTTGTGTATAGATAATTGTATCGTGAACATAAAAATGAAGTTAAAAAAATGTTTAAAAATTCTAATCCTTTCTATAGTTGAATACTAAATGATCTGAAAGGAGATATTGTTTATCAACACAAAGTTAATTAACATTATTATATGAACAATACTGTCTTTGTACTAAAATGCGCTGTCAAAACACAGTCACAAATGGCAAGTTGCATGATACATGTGTCAATACAACATAAACCAGTATTAACATTTGATTACTGATAAAACTTATAAAAATTTAATGTTATTTTATTCAAGATATCTTATATTTATGATTGTTTGTCACATGTTTCAACAAATGTTGACTTCACTTAGAACTATCTTCCATAGATAGTGTCGGCTGCGCAGAAAGATGCGCATAAAAAAACTTAAGGAATTCCCTTTAGGCCTAACTATACTAACGGAACCAGCGTGGGAGCCATCTGGTCTAGTCGCGTAATGGCTGCCAGATATTTGAACACTAATTTTTCACTTGGCATGGCAATAGAGGTCTAAATTGAGGCTAGTTTCTGTTTAAATTTCATTGTGGATGTATTTTTTGACATTTTGGTAGGAAAAATGGGAGAGCAGTTTGTATTTGGTGAAGTCAAGCTCAATTTTAGTATGAGTAGTACTTCCAGATCACAGCAGTGTGATTTTGATGTCAGTTTACAGTAAGCAAATGTGACCAGAGAAATCTCTCTTAGAAGATACATGACCCCTACTTTTCTCTTCATTTTATATCAGTTTTATCATAACTCTTTGAGGTAAGGATTTGTTCTCTGAAATGGGTCTAGCTATGTTTGGTAGCTCTTTAAAAAAGGTCAGTTTTATATAGAGTATATAGGGAAAACTATTTAGGCTATTGTGACCTTTAAAGGAATTGAAAGAGCCATACCCAAATTGCATTGAAGATATCAACATTGAACTCGCTGATAAGAAGGCTGCAGGAGTAGAGCAACTGCTGAAATAGTGTTTAAGGAAATAAAAGTACCGTACCAAAACTGCACGAAAGAATCATTGGATTCGCCATATAGGAGGTTGCCAGTTTAGATTCTTCGTGAACCGAAACATATTTAAATTCGTTTGTGCTTGGATGGAAAACATGTGATCATCAACGTTCAGAACCAGCATGCCAAATTATTTCAGAACTACTTTGTGTATTCCTGCACCACGTTAGAAACTTAACCGCAGACTCATTGCAAACACATGTACTTAGTTACTGAATTTACACCAAAAGGATTTAAAATTACTAAGACAACACTGGATGTTAAATTCTCGGTACAGTACATTAATATAATTGTTCTTTCAGCCTTGAAAGAAAATACCTCTCCTTTAATGCAAAAAGGTAGCATAACCTTTTTGATTATCAGCACATGGTATCTTTTTGCTTTAAGTTTAACTACTTAATAGACAGCAGATTGCTCAGAAAATGTATCTAAAAGGCAGTGTGTGCAGGCAATATAACGTGCAATAAAAATAAACAAGAGATCACAGAGTGATCTTGGCGCCCACCAAGTGCCATTTTTGAGTGTTCCAAATTTCAAGACTTACTGACTAGCTCAAGGTCAAATTTCATTTCCGTACACAACACTGTGCATGTGGTCCAAATTCGAAAGCTGTAGCTCGAGAAATGTGAAAGTAGGTCACTAGATCAATCTTAAGGTCAAAGTTTAATTCGGTACACAAAACTATGCAAGTGGTCCGAATTTGAAGGCTTAGCTTGAGAAATGTGTAAGTAGGTCACTAGGTCAATATCAAGGGTCAAATTTCACTTCAGAACACAAATCTATGCATGTGGTCCAAATCTGAAGCCTGTACCTTCAAAAATGTGAAAGTAGGTCACTAGGTCAATGTCAAGGTCAAAGTTTGTTTCGGTACACAATCCTATGCAAGTGGTCTAAATTTGAGGCCTGTAGCTACAGAAATGTGAAAGTAGGTCACTAGGTCAATCTTAAGGTCAAAGTTCATTTCGGTACACAAAACTATGCATGTGGTCCAAATTTGAAGGCTGTAGCTTGAGAAATGTGAAAGCAGGTCACTAGGTCAAAATCAAGGTCAAGTTTTATTTCAGAATACAGAACTATGCATGTGGTCCAAATTTGAAGCTTGTACCTTCAAAAATGTGAAAGTAGGTCACTAGGTCAATGTAAAGGTCAAAGTTTGTTTCGGTACATAAAACCATGCATGTGGTCCAAATTTGAGGCCTGTAGCTACAGAAATGTGAAAGTAGGTCACTAGGTCAATCTTAAGGTCAAAGTTCATTTCGGTACACAAAACTATGCATGTGGTCCAAATTTGAAGACTGTACCTTCAAAAATGTGAAAGTAGGTCACTAGGTCAAAACCAATGTCAAATTTCATTTTGAAACACGGAACTATGCATATGGTCCAAATTTGATACCTGTACCTTCAAGAATGTGAGAGTAGGTCACTAGGTCAAAATCAAGGTCAAAGTTTTTTCAAGTGCACAAAACTATGCATGTGGTCCAAATTTGAAGGCTGTAGCTACAGAAATGTGAAAGTAGGTCACTAGGTCAAAATCAAGGTCAACTCATGTCAAGGTTCATATTGCCACTCAAAAATATACATGTGGTCCAAATTTGAATGTTTTAGTTATTGACAAGAAGATTTTAAAAGCTTTTCCCTATATAAGTCTATATGAACCATGTGACCCACGGGGCGGGGCCATATTTGACCCTAGGGGGATAATTTGAACAAACTTGGTAGAGAACCACTAGATGATGCTACATTACAAGTATCAAAGCCCTAGGCTTTGTGGTTTGGACAAGAAGATTTTCAAAGTGTTTCCCTATATAAGTCTATGTAAACCATATGACCCCCAGGGTGGGGTCATATTTGACCCTAGGGGTATAATTTGAAGGATCTTAGTTGAAGACCACTAGATGATGTCACATACAAAATATCAAAGCCCTAGGCCCCGTGGTTTTGGACAAGAGGTTTTTCAAAGTTTTTCCCTATATAAGTCTATTTAAACCATGTGACCCCCAGGGCGGGGCCATATTTGACCCCAGAGAAATAATTTGAATCATCTTGGTAGAGGACCACTAGATAATGCTTCATACCAAATATCAAAGCCCTAGGCTCTGTGGTTTTGGACAAAAGGTTTTCAAAGTTTTTCCCTATATAAATCTATGTAAATTATAGAAATAAACAAAGGGCCATAACTCACTCATAAATTGTTGAACCAATCTGATTTTCAGGGGGACACAACTAGGGTACCAATACATCATTCCGACAAAGTTTGGTCAAAATCCCCCCAGTAGTTTCTGAGGAGATGCGATAACGAGAAATTGTTAACGGACGGACGGACGGACGGACGGACGGAATGACGGACGGACGGACCACGGACGCAGAGTGATTTTAATAGCCCACCATCTGATGATGGTGGGCTAATAAAAGATTAATAAAGATAATTCTGATAGAGATATGAAATGGAAGTGATATATTATTTGGGAAGATCCTTTGAGAGTATGCTAGTAACCAAGAATCAAAGGCCTGAATGGCCTGAGTCGGCTAATGATTGATGTACTGACAGTATAGTCTACCAGTTTCAGTTTGTTTTTAGTTTTTTTCTTAAAATTTCATATATTCGATATTTACCCAAAATATTATATCCGGATACGATTACACTTTTCTCCAGTTTGAACAATATATTTTACAAATTGTGATGATACGAAGACATTTAACAGCAACTGGCAGTATCTGACATTGAAGTTTACGGTTAAATTACCTCTTATTTAAATCTTTTCATAAAAAAGTTGTTTCGTTTCGCCAAACATAGACGATCTACTTTCGATTTCAAAAACTACAAGAAATTACAATTTAATGTTTCGCCGATTTGTTTATTTCTCGAAAAATAAGAATTAAAATCATTTTTAGTATCAGTAGTAACTAAACAAACCAGTAAGAGCTTCTTCTTCCGATAATTTATCCGTTTACTGACTGCAAAATTCAACCCACGCAAAGTTTATAGAAATCATACGATGCGTGTTTACGTTCAATGTGGGAGAATTAAGGCTGATCGGCTGTTACCTAACGCATCCAGACGATTCAGATTTTGTTTTTAAAAAAGCATTGTGTACGTTTCTGTAATTTTATATACGTTTTTATACGCTTAGAAATTATTAGACATGCGTATTTGCATTATTTCTATATGTAATTTACGCTAATACGCATCTTATCTGGAGCCCTGCTGGAACTATTTTTTGTCTTTCGCTGGATGTTACCCAAGCTTTGTAAGCCTGCGCAATTCTTAAAATGCACATTTATGCTTAATGAGTTACATTCGAGAATTGCACAATTACAAGTCATAAATATGACAGATTACATCGTATATTGGTCATAGCAAAGGGAATTGACACAACTTGACTTCATTCATGCAGTGAACTGTTTGAAGTTTGAGAAATCTAATGGAACTACATCCCTTCACTGTGTTATTTGGTCCATTTAGAGAATCGTTGGATAGCAAGGACTCGTCAAAAGGCTTTCAGCCTTTAGCCGACTCAAAAATAGCGGACCCGGCTAAACTGTGTCTGTTCATAAAAAGTAATGACATGTGAAATAAAAACCCTTAGCGCCCTCTAAAATTGACTGTATTTAAATATACCATTCCATGATCCAACGGAACAGAAATAACACAACAAAACAAGTGTCTTCAAGTACGGGACGAGGTTTCACGCTCATCACACTACACTAAGTTAGAGTGAGTGAGTCATTTGGATTTTCCGGCACGTAATAATACTCCTAAATACTTAATTAATAAGGATACTTTTTTGATATGAAAAACACTTTTTCTGTATAACCGCTTTATCAGAAAGCTTCAGACTATTTACGGATGATATGGAACTGCTATCCATCCAACCATTCGGACAAACACCTGAGGACAATAACAACTGGCCTTGTAGATTTTTTAAAGAAAAGTATTACTTAAAATAAGGGCTCAATTAAACGGTTTATCATAATAATTGAATATAATATATATTTTCAGACTGATTGTCTGGATCTGGAATTAGGCAGTTATGAAAACAATGTTGACCAAGGCAGAACGTAAACATATACTCGTTCAAGTGAAATCAGAATTTGACACCGTGATGTTTTATGGGACAGACAATAGTAAAATTTGAGAAATGTCAATAACTTCATTGTTTCTAAACAAAATTACTAAGGTGACAACTCATTTCAATAGTTAGATTGCCCTGTACATTAGTTAAAAATGTTTTCAAACTTTTAAGTGCCGAGAGACCAAACATTAAAAATGGACTGGAATTTCGAGAATAAAGTTCAGTACTTTTTGAGTTTTATGCATGATATAACATTTGCAAAATACACATACTGACTGCACTTTGTTAAATTTGCGAGTGACTTTTTAAATGCTATTGCATTAAACCCAGAAAAACAGAACTTATTCCTGCCATGGCAAAGACTTTTGCAATTATTAAATAGGCACCAGATTATTGAAAAACACATTTTACTTACGGAGCCATATCGTCTGCTTGATGAGAGTCCACCACTTCCGGATCCACCGTATTCTCGTGCAAATGAACCGGAAGGCTATAATTAGAAATAAAATTGTAATGAACATTTTTAAATATAAGAACTATCAAGCATGTACATTTCGTAGAGCGTTTTTCAATTCGGTATAAAAAAATAATGTAGAAATGATTTCAATTTACAGGTATATTATTCATACAATAGTACATAAAATATACTCTACAGTTACACACTACATTGTCACATATAACCCATGACTTAATTATCAATTTCTGAAAAGACATTATCCATCTAAAAATAAAAGAAGCTTTCGCGAATGTTTCTCGAATATTATGCAAAATCATTAGTATTTTAAAGATTTCTTAAATTGTAGAAGGAATGTATTTTAACGACATCTTAAGACAGTTTCCTTTTCAAGAAAAACAATAGTAATTGTTTCTTTTCAGTAAGAGACATAAGAAACATGTTTCCTGTTTACTTGTGATGTAGCTGTGTGCTGAAAACAGAAATATATAGCACTCACATTGGATTGCTACTTATATTGTTTTGTTAGCATTTACATGATAAACATCTTGAAAACGAGATCTCGCGAGTATTATTGTTATGTAACGTCATGCAAAGCGCTAAGCACAACAAAACAATATTACCAAGCTGTATTGAATATGAAGTATCAGATTCCAGTTAACAACACTTTTCCATATACCAGTAAAGGAAAAAAAACATTATGTCAAAAAATCTTCTAATATGTCAAATAATTTAGGCTAGGATTGATATACCTGTGTGTGGAGCACACGTTCCAAGACGAACAAACCTGTATAAACTGTTAATTGTGCAACTCCGGTTTGATAAGTTAAAACGTGTGTCCTAAGTAGACCTGACGATCACAAAGTATAGTTATTTCATAATGATATAATGCCTAAATAAATTTGGACTAACCAAATCGAATATGCAAATATTCGTAGATTATATAAGTTATTCAGTAGATTAGATAAAAAATAAAAGTACCACCATACAGAAGGTACATGTTGAATGATCTACTTACCTATTTGGTTAAAATTTCTTCTCTTATCCGAAAAAAGCACTAAATTAATATTCAAAGGTGAAAGTTATCCAGTAGTTGTCATTAATTCAATATAAAATATCCGCACCGCAGGAATAGTTAGGCTGAATATTCTTTGATTTGGCAAGCACTCTCACAATTATGTATATAATGTCTTGAAAGATGCCAACTTACAAAAAGAACAAGAGCATTTAGAGCAGATTCTCCCGGAGCCAGGCAGTTAGTGGGTAAAGTATTCTTTGAAGAAACCTAATTAAAAATCAAATTGAACAAAGTTTCCATGTGTCCTAATTTCTAATGGATTTTAAAGTGATTGTTTTATCTGAACGTTGAGATAAATTACCTGGCAACTTATTGCTGCAAATTATTTTTAGATATTTACAGATTCAGAACCAGAGTGCTTCCCTCATTAAAGGGTAAAACACAAAATGCTCACGTGTCATTTGACCTATCCATATACCCCAGTATTGAGTTAAGCTAAGTTCTCCAGCAAAAAGAAATACATTGTACATTCCATATGTCCGTTTGTTTTTAAATGAATAACTTTGAAATGAGTCGAGTCCCTGTATCATAATCACATCGGCACAATGAATAGTCACTTAATTAAAACCTTTGTATCTCAAACCATTCTTTCTGAAATCTTTAGTAAAATGACTAACAAACAGCGAACTGTGGCATGAGAATATAGGGCTGATGAAGATGTATAATTAAAGAAAACATATACAGGTACAAATCAACATGATACAGGTTGATCAGATTTGACACTATCTCTTGACTTCTCAGAGCTAGAATATTCGTGCTTGGACACTCGCCATCATTATAGCTATCCGTTATCATACGCCGTCTTTCTGTATTGTCGTGCAATTTTGACAAGCTATAGACAGAGTTTTTGTTCATATTCTTTCTTCTTAGTGGCAGCTGCTTAGCAAGCGTCTACATTTTCTATGATAATGTTATCTTAGTGCTAGCTGTCAGTCATATGTATATGCATATTGTCACTTCGATACCCACAACATTGTAGATCTACTATTGTCTTCTGCAGATGCTGTGAACACGAATGTTTGACTTTTATTTTGATAAATTGGTAAACGATAATACTCAAAACCACGTTAAACGTATAAACTATGCGTGGTTGCAATTTTCGAAAAAAAAGCCCCTAACATTATACTGAAAAAAAAACACTAGGGATAATCGAATTGTATTGTGTATCGAGATGACACCGTTTGACACGTAATTTTTACGATGAATATGACGTCGATATACCGTGTTAGGTTTTTGTTGACCATGTTGCAAAGATGTTTGGAGAACGAACAGCCAGTACTGACGAAATTCAATCATACAAAAACGTTCATAGTGAGCTCCGTTGTGCTGTGAAAGAAATTTATACCGAAATTACTCGTGTGTACGAGTCTGATAAGACAGTAACGTATGACAAAAATGTATTGAAGATAACAGATTTTTTTTAAATTGATGCTAGATGTGCAGTGCGTCATAGTGCATGCATTGCTGGTAACTTTTTGTCAGTGGTTAATTTCATTTTAAATAAAATTTTTGAAAGTTTGGAAGATTTGTGCTAGGTGCATGGGTGCTCCATCTTTTGACTGACAAGCAGAAAAAGGAAGTGTTAAAACTGTGTCCTGACAAAAAAAAATTTCTTGCAACTGTTGTCACAGGTGATAAATTCTGAACTGGTGAGAACGGTTTGGAACAAGATAGTAATTACCAAACGAAATTGAAGCGCGAAGATTGTATGCAGTATTCTTCCCTATCGGAGACAAAGCAGTACAGATACTTGTAAAACAGGGCGAAGTGTAACTATAATACTGTATTGAGAAAAAAAGAACAAGAGGGTCATGATGACCCTATATAACTCACCTGTTAAACTTGGCCTTGGAACCATCAAGATAAACCGATTCTGACCAAGTTTCACGAAGATAGGGTAAAAAATGTTGCCCCAAGAGTGTTAACAAGCTTTTCCTTTGATTTGACCGAGTGACCTAGTTTTTGACTCCATATTACCCAGTTTTGAGCTTAGCATAGGAACCATCAAGAAAAACATTTTTACCAAGTTTCATGAAGATAGGGTCACAAGCTTTTCCTTTGATTTGACCTTGTGACCAAGTTTTTGACCCCACATAACCACGTTTCTAACTTAGCCTAGAGATTATCACGATAAAAATTGTGTGCAAGTTTGTATCAACTCAAAGCATAAATGAAACCTCTATATGGCTGAAAAGTTTGGCCCCTTTAAAGGGCAGTAACTTTAGAACCCATGATGAAATGTAGCCGGTTTTTAAAAAAACAACAACCGAGATCTTATTGTGACTTAAGTTGTGTGTAGGTGTGGTTAAAATCGAATGTAAAATGTCAGTGTTCCCAAGGTAAAAATTAACAAATTTTGGCTCTTTCAGGGGTTAATCAGGGGACATAATTCCGGAACCTACGATTGGATCTGACGGATTCATCATGGAATCCAAGATCAATTGATGTTAAAGATATTTTGCAAGTTTGTTTCAAATCAAACCATAAATGAAGTCTCTATGACTGCAAAAGCCAAAATAGCAAATTTTGGCCCTTTAAGGGGCCATAACTCTAGAATCTATGATGGAATCTGGCCAGTTTTCAACAGAAAGCGAGATATTATGCCAATACAAGTTGTGTGCAAGTATGATTACAATCGACTGCAGATTGCAAATTTTGGCTCTTTAAGCGGCCATAACTCTGGATCCCATGATGGGATCTGGCCAGTTTAAAAAGAAAAACGAGACAGTATGCCAATAAAAGTTGTGTGCAAGTCTGAGTAAAATTGATTGCAAAATGTGGCCTCTATCGTGATCACAAGAAATTGTGGACGGACGACAGACGGACGGATGGACGGACGACGAACGAAGGGTGATCACAAAAGCTCACCTTGTCATTACATGACAAAATGTGCTACCACAATCTTCTTATTCACCAGGTCAGGCACTATGCTACTTCGCTAAAACGTCATTTCTAGTTATAGATTTCAATCGCGGAAAGCTCTACCTTGACGCTTTCCGAAAAATAGATTCATGGGCTAAAATTATGTATTTCTAACTATGAATAGTACTTTGAGGGCATGAAATTGAAATGTTCGATCAGATTTCAAGGTTACAAACCACAATACACAACACATTTCGAAGAACCATCGTATAACTATAAAAAGTGGATGAACTATCAAAATATATACTGTGATAAGTGAAATATTATATCATATCACATGTTTGACGTCGCGGAAGTGTAATAAAGCCATTAAATAAAAATGATAATACACTAGTGTAATAAAGCTTTGACGTCGACGTCGTTTATAGTGTAGGAGACGTTGGTCAAATTGACTTGTTTATATAGAAAAAAGATAGTAGAATTTTTGCAGAGCCTCGCATTTTATTATTTTATTCAACTCGTTTAATAAATACAATATGAAAAGACACTCATGTAATATCCTCTATGTAACCAATATCTAATGTTTAACAGAAGCGTTGTAAAAACTTTGATGACGTCAGACAGAAAGTAACGCTCTTTTGAGCGAGAAAAGAGATACAGTACTGTAGTGTTTTTTTTAGTATCGGACGGACAAGTTACGTCACAGTCAGACATTAGCATTTTCATAATTTTACATAATTAAAATATTATTTAATACATATGAACATATTATAATTAATATTTCATTTGTTAGCCTAGCCTGAACACACACATGCATGGATCGAAGTTAAACGTACTAATATACTTACAAGTCTTGTATCCAAACAAATAATGCAATAAAACCTTGTTTATAAAACAACCAAGTAATATCTTCTCGTTTTAAACTGCCTCCAACTCCAACAATTATTACAGATACGTCTATGAACAACTTCCAAAAAATTAAAAATAATGATCTTCTTCACTAACGAAAACCCAATTAATTCTTAGAAAAATTCTTAATTCGTTTCAGTCAAGTCAATTAGCAAGAAACATCAAAGCTACCGCCTGTGACTATATTCAATATAACTTTCTTCCTTATTACCATATTTTTTTCGACCAAATCTCAGGTGGATTATAAGTTTTCCAGACCCGCTGATATTTTCATACCTATATCGTGTAAACAAAATAGAACAGTGTTACGAATGTATATATTTGATGATCGAATGGTATAGCAATAAGATCCGCATTCAACAAGTTGTTTTCTCTCACAGCTTCCATGTACCTAAATATTTTAGTTGTGAGGCTACAAGAATGTAATGTTAAAATAAGTGGGCAATTTGTTCTGGAATTCTCGTTTTATGTTGATCAACAATTAATGAATCATGGCTTAATATAAGTACAAAAATGTACAAGCACGACAGAACCAGGAAAAAAAATCCAAAATTATACATACTTTTTACGTAATTCAGTTATAACTATCAGAACAGATATATTCGAATTCTGTTCTCATCATTTCATGGATCAAGTTTGAGTGAAAAGTTACAAGACCACCTCAACAAGCCAAACATTAGACATAGTCTTACATCATATAGTTTTGAAGCCAGTTTTTCTACGCTGTAACCATAGAAGAAACGAAGGGAATTCTTTTTTTTTCACTTGAAAAACTCGAGGTCAATTTACGGGACGCGACAAATCGTATAAATTTGAGTTTACGTAGACATATGTTGTAAAGTAAATCTTTGTTCAGACACTATGTTCACAAACATTTTCAGTCTAAAATGAGTTTGATAGTGAAATTTTATTTGTCATTTATATCTAAATTACGTGTTTAAAATCAAACGTTATGTTGACTGATTTTAAGTGACTATTCAGTACTGATGGTCAGCGTCAGTGGAAACTTAATCTGTTAATAAGTTTTTCCAAACTCAACTGAGACCGAAAAGGTTTGGTGAACTTGGGGCCTGCTTATCACCTGACGCCACTTCCAAAACAGTGTACTTTTTCATGTTACTCTAAGTTGAAATCAGTTTTGAATAATGTAAACATGCATTCTGAAAGCATCGGAAAGATAATATAATTAGAAATTGCAATACTTGACTGAAATATATAGCATATAAAATGTCTACGCTATTTGTTAGCCATTTACAAAAGTAGCTTTAATGTTTGACACCATTTTTGTAAGGCGTGTTAGACTGCATTATTTGTCCTCATAGCGGATAAAAACAAATCCTGACATGTACAATAGTAAGAGGCTCATCATTCCAATCTTGTAATACATAAACGCTTGAAAATAACATAAAAAGCTTGATTACTCATCAGCATATAAATAAAACACTTGTAAATAACTGTTGTCTGAATACGCACTTATGCTTATCTTATTTATGTTGTATTAATTAATATAAATACGTCACTGAAAGTATAACTGCGTAGCAACAGCTGACGAGCCTTGTAATATGTTATGAAGTTGTTTTTTTAAAACAATAATAATAATAGTTATATTTAGTTCTCCTGATTGTTTACTTCTATAAATTTTATGCTAGTATATATAATTCTAATTTACATGTCACACATATTTTGACACCAAACAAGCACAGCGTCATCACACAACACACAAAAAAAGCCATTCGTATATAGTTTTGCTGCTAAGGCTAAAATAAGTCGTACAGCCATTCTTACAAAATCAACATACTGCTCTCACTTAAAAATATAAATATATAAATATCTGTTTGGCTTAGACTGTCAACGAGAGGGAAATGTCTGGAAAATATTATTCTAAAAGGCAAACTTTATAAAAGACAGCTTACAATACGACTACCATAATTAAATCGTTTTAATTCAGGCCTTTTAGGAACGGACTACTTCCAAAGATTTCTGCAGGTGCGGTTGAAACAAATTACCCGAAACTAAAATAACTTAAAGCATCTTAGTTAACATTATAATTTCAAAAGACGTATTCATGCGCCTTCACGTACAAACAAAAATTGCCGTCAACAACAAATTTTAACGCCAACAAGAAGCAGGGTTCTCGCGGAGAACTCATAATTAGTACGCTACATTTAAAATACATGAATCTATATACATATCATTATAGCTAATCTAAATACGATACATCTTTTTCCACATCTATATATTGTCATGATATTCCCAAAATAGTTATAAGATATGTTGATCAGCAATCTGCTATTAACTTTTATAACAGCATATGACAATGTCAAAACATAGGAGCAAACACTCTGGATACACTTTATGCTACGGAATTCAATATAAACATGACTGTGCTAAAACAAAGTTCTATAAAAAGACATTTTAAACTGACTAAGAGATATATTTTTAGACTGCAAGCAAATTATGATGACCTAAATCTGCAAAGTTATTCAACTAAAATGTGTCTGTGCCAGCAATATGCTAAATAAGCAATCTTAATGCACTTGTGATACGATTTGATTTACGTAAAAAACATTCAAAAAATTACCATGGTAACCGTGTTTATATCTGGTACTTTATCTTATATCTGAAAGAAATATAAATCAAATATATGATTAGAGAGTGGTGCAATTCACAGATTTTAAATTATCATATCTTCAAAAACACGACAGAATGTGAAATACCGATCCACCCATGATGTAAACTTTTATAAGTACACACGTAAAACTAAGAACATTTTAGTTACTCGTTTTCAAGACCATGTCGGTCGTGCGAACTACGACGTTCTTGATTCGGTTGTATCTTTTTTTTCTATGATGTCAGTCCAGAAGTCACACAGAACCTAGTTGATGATTTATACGACTGACCGCAAGACTTTGCGAAAATCCAAGACTATATAAGATTGTCGTGGACCAATCGCAGGACTAGTCATGACTGGTCGTGCAAATGGTCGTGATTGGTCACGTGAGGAGTATAATCGTGACACTGTTGACGATTTGAGAGTGTAAAGATCTATCTCGACAATATAAGACCACTCAATACCTGCTGCACAACAATCGCATGACTGTTGAAGATCTACTTAGGTCCAGCTACAACCAGCGGCGAACAGTTTGGTCGCAGGGAGGTTTTTTAAACCTGAATTCGGTCATGCGTCTACCAAAGACCATTCAAGATCAACCAGGACTTGTGGCAGGACTTTTCTACGATTCCTTGCGATAACAACCCATTTGTAAGTTTATTTATTTATCTTCGTGACTGGAAATTTGGAGGAAATGATAAATGAGAAAAAAAGCAGTTCCTATTAATTGCGAATTCACCCGTGTTAGAACGTACTTCAAAGAAATAAGCAACTTCAGATAGATATAAGATGGCGGATTCACTCTTTAAGCTTTACATTACTCGTGTTTTAGGAACTTAATTTAATGTTTTTCAACTCATATTACTTAATGTTTACGATAAATTCAATATAGATAAACCCAAGCATGTTTACTATGATTCAATTTTTGGAACAAAATTGAGAATGAAAGATGAGCACAATGTGGCGGAATAGTTTTTTAATCTTAACAAGTTTCTGTTTTTGTTCAGAAACCATGCAAAGGTAAAGGAAACGGGGAGAAAGATCTTGGATAAAAGATCAGATAAATGTTTTGATTGATGTTTCTGTCTATGACATACTCCTACACAAACCAAAAATACAATAATAAGTGTTTCCACGTGCTCAACGTGCTAATTTGAGTACCAAGTACAGTTTTTATTCTAAAAACCAAGAGATACTGAGATAGCAACCACATATTATTGATTAGAGTGATTGAGGTGATTTCAATCTTTCCTATCTAGAAAGGTTGAACAATGTCTGCTACCTGTATACTTACAGGGCTTATATCTCCTGCTTTTATCTGGATTTCTTTTCTCTTTTTCATGGTGCTTTATGGGTTTTTGTTCGTGTGTGCCTGTGTGGGAGTGGAGGGAGAAGCGAGGCTGGGGTGGGAAAGGGAAGGGAGGTGTCATGGGGTCCAGACAAAAGTCCTTGGCGTTAATCTGCTTTATTGAGTTCAAGACATGCTTTAAAGGTGCATGGCATAATAAAAAACCCTTCTGGTTTATGTGGATAAAGACAAAGGCATGTGGTAAGTCCGCTTTAAGATGGCCGAAATGAAATAACTCGCTTTGTTTAGTTCGAGACAAAGCTGTTGCGTAGTATACATGATAAAATATAGCGCTGTGCTTCTTTGAGATCAAGACAAATGTACCTAAACATAGGGAAATAATAATCGATTTGCACAGGACTTGATCATGACTATTTTCTCAAGACTGACGCTGAAAACCATGGTGACTACTTAAGTGCTGAAGATGGATGAAAAATGATTACTTTATGGTCATTAATGTTGAATATGGATGAAACAAATAATTACTTCATGATCATTAATGTTGAATATGGATGAAAAATGATTATTATTTTCATGATCATTCATGTTGAATTCGGATGAAAAAATGATTACTTTATGATCATTAATGTTGAATATGGATGAAAAGATGATAACTTTATGATCATTAATGTTGAATTTCGGATGAAATATGGATGATAAAAATGTGTGCTTTGTAAGCACAATGCAAAGGGAGTTGAAAATCGTGTTACGATTTCGCTGCCATACGATTTCCTTTCGGTAAACAATGTCAGTGAATACTGGAATGCTGTTCAGAACGTATATTGTATCTAGTTGTTTTAGGCACGAGGCCTGACAGGTGATAGATACTTTATTATGGTTGTCCATCATTCACGTGCATTTCACAACAGCTGGAGTCAGGTGGAGTTCATGTATACTGGAAACGATTTGAACTAAAGTACATTTGCCCACAGAGACTACAAAAATATATGCTAATATGAAAATTGGCAGTTTTTCATATCTTCAATGTAATCTGACTTGTAAAAATATACATTTATTGGTTTATATTTGACATTTTGATAAAAGAAATCCACGATCGTTTCGCATGTTGTTTTTTTTTTACACAGGTGTGTTTTTCATTTCACTCTTTTGCATCTAAGTCAACGTTTTAGTTTAGGCTTCAAAATGAAAAGGTAACAATTTGTTTTATTTTAATTATCTTTCTTTCTGATATGTATATGCGATAAACAGCTTGAATTTCGGACCATGAATTTAGGTACAGAATCATGGCGGAAACAAGAAAAAAAGAGGTACGCAACATATATAATTATAACAAATCAAAACAAAAGCATAGTTAAACAAAATCAAAAACCCACTTCAAGAATTAATGTTGCACATTTAGTTTCAAGTAGAAAGATTAATTTGAAAAGACAAAAAAGCATGATTTTAGTATAAACACTCATTGAGACGTTCGCAGCAAACATAATTATCATTCTGAGAAAAACAATAAAATCAAAATGAAATCAGAGAAGATATATATGTTCCAAACTCAAGCGATTTACCTGAAACTTGTAATAGGACCTGAACATTCCGCTCAGGAAAAAGACAAGTTTCGTAAAGATCTGTCTAATTGATTCTTTAACTAGCTTTCCTAACGACCACATCTAAAACAACTGAAAAGAGAGAAAGATTCAAGAAAATAAAACAACAAAAAGTGTATAGATAGGATAAACTGAAAACAAATGAGCCGCACCACGAGAAAACCAACATAGTGCATTTGCGACCAGCATGGATCCAGATCAGGATCCATGCTGTTCGCTTTCAAAGCCTATTGCAATTAGAGAAACCGTTAGCGAACAGCATGGATCCTGCTGGTCACAAATGCACTATATTGGTTTTCTCATGATGCGGCTCATTAATTGTGAAGTGTCTAACTCTACTGTAAAATCTATTGAAAATAAAGTTACGTACATTAAATCTAAATAAACATGCGGTTTTCTTCTTTCTTTTCTGGCGAATGAAGTTATTACGTGGCACGGGTGAAGGTATACATGGCAATACGGAAGATTCTATGAGGATGTAGCGGCTAAATGCAAAAGTGTGTAAGTTCAAATACTACATAATTATGTAGCCTATGCTCGTAAAGAGTCAATTCAACATAGAAATCTACGGTTTCAATGTATCAGACACTATGTTTTGAAATCGTGTTGAAATTAGCAAAATTTCAAAAGTACTTTTCCGTGAATTGAAATGATTCACTGACACAGAAGCCGGACAAGTTCTTGACAACTAAAATCCTTTATCAAATTTCTGTAATACTTATTACAACAGAACGTGACAACTAAAATCTTCTTATCCCATCTAAAGATATAAAGATCTGAGTGGGATGTAATAGACTACACAGACAATGTCTGTAATACTCATCCTGCTTGTTTACAACAGTTAAAATAATGATGCCATGGTGATTCATAGCAGAAAAAAATAAAAGTCTAAATCAGCCTAGCAAACAGTGTCTGCCAAGATTCTGTAGACAAGGTGTACCTCAAGATAAGACAAGATATTGTGATGAAAAATAGTCGAAACAAATCCTGAGTAAGCTCCGGGATTTTCAATATTGCTTTATAATATTTTATCTCTTATTTATTAATCTACGAAGTACATGTGCTGACTTTATATACTGTTTTCTCCATTTTTTGTAAATAATGACAGCTGCACACTGGGCCAGTACTTCATTATTTTGATAAAAGGGATTACCACGTTTTTATGACTAACAAGACTGCAAAAAAAATATAATAAAATAAAATAAATAAAACAGAAGGTTTACCTGCTCTGTAAAAATAGATTTTTGAGGATTTATCGTATTTTTCTTTCCTTAGCTACTCAGTATGTGCGAAGTTTAACTTTTGTCAAATGGACCATTCCATGTTCTACAAATACGGCTTGGTCAGTCGGACAATAGTTCTTATGATGTGGAAAAGACATGAAAGTATTGTATGAGACAGTGCAATACTGACTGATTTTGCTAGCAAAAAGTAGTAAAAAAAACTAGACTCAAGGGGCATAATCAACATTCATCCTGGCAGTGAGAACCTCATGCAGTTACGCCTTCAAGGGATATAACTTGTTTGTTCCAACTTTTTATTTCTGTACGAGTTACTTTTCTTAATGACAAAAGAGTTTAGTAAATACGATAGTATGCGTCCGTCCATGTGTGCGTGCGTGTGTGTACGAGTTTAGCGTCTTCTTCACTATTTTTAAGTCATATAAATGACAGTGTCCACTTGTAGCAGTGAGAAAAATGCCCAGCTTCATAGTGCTGTTTCATAGGAATATATTAAACACGTCACATAATACCTTACTCAGTCAAATCATACTGACACCGGGTTGACCAGTCCTAGAACTATCATCATTATACTGAGCGCCAAGAGAGGAAACAACTAGTACCATTTTTACAGGACGTGAACACATGACCTCCCGCACTCGAAACGGGCATTCTATCACTACTGTAGGCTATAGAGGTTATAACACACTAAATAGTTGTTGTTCTTTATTCTATATAAAATTGACCTATTTCCAATGACCGCAGCACACATCAGGACCCATTTTAAATTTCTGTAACTTACATTTTCTTGAAGAATATTGTCAGTACTAACTAAAAATCAAAAGGAAAGTGGGGTCATGTTTGATGCAAGAAAAATAATTTCAGTCAAACACACAAACTGCAAAATCAGCTAAAAATGAGACCCCAAATTATACTGGTGGTGTATGATCTAAGTTTCCATGAAAAATTTTGTCATGGTGTTATTTCATGATCAAAATGCTATCTTCATGTCAAGCATAGATCTGTCATGTGATTTTACCAAAAAAATTGCAAAGAAAATAAGGAAAATAGCTCTACACAGCGAAAAAACTGAGGACTATTTGTATCTGCCATTATGCGACTACCATTTTTTTCGCGCCATTTTTCTATTTAGTGTCTGTATGCCTAGATGCGGTTTCTGGGCGTGCGAGGAGAGGCTGGGGATCTATAACAGAAGCATTGAGTTTATGCTTTTTTAGCTGCACAGTATGAAAAAGAAATATTGTCTTAAGTGATTATGACATAAAGTATGAATATAATTCTGGGTTTTCATTAGTCATTTTACCGGCTATTTTAGTAACTGTAATATCGTTTTATGCACAATTTCATTACCATCCAAAAGTAAATTGAAAAAAAAACAGAGAAAAAGAAAGATTATTTAGAAAAATAATAAACTTTTTTTTTCTTTGATAATCATCTACACTACTTCACTTCCAGTCTCTCAAAGCCAATGCCGTCTTCTAATGAATAAAAAAAAAACTATATAAGCTTCAGAGAAAGAGACACAAAACTTCGAAACGAAGTCTTTATTTAGCATCTATTTATTTTAAGATTGTTTTAAGAACTTCAAGATGCTCTATTTGATATAGCTCGCGTGCAATATCGCTCTTGTGTTATATCGCTCGCTCGTATTACTATATATCGCTGATCATGAATGACTTGACGTGAGATTGATCAATCATATCTGTCTTGGTTATATCGGTTCCTCTGCCAAGTCCTAATGAAAAAAAAAGCCAGTTCCAAAATACACCATATGTTATGTGATGATTTCGACATTTCTATGCTTTTATCTCAGATAGGTTATTTATGAGTCTTAGAATAGTACAAGCCCGTGGCGTCGCACGCTGTGTGCAGAATGAGAAAAGCAATGAATGAGGATTTAACTGAATATAGAATTAAATTAACTACTTATCTTTTTTCATTTTATGTCTGTAAGATGATTTTTTTATGACAGCAAAAAAAAAAAAAAAACAAAAAAAAACGACAGGTAGATTCACCTTGATAAACTTGCACGGTGTACAGGTGTTTCTGCTGTACTGCTTGTCGCCGCCAAGGTAAGCAAATAGAACAAGCGGCGTTTTAGACAGAATGTATGTAAGATCATTTGAGCCGCGCCATGGGAAAATCAACATAGTGGGTTTGCGACCAGCATGGATCCAGACCAGCCTGCGCATCCGCGCAGTCTGGTCAGGATCCATGCTGTTCGCTAACGGTTTCTCTAATTACAGTAGGCTTTAAAGCGAACAGCATGGAGCCTGACCAGACTGCGCGGATGCGCAGGCTGGTCTGGATCCATGCTGGTCGCAAAGCCACTATGTGGGTTTTCTCATGGCACGGCTCATTTTTTCTTTTAATACAAAACTCCCATATTGTAATAAATGTTTCATACGCTTACTTTTTCTATCAAAAGTATCGTTTTTATTTCAACTGGTCTGCAGACTATCAACCCATCTCAATTGCTACAGAGGGTCTTAGAAACGATGTGCTTGTTCATACTAGTAATACATTAGTTTGTTTTAGTTCTGAAACAGTTTCTCAAATTATTTGTGATCTGTGAGTATTTTACAATTATGTTTCCTTTTTTCGGTCACACTGGGACAGTAATATTGTCGACATTCGGAGGAATACTGCCAGCCTCGGTTCCGCCTTGGTTGTCGTTTTTTCTTGTGCTGACATATCTAATGAAAGCGAGTTTTTAATTATACTTTTTTTTCAAAAATGAATTGAACACGTGACTGTTATATAAATACAGCATAAATACAGTCAACATAAGAATACAAGCTAAATGTACACAGTGAATGATATAACTTCACATGTGTGTGTATAGCATTTTATACCCCAGTCACACATACAGCGCGGATAGCTACGTCTAGCCACGTATAGAAACGTAGTAATCCGTATCGGTCCGTAGCTGACCCGTACCTTAAAATAGTAATCCGTATCAATCCGTACCAATCCGTACGGCTCAGATACGGATCGATACGTATTACTACGTTTCTATCCGTGGCTAGACGTAGCTATCCGCGCCGTATGTGTGACTGGGGTATTACAGAATACAAGTAATAGCTGGTGATAGTGCTTTAGAGTGAACAAGCTAAACATATTTGTCGACTTCTATTACAAAAGGATCTCCGTAGTTCTTTCGAAACCTGCTGTTGTAACTATATCTGACATTTATTTCACATTTATTTCTTGACTTTCGTCTGAAATGATTTGGTGAAATATATTAACCTGATAAAGATGCCAATTCTTGGCGAATTCGAGAACCAGCAAAACTGGTAAAGGATTGCAAAAGACAGTTCATATGTTAGTTTGTCCTATTTATGAAAACAATTGGTATAATGTATATTATGGTTCGTAAATCAGGCTCTACACTAGAACAAAAGGAAAACACGTGTCTTTACTGAAGTGTAAGTTTTGATAATTATGTTGTTTGTACATGTATCTAATGCTATTAACACAATTAATTAACCCGTAAACAGTGTAAACATTTCCTTTTCATTGTTAAAAGTGCCAAAAGTAAAAGCTTTTCGTGTTTGACATACTTTAGATCTATAGTATATCACTTCCCTGACTACAAGACTGCAAATGTGACTCATTATTATGTTTTTGTTTTGTTTTATGTAAATGTCTTTTCTTTTACATACTACCACACAAAAAGTGTTAGCAAAGAAATCAAAGTTATGGTGCATTTTTATCGATTACCAAAGAGCTTTTGATACTGTTAACAGAGATGCGCTCTGTATAAAGTTAATTCAAGCCGGTATCAGCTGTAAAATGACCAACATGATCAAAAGTATATATCATAATGTACAGTCCTGTGTTAAAATGTCAAGCACTATGGAGTTATCTAATTTTTTCGGTGTTACAGTTGGATTAAAACAAGGGGAACCGTTATCCCCCCTTCTATTTATTTTATTCATCAATGATATTACTGAAAACCTGAACTTCAACTCTATGACAGAAAAAGATTTTGAGCTTTTATCGATGTATTTGATATTATTTGCAGATGATATAGTTTTATTTACAACAGACCCAAAGAGCTTACAATCTCAAATAGACAGTTTATACCAGTATTCAGAAAAGTGGGGCCTGAAAATTAATGTTGATAAAACAAAAATATGTGTCTTTGAAAAACGTAAACAAAACAGGTCTGAAGAGTTCTTTATTAATGGTGAAAAGATTGAAATTGTAGATAATTTTACATATTTGGGTGTCAAGTTTATGTATACAGGAAATATGTCGGGTGCTGTTAAATCATTGTATGATCAAGCTTTAAGAGCTGTCTTTGTTTGATAAAATACAATTAGATGTGAAGACAAAATTATCGCTATTTGACACCATGGTTGCCCCAATTCTTCTATATGGATCAGAGGTGTGGGGTACTATTTATAACTACAAAGATTTTGATAAACTGCACATTAGATTTTGTAAATATGTATTAGGTGTAAAACAGCAAACCCCAAGCTGTGCAATTTATGGTGAACTCGGACGACTCCCACTATCAATTATTTGTAAAGAAAGATCTGTAAAATTTTGGTTAAAAATTATGAAAAATTCTGATACTCCAATGTATAGGATGTATCAAGATCTTTGCAATCATGTAAAAACCAATTGTTGGGCATCTAGAATATTCATTCGACGCCGCCTTCAGGTGTCGAGTATACGGGATACACTTTTATTTCGGACCCTGTAAAGATGGTAATGAATAGTTTCGGAGTGAACACGGTGAATAGTTTGTAAAAGGATCAACGATATTGCACAATACATTTTAGTGAATAAACAAAAAAATAGCAAAAAGAAAACATAAAAAATGTATGTAATGCAACTTATTATGTGATTTAAAACAATGTTATCTGTCTTTCCTCTCCTTATTTGTAGAGCAGAACATATTTTTTTATTTACAATTTCGTCAAAAATGTTGATCCAATTTATTGATAAGGGAGGTTACTCTGTAAGTCAAGTTTTCTAGGTCATAATGCAGTAATTCGGTCAAAAATGTGCTTCCGTGGTGTAAGAAAGAAGTCCCTTATAAATAGATCCTAATTTTTCCATTTTTCGCGCATTTGCGCGTAAATCGGGGGCCAAATTGGCATTATTTCACTCGTGGAATGAATTTTACATAAAATAGGACACTTTTCATGCTCATATTCGCATGTTTTCGAGTTGTTTACTTGAAAACGAAAGTAGGGTGTTTATTCTGCGGACCGCTTTCTGAAATGCGGCAATATGAGGGTACCTGACTTCAGTTGACTTGCATTTCACTGCATACTATTCAACACCCCTTTTTCTTTTCGTTTTCTTGAAGCAAATGTATGGATATCTTGTGGAAAATAGGTCTACGACGGAATGAAAATCTAGAAACTGTAACAAAATTGTTCTGAAGTAGCTGAATTTTATATGAAACAAAGAACAATTTCTTTTATTGGTATATAGCCTTCTATTTCTATTCTTAGCATGACCTACTTACCTATCTCATTTTCTATAAATAGAACACACCGCAGGTATACCATACTGCAACGCGTGAATCGCCTGGACAAGGGAGCGTTCGTGTATTTTACAATAATCTTGCAGTAAACTTAGAAGAGAATATTAAAAAAATATATATGGAAAATTACAATTTGCCTGCATAAAAATTCCTTGGAAAAAAACGTAGTTACAAAGTAAATAAAGGAATCAATAAGCATAGATATGTTGAAATGAACGAAGGAAGTGCCGCTGTTAACTAATTTTTAACATTTTGTCTTATTTTCAGTTTGTTGATAGGTACAGTGATGTAATTTCAGAATGCGCACACTTTTGCAAATTCCTATTTCTATGTTTTTTTTTTCTTTTTTCTTTCTTTTTTTATTGCTTATGTGTCATATAGATCTACTCATTGTTTACAGATATACACTGTCAACTAAGGTGTGCAATATGCTAAAGAGCATTTGGCTGAATTTGTCAGTGACAAGTTAATACTTCTTTAATTGTGGTTAGATCGAAATATCAAAAGCCATGGGACCATAACTTATCAAAGCATCAGACACTTTAAAATAGAATTCGTCACCTTGGCGCAAAAAGTGGATAAGTCCTTCTTTAAGTCAATGCAGTTATCCACTTTTTGCACTGAGGTGATTATTCCTTGTTGAATTTATATGTTCATTGATCTTATATGACTAGTCAGTTGCTCTGGTTTTATTATATCTTGTTACTTGCTTCTTTTTTGTTTTTAATTTAATAGAGTTTTTGTATTTGTCCATTCCTGACAAAAAAACAAACAAAAAAAAAACATTTTCATTGAAATATTTGCTACACTTTGGCAGTGGGTTATTATGCTTGCTAAATTTCTTGTAATATTAGATTTGAATCTAGACACTGAAATACTCCTAGTAACCTTACAGTTCAACGAGGACTTCAAGTTTATCGTTCGTCCGAAAAAAAAAAGAAGAATTCTATGATATTCAAAAGTATATAAGAAAGATTCATGCTTTGTGAATAGGGGCAATATAGAGATTATTTATGTTATATCATTCTTTTCTTGGACATAATTTTTGGTTGTTTTTGGCAACGGAAACAGTAAATTGCTGTGTATAATCTGCATTCTGAAATCTATAATGTAGGTGACTAAGGTCCATAAAACTTCATCAGTAAATAGAAAACACTCATTACATTACATGATAATAAAAATAATGGTTTCTGTGAGCCACAACTTTTCACAGGAGGTGACCTTAGTTAGTGAAATAATTACTTTAATTTTGTATGTAAAGGGACCACCTACTCGCAATGTTAATGTCATTGCAGGTAGAGGAGTTGTATTGCATGGTATAGCTTTTCTATTATGTTTAATCTTCATGTTTTAAACAGTTTATAACATATATTATTTTATGTGCTAATGTTGATAACTTGTAGTCAGTCAGACTAATAAAGTAATGATTAGGTGATTTCTCATATTGCAATAAATGCACTTCAGACACAACACTTGGCGGTGTCTTTGATGCTTGCATCAATGAATTTCCTTGTTCAATTATTGATCATCTTGGCTTTACAAATGTACGTCTTGTTTATGATAGAAATGTAAATTACATACATATGTTTAAAAGGAGGCTACGGGACCAATACATTCAAGAATGGAATCATGCTATTACTACTATGCCTAAATTATATTATTACTGTAAATTTAAAAAGGTGTTCGAATTTAAAGAATATCTCAACACTATTGTCAATGATAATCTGAGAAAAAGTTACACTTGTTTTAGATTAAGGAAATAGAACGTGGAAGATTTAACGGAACTGATAGAGAAAATAGATTATGTAAACTATGTAACCAAAATGTTATTGAAACTGAGTACCATTTTATGTTGTGCTGTAATAGATATGAACAATTAAGAAAGAAATATTTGGGAACCATTACCTGGCCTAGTATACAGAAATTTATTTGTTTCTTAATATTATGCACTTGTGTTATTTGTGTTGTATAATCTTGTAATTGTATTATATACTGTGTCTGTTTTATAGTCTATTGTATGACTATATTTCAGTGTGTCTTTGCCATAATTTTTATGAATGTAAATGGCCAAAGGCAATTTTATTGTCGATATGCCAATAAATTTGAAACCTTCATTGTTAAAAGTGCCAAAAGTAAAGGTTTTCGTGTTTGACATACTTTAGATCTATAGTACATAACTTCTCAGAGTACAAGACTGCAAACGTGACTCATTATTATGTTTTTGTTTCATATTAGGTAAATGTCTTTTGTTTCAAACGGAATGAAAAATGGAAAAAATAAATAATATTTGAAAATGAAGGTTAAACCAGCGCAAGAATAAATTCCTTGTTTGATGGCCAGAAACAGATCGAAATTAATTTTGATATGATTTATAATTTTAAAAAGTTTCAAAACATAAGCACTATCTTTTTTTAATATTTGACATAAAAACTGAATGCGGAAATTCCAGCTGGCTTCTCCGATTGCAATCAAACGTTTCACCTGTATACCAGAATATCAAACTGATATCGCCGATTTCTATCAAACTTTCCAGCTGTTATATAGGCATTGGAGACGAAAGGGCGAATGCGTAATCGGTGAACTGATAAAAAGCTGCGTGATAAGCCCACATGCTCTTACCTTGATTTCCTTAAATTCCATTTATGCATTACGTTTATTTTCTGTCTCAAATTGATAAAAATAATCTGTTGATTCTCATTGAGCTTGTAAAGTATATGTTCTACCTCCGGTTTGGTGATGATTCAACGTTTGTCAAAAATACTCATAAATATCCGTAAGCACCAGATATAACATATACATTACTGTAAAGAAGAATATATAGATTTTGCCCCCCTCGCTGCACAAAATAATAGGTTTTACTTCAGTTATTATAAATAGCCAAATTCGCATATGATGTTGAACTCAATCATATTATATTACAAGCATATAAGTTGCGTTGCCTTGCGTTGCGTTACGTTGCATTGCATTGAGTTGAATTGAATTGCATTTTGAAGATTGTTTTTCATTAATGTCGAAAAGTATCTTTTAAGAAAAAAAAACATCAAATCCTGGCCAGTTAAAATGCACAGTTATATTTTCTAAAATGTATACTATATTCTTTATGTTTGAAGTGGAGGACAGCCATCAAGAATTATTTCAAAATTATGTTTATTCCCTAAGCGGCAGAAAGTGGAAACAATGCTCTTTTGATAACATCTTCAAGCATACGTCATATTTTTCTTAAATTTAAATGTTGCAATGATCTTTCTTTGGATGCTTAATTTTTCTTCTTCTTCTATTTAGTATCTAAATAAGAAATATGGAATATGTGAACCAAACTATAGAACACGAGCCTGAAGTGACCTCATGCCAGCCGTCGTAAAGGTAAACTGTGCATAAAATGAGCTTGGCTATCAGCAGATGTAAATCTTCAACAACTGAGGATGAAAAAGAATTATATTATTGCATTTATTTATATGAACAGAACAGATGCCCGCTGCTCGTATGATGCAAATGTTGCAGGTAGACAGTGCAGATAGACAGTGCATGTTCTGTGTATAATTTTTTTGGTTATCTGCTTGATTTTTTTTCGGCATTTTCTTGTCAAGAACTGACGTACGAAAACGTCTATGTGAGCAATGACATGCTTCATAAATAAAACACACAGAAATCTGAAAATGTGCAATGTAATTATACACTGGATACATGTGAAGGCACGGGAGAGTGTCTATACACTAGGAAAAAATATCAAACAGATGTGTACGGACCACCCGTGTGCTAAATTTTAATTCAATAACTAACAAACAACTGAATGAAAGGGCTCCAAAACTTTCAAACGTCTATAATTTTGATAGCGCTTTATTAAAATCCTTAGAATCACATGTATAATTTAAAACCCATTTAAATGATACTGAATGGGCTGCGATTTGAAAGAATTCTTTCAAAATTTAGAAAATGCTAGTTTCAGTCGTCCTTTTTGAACTATGCCGGATATTACACGCACACATTTATTAGAAATGCATATTTTTCAATGATGACCTGTAAATGAACAAGCCATGTTACGACATCGATTATTACGCTGGTCACCATACAGTTAAGTGGAGGAAAAATGTTTCAGTATATCAACAGCCGAAAATGTTTATCTTAGTTATATATTTTACATATGATTTGGATTCCGTTATTTTTTACAAGTATAATTTCATTTATTAATGATATCTGCAAAATCTTCATTATACATGTATAAATATATACACAAGGGTTGTCCCAGTATGTTGTAGACTCAGGCTTGGAATAAACTTTTCTCATGACGCCCTACTGTAATTATTTTACACATACGTATTTTTTTTCTATTTCCAAGAAACTTTCTTTTATTAAAAAATAACTTAACTAAAAACGTTTTTGAGCTTTAATTGAGGTTCGATACATGTTTGCGATGCAACCCATTCGGTGCAACAATTTTAAACTTTTGATCCGTCATCAGACTGTTGTAATAACGGTATACAGAGTCAATATTTACGCTAAAAGTGCATATTGCGCGTCAGCTTTAAGGTAGTTCTGCACGTTTGATAAACCGGAAGTGATGGCGTAACGTCATTTATCCGGAAAACGTACAATAAGGCCTGGATTTGGCGTACGGAAATGAAAATCATTTTATGAATTAATGGCAACCTGTGAGTACATTTATTACAATGGTACTGTTACTATCTTTCTAAAGTTAAAATATGATATTAAAACATCAGACACGAGAAATTAGTCAAAATAATGTCACAAAATTAGCTTGAAAATGCGGCTTATTTTAATCATCGTCATATATCTAAAAAAAATAAGCACACGGACCTATACATCTTATTTCACCACATTATAGGCCATATGTTTTTACGGCTGTGAGAAGTTTCATTAAAATCTACATTGTAGAAAATTCTATTCGCAAAAATGTTATGAAAATTGTGACTTTCCCATAGACTCCCATTACGAAAACTTGTGTGTGGTCCGAATTTTTCAAATCAGTCTAGCAAAATATCGAGCACACGACCCTATCTTTTTTATTTGCTGAATTTTCTAAGGATATATTGAAGCTTTTAAAAATCAGGGTTTAATCAAATTCTACATTTTAGAAAAAAAAAATGATTCGAACGTGCAGAACTACCTTAAGCAGAAGTTGTTGAACTGAACTCGTTTCATGTATACGAGTGCTCAGTCGCAACCTGTACAAGAGCTCGTATATATATATAGAACACGGAATGCCCCCCTTGATGCATTCAGTAATTGCACAAGGAATAGAAATTATTTGGAAACTGTACACAAAAGTTCTACTATTCAGGGTCAATGTGACCTTGACCTTTGACCTATTGACCTCAAAATCAATAAGGGTCATCTGCTGGTCATGATCAACCTCCGTATTAATTTCGTAATCCTAGGCACAAGCGTTCTCAAGTTATCGTCCCGAAACAGTTTAACTGTTCAGGTTCAATGTGACCTTGACCTTTGGCCTACTGACTTCAAAATCAATAGGGGTCATCTGCTGGTCATGACCACTTTCAAGATCCTAGGCCCAAGCGTTCTCAAGTTAATGTCCGGAAATGGTTTACCTGTTCCTGGTTACTGTGACCTTGAACTTTGACCTACTGACCTCAAAATCAATAGGGGTCATCTGCTGGTCATGATCAACCTCCATATGAACTTTCATGATTCTAGGCCCAAGCCTTCCTGAGTTATCATCCGGAAACCCTTTAACTGTTCTGGGTCACTGTGACCTTGGCCTTTGACCTACTGATCTCAAAATCAATAGGGGTCATCTGCTGGTCATGACCAACGACCCTATCAACTTTCATAATCCTAGGCCCAAGCCTTCTTAAGTTATCATCTGGAAACGGATTGGTCTACATACCGACCAGCAGACCGACCGACCGACATCTGCTAATATACCCCTCCTTCTGGGGCATAAAAATTGGCGACGTCAGTAACGATCGGTCACCTTATCAGTACAGCTGTTGTCTCCCCTGATATCGATTTTTTGTCATATCGGTCTCATTTCTTCCTCATGAACCAAATTATGTGTACACGACGGAAAGCACGAGAATATCTTGAAGGCAAGAAATCGCGCGCTGTAGTCGATAGAAAGATAGACTAGCCACTAGACTGATAATAAATATATTTCTACATTTTTCCCTTTTTTGACGAATTCAATTTCATAGAGACAAAAGCCAGTCTATTTTAGAGATTTTCACAGAGGAATGATGTTGAAATTATGATATTGGACATAGGATATAGACTGGCTCAGTTGACTACATTTAATCATAAATATGTAAAAAGATATATCATAGTCTAGGAGCTAGTCTAATCGAAAGGCTGCGGCGACAGCAATATGCTAGAGGTACAATATGTCTTAAATGCCGACAGGAGGCACGTAAAAAGTATCTGTCAATTACATGATGCTGCTCTTGCGACTAATTACTACGATTTATCATTGTCACGTGTATTTTTGCTCTGGGTTCCTCGACAATTTTGAGAAATAATGAATAATATATCATTATGTGTCGGTAGATTTAAAGACGTTACGATGTGCGCCGGATGCTTTTATGTGTTCTACTTTATGCTGATGCAGAATCAGTTTTAATAAATGTTTTAGTGAAATTGTTCGTGTGTATTCCAAAATGCCGTGTTAAATGTCAGTTAAAAACCCCTTGAATTGGCGTGAATCACTTTCCGTACAATGTCTACGATTTAATGGGGCAACCCTCATATGTACACGTATATTAGCAATATGTATAAGAAAATTAATCTTGCACTAAGTCCAAAAATATATGAAACACAATGCTTATAACTTCTTCTTAACTTAGCTGCAGTGCATTTTTGATTCCCGATTTTTCTGCGCATACATGATGTTTTTTTACAAAATTTTATTACATTTAAAGTAAAGACAGCATGGTATTAGCATTTTTACAACGTTTTAAAAGAAAGATCCGTTTGTTTACATTTTGTCTAGTTGTTACCTTGTCAGTTTTCCAATTGCTATAAAACTGAGCTACTTGATTAGAAATCTGTATGTTTCTTCATTACTTGGGTAGTTATGATCCAGGAGTTGTATGAGGTCTAATGATAATTATTAGCTGAGAACATTTATTGTCAAGAATAATTAGTAACACACGTGTATATAGGATGAAAGGTTCTTTTTAACAATCTGAGGGTCGGTTGTTAAATGAGATAAAAGGAGTGTTAAAAAGATTTGTATGTAAAACCCGGCTACAAAAAAATCTACAGGCAGTGTTTCACAAATTAATTTCCCCATTTATTTATTTTGTTTGAAACAAAAGAACACTTATCAACCCTGGAACTAACGAACAATTATATCTGAGGTATATAATAAACTCTGTGAACAAAGTATACTGGAAAATTCTAACCGACATTATTTGTAAAGATAAAAACTGCATCTTTCTAATGTATCAAAAATGGATGTGTAAAAAGATACACTGATTTTTCATTAAGGCAATTGCAAGTAACCCGTATGCAGAGTTCTCTGCTTGATGGAATCGTTCCACAGAATTTTTTATATCTGTCTTCACTTCGAATTCATTTTATACTCTTTATCTGTGCAGTAATATGGGGTTATACTTCTTTATGACAAATTTCCTTCCAGCAGGGATTAATGTGAAAATAAAAGCGCAGTAATCTTTTGAATGCATGGGGTAAGCCCAAACTGCAAGCCTTTTTAAAACACTGATGTTTAATAAGACCTTTCATTCCCGTTAGTGACCCTTATCATTTCGTCGGCATATGATTTATTTTGATTTTTTTAGAAATTTGAAAATAGGTCTATATACTTACTAAATATTATATGAAACACGTTGAAGATGTTATAAAGTAAAATTTCATAATTTAGCTTTATACAACACTGTGCCCTTAAACGTCATTTGTACAAAAGCAAGGAGCTGTTGAGACCACTGTCACAGGACCTCCAAGGTAGGAGTCCCGCGGTCTGTATTTGTGCACATCACTACATCGCTGTGCCCTGACAGATACTCTTCGAGTTAGCAAAAGCTTTGTAGAGCAAGAGTCAGCAAATGTCATGGCCAAATCATAATGAACCATCTGTATGTAATTAGAAGGAATCTTGTCTGACTGCAGGTTACCCTAGTGTGGGCCATTAATGTAACATTCATTGTCTGTTAATACTTACAGAATTATCTCAGTGTCGTTACATGTGTATCAATATATATACGAAAACAAACATGCTTGTTTACATGGAAACTTTCTGCGATTGATTAACATTAATTTTTATACTTGACAAATTTTATACTGTTAGGTGATTCTATCATCCGAATAAAGTTTGTAAAAGTGGGTACTTGGCATTTTCAAGAAGTTAAACATAATGGTCAAAATTTTGCTTCCAGATATTTCAGATTCAAATATTGTATGAGATGTAGGCATGGCGTTAATAGTGATTTTTCTTTCTCTCTGCTCCTCGCTGGTCATTTTACCCAGAGAAAAAATGAGGAATAAAGCTTTGGTTGTAAAGCGCTTCCTTAAAGAGGCATACCCTATAACTTGGTGCACCCGAAAACCGTCCGAAATTGATTTACTTACAGAGAATTTATAATTTTACATCGAATGATGCGACCCCAGATCGCTGCACCTTATCGTTCGCCCAAAATTCTCGTTTTTCTGTCACTTTTGTTTTGCGCCACCGCAACACCTACAACGCGCTTATCCGGGCGTAGCAGTCGAAAGGGGATAGGTACCAACAGGGGTACCGTTTGATGGATATTGGAACGCTCGATTATCGGTCTTACTACTGTAAAATTTAAATCATATATATTATTGTAAAACGGTGGATAGCGATTTATTATAAAATGTCACTATATTGCAGTTTACGTGGCTTAAATGACATTTTTCCATGCAAGTTCTTCTGTGAAATTTCATTTATTTATCTTAGGTTCATTTAGCTAATAATATAGGTTCTCTGTATCTAGTACTCCCCTCGTTATAGGATATGCCCTTTAAAAGCTTACATATTATACATTACTGAAATATTTTGGTAAACTTTTTTCTCTCTAGAATTAAATCGGGTTATTCGTATATAATCAGTGTCGATGTTTATACAGCCGAACTGCAAGTTGCTTGCAGATATATAGTTATCATTGAAAAGCTTGTTTAACGTTAGGAATACGTCAGAAGAGAGGAAAATAAAACAAAACTTGATAATCATATATACAAATTGCAGATAAAAGGTACAGAAATCTTACCATATGTTTTTTACTAGATGACTAAAGGTAGCTTATATATAAAACGTTTGATAATTCAATATATATTTTGGCAAACTTACTGGTATTACTGAAACATATTCTCTGACGTGTTTGGATAACTATTCCATGAATGAATCCTTAACTTCTTTATACGTTTTCGTCTTCAGAAACATTTTATATGTAAAGTTATATACAATAAATAGCCCAGTAATACCGATTTAGACCAACAGTGTCAATGCAATTACGTTGAAAAGTAGTATTAAAGTAGACGAGTCTTGTGGCACTACAAAATTATGAAAACCTGCCAGAAACTGTTCACCTAAACGCAAAAGGACGGTAACATTTTATGAATAAAGTAAGAGATACAACATAATTGTGCCGGGAACCAAGCTCTTGAAATGATCCCGTATTTATAGGTCTTGAAAAGTGTTACTGACTTCAATGAATAGCATTAATTGTTACTTAGGTTGTCCTGTCATTTGGTTTACTTTGGCTCGATCATACGCTATAACACACGCTATAACATTTATTTGAACATTTTTGTCCTTATGATACTAATGTTACTTTTGCTATACCGTCAACTGATGATCATCAGGTTCCGAAATAGTGTACAAAATAATATTGTGTGTTTTAAAAGATTGAAGAGCAAATGAAACTAGATTAGTGCTGTTCCTGGTCCTTGTATGTATGGTTTTTTTTTTGTTTTACAGAAATACCTTAAGTTTGTTAAAAATTTGGACATTTTTTATATGATTTCTGAGCGTCATCAGCGAAATCAAGCACATATAATATCAGTGATTGAACGACGGACACAGGTTGTCTTGAGGCTAATAACAAGATATATGAGGAGGATAGTTAAGAGTCTTGATCATTTATACATGAAGATATTATCATATCTTACATCTGTAGATCTTTCCCACCAACAGATAATCTCATGATCTTACCGTCTTCAGCACCTTTGAACTTCGGTTATGAAGTACTGTTATCATGTTAAACGAATGAAACAGGACTCGTGGAGCAGAATATGTAATTATGTCACGAATATATCGAAAATATACATGCAACAGATAAAAAAAAAAGTTCTTAAGTATTTATGGCATGTTTCACACAAAAGCTTGTTAATTTGATAGATCTTTATGTCCGAAATTTAGCAAGGCTCATAAACCCACTTTTGCAAAAGAAATATATTTTTTGAATGTCAGACAGGTTCTGTGACATCCCGTACTTTTAAAGTGATCGTATAAAATATATTTTACTTGAATTCAAGCTTTAATTAAAGTTAGGCTGATAAATTACGTCGCAGCCAGGACATTTTCTCAAAGTGTTTTTATATTTTCTCCCTGACTTTTCCATACTATATACAAATATCTTATTATCTTGTGACGCAAACTTACACGTCTTTTAAGACTTTTATTAAACAAGCACTAAAATAACTCTGCATATAAATGCATCTTGTGACGTCAACTAGTGAAATTGCAATCATTATGACGAGATCCATTTTCTCGTGACTTAGCTCAATAATTTCTCATTGCTTTTAAAAGTCTATAAGAACTATAGAATTGTGAAAACGATTTTAAATACAAATGATGCGGGAATGATATATTACGAGAATATATCTCTCTATAAAATGTCAACAAATTTCAGTTTCTTGCCGTTGTTTTATTTGCATCTTTAAATACATTTTGTAGTACATATATATTACCTTGAAGCAGACTGGTAATAATACATACCCTGAAAATCCGAAAATAATCTGCGGCTTATCATGTCTTTACTTTTACATCATGGGAGGGAATTCAACAGGTTGGAATAAATGGGGGCATTCTTAAGAAAGGAAAGTTGAAAGTTTGTTACGCTCCTACCTTTCAACCAAAAAAATAAATGCATTCTGTATTTATATATCAGCATGGAACAATGTGGTGTATACATAAGTATGCTGTCAAGAAACAATTGGCGTGTTGTTTCCTGAAACTGCTGTAGTCACTTTTTGTTAAACTGCAAGTAATTGTACACATTTTTCTGTTTTGCTTTGCCTGTAAATATGTGTAAATCAAGTAGTTTGATGTGGTATGGAAGAGCTTTGTAAAGATAGGAGCGCATGAAACTAGACAACAAACCTTTTTACTACTTGAAAGGGCTACATGTATAAGGGCTATATATATATATAAGGTTCGGATCAAACGTTTTGTAAGTGGAAAATAGTTATAAATTTATTTTTACCGTAGTTCCGGCTCCCGCGCTCAAGTCAACCGATGGTCGTCTGCTTGGTGGTCCAGTTGGACTTCGTAGATCTGTGGAAGGGCTTTTTGGTAAATTGAGGGGTAGCGCAAGGTTACCGAAATCAACAGAGGGACGCCGTGAAAACTGATCAACTCCTGCACTATAGTCTATGGATGATCGTCTACTCTGATGTCCGGCGCCGGCAGAAAGGTCAACTGACAGACGCCGACCTCTATTCATAATGATGTATTTAATTCATACAAATAGTAAGTACTTAATCCATAAAATACAAAGATAAATCCTTTATATTATAACTGCACATGTAAATCCACTTATAATCACCATGTGAATATAAACGAACTGCAGCTTTTCCAATTTTTTTTTCTGCTTGATTTCACTGGGTAACGAAAGGATAGAAAGTCAGAGAATTACTATTATTCTGTGCACGAGAGTTACAATTAGCAGCAGACGACAATGTTTTATTATTAGTTGCAGACGAGAATCAACAATGAGGAGCACGTGGAGTAATCATCTACTGAGATTGTATCAGCACGAAACATGGCACCCCAAAACCATTAAATATACTCCGAGAATCACCGAGTTAGATCAACAGAAGACGTATCGTTACGATTTTCTCGCACAAATGATCATTCTTCGATCTAGATAGAACACGTACATTACTATGCCAAGTTTTCAATGAACGCCGACGTAAACATCAAGTTTGATAAGGTATTTTAATAATATAACACTTGTAAAATGTTTTTTTTCCAGACTGCCTCTCTCTCGCACGTGAAATCTTTCGTCTGGTTACATTGGCTTATCAGAAAATATTTTCCTGTATAGAACGAGATAAAATAGTGCCAATAAAATGAGCTCTTTACCTCTGTAAGCGGAAAGATAAAATATATTGCTATTTATGAGATGTTTCCAGTGAATCATGTTTTCTTTCGTTTTTAAGTTCTTCAGTACAGAAGCTCAAACATAATCCACAGATTGCCTCACCACCTGTGCTTCAGCCGTTCAGCCGTGCAGAAACATTCGGTGCAAACCGCATCCTTGCGGACCCTTTTTGTTATGTAGAAGACAGTACTACATGTTTTTCGTTATATTATTTATCAGTGAAATATATTTAGGAATTTCACAGTTAAACAATATTCAAATGTATTTTTCGCTGACTGTGCTGGCCAAATGGGTAACATTTGGTCAACACTGATGAAAAGAGTTACATATTATTATTTTATTATACCAGATTTATATAGCGCCCTTTTCATGATAAACACGTTCAAATGCGCTTTACATATAGCAAGTATAAGATCAAAATATCTCTCACAAATTACATTTTACACTTTCACGAGATCAAGCGTTCACTCAGATCGAATAATTAAGTAAAACAAAAAAGTCTCCCCTATGTTATAATGATTATAACAACGTTTTTTTCCTGACTTTTCATTTCAGTGATTGTAAGCTGATAAAATATTTGTAGTATTATCACTTAAACACCTTTCAGTGTTGTAGATGATAATCGAAGACATCGTAAGTAGCTTAAAAATTAAGTGTTTACTATTTTAGTGCTCACGTTTCAGAAAATCACAAACATTTTATTTTATTTTAATTAATTAATTAATTAATTAATTAATTAACTGCAGCTTTATTTTGCTCGATCCAGATATAAACTATATATCATTCTAAAAGTTTCCGAGGTTAATTGCAGGATCTTTTAAAAATTTTAAATTATCTTTAATAATGGCAAATTTTTGTCAAAGAAGCTTTTCCCCTATACATATATTTTGGCAAATTAACAAAAGATACACTAAGATATTAATATAAAAAATTTGTAACACTGAATTGCATTCATTCAGAATTATGACCCCCTTTCCACTCAGAGTTTTTGTTGTTGTTGTTTTCAGGTTTTTGGTCAGGTCGGCATGAAAGCTTATACAATGCCTATTATTGTATAAAATAATTTTTGGCCAGTATATTTTTAACCAGCATAGAATTTAAAGGCACAGACCTCCTGGTCGTACGACAACAAGAAAAAGAGAAAATGTTAAGATATCAGAAAATTATAGTCTTTAGTGCTATATTTGTTAAAGATGTATGATTATTCTTTTCTACAGTATTACAGAATTATTTTCATACTCTGTCAGCTTGGAGAAGATTTGTTTCTAAGACAAATAAGAGCAGCAGAAAAAGCACAGGTCAACGCACTCGTTTTTATTTTATAGGACATTTTCTTCATCCATTGTTTAAGCATTTCTGAAATTAAGTAAAATGGAAAAATATGTGTCCTTCATAAAACATAATTGAGCCGTGCCATGAGAAAACCAACATAGTGGGTTTGCGACCAGCATGGATCCAGACCAGCCTGCGCATCCGCGCAGTCTGGTCAGGATCCATGCTGTTCGCTAACAATTTCTCCAATTCCAATAGGCTTTAAAAGCGAACAGCATGGGTCCTGGCCTGGATCCATGCTGTTCGCAAACCCACTATGTTGGTTTTATCATGGCACGGCTCAATAATATCGCATTTAATGTTTAAGGGATTCATGGTGAAATCAGTATTATAAAAGTAAAAAAGTCACATCTTGATAATTTTGTGTTTATGTTCCTTAATGAATGGTATACACTGAAATGCTCCACAGTGGTATGCCAATGTTCCTTAGTAACATGCAAGTGTTTCTCAGTGGCGTACAAATGTTTTTTGTGACGTGTGAATGTTTCCTAATTGGGACATGCAAGTGCTCCTTTATGACATGCAAATATTTCTTTGTGGTGTGCAAAATGTTCCTTAGTGACATTCATTTGTAGCATGCAAGTGTGTGTTCCTTTGTGGCGTACAAATATTTCTTTGTGGCATGCAAGCTGTTTCTATGTGACGTGCAAAATGTTCCTTAGTGACATTCATATGTTCATTTATAGCATGCAAGTGTGTGTTCCTTTGTGGCGTACAAATATTTCTTTGTGGCATGCAAGCTGTTTCTATGTGACGTGCAAAATGTTCCTTAGTGACATACAAATGTTTCTCAGTGGCGTGTAAATGGTTCTTTTTGACATGCAAATATTCCTTTGTGACGTGCAAGTGTTCCTTTGTGACATTTTGACATGCAAATGCTTCTTTGTGATGTGCACAATGTTCTTTAATGGCATGCAATTGTTCATTTGTGGCATTGATGTGCTCCTTTGTGTTGTGCAAATGTTTCTTTGTGGCATGCAAATGTTTTGGTTTTTTTGTTTTTGTTTCTTTTTGTATCAAGCTATTTCATTTTTTTCAGTCGATAGGAATTGCGCGCGCGGTAATCTATTATGAAGTTATTTTGAAATCTTTCAACTGACGAAGACGTTAGAGACCGGAAAAGTTGTGATGGCTCCATTCTTTGATCTATAACTTGACCTTTTTGCCAATGACATAGTTTTGCGAGCGGCACCTTGTCCAGCCGTGGTTATAATCATCTTATGTGGAGACTGGAAAGGCTGTATTGTCTCAACTTTCCATTTCCCCTAATACGGTCGATTTTAGGATAGTACAGTTAACAGCAGGAGACTATATGAACTACTATTGTTTTCACTCTATCCGCTCCATATATCGACAATCTGCTTATACACAATCACACTTACGGAGGTAATAAATCTGTCTCGCTGGTTGTCTGAAACGCCACAGAATTTAAAAATCCAAAGTTTCCTGGAGGAACATGCCCTTGTAATCCTTATACTGCACATCGCTTGGTCTCTGAACTGACCGATGAACCTAAGTATGCCGCGTTTTATTGCTGGCCTCGACTTTACCCACTTCGAATATACAAATATCAACACTTTGATTATACAATATCAAATCCATTACTAAGAAAATATCCTTTTTGGATGGCGTTTAGAAAGAACGATGTCTGAGTGGGATGATGGGGATGGGTGGAAATGTTGTAAGAGAAAGTCCGAAAGAGACTACCGGTATGTTCTATTCTTTTCTGGTCTGTTCGCTGGTTTGGTTCTGTTTCATTCTCATATATTTTGTGGTGTTGTGTTTAACAGATGATGTTATAATTATTTCTCGCCACTCTGCTTATATCACGATGGGGAGACGGAAACCGGATATAGCCCAGAAAGTGATAAGTAAACAAACAGATGTCCCGTCATTTTCCTTTACCAGTTGTGCTAACGCTTATCAACAATTGAAACCAGTGTTTTAACTTACAGCTAAATGCTAAGTTTGGACTATGGTGTATTGTACAATGTTAGCAGAGCATGAAACATGTTACTTCTAGTCTGAGAGGAACACCTCGAAATTCACAGAATTTCGAAAACAATGGTTATCTATATAAAGTATTTTGAATAAATAAAATTTCGTACGATTGCACAAGCAGTGGCCAAACTGTTTTTGTTGAAAAAGCTGGCCATGTAACTTTTAAACTGTTAAAAATATCCCTTAGAAATGTTAACTTTACTGTACTGAGGATAGCCGTATTATATACTGAGGATAGTTTCCAAGTTGACAAATGTGTACTGAGGATAGCATGTGAGAATAGGACAAAGCTCCAGTATTCTGACTGATAGTTACACTGTTTATGTACAGTTATGTTTATTTCGAGCCTTTTCATTTACTCTAGTCTTTTCATACGTACGTCTGTCACTAGTGTCTGAATGCCTATTAATGGTGTGCAAGTTAATAGTTTGTTACCCTGTTGTTTTTCGTTTGGGTTGTAGCAAAACGTACAATATTTGACAGTGGTACAAACGAATGTTGTTTTCTTTTGCAGATAAAATACGTACTGTTTTGGAAAAACTAGCTGATTGAAATAATTTTCCTTAAATAACTGTACATTTTTTGTTTGTTTTGACTTTGCCCGCAGCAGCGTTTTCTGTCGTCTGTAGGTTTGTTCGTATTCCAATGGTTGTTTGTTGTTCTTTCTTTAAACATAGTTTTACGGTATTTCATGGGTATTTTGAGGACAGTGAAAACTATTTTACGAGGTAGCGGGGTCAACTCTAAAACCAATGCAGAAATTTGTTGGGTACTTTTATCTGGGGAACACATTTTCTAAAACAGAAGTTTTAGTGTTGGCAGTGGCTAGGGTTACGGTACCGTAATCCTAGCCTCTGATTCTAGGATTACGGGAGTTCCGTATTTCTAGACAACCCTATGAGAATAGGCTAGGATCACGGAAGTATTTAAGAGGAATCAAATATATATGTTAGGACATGCATAAATGATGTTGTTAACTTAATTGTTTCACTTAAAATAGCGAAGTAATCGTTCTTTTTTAAAAAAAAAAAAAAATATTGTTGTAATTTTGTTTTTGTTTAGAGTACGTTATTATTTCATAGTCATGCTTATGCAATTTTTTCCTTTCATTTTTAGCTCACCTGTCACAAAGTGACAAGGTGAGCTTTTGTGATCGCGCGGTGTCCGTCGTCCGTCCGTCAGTCAGTCCGTGCGTCCGTGCGTCCGTCCGTAAACTTTTGCTTGTGACCACTCTAGAGGTCACATTTTTCATGGGATCTTTATGAAAGTTGGTCAGAATGTTTATCTTGATGATATCTAGGTCAAGTTCGAAACTGGGTCACGTGCCTTCAAAAACTAGGTCAGTAGGTCTAAAAATAGAAAAACATTGTGACCTCTCTAGAGGCCATATATTTCAGAAGATCTTCATGAAAATTGGTCAGAATGTTCACCTTGATGATATCTAGGTCAAGTTTGAAACTAGGTCACGTGCCATCAAAAACTAGGTCAGTAGGTCTAAAAATAGAAAAACATTGTGACCTCTCTAAAGGCCATATATTTCATAAGATCTTCATGAAAATTGGTCAGAATGGTCACCTTGATGATATCTAGGTCAAGTTCGAAAGTGGGTCACATGCCTTCAAAAACTAGGTCAGTAGGTCAAATAATAGAAAAACATTGTGACCTCTCTAAAGGCCATATTTTTCATGGGATCTGTATGAAAGTTGGTCTGAATGTTCATCTTGATGATATCTAGGTCAAGTTCGAAACTGGATCACGTGCGATCAAAAACTAGGTCAGTAGGTCTAAAAATAGAAAAACCTTGTGACCTCTCTAGAGGCCATATATTTCATGAGATCTTCATGAAAATTGGTCAGAATGTTCTCCTTGATGATATCTAGATCAGATTCGAAAGTGGGTCACGTGCCTTCAAAAACTAGGTCAGTAGGTCAAATAATAGAAAAACCTTGTGACCTCTCTAGAGGCCATATTTTTCATGGGATCTGTATGAAAGTTGGTCTGAATGTTCATCTTGATGATATCTAGGTCAAGTTCGAAAGTGGGTCACGTGCCATCAAAAACTAGGTCAGAAGGTCAAATAATAGAAAAACCTTGTGACCTCTCTAAAGGCCATATTTTTCATGGGATCTGTATGAAAATTGGTCTGAATGTTCATCTTGATGATATCTAGGTTAGATTCGAAACAGGGTCATGTGCGGTCAAAAACTAGGTCAGTAGGTCTAAAAATAGAAAAACATTGTGACCTCTCTAGAGGCCATACTTGTGAATGGATCTCCATAAAAATTGGTCAGAATGTTCACCTTGATGATATCTAGATTAAGTTCGAAACTGGGTCACGTGCCATAAAAAACTAGGTCAGTAGGTCAAATAATAAAAAAACCTTGTGACCTCTCTTGAGGCCATACTTTTCATGGGATCTGTATGAAAGTTGGTCTGAATGTTCGTCTTGATGATATCTAGGTCAAGTTCGAAACTGGGTCAACTGCGATCATAAAATAGGTCAGTAGGTCTAAAATTATTAAAATCTTTTGACCTCTCTAGAGGCCATATTTGTCAATGGATCTTCATGAAAATTGATCTGAATGTTCACCTTGATGATATCTAGGTCAGTTTCGAAACTGGGTCACATGCGGTCAAAAACTAGGCCAGTAGGTATAAAAATAGAAAAACCTTGTGACCTCTTCATGAAAATTAGTGAGAATGTTCACCTTGATGATATCTAGATAAAGTTCAAAACAGGGTCACGTACCTTCGAAAACTGGGTCAATAGGTCAAATGATAGAAAAACCTTGTGACCTCTCTAGAGACCATATTTTTCAATGGATTTTCATGAAAATTGGTCAGAATTTTTATCTTGATAATATCTAGGTCAGGTTCAAAACTGGGTCACATGAGCTCAAAAACTAGGTCACTATGTCAAATAATAGAAAAAACGACGTCATACTCAAAACTGGGTCATGTGGGAAGAGGTGAGCGATTCAGGACCATCATGGTCCTCTTGTTAATTGTTTTTCTCTATTTTGTTTTCTTTTCTCTTTCTTCTTTTACTAACCCATAATACGACAGACATGAAAAATCGCTATTTTAAGTGAAACAATTAAGTTAACAACATCATTTATGCATGTCCTAACATATATATGATTCCTCTTAAATACTTCCGTAATCCTAGCCTATTCTCATAGGGTTGTCTAGAAATACGGAACTTCCGTAATCCTAGAATCATAGGCTAGGATTACGGTACCGTAACCCTAGCCACTGCCAACACTAAAACTTCTGTTTTAGAAAATGTGTTCCCCAGATAAAAGTACCCAACAAATTTCTGCATTGGTTTTAAATCTTTGCATTTCATTGGCCAGACATATTGTAAAACTTGTTGTTTTGTTTGTAAAAAAAATCAAAGAAAAAGAAACATTTGAGAAATCTCAGAATTTCATATATTTCATGTATTTCTGAATTTGGCAATAACTATCAAGTTTTTGAAATATTCTAGTTTATTTATTCTTTTACTTTATAAATGTAGGTGTTTGTGACAATTCTTTCTCTGTGAACTGTAAATTGGAGCTAAAATCATCTTTTCTTTGAAAGGAAAAAATTATACTCCCTTGATAGGACCTCAATAGAGAAAAAGTGTTCCGATATATATCGGAACAGTTTTACTGTGCTGATATATATCGGAACACTTTTTTTCTTATGAAACTCCATAGAGATTTCCGTGTTGATATATATCGCAATAGTTTTGTAAGATATCAGCACAGTTTTGTAGTAATAATGTGTGTTACTATGTATAACATGCTGCAAAGATCAAAGGAAAATTGCCGCACTATGCGATAAAGCCTAAAATGGCTCCCGACTCTCTCTTATGTATAAAATTTCAAATCAACTAGTTGCAAGATTATCTCATCCCCCTAACAATGCAATCACGCCGTTATCATCCACTGTCTTACAGGTTATTCTCTGCAACCACTGACTACTACAAATATTCTTTTTCCCCAGGACTATAGTCCTATGGAATAATCTTCCACCTGGCATTCCCTTCTTTCCAACCATTGAGTAGTTCAATGCCACTGAACATTTGCAACATTGAACACACTTCACCATAACATTGCTCTTCACCTCTGTTTTTTACCTTTTAAATTACTAATAAATTTTCCTTTCCCTTTTATTTTGGCCCGATTTTTCTTTTATTTTCTATTAACAATCTTTGTGGCTTGATGCACACTAAAGTGTCTACGTCCCCAGCACTCTTTATGTGCTGGTGCTAGGGTTAGACAGTGCTGTTCCAAAAGATCTATATTATAGATAGATACAGAACAGGTAGGATTAGTAAAGGTACAGTTATATTGATCCTCATTTCCTACAACAGTTAAGTCAGCATTTACTGCAATGTCAACACCAAAAACTATCTTTCCCAGCTTCCAGCTGCTTTTTATCTAACGTACTATTGTGTGCACATAGTGTAGGTATATTTGCACTTATTTATTTTTCTCGCACTACACGGTAACTCCTACGGGTAGACAGAGTAGCCAGGGAGACCTAGAAGTATTATTATATTGAATAATTTTAAACTGAAAATGTGTTTAAAACAGACAGAAGTCAGAACATGATATAGGAAATATTGGAATGAGATGGAATGTGATAACATGGGACCACAAATAGTTCTTGTTTTCCGCGCTCTATACAGTAAAAGCTACAACAACAACTTTTAAGATGCGTCATTTCCTGGAGATTTTCAAAATGGCGGATAAACAAACAGATTACCCAATTTTTGTTTTTTAAAAATGACTTTTCTTTTTGTTTAATCGCCGTGTTTTCTAGGTAACTTAAATATTGTTTTAATCTATAATTTCCCATCGCATATTCTCACCTGTTGTATTTATATTGTTTGGTTATAATGCACTTTACTGGTGGATATGTTTATGGCACCCCTGGCAAAAATATCTCGCTTACATAGTAGAAAGGGTACAAAGATCTGCAGCCCGCTACGTTTCTAATGATTACCAGTATACCAGTAGCATCTCAGATATGTGAAGAACTGTAGCGGTTCACGTATCAGGTGGCCTCGGTAGCTCAATTGGTAGCGCGTGGCATGGTAGTCCGAAGGTCCAAGGGTCGAGTCCCAGTCAAGGCTGCACATTTTTCCTGAGACTTTTACATTTGGAGATTCCACCAAGATGTTCATCCTTGGAGGCCATGCGGGGTGATGCAGTTTGGCTGCTGAAGCAGTTTGGCTGCATGGAGTGGCGTATAGATACTAGTGATGGGCCGATTAGCGGATATAATCGATTGACGGCTAGAAAAGTCCAACCGATTCCGATAATCGATTATGTTTTCTCAGAGTCGATAGCGGGTACGAATCTACACGGGTATGAACGAAGGTTTCCAAAGGGAAATACGGTGCGTGAGAATTTATGTTTACCTTAGAAATATCCGAAATATGGACTACCTGCTTGCATAACGGATAAAACAGAAGTATGCCGACACCCAAACGTTAGTATTTCGTTTCAGTTATCCAATGAAAATGGATTTAACATCTTACAGTTAGGATCGGCTGTTAACATGGCGGCGTCCATAGCGTCAATAAAAGTGGGGCAAAAAAAATTAGCGAAACTTTGATAAATTTTCGTATTTTACAACGGTATGCCTGAGGGAATTTATCTGTTGAAACTGGACACTAATGCCGTCAAATTTCCGTGTCCATGACGTAATTTCAATGGAAAGAACTTTGGTGTTTTTATGCAGTTGCAGTTGTCATGAGTTGTCATGATTTTTTTCTGCCAAAATTCCGTTTACCCAGTATCGCTGACCAGTGTACATATGGAAACAGATTAAACTCTGATCATTTTTACCAAGCTTCATGACATTGTTATATGCCATAGCAACAAGTATTTGGAACATGGTGCTACTCAGTAGTGTCAGGCTATGGTAACCATTGTATGAAAATATTAATATTACCGAAAAATAACTAAATTCATTTAATGATTTTCTACAATCACTATTTTTGTCAGCCAGAGAAAGACTGTACTTCCTTGCTGTATGCTAGATATGTTACAGGTACAGGTATACCAGTCAACTGTCACAAATGACAGCTATGAGTCTATGATACATGTATGTAAACCAGATTGAAATTTATTGTTGTTTCCCTGTCTGCAACTATTTGGTCATTACTAAACAAGTTTCTGTTTACCAAGAACCAGCTTTAAAACATCTGATTAATGGTAGTTCTTTATTTTTCAAAAGAGCATATGAATTTTAAGTAAAACAGTCACTTTAAAGACATGACTATCTGAATAAACAAGTATGAAAATAAATTACATTCAACCGATTATTTTTCCGATACATCGCATCGGTTTGCTAACCGATTCCAACCGATAATCGGTTAGAGTTTTCCAACCGATGTCCCATCACTAATAGATACATTTGAATTTGGTTAAAGTCTGCGGCAGACATTGGCCAGGAGTGCCAATGTCTCACATTGAGAGGGAAGGTGTTTATCGGATGGCCTCAGTAGCTCAATTGGCAGAGCTTTGGCAAAGTAAGCCGAAGGTCGGATCCGAGGTTCGAGTCCCGGTCGAGGCTGCACATTTTTTCTGGGACTGTTACAGAACTAAACTGGAAGGCCCTAGAACAAAGAAAAAGCATTCCTCACTCAGTGAGTCACTGGTTATGTTCTATAAGATAAAAAATGTAGTAGTGGCAGTGGACCATCATGATCAACATCTTACACAGACACGAAATTTAAACTACTTAATTCCCCAGTCCAAAACATTGTAGATCTACCATGCAAGTTTTTTCCCCCCAGGACTATCAGGCTATGGAACAGTTTACCAATACATATCCAGTCCAGCCCCAGTTTGCAGACATTTATCAGCGGGCTGGACTGGCACTGCCTCTAATACTATAATCTACTGTTTTTAACTGTATACTTTGGGTCTTTTATCTTTTTAACTTTGCACATAACATTTTTGACTAAAACACTGTTTTCTGACAGTGCCTGCCAGTCATTATTGCTAGACGATTGTTTGGCAGTAGACAGTTGAAGCTGATCTGTAGTGATTTGAGGCTTCTGGTTAACCAGGAGCTGCAGGGGTTGATTCAACTGCTGTGGTCCGCTAGACTGTTGCCTGTTGATTTTATCTCAGGCAAGCTGTACATCCAATAAGCTAGCCAGTCTGGCCTGCTGAACATCTGAGCCTGGTTAGTTCAGTTGGTAGAGCACCTGACTTGCAATCAGGGGGTCGTACGTTCAAGTCCTACACTGGGTAGATGTTTTCCTGAACCAAAATACAACATTGGCGATGAGGTATATTGGAAAATGCAGGCTACAGTGGCCAGTTTATGTAGAGCATTCAGTTTGCAGGGGCTATACTCAGTTGGAAACTGAACAGTTGATGCCCTGCTCTGCAATTACATTGTAAAGGAAGGCTACGTGGCCAGTTATTTAGAGCATGCAGGAATACAATTATAGTCTTATTTTAGTGCCAACACAGTGAGGCACCACAACCTTCACTATATCCTCCATGCTGCCTTTATAATTTACCCTCCTGCCTTTAATTTGCTGCCAAATCATGCACTTTTACCTGTCATATCTTTGAAATTGAATCCTGAAGACAGGCTTCTGGGCTAAGCAAATAACATAAAAGCTGCATGCACACAGGAAGCAGATACCATATACCAGATTGTATGTTGTATCAAAGATTGAATTGAAAGATGCTGATGTTTTTTTTTAATTTGTCAACTCATGTAGGTCAGTATGTAGCAGATTGTTCAAAACTTTAAGGAAAGTGTAGCGGAAAACACCAGCTCACAATGACGGCTATAGCGAGCATGATGGTGAAGCAGACGCACACCATGCTGAGTGAGGAGACAGAGGATGAGGTAAAGTAGTCAAAATAATTTGACGGTCAGATTGTTTTATATTTGTGACAGGCAATCTAACAGTCAAAACTTCAAAGGACCAAAATAATGAAGGATAAATCACAGTATACCGCATGTAAAGTTTGCGCATATTGCTGTGTAGACCCTGTAAACCTTAATCATGTACAGTACAATGAGTACATACATAAGTTTAAATCACCAGAAAATTCATAATTTTGGAAATTATTTCATAATTTTTACATAAATCAATGAGGAATTGAAACCCCTTATGATGCATTGTGTACATATAAGTTTTATTTGAATTTATCTCATATACGCAACAAAATCAGCATTTAAACCCAATTGGCAGCGATGTCAATTTCATCAGAAATTTCCTCCACTGTTCCCTTACAGAAGAAAAAGGCCTGCTGCGTACTCTTGCTGTGTACATACAGCGTATATGATGCGTACATGATGTGTACTGAAATCAATAGTACGCAGGATATACACCGCACATACACCGATAGTACGTTTGTAGTACACTTTTGACATGCAAATGAGCTCTGCCGCGTACTACTTGCTGCGTACATGCTGTGGACTACATAGTACACAGGATGTACGCTGGAGGAATTTAGTATGCGGGAAATAGTACGCAGCATGTACGCGGCACATACACTTTTCACATGCAAATGAGCCTGCGGTGTACTACCCCTGCGGCGTACATGCTGTGTACTCCTGCGGCGTACATGCTGTGTACTCCTGCGGCGTACATGATGTGTACTCCTGTGGCGTACATGCTGTGTACTCCTGGCCCGAGTCCTGCAGCGTACATGCTGTGTACTCCTGCTGCATACATGCTGTGTACTCTTGTGGCGAAACTGCTGTGATAATGTAAATTCCTTTACCCACCAACTTTCGTATGCAAATGCTGATCATTTGGACAGAAAAAAACAGAAAAAAGATAAGTGACATGCATCAATAAGTATTTACCCTTACCAAAATAATGTAGATTGATGTTATCAAATAAATTAGTATGCTTTTCTCCATCCACTTTTCAATGAAATAAATCAATTTTTGTAGCATGTAATTTGGTAAACATTTGAAGAAAATGGCGTAACTGCAAGGGGGAACAACTTTAATGCAACTAAATATAAGTTTTATGATTTATTATAGACGATGTGTGCGTAGTATGTACTTATTTTGATTAAAATCCATCTGAGAAAATCTAGGACTGGAATTATATAAGCATTTATACACTTTTACGTCCGTAAAAAGTAGCGCACCAAAAAATTTTGGATTGATTTTTTCCAATGGGGCGAGCGCAATTAGCCAAAAACGTTCTGAAAATATACGAGCGGCAAATCCGATGAACAACTTTTTAATTTGGTGAGGCCTTAATGAGTTAACATAATGAGCATTAAAGCCTTTATAAAACATGATAGAATGGTGTTTTGCTTAAGAGTATTCAAATAACAGTGAGAGCTATTAATTCTTCTCATTCGGGCACTGTTGAGGCATTATCTTGGTAATTATTTCATGTATTACAAAATGTAATGCAACGAAGTTCAAATAAGGCTTTTCAATTATCCAAGTTAGAAAGCTCCAGGATTAATTCAAAATGAAAAAGAATATATTTTTACACTGCATGCAAGGTGCAGCTCAGAAATCACTAAGATGTAAGCTTCACAAATGAACATTGCAAATAGTTCGGCAAATTTTTATTGTTCAGAATACCGGTAATCTGAACTATTCTATGCTATTAAGATAAAAGTTACACAGAAATCAAGTTCTTGCTTCCAAAAAAAAAATGTACAAATCCTTCCTGCATGAAGTGTACTTCAGACTTTTACCTAAAAAAATTCAAAGTATAAACACCAAAAGAAAATGAACAAGTCCCTCCCGCATATATGAAGTTTACTTCAGACTTTAACTTATAAAAAAAAAACTAAGTATAAATGCCAAAAGAAATTGTACAAGTCTTTCCCGCGTATATGAAGTGTACTGCACAAATTTCAAAGTATCTGCGGTGTACATGCAGGGTACTATTTTCTTGTACAAGTCCCTCCTGCGTACATGCAGTGTACTCCTTAAATTTTCAGAGTCTGTGCTGCGTACTTGAAGTGTACTAGTGACCTCCTGCGTACATGCTGTGTACTCCTCGAAATAGTACGCGGCATGTACGCGGCATGCGGTGTATGTAAAATGTACTCCTCTGGCGTACTACTGTGTTCGCGGCATATACACAGCAAATACGCAGCATGTACGCCACAGAGGCTTGCTTCTGTAAGGGTTTTGGTCTTTCAAGTGTTTGACACGGGTGGAGATATTGCCCATAAGAAAAGTAACTCAATATTTCCTAGGATCGCGTCAAATTAGCCAGACTACTATTTGATATCTACCATATTCAAAGCTTAAATTAAGAGCTAAATTTTATAGCTTGACTGTAGAAAGTTTAAAAAATTCAAATTGCTCGTTCACATAAAAGCACTTTGCAGAAATAAATTGAGAAGTATGTATTTTTGTAATAATAATTCTACTTTCATAGGAGCCAATGAGTAAGCAGCTAGAAATTCTGATGGAGCGTCGGCGACAAGAAGAAGTTCGTAAAGCTCGCTTTCATTGGGCGCTGCTCCGCAGTTCCATCAAAAATACAATAACTGCTGTGAAAGAATCAGATGAAAAAAATGTTCTCATATCCCATGGTATACATCATCTACGGAAAATGAATCATTCAACTGAACTGAAACAAGTCATGTTTATAAAGGAGTTAGATGTAAGTCTTGGGTTATTGTTATAGGGAATCGATCCTACCGATTTTCATTTCGAAGACGGTAACATGCGATATATAACGAATGAGAGATATACTATCGAATTAAAAAAATGTGGTCTTCCGGCACGTGCACAGAGCGCCTAACTTCGGATTTTTTTGGAAGAATATGCTTTTTCCTTGTACGTAATAAGCGTCCACATAACTTGTCTGAACCGCAATGTCTTGCACATCAGTACAAATATGTGTAGTTTTGTTTTCAGCTCACCTGAGCAATTGTGATCGCTCGATGTCCAGCATCCGGCGTCTGTCAACATTTAGCTTGTGTATGGGATAGAGGTTGTATTGTTCAATTGATCTTCATAAAATTTGGTCAGAATGATTACCTTGATGTAATCTAGACCAAGTTCGAAAATGGGTCATCTGGGGTCAAAAACTAGGTCACTAGGTCAAATCAAAGAAAAACCTGTGTGCGATAGAGGCTGTATTTTTCAATTGATCTTCATGAATTTTGGTCAGAATAATTACCTTGATGAAATTTAGGCCAGGTTCGAAAATGGGTTGTCTTGGTTTAAAAACTAGGTCACTAGGTCAAATCAATGAAAAACCTTGTATATGCGATAGAGGCTGTTTTTTTCAATTGATCTTTATGAATTTTGGTCAGAATGATTGCCTTGATGAAATCTAGGTCGAGTTCGAATATGGGTCATCTGGGTTCAAAAACTAGGTCACTAGGTCAAATCAAAGAAAAACATTGTGTATATGCGATAGAGGCTGTATTTTTCAATTGATCTTCATAAAATTTGGTAAGAATAATTGCCTTGATGAAATCTAGGCCAGGTTCGAATATGGGTCATCCGAGGTCAAAAACTAGGTCACAAGGTCAAATCAAAGAAAAACCTTGTGTATGTGATAGAGGCTGTTTTTTTTTTCAATTGATCTTCATGAAATTTTGTCAGAATGATCACTAAGTCTTGTTGAAATCTAGGCCAAGTTTGAATACGGGTCATCTGGGGTCAAAAACTAGGACACTAGGTCATATCAAAGAAAATACTTATTTAAACTCAAGAGACCACATTTTTGGTCCCAATTTTAATGAAAATTGGCCAGAATATTTGTTTCCATGAAATCACTAGGTCAAACATGTTTACACTGTTATGATGACCCGTGTGTTTCTCAGGTGAGCAACCTAAGGTCATCCTGGCCCTCTTGTTTATTCCAAAATCTGCCTTTAAATTGATACAAATGCATATTTCTGGGCAAGCTGATGGACTGTAATGATTCACGATTGAGGCATTGCCTTATTTCATATTATTGTATATTCCCACTATTAGTATGTAATAAATCAACTGATTTTACTACTCATATAGTACAAATTGAGCAGCTGGACATTTTGAATTTACTCCATTAAATTAGGCTGTATTTAACTGATATTTAAACAGTGAAAGTTATCAAAGACTTTGACCTATTTCATGGTATCATAGGAAGTTACTAGTGCCAGTTGGTAAAATACATTTTATGCCCTCTTGGTACCAGTAAGCTGCCATGAATTGTTATATTTGACATGTTCAGTATACAGGATCACCAGAATGTTTGTTTTATTACATAGTTTGAAATGACCATGACATTAATTCAGCTGTAATATAACAGAATAAATGTTAATCCATTATGTGTGATTTTCAGGAGTATTTGACAACAGATGGGAAGACAGTACGTCTGTTCCTATCTGATGGTAGGAAGAAGAAGACATATACTCCAGAGGAACCTATGGACCATATCTCATACTGTTCAAGCTATAAACAATATGTGGGCTGGATTACAGGAGGCGATGAATTGTTTGTAAGTTGTGATGAATAGTTTCATTGTTTATGATAATTTAGATCATGTGATCATGACCAAAACTTGATGTAATTGTTGAATCTGCTTTGTTAGAGTTATTGTAACTTAGGAGGTGAGGTCATGACCCCGGTTACATCTAAACCTGCAGCCCCGAGGCTGGAGATTTGACATCATTACCACTGCACCCGTGCAGTTTGAACATTTTGTGTTTGAAGAGTACAATTGTGTATTTCTTACTGTAAATAATATTTATTCATGTGTACTGTGTTTTTCATTTATAAAAGAGGTGTTTATACTGTAATTTAATCAGGGAAGACTGAAATTTTGGCTAAAGTACCTTCTTGTATGAACAGTTTATGCTTTTGAACTAGAATCACAGCTGGTCAGTGCAAAGTCATTGTAATCAAGAACACCATCCTGCAGGCTTTTATGAAGGTTGCTTACTTTATTGTCTTCCTTCACCAACATAGTAAGAAGGTATATGTCAGGCTTAATGATTTATGTAAATATTAATGTAAATCGAAGATAACTTTCTTTTCAGTTGATGAACAGTGAGTTTGAGATAATATCCCAGTCGAGAGCTCCCAGCAAGATTGTCCTGGCAGAGTACAACAAACACACCAGTGAATATATCACAGTGGGACCAGGATATTTTGTGGTAGGTTCATTGTGGTACAAAACAATGATTTGTGTCCTGGCCTTGATTATAGTTTTGTTTTAGAGCTGGGCACAACTACGAGTTGTATCGCTTGTGTATACAGTGAAATGTTTATGTTGTAATTGTTTGAATTCAGTGATATTTATTTGGCCAGTGACTTCAATATTAAAGATATCTGAGGAGGACTTTGTGGGTAAATGGTCAAGGTTGCTGACTTTGAATGACTTGCCCCTCGCTTGTATCATGGTATGGGTTTTGAAACATCTCTTCAGTGCAGAATTCTTTCATTTTGAGGAAACTGTACAGCTGGTTAAAAGGAAGGAAGGTGGTGCTACCCAGGAGTCTGCGTGTGTCTTAATAATGCCTGGAGTAGCACTTGGATTTTGCTCCACCATGAAAGCTGGACAGTTGCTGTATGACCTATAATTGTGTCAGAGTGACATTAAACTCAAGGAAATATGAAAAGTTGTCTGAGTAATTGAACTACATTTGAATATTTTATGCTTTTTCATCTGGAGGTTCGGGCATTTTAGCAGTTTTCACAATTTTTGCAGAATATGTTTTGGCCAATTCTGCATATGATTTTGGGTATCAACTGAAACTGATGAAAATCAGAATTCTAAATGGCACAGGATGATGCCAAAAATTGCAGTATAGAGGTGTGAGGTCATAATTTAGCAAGAATGATCTTTTCACATTGATTATATTTAGTGGAATATTAGAATTATAGCACACCTTCTTAATTTTAGACGTGGGCATTTCGTTATGGCGCACGACATCTGATCCCACGGAAGATGAACCGTACAGAATACAAAGAGAACAATATGTTCAGTCACATGGTGCTAGAAGGAACGGCTAGTCGATCGCAGAAAATATTCCTCTCTGTTCATAACTCTGTTGTAGTAAGCAGTTTTAAACACTTGAATGAATTTCTTCATTACTTAGTTCTTATATTTTCATTATTCAGTAATATTACATGTTGATTTTCTGTCGGCTTTTAAGTGTGTTTTACATGAAATTAATTGAAATAAATTTGATAACACCATGCACATATTTGAAACTTTAGTCTGATATATTATGATGAATTCATTGTACTCAAAAAGACTGGATGGAACAGAAAGATGAAACTTACATTCTCAGGCTTATTTTTCAACTTTAGGATTCATTACATTCGCACTTGTGATAGTGAGATCTGACTTACAGCATGATGCTAAAAGATACAAAATAATTTATGGTTTTTTTTTCACTAATTTCGATATATAAAATTACAAGACATGGTGCACTTCAAAGTTTGCTTTTCCTTTTGTATAACACTTTCAGTGATATACTTAGTACTTACTCATGCAATTTCCAAATTTTTATGTTCTTATTTACCGTTTTATAATACAATAAACTTATATAACCTCTTGTTGTTATGTGACTGTAGGTATACAATGTGTTTGATGGGAAACAGCTATCTTACAAAAAGGACCTACATGAGCGTGACATCACCACCATGACTTTCTTCAATCCCCTTAAATACCTTATCACAGGTGCTCTCGATGGAACCAGTAAGTAACACATACACTGCCTGGATATTGTATAAGAATTGTACCATAGGCTGGTACATAGTCGTGACTCACACTTAACCAAGTGTGGCAAGAATTGCCTTAAAGTATTCAAATTTTACTGCTTGAAAACTAGAGTAATTAGTTACTTTTTCTATGTTCATACTTAATAATTAATTGCCTAGGTAATTTGGTGAAATGTATTTCATTATCTTTGCTGAACATACCAGAATAGATAAGGTTTAATTGTGCATACCATAAATGCCAAAGATGAATTTTCCATCAAGCAATCTTTATTTTAAAAATGAAATGGTCTTAAAAAGGATTTTTATTTAGCATCAGTAAAAGGATTTTATTTAGCATCAGTAAAGGTCCTTCCACATGGAATTGTTGGAACAAGTAGTCTGTCCTATGGCAGGTGTCATATTTACCTCCGTAGCATTCAGTCTAGTCTAGCACTTCTTGAAACAGTACCAATTTAAGTAAACATTTGTCAGATTATCAGCTGCATCTTGGGATCAAACCAGGATCACTAGTGTCAAGTCACACCTGATAACCACTTCCAGACTGACTCCCTCATTGATTTTCTGGACTCATGGGAAATTAAGATTTTAAATTGCCATTGCTGTATTGATTCATGCTGATCAAAATGTACATTTGGTTCTTCAAACATTACTTTAACTTCCTTTTTGAAATATTGATTAATGATTACTGTTTACTTGATTGTATGCATACTTCTGTTTTTTCAGTAAAAATCTGGGACAACAAATGGCACGTGCAGATGGTGTTTGTGGGTCATACAGGAAGTATTAATGCCTTAGATATTTACCCACACGGCTCTGCCATCATATCTGCCTGTGCTGATAAGACTATCCGGGTCTGGAATCTCGACACTTGTGATGAAGTTGACAGGTTAGTTTGGTATCGGCTATTTCTATTTTTTCTTTACATAATTATGGTATTGTATTTTTTTAGCTCACCTGTCACATAGTGACAGGGTGAGCTTTTGTGATCACCCTTCGTCCGTCGTCCGTCCGTCGTCCGTCCGTCCACAATTTCTTGTGAACAAGATAGAGACCACATTTTGCAACCAATTTTGATCAAACTTGTACAAAACATGTATTGGCATGATATCTCAGTTCCTTTCAAAAACTGGCCAGATCCCATCATGGGTTTTAGAGTTATTGCCCCTTAAAGGGCCAGAATTTGCTATTTTTTGTGCGTCAACAATTTCTTGTCCGCACGATAAAGGTTTCATTTATGATTTTATTTTAACCAAACTTGCACAGAACTTGTATCACCATAAGATTACGGTTCCTTTCTTGAACTGGCCAGATCCCATTATGGGTTCCAGAGTTATGGCCCCTGAAAGGGCTAAAATTAGCTATTTTGACCTTGTCTGCACAATAGCGGCTTCATTTATGATTTTATTTTAACCCAACTGGCACACAACTTGTAGCACCATAAGATCTTGGTTCCTTTCTTGAACTGGCAAGATTCTATTATGGGTTCCAGAGTGATGGCCCCTGAAAGGGCCAGAATTAGCTATTTTGACCTTGTCTGCACAATAGCAGCTTCATTTATGATTTGAATTCAATCAAACTTGCACAATACTTGTGTCATAATAAGATCTTGGTTCCTTTCTTGAAACGGCCAGATCCCATAATGGGTTCCAGAGTTATGGCCCCTGAAAGGGCCAAAATTATCTATTTTGACCTTGTCTGCACAATAGCAGCTTCATTTATGATTTGATTTTAACTAAACTTGCACACAACTTGTATCACCACAAGATCTTGCTTCCTTTCTTCAACTGGCCAGATTCCTTCATGGGGTTCAGAGTTATGGCCCCTTAAATGTCCAAAATTTGCTATTTTGGCTTTTGCAGCCATATAGAGACTTCATTTATAGTTGTTTTTTTTTATTCAACTTCCAAAATATCTTCAACAACAATAAATCTTGGATTCCATGACAAATCAGATCCAATCGTAGGTTCCAGAGTTATTTTATATCTGATTACCTCCCCTGATTGTAATCAAAATGGATTTATATCAGTAAGTACTTATAGGACTTATTTGAAATTTCATTATTGTTATTAGTTGGACTGAGACAGTCAGGGTAGATAACTATGGACTGATTTTATGTCAAATTATCTCCCTTTATTTCAATTTAAAATTGCTATATCTCCATAACTAATGAAGATACTGATCTGAAATTTCATTTATGTCAACAGATTTATTTGGCAGATCCTTCCTTTGTTCACGTACAATATGTATTTTTTTTAATTACTTCCCTTTTACGTTACTATAAATAGCTTATTTTTAGTAACTTTTTTATTATTGGCCGTATGGAAAAACCGAGACCAATTTTCTGTGGTACAACATGGATGGTACCTCCGAATTTTTAGGTGTATTTTGACATATCTATACCTTGTAAGATTTTTTTTTTCATTTTGGTTAAATTTCTTCCCTTTGTTGTTCCTGTCCTTTGACTTAGATGTTTTTTCTGAGGACCTTCTCCTCAAGTGCAATGATAACAGGTGAGCGATATAGGGCCATCATGGCCCTCTTGTTTAAAAAAAGGTCAGTCTAAGAGGTGGTCATAAATTGATTACACAAACAAAAATTAAATGGAAAGCTTTCTTTTCCTACTGTGTGGAAGCTATTTGTGTCTGTCTACGTCCCTGTCATCCTTTAGTGTCTTCCAACAAAAATGGCCTCAATTATCCTTTCTGTCAGACATGAATTTGAGTCATGTTTCAATTATGTTGCAGTTATTGTTGTAAAGTTATATACTTATCCGTTACATGCCATTCTTGATCAGTCTTATTTTTAATCATTTAGCAAGACAGAGATATTGACAATTAATACACTATCAGATAATTTATGAGGATGTTTTAGTATACCTAGTGCTTATAATCTTTGTTGTTGGTGTAAAATAGTCGTCAAAATGGGTGTTTGGTGTATATATGTGTATATCTCAAAGGTCAAGGTCACACTTTTGGTCATACAAGTCATACAAGGTCCTGTCTAGGCCATAGCTTTGACATGTATGGATCAGTCTGTTTTTATTTAGCAGAAATATTTTCCACATTGAAACAGAGTATTGCCACAGGACACGGGTCCCTATCTCATGTCTAGGGGTCAAAGGTCATGATTAACCTGTCATTACTGTAACTCTGACTCACATGGAGCATTTGTTTGGTTAGATGAAATGTTTGGGTCATTGAGGCATGTTGGCAACAAAAAATAGGCTAGACATTGTTACCATTGTGGCATCAACATTTTAAGTCTAGTGCATTTGCAACCAGCATGGATCCATGCTGTTTGCTAATGGTTTCTCTAATTGCAACAGGCTTTGAAAGCGAACAGCATGGATCCTGACCATACTGCGTGGATGCACAAGCTGGTCTGGATCCATGCTGGTCGCAAATGCACTATGTTGCTTTTCTCATGGTGCGGCTCATTTAAACAAAATTGAATAAGTACAAGATTAGCTACAACATTTTTCGTTTAGAGTATGTATCTGTTTTTAACTGTTTTGTTGAGGTTTAAAGAATGTAGTTATATTGTGGTAATTTCAGAGCTACGTTGGATGGTCCAGTGACAAGCTTACAGACAACATTAGACTATGACACTTTCTTCACATTCTGTGGTCAGACAGTGGACATGTGGAAGATACAACATCTTTATCAAATACACACATCAGTTGGGTAAATGTCACACTCTCACATATTCACTATACATGGTATATACAGGTGTGGTAGCAAACTACTCTCTGCTGACTTTTAGACATTTTGGTTATCAAAGAAAATTCAGTGTTTTATTTAATAGCTGGTATTGTTAAGGGAAAAAGGTAAAGGTAAGCTTTATTTAACATCGCATAAAATCAACAGACAATGAGCTACAAAGTCTTGAGTGACAAACTAGGTATCCAGTTACAGACGGATAAAGGTAAACTTAAGATGTTTTCTTATGAAATGGTTTATGTTTAAAGCTGAAATATTTACCTATATATATGTCCACATTAACGGTTACATATGTATGGAGTCAGCTTGGTAGTCACTGTGGTTACAAAGTCAGATGGATACTGAAAGCTGATAGAAAATTTTCAAAACTGCTAATGAAAATTTGATTGCTATATAAATGTAGGTTATTTATCAATATTTTTCTGAAACTAACACCTTTGGTAAAAAAGTCTCAACAAAAAAGTAAAGTTCAAATAGACCAGTAAGAAAAATACTGCACAATCAGAGTTGTTCAGAAAATTGATTGTCTTCATATTCTAAATGTGTTTTGCTGTTTTCAGTCAAAGAGTTGTGAAGATAAAGCAGACAAGTCATCCCAATTTTTCTACACGTTCCGTGGTGATGAGCAGGGACAGTAGTGTAAGACTTGTCTCCCCTGTTTCTGGTGATGTCATCACTACGTTACTGCTGAGTCCAAACAAGGGCCTCGTTGATGTAGCTTATGCCATAGAGCAAGGTATGCATTCTTACATTTGACTTATAATTTCAAATTCTCAATACTTTAGACTTTAGGTTTCCGTGTTTTCATTCACAGTTCTAAAGAGTGAAGTTTATGTTATTTTAGAGGACGAATCAAACAACAAATTTGCTGTCATACTATGATACCTATATTTAATAGGAAAGATCGCCGTGACGCCACGCATTAACATCTGTTTATCTGTTCTAAAAATAGAAAATACAAAGGATTTGTATACAAATATGGTCTCCCCTATGATTTCACTTTTGCGAATTTTTCTTCTTGCATTCACACCAAATTTTTGTACACCTTATGTAATTCATGCTGTAAAATCCAAACAGAAATAAAAAATACAGCTTAAAATTATGATAATGCTCGTTTCCATTTAGAGGATGGTTTGATTTATTAAAAAGGTTTTTACCCTGTTATACAGTCACCATAACAGCTTAAGTATAATAATGTCATGAAATCTTGCTTTTACTGACCTTTAGGAAATTATTTTCATTTTTACAATAGATGCTAGGTTTGAAAATATTTTGATATATATTTTCTTCAGTCTTCCCACGTAGATTAAAAGCTACAAAATAATGATTTCAAGTTTGTAAATGAAAATTAAGAGTATAACTTGGTTAAGCATTCTTATTATTGCAGAGACAATGTTCTGTGTTTTGTCAAATGGAGACATCTTGAAGGTGAGGACAGACACAAATCCCTGTCATGTTGTGAAGCAGTGGAAGTATGAGGATCCGGAAAAAGGTATGTTTTATCAGTCAAACTGAGGTAGACACATCATAGCAGTCACACTGGTAGACTGTGTACAGTATATATCAGGCACACTGGTAGACTGCGCTCACTGTATATCAGGCACACTGGTAGACTATGCACACTGTATATCAGGCACACTGGTAGACTGTGCTGACGTATAGTAGTCACACTGGTAGACCATGCTCACTGTATATCGGACACACTGGTAGACTGTGCAAACATTTTAGTAGTCACACTGGTAGGCTTTGCTCACTGTATATCAGGCAAACTGGTAAATTGTACTCACATTACACTGGTGGACCGTGCTCACTGTATATCAGGCACACCAGTAGACTGTGCCAACATTAAAGCAGTCACACTGGTAGACTGTGCTCACTGAAGATCAAGCACACCTGTCGACTGTACTCACATTATAGCAGTCACACTGGTGAACTTCACTGCATATCGATTACACCAGTTGATTGTGCTCACTGTAAATATTTATGGTATAAGTACAAAATACATTTTCTAGTGATCCATTCATTTGATAAAGTATTTTAACCTTATAGGTATGAAATACATGGAATGGAGGTTACAAGTTAAAATTTACCAAAAATATGATCTTAAGCAGTTACCCCATTTTGGCAGACATTTATTGTATGCTTTTATGTCTATTTGCTAAGAGTGTTTTTAACGTTTCATTACAATTGCACAGAAGTATAACTAATATCTTATGCAAAATAACAGATCATATCTAAACATTATTAGTCCCATAATAGTGAATCACCAGAGGGGACTTATGGTTAGCCCCAGTTTGTCAGTCTGTCTGTTAGTCTGTTTGTCACACAAAGTGAGATCCTGTGATTAGTGTAAAAGAATAAGATATATTTTATGAAATTTGGTACATGGTTAGATGGCAATATGTCAAAACACACATGTTATTTATTGCTTTGGCAAAAGGTGCAGTTGTTATAGCAGCAAATAGTTCAAATATGTGACAAAAAGTAGATTCTTCAATTACTTAAAAAGTACAAGAGATTTTTTCATGAAACGTGGTACATAGATAGAAAACAATGTGAAGAACATGCCGTTTTTCATTTGTCTGTCCATCCATCAGTCACAAAAGATAGAGCCTGTGTTAACTTTAAAAGTACAAAAAGTCTTTCCATGAACCTTGCTCACCGATATAGGTGGGTTCTTTGGAGAATATACAGGTCCCACAATTAAATTTCAGTATAAAAATTTGGTTTCTTTGGCAGCAATTTAATAAATGCCTTTTTGTGCTAGGGGGTTTCTGTTGCTGGGCAGTAACCTTGTTTCCATTTATAACAAAACTGGTATTTATAATACTCACAATAACTTCACTTTTATTGACAAACAACATGTATATATTTGAAGTATATATTTAATTTGCATAACCAGTTGTTTTTTTCAGCACCTTATATAGATCACATTAACTGTTGTGTGTTTTTGTCTAATACATTATATCCACCTCATATTTATGCACCAACTAACAGTTACTTGTTACTGTGAACTGACCAGTGCAGGTACTTGTTATCATAAACTGACCAGTGCGGGTACTTGTTACCATAAACTGACCAGTGCAGGTACTTGTTACTGTGAACCGACCAGTGCAGATACTTGTTACTGTGAACCGACAAGTAAAGGTACTTGTTACTGTGAACCGACCAGTGCAGGTACTTTTTACTGTGAACCGACCAGTGCAGGTACTTGTTACTGTGAACCGACCAGTGCAGGTACTTTTTACTGTGAACCGACCAGTGCAGGTACTTGTTATTGTGACTAATGTTTGTATTTTTAGTCTTTTTAAGTTAAATGATAGTGTGGAAGTGAATTTGGAGTCCCGCCAGAAAAAATTCCTTTGTATGAATCTCTTTATGTATTTAAAACATGTTGCCTACATAAAGGCATGATTATGATATTGCAAGTATATGATAAATAATCTATGAAACTGCTTTTTTAAAAACTCCCCAAAACAAATACCAAATGTTTATGTAACATTCACATGAACATTTATATGAAGCTGTGGCAAGATATTTAAGAAAAAACACCTTCACATATGTCATTAATTTTTCAGTTAGAATTTCTTGGTCCATTTGAGTTCGAGATACAGAGTTTCAAGTGTAATTGCAAAATTAAAACCAGTTTTTTCATATTTATAATGTTTTATTTTATAAGCACAATTTTTCACTTATTAACAAATTAAACAAGATAGAAAGAAGCTGACTGTTTGAGATTCGACTGTTTAATCAGTAATTTTGTCAGAGGTAATTTAGGTAGTCTGTTTCAAAGATAATGTGTTTTTCTAGCACTTTTCATATTGGGTAACCTGGTGGTCTAGTGGTAACACACTTGACAGTCAATCCATTGGTCCGGGGTTTGATTCTCTTACCCAACTTAGAGGTCAGTACTGATTCTTCCCAGCTTTGCGTGTATCAGTGCTGTACACCAGGCTTGTTGAAGAACCTGTGGTTTATTCACAAAAGCTAGGCTAAATTAGCTGAACACACCTGTATATAAAACTTCCCATCTCTGTTTTCTGGGGGCTTTATTTCTTCTCTGTCCCTCTGATCAGATTGCTTTTACTCCCTGAGTGGCTGCGATATATATATATATGTAAAAGACCTTTGAAAGTGTTTATCATGAAAAGGGCAGTATATAAATTTGGTGTGATAATAACTCAGGACCTGATTCATTGTTCCACTGGTTGCTTGTAGAGTAGAAGTGGGCTGAGAAATATGTAAATGTGTGGTTTTTCATGGTGAGGGAATGTATTTTAAGATGCAAATTGGTGTTTGGTTGTTATAGATGCGTATTTTTTAATGTCTAAAAAGCAGAAACTGGGATGAAATTATATATCTAAGTAATTGTTGTTTCTGAAAAAGTATAATTTATTCCCATTCAAAGAAAAGGTAATTACCTTAGCGCAAAAAGAGGATAACTGCTTTGACATAAAGAAGTACTTGTCTACTATTTGCACTGAGGTGACGAGATGGTACATTTGTTATACTCATGTACGATTGTTAAACTCATGTACAGTGGTCTGTCAGACAGTTGACAAAGTGGTTCAGAGTAATAAATGGAGATTGTTTAGGCTTAATTACGTTAAACTTTATGTAATAGTATCATGTGCTCTGTAGATGACATCAATAGGTTTAACCTGGTCCATCATTCAATTTTGGCAGTACCATTTATTATTCAAAGGGTTTTTTCACTGAAAATTCACTGACTGAATAGCGAACAGTGGAGACTATGATCATCTGTGCAGGCTGATCTTGGTCTGCACTGGCTGCAAAGGCAGAATCACTTACCACCAGCAGGCTTAAAGTTAATAGTCCGTAGGTTGAAAGTCAAGGTCAGTGTAACTTTTTGTTTTAGGGTGTAGTAGGTCTGAGTTAATGATCGCAGTGCTGTTGAAACTGAAAATTGTTCCCATTTAAGGAGAATTCATGAGTCTAGACTGTCAAACTCCTTAGGATGATTTCTGTTTTCAGATGATCCATATTTGCTTTTGCTGTCAGTAAGTCAGTATGTCAAAGGTCAAGGTCACAATGACCTACCGGCCAAAGGTCAAGTTCAAGATAACCTTATATAAAATGGATTCAGATAAAAAAAGTGGAGACTGCTTTAGCAGACAGCCATCAAACTTTGTAGCATGGTTGACTATGGTCATTAGATAACTCCTCTTGCTTTGGAGTCATGAGGTCAAATGTTAAGGTCATGACATGCTCTAGACTGAAATTGCAACACATGTTACCTCTGACAGGCTGTGATAGGGCATATCTATTTGGTTAAGATTTATTTTTATTCTATTTTTATAACACACACCTTCATCAGCAGTATATTTTTGACTACCATTCTTCACTTACTATCTAATTAACACTTGTACTGACATTTATTGACTTGGATATTACTCAAACAGTGTAGGATACATATTAATAATTCATATTTCCTGGATTACCTGCAAGATGCATTTGATTTTCTTTCTGGCCTCGAGATTCTTGTTGACGCATTTAGAAAGTTTATACGCTGTGTTTGGACACACCCCAGTCTTTTCCTGTAAACTTCTTTCATGCTCATTGTTGTCATTATTCATACCATCCTTTCACAGAGGCATGTAACTATTTGTTCGTGTATGAATATGTGGTGGATATTCAGCTTAAAACTGATACGTGGGCTGCCATTAAACGTGGCGTGACCACGAAAAGTCTGAACGTACCTGAAGAAGATGAGGATGATGATGATGATAGCAGGAGTCAGAAAAAGAAGAAAAATATGAACAGAACTCTTCTCTTGGGAGGAAGAAAAGATGGATATATATGTGTATATGACTGGGAGACTGGCAAAGTGGATTTCAAAATTGATGTAAGTGTTCTTATAGATTTTATTCTCTACATGTATTACATCAGCAGTATTTAAATACCATTTGGCAGTCATGAAAGTCATCCCATACTGGCATTTAGTAATGTTATATTTTCTGGTCCTTTAGGATCATGGAGTCCATTAATGTATCGGAATATCAAAGTTAAGCAGTAGCTATCAACAGGTGTGTTTCTCATTTCATTACCTGTCGTGAATAGCCTCAGTCAAACAGAATCTGCTATTGTTTCACATGGTTGCATTCTGTGTACAAGGATCTTCTTGTATGGCAGATATATGATACTTAATATTGCCTGACTTCTTAAATTTTACTCAAGCCATTTTATTCCAATGCCCTCGTATTGCTAGAAAGTTGGCATCTTTCAGCCAGCTCAAGTGATGTTTTGGTCATATGAGTGACCACAAAAGACACAAACATGTGAGCCTTTCCTTGGTTCCAGAGTATGTTTTTGCTGTTTCATTTACAGTTACTAAAACAAGCTTAAATCTTTCAAGGCTGTATTCATAACCTCAGATACAAAGTATATGGGAGCTGTATTGTAGTCATTCATGTTCGTAAGTCTGTCCATCCACCCGTAGTATTTTTCCAGAGGCTCTAAAACAGTTCCATGGATTTTTTATTTAAATACACATAAATGTTCATCATAGTAATATGACAAGATTCACCTATTAAACATGTCACTAGGTCCAAAGTAAAGTTTACATTTTGTGTTAACATATCATCTAAACTGCTAGAAGGACTTTATTTATAATACTAGCTTCAAATGTTTACTCATCAAGTGCATAATGGTCAAGTGCACGCTTGGAAGTCGAATGTCAGAAAGCTTTATAAATTTCAACAGATTTTCAAGTAGATACGCATAAATGCGGTCATCACGGAGGTCACTAGGCCCAATGATAAGGTCACCCTTGGAAGTCAAAGGTTGAATAGTTAAATTTCATGACCACTCCATAATTTATCAAACTCTGGAATGATTTTCTTAAAACTAGCATTAATTGTTAACCTTGTCATAACAACTTGTGCAGATTTCACAACCAAGGTCACTAGGTTTAATGTCAGGGTCACATTTAAAGGTAAAAGGTCATTATAACAATATTAATCACCACTGTATTAAAGCGTCGCCTTGGGGAATTAATCACCTACAGTGATTGGTCTAGTTAAATCTTGTAAATATTTCACTTAGGAATAAACTACATGTAAAAAGAATGGGTTCCGCTGAATCATTGAGAGATAGTAGAAAGTTTAAGTTGTATATTTCAGGCTCATGGAAGTAAAGGTGTGATGAGTATGATTGCCAATGCAAAAGTGGACCAACTAATCTCTGCAGGCAAAGGTAACACACTGTCACCTCATTGAAATATTATGGAGTAAAATTTCGCTGTAAGTTGGTATATATAACTGAACAAACAATATCTTGCAGTAGCGAAAAATTTGACACAAGTTGCACTTGTCACTATTTTTTCAGTCTGTTAAAAGATAAACGCTGCATGTCCGATAGAACAGATTTCACTTACAAGTCATCAGTTCAATACATTTCATACAGTCTAGAAACTGACATTCTTCTTCAGACAATGTGATCAAAGTATGGCGTGTGTACCCATTTGTACAGGAAGCTCTTGCACCGCTGATGTCATTTTTCTGTGCGCATCTCCCGTTACATATGACCATGATCAAGACAAATCTGTGTGTCGCCTTCCAGGATCATGCTACGGCAACATACAGTGTTGTCATGTATAACCTCCGTGACAGAAGTAAGTGATATTCATTCTTGATTTCGTGATAATTTTATAAATACGAAACTTTAACTGTCATAAATCTTTTGTGTTAACTTTTGAATGTTAATTCTAATATGACAAGCCATGTTTCTTTTTGATAACTTTCTTATAGTGACCAACAAACAATGCTACCATATTTGATCTTTTATTGTACATTTAAAACGTAAAAGAATTGAAACACTGCAAAGAGGTTATGCAGCAATTATAATTGATTCGGATTATTAAGTAAAGCATACTTCTACTGTATACTAGAGTATACAGAATAAATTCATTAATGTAAATATGTAGACAATGTTATGTCATGAATGAGATGTGTCAAGAATCAGTCTGTGGTATTTAGAATGAACTTGTCTTGCTCTTAGTGTTCAAGACTTTTCAGGATACTGTATATTCCCTCATTAATCTGTCCAGGGGGCATTGCATTTCACAAAAAGGGGGACGTTTGTTAAGGCTATCAGTTCTTTTACCATTTTTTTAGTAAATATAAACTATAACTTCCTAATGAATAAATTTTAACAAATGTAATACCACTTTACAACTTTGATTACCTTAAAAGAACCCATTTTTTTGTTATGGTGGGGGTGGGCATTTATAAGGGGAAGGCATTTATTTGGAATATACGATATTTTAGAAAACTTAAGTTCAGAGCTTCCATTAAACTATCTTGTGTGCAAAAGACATTTAAGTTATCTATATTGGTATGATGGAATTTAATATCAATTTATATGATAGGTCTAGTTTAAAATCCTGGGCACTAAAGTGTGCCCTAAGAACCCCATAGTGCAACTTATATTACCGTACAACTGTTTAATGAACTAATTTACTAGGTTATACAGTGTATTCAAATAGGTAGTGCATTTTTTTTTAAATACTTAGTAGTAATGCTTTATGTACGATTTTTTTTTTCAAATAGACACCACATCTTAAATGAGTTATGCTAGAAACTTGAAAACAGAAAATATAAAAAAAATATCAGTTTCACCAATTCTTTTGTATGGATGTATATTTAATGATGTATTACTGGTACATGTTGTCAACGACTAGAAATGAAGTAAGTAACAGCATTGTAATGCTATTGCAATATCACTGTACAAAAATCACATTGTATACATATATCATTCCAAATTGATCATTTAGTTGCCTTCAACATAAACAGTCACTTCATTGTTGTACACACAAAGAGAGGTCACTTTAATTATTGTATCCTAGATCCGGGATGTTTTTTCTTCATTATTTGACATCTTTTATTACATCTTAGATATGTGAATATTTCTGTATTGTATTGAAATTGTGAAGTTAAGTTTGTATATCACAGAAATGTTAATATATTGTATATTATGCTTGCTTGCGGAATATTACAGTGTTTGGGACCGAGTCCCATCTGGATGCGTATGATCCGGAAAGTAAGTGAAAGTGCATTATGGGTAGTAGATACATATCTCCTTATTCTATTATTGTACAATGGGTGGAGCACTGATACACTTACACACGGCAATATGGTTTTCCTTGAAAAATATTGTTGGGGTTGCTATACTCTCTTCTATATACATTAGTTATTTCGAGTTATTATGGGTATATACATGGTAAGGGCATTTAGTACAGTTATGTAAACATTAACTTAACTAAGTCTCCATGTTAGTTTATATCCTGTTTATATAGTGCAGTCATTTTGGTATTGGGGTTAATTAACCTTTACCCTGCTAAATCTTCTAAAATGGACTGGTCTGTCATTCATTTTGGGCAGTACCATTTATTTTAGGACTTCTCAAGGCAATAACTAACAACAGCATACAAGCAATAGCACTTTATTCCAGGTCAACACTTCTATACAAACAAGTTATGCCAAAGATATCGAACAATATTGTATATCAAATTATCAGTAGTATATATTAGTGGCAGAAAAGGCCGCGTGATATCAGGCCCACTGACTGACGAGCAAGCAAGCGCATGTTTTCATCAATAAATTGACTTAAATAGCAACTGCGGACTGCGGGCTTGTGAAACTAGGAATTACGCTACGTAGTAATGGGCAAAACCTAGTTCACACTGTAAACGGACCTATCCGCTAACCAACATAGCGGTTAACACACTGAAAACTGACCTAGCTGTTAACAGACGACCTAGCGGTTAACAGACTTTAAATCAACATAGCGGTTAACAGACTTTAACCGACTTAGCGGTTAACACACACTTTGACCGACCTAGCTGTTAACACACTTTAAACCGACCTAGCGGTTAACACACTTTAACCGACCTAGCGGTTAACACAATTTAACTGACCTAGCGGTTAACACACTAAAGTGTTAACAGAGCTAGCGGTTAGCATCACTTTAACAACAGACAAGCAACCAATGGTTCGATATACTGTCAACCGACCTAGTGGAATACATCACTATAACAACAACATACAACCGTAAAAACAGTTGTTACACTTTCAACTGCCCTAGTAGCTTACATCACTACTGCTACAGGGAACCAACCAGTGTGTTGAAACATTATCCCCGTTTAGTTAAAATTATGAGAATAACACATTAACTAAATGTTTATTGGATATAGGCAAAAGCAGTTAGGATAAATTAAGTGTGTAGATGATAACCCAAACTACCTAAGGAGCATTGTGACCTTAGTCACCCATAGTATAGCAAGTTGAAATTTACAAGATCTCAATTATCACTGCAAAAACTGCCTTATTCACTCAAATATTAAACTGATTTAGACAAATTTAATGTAACTCGGGCAAATTTAGCATGTAGACGAAAAACCTAAACTACCTAAGGAGATTGTGACCACAGACACCCAAGTTACCAAAGACAAGGAGCATTGCGACCATAGTCACCCGTAGTATAGTAAGCTTAAATCTACAAGATTTCACATATCACTGAAATAAATTAGACTTGAATTGGATATGTGATGTTAATACACATGCTTACTCGATGTCAGTTGGAGATCCTCATCAACGCGACAGAATCCTATAAATTAAAGTATATAATAGGTTATTAAATCATTGCATTTATATGTTTTCGTTTTCTACTAAATACTGTACATTCAGAGGCAATGACAGAATCCTAAGAAATGTTTCCAATCATATAACTGAACAGAAACTTCAATATGTATTTTTCCACAAAAAGAGTAAATTGAGATTGATTTCATATTCAATAGTAACTTTCCTTTTTTAAAAATAGGATAAGGATAACATAACTGGCTATAGCCCATCTAAATATGGTCCTCCAACATGATGTAAAAAATTCATCCTAGATACATAACATAGACCGTGAAGTGAAAGACATGAATCAGAAAAAAGCATTATAAAAAACTTAGTTCTTTGTGGCATAACAGTAAATAGTGCAATGAACAGAGACTAAACATGGTAAAATTATGTACAAGTGTTATTTGTAATCCGCGCACTAAAACCCTAAAAACTCTTTGAGAGAAAAGTAGGAAAGCGTTGGATTACATGACCTGGATGACTATACAATTTATATAACAACAAAAGTACACCAGTTGTATTTACAAAACAATGACTGTTCAAATTCATATCGATCCAAGTTCATTGCACTATTTATGCAAGTTTCAACATGTAAAAAACAACAATGGCTAATTTACACCCAACAAAAAGTATCATTGCAACTGAACATTTCTGAAATGAATCATGGAATATATCTTTCACTCTGCTGAAAAAAGTACTTTGTGTTCCTGTTCAGACTATTGCTGAGACATCCATTGAATAATATTCTTCGATGTTAAAGGAGCTGGCCGCTTTTAGTTTCAATTTGCCCCAGTCTGTTGATAAAACTACATTTGAACAAACGTGCTTCCAGGCTTAAGTGTTTCTGTTACATATATTTAAATTTAGTGTTTTCTGTTCTATATATTATTGTTGTAAGTATTTAAGCACTAATTACACTTAATTGTCTTAAAGTAATGTATATAACTACAAGAGAGATATACTTATAATTATCCACTTGCTATTGTAATACTGTTCATCTTATTCACTGTCCTGTCGTGACCTTCTCAGCTTATGTCTTGCTAAGTGTGCCACTGCAGCTGATTCCCGGTTGCATGACTCCTAGTTTTGTTACAGGAAATTACTGTTTGCCTGTGACAAGGCCGGCCAGTAGACAAAGCAAGTCCAATTTGTACGCAAGTTTAAATATTCCAGAGTTTGTGAATCTTCCTGCTTTCTGATCAAATGACTCATCAGAAGGTAACTGATCAAATGACTCCTCATAAGGTACTTAAATGTTCATGTTAAAACCATTATTGTAACATTTGTAGCTGTTTATAGTTAGTCATTCTCCTTTCTAAACTTCATTACATTCAAGTTTCTATTCCACGAAGGCCTTGGATAAATTCGAATTATTCAGTCCACTTGACTGGGCCGCTTAGTTAATCTGGCTTGTATGTATATACATGTTCGACTGATGTCACATTATGACTTCAAATATTGTTTGTACTTGTTCCATTTTGCTTGGTATACCATTTGTGCTCCGTATATTGTTCATTTTTATTTACTGTCTGTACACAATGTTCCTTCCCTTTTACTGCATCGACAGCCTGCAAATATAATAAACTCCACCGGCAGTATACTACAAAACACATGGATAAAATTATAAGTAGCAAAAATTGTCACCATACATGTACCAGCTACACCACAAAAAACAAACTTGTATAACTGTTCTCTGTGAAACTTAACAACTTGACTATATAATTATGCTCCATCTATACAGAGAAATGTACCTGCCAAACGTCAGTAAACCAGAACCATTTAGAATAGATCAATTCTGCATCTTTTATATATATATATATTATAAGTAACAAATGGTGACATACTAGATATTCACTGACATGTACATTAACAACATGGCACCTAAACGGCATGGCACCTAAATGGGTGTGGTGGGTGGGATTTTGAAACCATTACATTTTCTGTTGGTTGTACACGTGCCGACAATTGAATGACCAGTGGTCACACACTAATGATCACTGTACGGAAAAAGCCGAGTGTATCCAAATACCAAACTTAGATTGGTAACCTTGGATACACACCAAGCTTGATACGCCAAAATAAACATTATTATTTCTTAATAAAATAATAAGAATTATTTTAGGACTTCTCAAGGCAATAACTAACAACAGCATACAAGCAATAGCACTTATTCCAGGTCAACACTTCTATACAAAAAAGTTATGCCAAAGATATCGAACAATTTGTATATCAAATTATCAGTAGTATATATTAGTGGCAGAAAAGGGCCCCGTGATATCAGGCCCACTGACTGACGAGCAAGCAAGCGCATGTTTTCATCAATAAATTGACTTAAATAGCAACTGCGGACTGCGGGCTTGTGAAACTAGGAATTACGCTACGTAGTAATGGGCAAAACCTAGTTCACACTGTAAACGGACCTATCCGCTAACCAACATAGCGGTAACACACTGAAAACTGACCTAGCTGTTAACAGACGACCTAGCGGTTAACAGACTTTAAATCAACATAGCGGTTAACAGACTTTAACCGACTTAGCGGTTAACACACACTTTGACCGACCTAGCTGTTAACACACTTTAAACCGACCTAGCGGTTAACACACTTTAACCGACCTAGCGGTTAACACAATTTAACTGACCTAGCGGTTAACACACTAAAGTGTCAACAGAGCTAGCGGTTAGCATCACTTTAACAACAGACAAGCAACCAATGGTTCGATATACTGTCAACCGACCTAGTGGAATACATCACTATAACAACAACAAACAACCATCAAAAGATTGTATCATTATCTCTGACTTATCCCACAAGAACATGCGCCTGCCTGCTCGCCCAGCCATAGAATTTTCCGCCACAATAAATTTGAAAAATTTATTCCCCCAAAATTCTAATGACCTCTACTACAAGCCTAATTTAAGTTGTCTTAGAAACCTGTAGTCCCTGACGACTTATCTTCAAGACATACTAATATACAGTGTATTTCATACGACGATGACTATTACATCTTTTACCGCACATTATCAGATCATCAGGTTTTTTACCGTTAGGGTAAAGTTAGTTATTTTGCCAATTTACTTGAACCTGCTGTTAGGGTGAAGTCAGTTATGTTGCCCATTTACTTGAACCTGTACTAACTGTATATATACTCATTATACCTTTTTTTTTTTTTTTTTTTTACAATGATACATTATGGATGTACTGACTGAAAATAAAAATTGTCTACCGCACAAATTAGGCCTTGAATATTTCTTGCGCTCCATTTCTGTTGTAATTTTCTGTTACTGGTCCTTTTTCATGCAAACAGTTAAAATTTAAGGAAGGCAATGATTCAATAATTCCTGTTAATTAATGCTCTTAGTCAAATCCATTTTATATATTTACCATTGATGGTGAAACAGTTTGTGTTTCAATAGTAAAACCATAATGCAGGCTTCAAGATCTGACCTGTCCACTACTATGCTATATTACAATCGTTGCCCTAATTCATTTATTTATTTTTTTAACACAACTGAAATATGGAAGGTCTGTTGTTTTTTTTTGTTTGTTTGTTTTTTATTATTATAAACAATTACGGACTCATAGCGTAAAAGACAAATTGAAAATATCGAAAACATTTACAGAATTTGTCATGAAAACTCACATGATTGCCACACTTAAAACATTAGCATTTCGAGCCTTACTCTTGTTTATGCTAACAAATATTATTATTTGTAGACTAGAATGATTATTGCCGACCAAAATATGTATATTAAATGCTAAAATTGGTTTCCCTAACTACTGGTCTAATCTGTTTTGGGACTATTTACCCTTGTCAAGAATATGATTTTAATCATATTTCGAATATTTAAATTGGTACACAGATTGAGATTTTATATGTTTCAACATTAGATTAATAAGTTTTCTGGTTTCCTCCATCTCCCTTAAAGCTTACCTTTTTCCAAAATAATATATCATTATTTAAGCTGCAGCTGACTTATTCCCATATAGGGTTTATTACCTTAATGCAACTGTTTTAAAGCCAAACATAGTTTGCCAATTTAACATACCTTCCTGAATGAAAACTTTTTCTTTTTTTTTTTAAATATTTCAGCTGGAATATATGCAACCATAATTAATGTTATCCACTTTTCTGTCCAATCAAGTGCAACCCATTTCCAGTGTTTTTATGTGCAGTCATGAAGAGTTTGTTTCCTCAGTAAGCAAATTTGTTAATACTTTATTATCCCGTTTACATGAATTGCAGCTACATGTATATTAAGCTAATTTGTAACATGGCAAACAATTTGGAAAGTCTTTTCAAGCTTCACTGTGAAAAACATTTCAGCTTCTTCCTGCTTTTATTGATAAATATGAAAATTGACCTGGGGAGCTACTTCGTTAAAGTTTAAAACCATGCCATCCAACTTGGCAGTCATAATATTATATGCACTGTACGCTAAAATATCTACCAAAGAAACATAAGAAACAAGTATCATGCTAAATATCTATTAATGCAGACATAATTACTGCGTGTAGGCAACTACCCATCCTATTTCCTAAAGACCGATTACAATGATTTAAGTGTACAATTCCCGACTTCAAATAAATTTATCTACAGCATTAAATTAACACATACAAAATTAAATTTTATGAGCTGTGTCAAGCTAAAAAGGCCCCTAATATAATTGATGTTGTTTATATAAATGACGTCACTTGGACGTTTCAACATGGCGGTCGCCTTTTTAAATTTGAGCGAATTCATGTAATATTATGGTGCCTCATTTCAGACAAGTACTTCGTTCAACCTTTTTTTTTTTTTTTTTTTATATATATATCTTCTCTAATCTTTTCAAAAACTTTTAATTGAACACTCCTTCAAAATGCTTGCTCCTCCATGTTTATGTCACGGAACAAATAGCGACCAAAGCATCATCGCATTCTATATTCCTTAAGATATTGCGATCTATTGATGACTTGTGCTAGTAGTCATTACAATCTCGATCTCCCCTATATGATTTAAGTTGACATCTGAAATTCCTATTTTATGTAAAGAAATGCATGTACTTATCAAGTATGCAATAATGTAGAAGTGTCATCAAATACTATAATGTCCCCTTTTGCATGATGTGGCTCATGTGAAATTATATTAGTATAAGCCGTTAAATTCTCTATCACATGATTTTACTAAAGGCCTAGGATATGCAGGATGTCTAATAAATTAAAATGCCTTACAGTTAAATTAGAAACTTCAATGTTGACATTTGTTGTACCTTCTGACCTTAGGCAGAGAACTGTGATTGGCGACATTTATATCAACAATCACTACAGTTTGTTACTTTAATATACTGTATATCAGAATTAATACACTGTATATCCATATTAACATTCTTTCTGCCTCGAGAAAGAGTATACCACTAACAATTACTTAAATGAAATTTAAATCCATACTTGCCTGGCAATTACACTGTTAAGTTAGTGTATTAAATTTAAACCATGTTAAAATATTTAGGTTATATCTTGGCTTGTATATAACAAGCGTGTGCGAGTTATTTGGCTGTGGTTTTTGTAATACACTGCAGTGAACAACAATTGTTGAGCCAAAACAACTTTTAATCGATACTACATTTACTTTAGATAAATAATAACATACTTATCTAATGATATAACCCATGCCTATCACTCCTAAGAACAATAATCGACATTTTTCCAACAGGCATTTACCAACGAGACTTCGCGTGTTTATCTGACATGCACGTTTTCGGATAGACATATTCGGACAACTCGACTTGAACGACAACTTGGCACACTTTCTCGGGCACGGACATTTACATTTAAGAGTGTGCATTTTGTCTAAATTGTTGCATGTAGAATAACTCTACTGAATGAATGTGTCACCAATGTAATAAATTGCTTACGACCCCCGAGAAAATAAGTCCCCTGAAAAATACGAAACGACGTTCATCATCAATTTCCAAAGTTTACCGAACAGTCACACTGAACTTTTACACCAAATGTATGTTTTATACAGCTTCGATAATCTTAACGATGTTATTTCTTGGTGCCATGCCATTTTCAGAACCTCAAATGAAATTTTACGAGTAAGAACAAACCAAATTTGCTAGGTTGAAATTACCTTTGAAATCCTCGTTTCCGCCTCCAGTATCCAGTTTCACGGTAATTTAAAGCGTTTTGTACAAATGCCAGACCAAGCTGAACATTATACTTGAAGCAAAATTACGATGTTGGCAGATATATTTTGAAACCATTACATTTTCTGTTGGTTGTACACGTGCCGACAATTGAATGACCAGTGGTCACACACTAATGATCACTGGTACGGAAAAAGCCGAGTGTATCCAAATACCAAACTTAGATTGGTAACCTTGGATACACACCAAGCTTGATACGCCAAAATAAACATTATTATTTCTTAATAAAATAATAAGAATTATTATTCAAAGGGGAACTCACTGAAAATTAACTGACTGAATAGTGAACAGTGCAGGTCATGATCTTGGTCTGCACTGGCTGCAAAGGCAAAACCACTTGCCACCAGCAGGCTAAAGGTTTACAAGCTTTACCCTACACATAAGCTATATCCAAGTAAGGGCAAGAATTAATATAATAGTAATTAAAAATTGATGTAACATTTGCTCAGTCTTCTTTGTCATTAAATTCCCAAGTGATAGCTCTGGCAAGAATTTTGACTTTGTGTACATGGAAATAAAAAACGTGAGAAACCAATGAAGCAATCGTTCTGTTATACTGCTTGTTACATAACGTATATGGTCTGAATAAACTTTCAAACTTTTCCATCTTTAACTACAACTATCCAGCTAGTTCTTATTTGAAGAAGGAATTTTAGAACAAATTAATGTAGATAAACAAGTCTTTCAAATGTTATTACCGGTATTATGTTTAGTCCTTCAGGATAATGGAGTCCGTTCAATGTTGCTTTTATCCTCGTAATTTGGTGTAAGGGATATTGCACGTGTCATTACTATGCACAAACAGTCTCAGTCAGACCGTGTTGCTATTGTTTTGCTTGGTGTTCTTAGCTTCCAAGTGATTTTTTAATACTGATTTGATTAAAAGTAAGAAGACAGTTTCTTATAGCAGCAATTTTAATCTGACAGAAGTGAGCACGAACATATTTAAATTGCTAGTTAATTTTAGTGTTTCATGAAATGTATACATATTTTGAGTCATTACTATAAACTTATAAACTCCCTTTGGTTGCCATGAACTAACACTACCCACGTAAGAGAACCTAACTAACACTAAGATAAGGCTATGAATTGAGCATGCATATTTTGATTTGTGTTTTTATTTGCATATTTCTGCTTGTAGCAGTTTCATGTTAGAATGTTGTGTTTATTTTTTTAGCTGATCAACATGTTAGGCATAGTGAGTGCTACTGCGTAAATTCTGCAATATCAATAACTGATATTGTGTGAAAACTGACATCGATCTAAAGAGTTGAACAATGTTACTGTTGATAACTTTTGAAGAAGAGGGGGTATATTGTTTTGCTCATTGTCTGTCTGTTGGTCATTGTCTGTTGGTTGGTCAAAGTCACTTGAAACAGAAAATGGTTTCTGATCAATAACTGGAGATTGATTTGGTTTACAGTATTCAAATTTCATAGAATTATTGCCTATGATTACTAAGATGACCCTTCTATGCTAGGGTTTAGTTGGTCAAAGGTCAAGGTCACAGTAAACAAAGTTACATAACCATTTACCTCTTACAGGCCATTATTTGGGGGCATATGTGTTCTGCAAACAGGTCTAATGTTTATAAATTGCTGGATACAATGAACGCTGACTTCATAAGTGCAGTGGTATACATTTATAATTATTATATATACATTTTAGCTTGATATAATGGCATTGTCAGCATTTCATTATTTTTCAGTAACTGAAAAATTTGGCTCTCTATGTCACTTTTCACGTAATTTCAGTTCAACAGATATAGTATGAGCCGTGCCATGGGAAAACCAACATTGTGGCTTTGGTACCAGCATGGATCAAGACCAGACTGCGCGCATGCAGGATCCATGCTGTTCGCTAACAGTTTCCCTAATTGCAGTAGGCTTTAAAAGCTAACAGCATGGATCCTGACCAGACTGTGCGGATGCGCAGGCTGGTCTGGATCCATGCTGGTCGCAAAGCCACTATGTTGGTTTTCCCATGGCACAGCTCATATAAGATGGCTTTTCAAAATATATATCATAAATATTTGTTGTGACTATTATACATATATATGTAAAATAACCATAACTGAATGGCATTTATAGGGGTTACAATACCGTATCACTCCTTTTAATGATATTATGTGAGGGATCTTTAACTGAAAGAAGTGATTCATTGTGAAAATGAAATAAACATTTGTTAATGAGATTTGTTGACATCTTAGAGAAAATATTTGACGAGGGAGACCACTGTAAGTATCAATTCAAGGATGAAAATTGACAGAAAGTTGCTTCTTGTCTAGATTTTATATGGAAGAAATATTCAGCTTAAATTTTGTTAGTATGGAGTAGATGCAGAAAATAAAATCTGTGATAATTACAACTTCATGAGTCGAATAAAAGATACACACCATTGATAAAAGTATGATGTAACGTCACTTAAAGTCTCCCATCCAATGTTTAAATTGGCTTATATTAAGTGGTCTGCAAACAACAGCATAAAGGTCAGGGATGACTATAGCTTAACAATGCTATTTACAACTAGTAGATGGAATTCTTCATTTACAAAAATAGCTTTGTTAGTTATTTATCTGAATTTATGATTTAATTTATTGATCTTTTGGATGGAAACTTTCTGTCATTTTTTAAAAAAAGCAACCATAGATGATATATGTACATAACCCAGGTTCCAATGTGCATGACAATTTCATGGTATTTGTTTATTTTTTTGTTGAGTAACTTGTGATAGAAACGTCCATGCTAGGAATAGAAAACCCCAGAGTCTTCATACATACCTGTGCAAACTAAACTGCGTGTTGCATATTAAATATAACAAAAGATCTATCTGATAATATATTTCTACACAATTATTTATTTGATATGCTTCTAAATAGCATGGCAAATCACTACCAATCTATGTAAATTTTGCTTGAAATTAAAATATATTGCTGGATGCATGTGATGTATAGGCAGAAGAAATACTCATTGAACTCTGACTAAGGAACAATTTCTCCTAAATGTTTACAGTGAACTTGCCTGAAGTCTACACAGAATTTTATCAAAATGTCAGTATGACATATTTAAATGGAGATAGTCTGTAACGTTTCTTAAGAAAGTGCTAAATATATTTTTGTAGAGCAACTTTTTCAACAAATATATTTCAAATTTGAAAACAAATATGTATAAATGAAACAATTTAAGTAAAGGAACTGAAGCATATGTTCAGGATTTACTGTATGTCTTAGACTTTTAGTAATGTCTTAACTTGTAAATGTATTTGAGAGTGTATATTTTGGCTTGACTCGTGTATACTCTATGAAGATAAATGCTTGTTGTAACTTTGTGTTATACCCGTAGCTTACATGTGTATGCTTAGAACATTATGAAATTTGCTCAGAAATACAGGACATATATTATATGGAAATACCCTGCATGTTGAATATCAGTCCTCCTATTTCTGTTTTTTTTTTATGATTTGGTATTTCATTAATTGTTTGTGATAAAATCAAATGAATATAAGTTTTGTCATGTTTAAAATATTCAGTTTGCTCACAAATAGCTATTGTTTAAATTTCGAAATCGTATATATGTGAGGGATGGTGATGGACGTTTTGAAGTGTTTATACTTGATATAAAATAATGCTCAATGTCACAAAATAATGCTTGGTGTCATGAAATAATGCTCAGTGTCAAAAATTCAATCTGCTGTTTTGAGTGTTGTTGCGAATCTAACTACTTCACTCTTAAAAGCTGAAAGCATGTAGCTTTGTGTCTAAATGAATTAAAAGTGCATGAGTATTACCTAAATTAGATTTGCATGGAAAATTTCATTTAAATTGCAATTTTTGTTCTCTTTTGTTTTGTAATATGAAGTTATTTTATTCATTTTGAAAGTTCTGTAAGTGTTTTTAGATTAAAAACAATTTTTTTCGTACTTTTGCAATTTATACCGTAGCTTAGTGGCTTCTAGTAATTATAAGGTAGGATTTCAGAGTGATAATAACATGTTTAAATGGAAAATTTATCATTTAGATCGTTATGATCATGAACCCGGAGACGACCATGCGGAGACAATTACTGGACTCAGTGCATGCTCACGGTTGAAGCTGTATGCATCAAGCAGCTTGGATGGTACTATCAGGATATGGAACGAGACAAATACTTTAGTCAGGTAGGCATTACTCCCCCTAAACCTTTCATATTTTGTTTTGCTCATATTTGTCATTGACACTTTGGTTTCCAGTCAGCAGCTAGAGAATGCTTTGACCTACAGTGCTGCAACTTAATAGGTTGACTGTCCTATAGTTTTTAGGGTTAGTAGGTCAAATGTCAAAGGTCAAGGTGTGTCACAGTGACTGTCAGACAGAAAACAGTTTTTTCTCTCTAACTGAGCATTCTTGAGCCTACAATGGTCAGATTTCAAAGACTGGTTGTCTGTTGTCAGCAGATGACTCGTATAGTATTTAGGGTCAGTAGGTCAAAGATCAAGGGCTGAAGCAGCCATCGAACTGGAAGGGGATTCTGTTCAGTAATTGGAGGAGGCTTGGGCCTTCATTGCTCAACCTTCATAGAATGATTAGATGACATGTATAATTTTGGAGGTCAAAGGTCAATGTGAAATTGACCTCAAAACTGAAAAACATTTTTTGCTCAATAACAGGAGAAGGCTTGGGCTTATATTGGTCAATTTTGGTAGGATGATTGTCAGTAGATGATCCTTTCAATTTTGGGGTTAGCAAGACAAAGGACACTATGAACTTCACACTGAAAACAGTTTCTGATCAGTGTCTGGAAAATGATTTGGTTTACAGTAGACAATCCTCAGGATGGTTGCCTGTGGTTAGTATATGGCCTATAGTATTTTTGTGGTGTGAGGGTTTAAAGACTAAAAATGTATTTCACGTAAAAAATTAAGAAAGTTTTGGCTCATGGCTTTGAGATAATGCTTGTTTTAAAACTGAATAATAGAAAAAAATATGTAGTGCATTTAAGGTAGTTCTGCACGTTAGGATCGAAATATTTTCTACAATGTAGAATTTGATTAAACTCTGATTTTTCAAAACTTCGGAATATACTAACAAAATTCAGCAAATAAAAAAGATAGAGTCGTGTGCTTGATTTTTTGCTAGACTGATTTGAAAATTTCGACCTCACGCAATTTTTCATAATGGGAGTCTATGAAATAAAACGCAATTTTCAGAATATTTTCGCAAATAGTAATATTTCTACAATGTAGATTTTAATGAAACTTCTCACAGTCATAAATAAACATATGGCCTATAATATGGTGAAATAAAATGTATAGGTCCGTGTGCTTATTTTTGAGATATTTGGCTACGATTAAAGTGAACCGCCTATTTCAAGCTAATTTTAATACATTATTTTGAATTATTTAACGTGTAAGATGTTTTAATATCATATTTTAAATTAAGAAAGATAGTAACTGTGCCATTTTAATACATTTATTCACAGGTTGCCCTTAATTCATAAACTGATTTTTGTTTCCGTACGCCGAATCCAGGCATTATTCTACGTTTTCCGGATAAATGACGTTACGCCATCATTTCCGGTTTTTCAAACGTGCAGAACTACCTTAAGAGCGGTTGTTTCTTCCACTTTAAATCACAGGTTTGGAGTGGTTTGTGTCCATTTAATATTTTAGTGGAAGGTGTTTTGTCAACTTTGAAACTTAATCAGAGAGTCTTTGAAATTTAATCAGAGAGTCTTTTCTTAGGTGTAAAACAGCTGGAGGGATTTTGTTCACTTCATAAAAAATTGGCGGGAGGGTTTTATTCCACAAGCACTGTTTATCATCACCATTATGTACAACCTGTTACCCGTCTCTAGATTTGCCATGGAATTCTATGGAAATCCATGGAAAATATTCCATGGAGTATTCGGACTACCAATTTATATCATTTTTTTATGAAACAAAAATACGAAGAAAAAAAATCCGTGGAGTTCCATGGATTTCAGTGGAATGCCAGAGTTCCATGGAAATCCACTACTTTCCATGGTACACCACAGATGACCATGGAAACCAGCAAAATTCCATGGCAATCCGTGGAGTATTCGGACGGCATGCCATGGCAAATAACTGTGGAAATCCGCGGAAATACCATGGAAACTTGTTGGTGACAGAACTGGACTGAAATGAAAATCAGAAACCATTATGCATGTCACATCTTAATTTATAATTTCATAGTAGTCAGTAGTATAACAAAACTGCTTATGAATTTTGACATTTCTTCACTAGGTGACAGAAAATAGTACAAACAGTATGGAGCTGAAAATTGTCACCAGTTTCTATTCAGTACCACTGTCATTATAGTATATCAATGTTTTCCACTGTTTGTCATTATGCAGTATAGTCGGTATAAGATATGCCATCATTTTCAACTGAATGTAACTATTGGTTGAGAAATTTTCTGTCACTGTTGGCCACCATCAGTTGGAAATACCATGTAGTTTTCATTAACTGCCACAAAGCCATCATTTGCCATCAGTTGCCTCACTGCATTAACCTGTTGAAATAATAAACCAAGAGATATTAAACCAATTAAACCATAAAAGCAGTTTCTTCATTAGTTTTGTCCTTACTTCATAATTTCAAAATTAAATGGTATTCAAAGAAGTGCTTCTTTATCATACAGGCAATACTGCAGATTTAAGCAAGTAATAACATTACTTATTATATTTTCAAGAAAAAGTATTTTTTTTAATTTGATTTCAAATGTAGGTAGAATAAGGTTCCATAAAAAAGGCATGCAGACAGATATTCAATGTTTTGGGGTAGTGATCAATAGGTTCAACTTATGCATTACTATTATTGTATAAATGGTGACCTAATTGAAATTCTACCAGTTACCTGCACTAACACCAATGTGTGTTGACTGCCTAGTGATTAACTTAATTTGATACTTTTTTAATCATTATATAAAATATTGGTCTGGACTTGATATAAGGGAGATAATTATAAAACCTGTCGTGGGTTCTGCTGGAAATTATAAAGTTGATCCATTTAGTCGTGTTCAGGGAAAATTGTCAGTTGCCCACTTTCAGTCAAACATAGAACAATGGTAGTGTGTACATGTATTTATAGTACTATAGTAATTACTTACATGTCTTTGAATTGTTGGATGGAGTCTCCTTTGAACACAATACATTGGGTCACTAAACTGAATTATCTCCATTCATTCATTCGTGTATGCTGTTTATATACTCCTGAAAAACAGATATAGTTTAAAACCTAGATGTCCATAAAAAAATGTTTGTTTATTATTTATTAGGTATGTCAATGACCTGAAATTAAAACTATACATCATGATGAATAATGGGGCCAAAAATATCTTATCAGCAGCTTTTTACAGATGTGGCAAATTGAGGGTTACATATTAATCAGCATAAATACCTGCACATTTAACAAAATTTCTAACTTTACCCTTGGATAAGATTATATAAAAAATTTGTTTTTGAATTTTGGCACACATTTAAAACATACAAATTTTGTATTACATACAATTTAAGTGTATAATGTTAACTTTTTATTTTATTTAATTTCATGGAAAGTTTGATATTACATTAACAAAAATATCTTTTTCTAAAATAATCTCCCTGAACATCATAAATATATAATTATGTTCTAGTATTCTGTAAGACTCCTCTTAAATGAACACATACATCTGTACATTATAACCAATTTTCATTTACTTGTACATTCCAGTTTATATTAAATGTTAGACATAGATTTTCATAAGTAGGCTCCTTAATAATTTAATGTTGGAGCCAAGGGACCAGACATCAACTTCACTGAAAGATTCTCCCCTTTTTTTTAAATTTAAAAATCATATTAATATTGAAAACAACTAGGAAGTTGAATATATCAGAATTCAAAAGAAAAAGTAATAGTACCTAAATAACAAATAGCTGCTTAATATGTGTATTATTGCTAAATTTTCGAAAAAATGTTAAACACTTTCAATAAAGTGCAAAATCATCGATTAATAACAAGTAAATAATCCATAAACATTTCTTTCTACTAAAAACATAATTTTCATTAGGCCTTTATTTTTTTATTGTTCGTTTTACAAACCGTGGAATTGCCCAAGTGTCGTAGTGGGAGGAAATAAAATTAAAAATAAAATTTGAAATCCCAATTTTATTTTACTGTAGGAAAGGAGTATAGAGTATAAAATAAAGAATAATGACAGGGGAGGAAATAAAAAAAATTAATTGATAGAAATTCCCCGACAGAAAAATAAAATTCTCCAATTTATTTTGTCGTAGGAGGGTTTGTAAAACGAAGAATAAAAAATTATCGCCTTACCTTAACATAAATGTGTGCAACACCAATAAACCAGTTTAATAACATGTTAAAAACACATATTATAATTCTCTGAATTTACTTAGTAAACAGTGGTCAGCTGACTGGTAGCATTGTTTACCCTGTAATACAGCAGTGCCACCTGTGGAGATAACTCTACTGGCTTAAATTTTATTGAACCCATTGAATAATTTCATTTAAAAAGTGTCCAATTTTCCTTTTAGTAAATTAAAAGCATGATAAACTAGAAATTGCAGCTGCTTAATAGAACTTTGCAAAACAAAAGCTGTTAAATAAATGAACAAAAATATATATGAAGCAAAATCATTTGTTGCATAACACAATGAAAGCTAAGCTGCCTGCTTCCAGTTTGAATCCATTTACTAGTTTTGTTACATTGCTATAGGTACTCTACATTGCTGTTGGAAAATCATGAATAAATTTTATGAACTCACCTGGTGTATTCTTTTAGTTATTGTTAACTTCCAAGCTGCATGTAAACACAGTAAAATAACTCCACTCCATCCTGCTCTCAAACAAAGAACTTCCTGTGTAGATTTGAAATTTTGATATTCTTGGGCAAATGTGTCATTTACAGTCAGCTATTGGAGGATACATCTAGGATGTTAAAAATATTTTTGTACCACAGGTTGATTTTATTCCATTTACATATTCATTATTTTTGAAGTTTACCCTGATAATAAACAGAAAAAAGTTCAGGATTACTTTTTGAGGTACATTTACAGCCCCCAGAAGTAGTTCACAGACTTTATTTTCATTGGTTGATCTCTTGTTATGAGTTTCTAAATATAAAGCAGACAAGATCTTATCATGCAGTCTGGGATAATCTCCTGTTGTGAGACAAGCAACAGGTACACTACAGAAGATTAAAAGAACCAAATAATTTATTACTTGATTAATCAAATTAAGAATCCCTTGGCCAGGTAACTTTTAATGAATTATGGTGTAAAGAATTGTAATATTATATATGTAACTACTGTTAGTGCTGTTCTTTTTGGTGTTATTCTAGGAGAAAAAGTCATGATATTTCAATAATTTTTTTAAGATTAGTTCAAAATGAATCTATCTGCAAGGTGAGTTTATATGACAAGTTGCATTACAATAAATGTTTTACAGTAAAACCTGCTTTAGTATTCACCTCTATTAAGCAGCCAACCTGTCTTAGGCAGCCAGTGTCTCATTTCCCAAAATGGTCATTCATGCTATAAATTACCTGCACGAAGCAGCCATCTGCCATAAGCAGCCACTTTTTCCTACTGCCTTGGCTGGCTTCTTAAGACAGGTTTTACTGTAATTCCATTAGTTGTTTTACCTATCTAATTAAGTTAGTTGTAGTTATTGGTCATAAAACGTACTAATCCATTAAAATATTCTATGTTCACAAGAAATACCTCCCAAAAATTCTAAGTCCACAGTTCCCATCAATTTCCATCACAAAAATGTTCTAAGTTATTTTCTATGCTATTTTCTATCCCAAAATTTTACTAAGTCCAACTTTCCATGGCAAAAGCTCCTGTTTCCGTGGAAATTGATCAATATTTCAGCTGTAATCCATGGAAAACTTACTGTTCCATTCAATGTCCGTGGAAAATTTCAATATTCCACGGATTTCCATGCTAATTGCCACGGGACTCCATGGAATTCCATGGCAAAAGCCTTATTACCATGGCAAATCTAGAGACGGGACTGGCTCTATACCCTGTTATAAGGTGTCAGTTTGAATTCATATATATTTACTTGTGTATTACAGGTTGTTAAAGCTGAAGTCAGTACCTCACAGTGTTGGGTTCTGCAGTGCAAAAGGAGACCTCCTTGTAGGCATTGATAATCATCTCTACAAGATACCACACTATGTCTGTAAGTCTGTAGACATACCTTTTGCCATTCAATCAGTTAGCCAAAACATAATGAATCAGTCACAGATTATGTACTTATTATAAACAGAATTCTTACAAATGGGACTTGTTCTTAGAACATATCAGAAAAGTATATAAAAAATCTCATACAAAGAACATTTTGAAGTTACTATTATAAGTGGACTTTTTTACCATATTTTAAAAAAGACACTATATTTCAACTTGCATTAATTTTACTAACCATGAAAGAATCAGATGCAGTAGCATCAGCCTCATAGTTAAAGTATATTCATTGGGAGCAAAAAAACACATTATAATACAAGACAGGCTCAAGACAGCAAACTAAGACACACCCAACTGATTCACAATCTACTATGGCTACCTTATGATGTATTTAATATATGGAATATTTGATATCATAATATTTAAATATTAATTTAGTAAAAGAATGAAGTATTTTTCTGTATTTCAGATCTACCGAAGTCATACATGTTTAGAATGGTCTCGATGAAGTTTGGAAAACAAGCTGCGGAGCATCCATTACCTGAGACTCAGGAAATAACTCAAAAAATGACCAAAAATGATCTTTCTAGACTGAAAAATTCACACTCCTCTTTTAAGTAAGTACTAACGTTAGCAAGATTTTTACAGTATATAAGCTGTTATAGTAAATGCTTAAACCATATCATCAAAACACAATTCAGGTAATTTTGTAACTTAATTAGCTTTGATAATGGTGTAGGAAGAACCCTGATGGCACTGTGGGGTTTATTTTAGACATAGTTAAGCACCCGAGTAGAAACACCAAACTTCTTCAAGCCATCTGGATGACATCCTATTGACAATCAGAGCAAGACTACTCCCAGACATCAGCCACTTTTACCACTAAGCGGTAGAGGCCTCCTGTTGCTAAAATGTATTCAAAAATTTATATGCCAAAAAAAAAAGAAGATTTTCATAAAAATTATTTACTTACCACCTAAAGTGAACTTTGTGTATACTAATCTTAAATAGAAGGCATCCTGTTGAAAAGTTTTAGTCTTTTATTAGTAAAATGCATGTTGAGCTTAAACTCTTTTTAGCTTGTGGGTTTGGTAATTTTTCTTTTTCATGTTTCTCTAAACTACTAGAGTGGAAACATTGCTTGCTATTAACCTAAACTGAATTAAAGATAATGAAAGAAAAGTCCAAATTTCTACAAGGCTGAAAGCGTCAATGGAAGACCCCAAATGCCTGTCTGAACATTAATTTCAGCCACAGATGGAACAACTAACCAAATGCTCGGTGCTGGATAACGAGCTTCACATGAAATACTTATATAGCCCAATATGCACGGAGGGGCACCTGGGGTCTTCCTCCACCATTAAAGCTGGAAAGTCGCTATATGACCTAAAATTGTGTCGGTGCGACGTTAAACCCAACAAAATAAATAAATATATAGCCCAAGTGAGGTTTCAAATCGTTTGTGGAAACGGTCATAATTACGCTGCAGCTCAATGAGTTGAGTCCCCGCCCCTAATGTTAGGTTAGATCACTCATCACCATGAATATATGAGATACAAATTTATAAGTCATCATGTGTTTCAGGTACTCAACATTTACTGACATCCTGACTCCAGAAGAAGAAGAAGAGATAAACCGCGAGAGACTTATCAAAGAAAAGGCATTTAACCTCTTGTTGAACAGGGAGAACGAGTTGGCAAAGATCCGAAATGGGGAGTTGATGTCAAGGAAGAAACCAAAAACAACTGCTAAGACAAAGAAGGTTGCATTCACCCAGTATATGAAGATGTTTTATGATAAACCAAAACCAACAGTAAGTGTTTGATCAGGAGTAATGTTAAAAATTACAGAACAGCATAGTCAGGGAATGTTTCAAATACTGCTGTAAAAACAGGAAGGTAGTAGATGACAGTAATGTCAAACATTCGAGTATTTTGCTCTGCGCAGTGGAACTCCTGTTCACAATATGTGTCTCTACCTTTATGTTGTATGGTGATTTTATTTCAGATTCCTAAAGATGATCCATATCCTGAAGACACTGTTAAAGATGCTGTCAAAGAACCTGAGGTGCAAGGTAAGTAGTTTCTGATTCATTCCTATAAATTCTTGTTTTCCTTGTTTTTTTATGAGATAACATGACTGTGAAAATGAAAGGAACAGTTTTGTAACTTACATAGTATTTTTCAAATTTTTGGGATTAAACCAACAATAATTGTTACAATAGTCTCTATGTGTTAAACAAACACAATTTTATTCATCTTTCAAATCATTTCCGACGTTACTTGAAACTGCTTAGCTACTGAGAGTAATAATATAGCAATCAGAATGAAAACATAGATCGATCAGTTTTCTTAAGTTATATAAATGTAAGACTGCAGAAAAATGGCTTTAAGTAAGATTCAGACTATGAAAACTATGAAACATTCTCCTTCAAAATAACAGAGAAAGAAGAATATCATCCAGAAAGGGAACCAACAGGATTTTTCCCACCGGCGTCGGAAGCCACACGACCCACGCCTCCTGAAGATTCCCCTCTAAAGGCAGCTTATCATCTGGCCCCTAATGGTTTTGTTCCCAACTCAATACTCATCAAACTGCTATGGCCACAGGAGGCTAAAGACAAGATGGCACAAAGAAAGAAAGAAGAATGGAAATTGCCATCATTCTCTGAAGCTCAGCTGGCAGCAATTAATAAAGTTAAACAGGTATGTATCAGTTAAAAGCTAGGTGTTTATTCTTTTATTTTATTTGTTGAATAAGTTTTATGAAGTGCTGCATGTTATTTATGTTGGAGGCAAGTGCAAGTTTTCAAATATCGGAGGAGAGAACTAAACTGTTTTTATCCTTGTCTCATGAACAACTTCAATCTAAAATAAGAATCAGTGCTCAAGTCTGTTGAATGTAGCATCAGCAATGAGATATATTTTTCTGAGCTTTCACTTACAATACCTTAGAGGTTGTAGAAAGCATGCCGTTTAAAGTTTGTTTTGCACAGCAACCAGTTCTATTTTAGACTGAATTTGTCCATCATATTGCAGTTTGCTATAAATTTCTTGAAGATGTAAGTCTGTGTATTTCATCTTGCTTTATGTTGTTTGTGTGTTGAATTATGACTTCGTTTTTCATTCAAACTCATTAATATGAATTGTATCATAGCTCGGTGTTTTTTCTTAACAAATTTGGTGCGATAAATCGTATACACTGAGCGCAGGGTGCGGTAACTAAAAGTGTGCAGGTATTAAATACCCGCACGCTAGTTACCGCACTGTTGGATAGGAAAGTATGCCAGCGTGTATGGGTGTGTCTCTAACAGCAGACAGCGACGTGCATTTTATTGATTTTCTGCGCTCGCATTGGTTTATTTTACCTGAGCTTTACACATTTGTAAAGCAAGGATTTTAAATACTCACTGAACTGCTGTATATGGCAATGTGGAACGCCTACTGAACTACCATATATGGATGGCTAAGATACAAAACAGAAAGAACATTAAAACTCTCGGGTAAACGATTTATACTCGGGGGCTACGCCCCCTCGTACAAATCGTTTACCTCGAGTTTCAATGCTCTTTCTGTTACTTAAACCTTGAATGTAGACAAAAATCAGTTACTACTCTTGGGATGAAAATTATGCAGTAACATGTAACAGTAACAGTCAGTAATAAAAACTCAACATATTCGAATCCCAGTTTATTCAAGGTGGCCAACCCATGACTTATGGATACCCTACACAATGAGAAAACGTCCCAATTCAGGTAACATTTTGCCTATATTATCTTTATTATGGATTTTCATAAGATAAAAAGCAATGCAGACAAAAATGAATGCTTCCGTCCGCACAAAGCATCTGCCATCAGTTCTCAGTAATTTTCTCCAACACTCCGCCTAACTGCGAAAATGTGTGTTATCTACACAGTTTTTCCACCAAAACGCATTTGGGCGAAGTGTTTGAGAAAAGTACTGGCAAGTGATGGCCGAAGCCTTGTGGAGGAAAGCGCTAGTTTTGCTGTCTTTGATACACTCTACCTTGTGAAAGTCCGTCAAGTAATAAGAAAAATATAGACAAAATATTACCTGAATCGGGACGTTTTCTCCATGTGTACAGCATCCAAAAGTCACGTGAGTTGGCTACCTGTTTTTGTAATAATTCCAAAGATACTTCATACAAAATAATCCCAGTTTTTTAATAAATATTTCAAGGTTTAGTTACTTTAACAACAGGGTAACATGAATCAGAGAACTAGATGATATTGTAACTTTTATCACCATGGGGTTTTTGAAACGTTAAGATATTTTGTATGTATGGCATTAAGTTTATTTTATCCCATGATGTTGACACTAAAACAGGAAAGAGAAGAGATTGAAAGAAGGGCACAACAGCAGGCAAATCTTGAAAAATGGCCATCTCTTGATAGTTGGCGGGCCAATTCTGGGTCAACTGTCAGTAAACCCCAGTCCGCCCTAACAATTTCCTCAAAACGAACTTTAGGGTCAGGACAAAAATCTGTTACATTTTTGTCGGTTCGAAGTGGAGTGAGTATAAAGCTGCTCCTTATTGAATATCTAGTGAACCTTGGTGGAAAACTTTCTTTATACTACGGTTTTTTGTATATTTATATAAACCCAGTTGGCTATGGGAACTAATTGTTTAATTTATGACCTTTCAAACTCGTAGAATAGAACAAAATAAAAACTCAGTTCTGCTACTAACAGAAAGTTTTGAAATGTAAAGAATAATTGTATGCTCCAGTTAAATAGTATTTTCAGATCGGAAATGGGGAGAGGGAATTAGCTGATATTTTCTGTTACATCGTGTTTGAACATAATAGATTGTACTTCAGTATAAAGAATAAATTTAAAGCCTGTATCACAGTCAGCTGATTACAAATATTAGATATTGATTAGGACTGCATTGATTTCAGACCATTGTATAGCAGATAAATTTTATTAGGAGTTTTGTTCGTTATAAATAAAATTTGATAGGTCATTCGTTACCGTAATGTCAACGGAGGGAAATTATGGTTTACTGCCAGTCCATCTGTCAGTCAGCCTGTCGGCCTATTATGTTCAGTATGCAAAGCACAATACTATAGACCAGAAAAGGTCATGGGTTTGATATCCAGGTGCAGCGTATGTTTCCCTCGATGATTTATCAGAAGTATAACTGAAATACTGTTGGAAAGAAATGACACAAAATTGAAACGTGGGAGATGTCAGAGACATTTATTTTATTTGTTATCATTCTCAGATTATTTAAACATATACTCTAGTTTCTATTCAACATTCAAATAAAACGTCAATATGTCGAAATGTGAGTTCATATGTATTGTTTTCATTACTTAAAACCAAGTGTCAGAAGCATGTCATTTTCTTGTGTATGTAATTTGTGAAACTGATATACCATTTATTGTTTTATCTCTTTGTTATTTTACTCTATACTTAACACATGTATTGTGAATAATTATGCCATATTTGTGCATGTAATAAAGGATCGGGAAAGAGCAGAAAGTATGGCAAATATATTTGCTCAAAAGTCCAAAACTCAGCTGGCCGAAAAGTCTGTAAAATCAAAAACAAAAACAATGTCTGGAAAGTCTCAAACTGGAAAGTCTCGGCCTGTTGGAGATGAGAAAGTTGTAAGAATAGAAAAGATGGTGACCGTAGTGGTATGTACGATATGTGACCGAGTTCTATATCCTCTGCTAACATCTTGTACACCTTATAAACAGGACAACTCTTCTTATATTGCTTATAATGCACATGTTTATCTTGTTACTTTTGGTTAACGAATGGAAATTTGCAATAGGTTCTTCGGCATTTTTGCTGAATTTTTATACCAGTACATAAAAAAGTGTTGTTTTTTAATGTAACTCAAAATTCTATTTTAATATTCTGTTGCTTATTTGTTATAAGTTTTTATGATTCCGGAACTTGGTATTGAGTACAGAGCCTTTATGATGTCTTCACTCAACATTGAAGTAAGAAAGCCTACACTAACTCCGTCACGACAAAATATATGGTTTTAGTAGTTTTTTTAGATGCACAATAATATATTGTCATCAGCAAAATTATCATTTACATTTGCATTGCTGTAACTTCCGAGGAACCTAGTGGACTCAGTTACCATTCGTCAGCCTCTCTTTTCACTTTTGTTACATATATACATATAACTTGTAGGACTGTATATTTTATAATTCAAAAGTTCATTCACAAGGTTTTAATTGTTGTAGCATATAGTAAAAACAGATATATACCAACTGGAATGTTTCGGGTTTCTGGTCACTAATTTAGTATGACCTTCTTTTTGAAAAACTATTTATTTGAATTAAATTATTAAAATTATTATACCTGAAATATCTTCATGTTTTCTGTTGGAATGTGGTATATAATCCCATAAAACATTTTAATAAAATTCTCAACACAGGTGCTGAATGAACTTTGAACTATTGAAACGGGAATACTAAACTTTAAGTGATACATTTATTTTTACTTTGGTAATTACACCAGTTTCAGCTTGTCACCTTTAAAAATTCTAGCCCTTTCCTTTTCTAACTACCAGCAACTTTTCTGTTCTTTACTCGCTAATCTAATACACATTCCTTTCAGTAAAATTATGAAGTTAAATGGAGAGTAAATATTTATCAGCCATTTTCTTATAAAGTATGCTTCACAAATCTTTTCATGTACTTGAATTTCAAACTTACTAAAGTTAACGATACTTGCAATGTTCTGGTTATATGCAGTGCATGTTATATTCTACAGTTATGTACAAGTATTATTGTGTAACAATATTATGCATGATGTGTAATTAGTGTGAGGTGCACTGTTGCAAATACTGGTTTGCAAAATTATGTTTTAAATGATCTTGTGAAAGAATTATTGCCCCAGCTAAAATAGTGTATTGTTCATGGCTTCGTCGTTTCGACACTAGTATATATGACCTATCCTAGGAAATGAAAGGAGAGGGTTCAACTGGATGCCTAAATTCAGTAAATCCTAAGTTTTATTTCATCAAGAAGTAATATTGTTTGTGTTTTCTCAAATTACATGCCATATTTTAAAGTACACATGCATATATGTTATTGCATAAAATATCTACAGTAACAGGAAATTTTATAGGAAACCTTAAAGTTTTGACTGATATAAACAAATTTATGACCACCACAGCCAAAAATGTGAATGAAGCTGAACCAATGGTCAAAACGGTTTTTGGCATCACTCGCTACTAAAACTTTCCCATTTGTTTTAAATATTCTTTGTCATGTTTTGAATACAGTAATTATGTTTCAACTAGAATAAATTCTGTGTAAAATATTAACTTTCTGGCTGGTTGCAAACGATATTCTTCATTAATTTGCTTGGAATTTTTTTCAAATTATGTAGGTTGTTTGCAGCTAAAGTGAACCTGTCCTTTCAGCTATAAGTTGAAAATTGAAATTTAGAAAACATTTGTTACATTCTGCTATTTAACTGTGTTCAACTAATGTGCGAATATTTTAATGGTGCATATGTGTGTCAAAGTTATGCTTGCCAGTTTTCAGTTCAGTGTTTAATGTTTACAGAATGTGTATCACGTTTGCATACCAGTATTTCACAGCAGCACAAGTAGTGGTCAAAAGGGCTTGCTTCCAGATTCACATTTCTGTACCTATGAAATTAGTTTTTTTGAATGGAAGTAATTGTACGCAGGAAATGAAATCAGCTGCATTTTATACTTAACATTCGATTATTTTTTATAGAGATATATCATGATAGTTAGGTGTAAATCCGAAGGCAAGCTGGGTTGATAAGTTTCACAGCAATGTAGAAAAACACTGTTATAACCAGTCTTTCTTCATTTACTTAATGCCAATGGTTAGAAAGGGGATGGTGAGGAGGAGTTACTGGAGGAAGATGAAGATGAATTTGAGGATCGCGTTATGGAGATGGATTGGGGAGATGATGAGGATACTATTTATAAAGAGAAGAGTAAGCTCTCTGATACGGATGGTACTAAATCATCTCTTATGAATAAATATGCAGATATAATGGCTAAACCCCCAACGCCGCAGGTGAATGTCTTTCTCATATTTACTTTGTTGGTTCTTTAATACCTGATGTGTAATGTAGGACTAATGTGATATTTGGCAATGATTTGATGAAAAGTAAAATAAAAAGTATAGAAAAATTGTGTAGTATTTTACGACCAGTCACAGCAATCTGAATACAGTCTTGGTGCTTTTTAAATTCTTCGGAAATCGTACCTCTTATATATAAAAAAATCTAACGGTTGTTTTACATCTATGAATACCAAATGATCTGCTGTGTTATATTTATATATTTGTATTGAGCATGCAAGCCAGTCTAAAATTGAATGCACATGTAAGCATCAAGAAACTATATATCTTTAGCTAGCGTGTATATTGTATATACTGTATAAATAGTGTCATAGCGGAGAGCACATATACGACTGAAGTAGCACGAAGAATCACATAGTAATATAACAGTGTCATCACAGTATCATTTATGTATATTAATAAACTGAAAATTGATTAGTCACTGTAAATGTTAGTTGACTCAATTCGGGCACGTGCATAATTCGTAAGTAAAAGATGTAACAATTTGTAAATTGAAGATGATAAAAGTCATTATTACAGTTCATGTTTTGTAGATTCTTAAATTTGATCTTTAACAATATTGTTACTATGTTTATAATATAATGTAAACTTCAGTATTGAAAGAACTGAGATTCTAAAATACAAATATTATTCGTAAAATGAGGCCTGAAGATACTTTACAGCAAATAGAAATTGAAATTGTTGTTTTATCAGCCGGAAGAGGAAGCTATTACAAAGGAGGACACACTGGCTTCAAAGGAGAAAACAATGGAATCTACAAAACAAACTTCCGATCTTAGTCAGAAATCCACCCCTCGAGAAATCAAGCCTACGAAACCTATTAAAAAACTTGTATCACGCCCACCACCTCCACCGCCGCAACCAAAGACAAAAACACCTCCACCACCAAAGAAAGAGACGCCAGAACAAAAACATGTTGATCGTGTAAAGACACCAGTACCAAAACCAGTTACCCCGCCACCTCCACGACAGAAGACGCCATTACCTGGGTTTATCACGCAGTTCAAGGGGGTCGAATGGTTTGAGAAGTACTTTCCTAATTGTGAAAATGTATGTATAATTACTCGAGTTTGTTTCAGTTTCAATTTCATAAGCAACTCACATAATTTATATGCTACGTTTTGAAATCTGATAGACTCTGTTCTGGTGGTGTTGAATGTGAAAATTCAAATTTCATAGTAAGTTAAATAAGTAGTTAATAAAAATTATAAGAACCTTTGGAAGCATGGAAGGCTACGAAGCAAGATTTAGAGCAGACGCATCTCGACTGAGTACATTTTTAAATGAATGTGTTTTTTTTCTTAAGGATGTCTTTTCAGCATGGTTCTCCTATTTTAATCTGCATACATATTGAGTGATGTTGTAATAATAATGTGTATAATCTCGTCAGTAGTCTATAAAGCTGTTGTTATTTCTTCCAGACAATACCAAAACCATGGTCTCTGGAAAACTTTGTTGCTGCTTTAGTCAAACTGATAAAAACAGTCGACTATTCCTATAAAATTGCCATTGTGGAAGCTCTACTTATGCTGCATGCTCAAGACGAGTTTGCTGATAGCCTTTCACACTCGGTGATGAAAGCAATGACCAGTGTGTTGAATCATCAGAAAGATTATCCTACATGTATGATCGAGGATCAGAGAAATTTCATTATAGTTTGCATCAAGGGTATGCAAAAATTGTTGACAAGCCCTGATAAGGAGTTTGTTACAGAGTTATTGGTACAGTTTCTCGATGGAGATAAAGAAGTAAGGTGTGTAATCATGTAAAATTCTTAACTTTTTAGCTCACCTGAGCAATGCTCAGGTGAGTTTTTCTGATCGCTCGATGTCCGGCGTCCGTCGTCTGTCGTCTGTCGTCCGTCGTCTGTCAACATTTAGCTTGTGTATGCGATAAAGGCTGTATTTTTCAATTAATCTTCATGAATATTGGTCAGAATGATAACCTTGATGAAATCTAGGCCGAGTTCGAAAATGGATCATCTCGGGTCAAAATCTAGGTCACTAGGTCTAATCAAAGAAAAACCTTGTGTATGCGATAGAGGCTGTATTTTTCAATTAATCTTCATGAATATTGGTCAGAATGATAACCTTGATGAAATCTAGGCCGAGTTCGAAAATGGGTCATCTTGGGTCAAAAACTAGGTCACTAGGTCAAATCAAGGAAAAACCTTGTGTATGCGATAGAGGCTGTATTTTTCAATTGATCTTCATGAATATTGGTCAGAATGATTGCCTTGATAAAATCTAGGCCGAGTTTGAAAATGGGTCATCTCGGGTCAAAAACTAGGTCACTAGGTCAAATCAAAGAAAAACCTTGTGTATGCGATAGAGGCGGTATTTTTCAATTATCTTCATGAATATTGGTCAGAATGATAACCTTGATGAAATCTAGGCCGAGTTCGAAAATGGGTCATCTCGGGTCAAAAACTAGGTCACTAGGTCAAATCAAAGAAAAACCTTGTGTATGCGATAGAGGCTGTATTTTTCAATTATTCTTCATGAGTATTTGTCAGAATGATAACCTTGATCAAATCTAGGCTGAGTTCGAAAATGGGTCATCTCGGGTCAAAAACTAGGTCACTAGGTCAAATCAAAGAAAAACCTTGTGTATGCGATAGAGGCTGTATTTTTCAATTGATCTTCATGAATATTGGTCAGAATGATTACCTTGATGAAATCTAGGCCGATTTCGAAAATGGGTCATCTGGGGTCAAAAACTAGGTCACTAGGTCAAATCAAGGAAAAACCTTGTGTATGCGATAGAGGCTGTATTTTTCAATTGATCTTCATGAATTTTGGTCATAATGATTACCTTGATGAAAATTAGACCAAGTTCGAAAATGGGTCATATGGGTTCAAAAACTAGGTCACTAGGTCAAGTCAAAGAAAAACCTTGTGTATGCAATAGAGGCTGTATTTTTCAGCTGATCTTCATGAAATTTAGCCAGAATGATTTCCTTGATAAAATCTAGGCCGAGTTCGAAAATGCGTCATCTGGGGTCAAAAACTAGGTCACTAGGTCAAATCGAAGAAAAACATTGTGTATGCAATAGAGGATGTATTTTTCAATTGATCTTCATAAAATTTGGCCAGAATGATTGCCTTGATGAAATCTAGGTCGAGTTTGAATATGGGTTATCTAAGGTCAAAAACTAGGTCACTAGGTCAAATTAAAGAAAAATCTTGTGTATGCGATAGAGACTGTTTTTTTTTCAATTGATTTTTATGAAATTTGGTCAAGATGATTGCCTTAATGAAATCTAGGTCGAATTTGAATATGGGTCATCTGTGGTCAAAAACAGGTCACTTGGTCAAATCAAAGAAAAAACTTGTGTATGTGATAGAGGCTGTATTTTTCAATTGATCTTCATGAATTTTGGTCAGAATGATTGCCTTGATAAAATCCAGGTCGAGTTTGAACATGGGCTATCTAGGGTCAAAAACTAGGTCATATCTAAGAAAATGCTTGTTTTATCGCAAGAGACCAATTTGTTGGTTCAATCTTAATGAAAATTGGTCAGAATATTTGTTTCCATGAAATCACAAGGTCAAACATGTTTTACACTGTTATGGTGTGTTTCTTAGGTGAGCGACCTAGGACCATCTTGGCCCTCTTGTTATTAATAGAAATCACTCGCTGGAGGCATTTTGCAAAAATTTCTTACTCCAGTAGTCCTTTCTTTTGTTGTTTGCTGTGGTTAACAGGTTTAAAGCAATAATAAAAGTTTAGTTTTGCTTTTGGTGTATCTCAGATTAATGATGTAAATTGATTGTATTGCTTGCACATACAATTCTAGAGCTTCCGTTGCCGGGAAATAAAGATGGTTGACCTGGTTATTTATTACTTGCTTGTTGGTTCGAAACTTTTAATCTAGTATTGTCATGTAAGGAAGTTTAACGGTTTGAGTAAAATCATTTTATTTTAAAGGTACTTGTTAATGCTGTTTTGGTTAAAAAATAAGACCTCTGAAATTAAAGTTGTTTTTTTTTATTTTGTGATAACGGCATTTTAAGTTAAATTAGTCATATCTTATCCATCTTAAGTACAAAAAAATATTTTGAAATTAGTAAATAGTAAAACAACGCTTTTGAAATGATGCTTATTTGGTATTAACAAGTACAATATACCACGTTTTTCTAATAAGTTTGTTATTGCTAAATGTCAAACACCTTACATAAGAAGGTGGAAATAAAGTTTATTCATATTGTCCAAACAGATTGAACAGTTGTTGTAAGGGAGTTTAGATATATTTGGCGGACTTATTATTTGAGGTTAACAAGCCCCTGTGTAGTTCAGCTGTATGATGCGAAAGAAATGTATATCATCTCTTAAAGTTAACTAAATAAATTTCAAACTTCAGGGCTGTTGTAAATACCATACTGACGTCTATTGGTATGCAGGATCAGCATAAATTCTTGCCGAAAGAGTTGGACTCGTGGGATATCTGGAACGTAGAGGAGGATGATCGTAAATCAGACCTCAGGAAAATGTGTCATCAGTGGTTAGATAGGTATTAAATGATGTTTACTTACTGATTATTAAACTATATAGCTTTAATGAATATCAAACAAGAAATGAGTCAAAACTTCACTTTTCGAAATTTCACAGCTTGTTTGGTTGAAATTTACCCATCAAATTGATTTTAATGCTCAATTTGACAAACTTCTAGACATAAAGAAGTATGTTACATGTATCAACTTCTAAAGAGGTGATTCATTCAATCAGTTGAAATTGATTATGGTTCAAAAGCAGGTCAGCAAAACATATCTCATGGAATAGGTAAATACCACAATAATTGGTAAAGTGCTCGAGTCTTTGATGTTTTTTTTTTCATTCTATAAGTCATTCAAGTTGGAGTGGAGGCGATTTTTACAAATATTACCTTCTGTTTCAGCCAATATATTTCTTTAAAAAGAAAGTAGAACAAATACACGAGTGTCCATTTTGCCGCATTTTGCAAACCTGTTATGCAGGTAAATACTTGTAAGAAAGAATGATTGTATTAAAGCAAGAAGCAAATAAAAGAAAATTTCCTGAACGCCATACCTTTGTCCCCATGTATGTATAAATATCTTTTACATTTTTTGTTTGATTTAAGAACATTCTTTTTGTTCTCAGGTGGATGACGACATACAAATTGCATTTAGAAGATACTATTGAACGTATGAAGAAGGGACAAAATATACACGGCCGAATGTCAAGAGACCAGTTCAAGAAGAAGGGGTCATCATCACCACAGAGTAAAAGCATTCTTAGGAGATCAGTGGTATAATATATTTCCTTACAGTTTTATACAATAATACATGTGATTCTTGTACTTATAGTTTTGTGTTGTAAAATTAATCATATCAAACCGTTGTTAATGAACACGCAGAGAGATTGTTTGTTGCTGCAGAGAGTACTTGATTTTGACTGACCGTACATTTGTAACCATCACATGCAAATAATGTATTATGATAAAAAATAGAATTATTCGAGGTAGTCAATATAATTTATTATGTAACGTGTATAATTTTGTAAATGAATTAGTTACGTGTATTTTTGTCTGTACGTTTATTGGGGTATGTCGTTCGTCGGGCGGACGGATGGGCGGGCGGCGGCGTCAAACTGGTGTTTCCGGTCAATAACTTTTGTTTCGGTAAAGATATTTGAATAAAACTTGGTATGTATGTAGCTTATATCAAGACAAAGGCTGGGATTGATTTTGGGGTTTCTGGGGTCAAGGTCAAGGTCACTGTTACTTAAAATAGAAAAAGGGTTTCCGGTCAATAACTTTTGTTTCGGTAAAGATATTTGAATAAAACTTGGTGTGTATGTAGCTTATATCAAGACAAAGGCTGGGATTGATTTTGGGGTTTCTGGGGTCAAGGTCAAGGTCACTGTTACTTAAAATAGAAAAAGGGTTTCCAGTCAATAACTTTTGTTTCAGTAAAGATATTTGAATAAAACTTGGTATGTATGTAGCTTATATCAAGACAAAGGCTGGGATTTATTTTGGGGTTTCTGGGGTCAAGGTCAAGGTCACTGTTACTTAAAATAGAAAAAGGGTTTCCGGTCATAACTTAACTTAGGAATGAGCTATCATGATGAAATTTGGTGTATAGAAAACTTATATAAATTTGTAGCTTGGGATTGATTTTGGGGTTTCTGGGATCAAGGTCAAGGTCATTGTTACTAAAAATAGGGTTAGGTTAGGGTTTGGGTTAGGGTTAGGGTTGTGCTTTAAAGTGGTGCACTGTGATTCAGTATACTTTTTTATTCTTGTGAAAAGTGTTGAAAACCTGGTTTCGTGGCATTGCCGCGTTTCTTGTTTAATTTTTATTTTCTGTTTTTTGTTTGCTAGGAAGCAGTAAGTATATGCCGCTAAGCTTCAGAGTTGTGTTGATGTTCCTGCTTTCATTTAAGATACCAGAGAGTGCGAAATCATAATTGATTTGCGTAATCTTTTATCAGAAAATACAGTAGTCTAATCTAAATACCAAGTTGTATCTTTTGAAAATTCATAGCAACTTTTATAAAACATAAATGATTTAGTCATGTACCAATTATTGAATGACGGAATTGAAAATTTAAATACCATTTTTTTCTGATTTTTAATGTTGCCTGATGACCCATCGAAAAATATTTCAAGAATATATTCTTTTTGACTTTGAAAGATAATGAACAATTCTTATAAATTGGTTGCATTTGTTGTTTTAAGTCGTAATTAAGTTTAAATAGAAAATGCGCATAAATGAAATGTAGTAATGGCTTATTAAAATGTTTTATGCAAGCTCCGTAGCATTAGCTCCATATAACCAAGGTATACATCTTACACTCACTTTATGAGCTCTGTTTGACGGTGTAGTAAATTAAAAACCAATTCATATCTTTGATTGAAATCTGTCAATTAATATGTAAATGACGAATTTGAAAACACAGTAAACAATAAATGGTTCTGTTACAGCATCATATATAATATGTGATAGGTGACTAGTTTTATCAAGAGAAGAGAAATATTAACAGTTAATATGCATCGCCAAAGGTGGGGATCTAACCTTTATGCCATATATTGCATTAAAACCATACAAATACGATTGTCCTGTGTTGTATACTGTAGCATTGCGATGGACATCAACTTGTAGTAAAACATCAGAACTGTACGTGCTAGAACCTCTTCTGTTGATGATTTTGAAGTTCTTGACATGTTGCACGTAATTTTTTCCTGCTCCACAGTTGAACAACATTAAAACCCGTATCGTCCCGTACTTACATAAATATATATTTATTTTTCAATAAATCTGTATGTTTTTTTGTTTTTTTTTTCAATATCTACTAGCAAATGTTGAGTAAACTGTCTTGTCAAACAGTTAATTTTTTCAGTATGAAGTACTTGAATTCCTGGCAGATTTATTCGGTTTTAACTTTCGCGGATGGTCTTATCATTAACATATAAGTACCATACAAATATGCGTGAAATTTGTTAAAATTAAAATTAGTCTGAAGGGTTCTTAAACTGCACCATTCCGAATTTTGAATAAAAGTATTCCCCGTTTAAATATCTTAGACACTCTCTAGTCAGTATTTTCATGTTCATTCCAGTTATAAAACTGTTGTGACAGCTTTGGTTTTCAGTAGCTGGCATTTGTTTTTATAATTGATTTTTAGCTCATCTGATTTTTTGAAAAAAAATGATGAGTTATTGTCATCACTTGAGCGGTTGTCGGCGTCGGCGTCGGCGTCGGTGTCGGCGTCGGTGTCGGCGTCGGCGTCGGCGTCTGCGTCGGCGTTGCCTGGTTAAGTTTTATGTTTAGGTCAGCTTTTCTCCTAAACTATCAAAGCTATTGCTTTGAAACTTGGAATACTTGTTCACCATCATAAGCTGACCCTGTATAGCAAGAAACATAACTCCATCTTGCTTTTTGCAAGATTTATGGCCCCTTTTGTACTTAGAAAATATCAGATTTCTTGGTTAAGTTTTATGTTTAGGTCAACTTTTCTCCTAAACTATCAAAGCTTTTGCTTTGAAACTTGGAATACTTGTTCACCATCATAAGCAGACCCTGTACATCAAGAAACATAACTCCATCTTGCTTTTTGCAAGAATTATTGCCCCTTTTGGACTTAGAAAATCAGTTTTCTTGGTTAAGTTTTATGTTTAGGTCAGCTTTTATCCTAAACTATCAAAGCTATTCCTTTAAAACTTGCAACACTTTTTCACCATCATAAGCTGACCCTGTACAGCAAGCAACATAACTCCATCCTGCTTTTTGCAAGATTTATGGCCCCTTTTGGACTTAGAAAATATCAGATTTCTTGGTTAAGTTTTATGTTTAGGTCAACTTTTTCTCTTAAACTATCAAAGCTATTGCTTTAAAACTTGCAACTCTTGTTCACCATCATAAGCTGACCCTGTACAGCAAGCAATATAACTCCATCCTGCTTTTTGCAATAATAATTGCCCCTTTTGGACTTAGAAAAATCATTTTCTTGGTTGAATATTATGTTTAAGTCAACTTTTCTCAAAAACTATCGAAGCTATTGCTTTAAAACTTGCAACAGTTTTTCACCATCATAAGTGGACACTATACATCAAGAAACATAACTCTATCCTGCTTTTTGCAAGAGTGATGGGCCTTTTTAGACTTAGAAAATCATGGGTAGGACAATATTTCTATTATAAAAAAAAATCAGATGAGCGTCAGCACCCGCAAGGCGGTGCTCTTGTTTATCAACGTATCAAGAGATTTTTCACCAAAGCTTTGCTAGCATTATATTGTGCTAAAACATTCACTAGGTTGACCATATATATGGGTACATCTTTAAGCTTGAGCGTCTTATATTTACTTTTATATTGCTCTGTGTGGAAACCATAACACTTTATTAAAGAATGTTAATATTTCATAAATAAACACTTGTTTTTGAGACATATTGTATTCTAACATTATCTTAAGAACAGTTTTAATATGCAGTCTTGATACTTTTAAGTCTATAACAAATTTTATGGAAGCAGTAAACTGAGTATCCTTAATTGATATAACATTCTCATTGCTAAATTGTTTATGGAAAGTGCAAGCCACCTATTAATTCATAGTCAAGTAATGCTATTTGTTTGAAACTTTCTATTGACTAAGTGGAACATAATCTAAACATATAAAATGCTGTACTTAGATTGTTACAGTTTGAAAAAAAAATGTTGTTAGTATTCACTGATTATTTGCTCTAACGAGCAGTTTATCTAAGAATTAAGAATGTTTGAATTATACAGGGAGTCGGCACCGATACAGCTATCAACGAAGATCAGGAGACAATAACGACTTTAGATGATGCTGGCAAAAGAGGTGTTACAGTCACATTTGACAAGCCGCCCGATCCAGCACTTATTGAGAATGCCACTTACATTGATGCTATTAATTATTTCTGTGATATGATGTTTGAGAAAGAGATAGAGGCTATGAGGGCACCAGGCAAGCGTATGCCAGGTTCTAAAGAAAATGTTGTGCAGGCAAAAAATACTGTCTTGGTATTACCAAAGATACCTCAGTAAGTAGTTCAGTGTGCCAATATTTATTTTGGTTTTTCATTTTTATCACAGCTTAAGTTGGGAAATTGGGAAAAGATGTTTTTGTAATTTTTCTTCGAACACATTTATAGTCTTTTCCATTTGTTATGTTTTATATTTTAACGCATTATTTGACTTATTAGTGCTTTAACATATTTGGAACGATGCCTGTCTATTCTTCCAACTTTTTTTTTGTCATTTACAACAACATCGTTCAGTTTCATGTGCTCATAATAAATGTTAGTGGCGCGATTGAGTCAGTTTTTTTAATTCAAGCCAATGTTCACAGGTAGGGCCGTTTAACGTCGTGCACAACTCTACATATTTAACTTTCTGATCTGCCTGAAGTAATGAATATGAACTTAATTTTTAGGATTCGGTTAGGATGTTGTACTTATCGCAGTTTAGAGATGCACTTTCTATGTTTTAAGTTTATAAAACCTTTACGTTATTTTAGTAAACCCAGCTTAGTTAGGCTTGGGGAGACACACACCAGTCACTGTCGACCACACAGAGAAACAAACCTTCATGTTGGTAAGTGTTTCGAGTGCCTCTGATTATTGCCTGTTTGGTAGTCCTTATAAAATCAATTTATGACTAAATTTTCATTCGTCATTGGAAAGATTTTTTATTTAATAAATAATATATCCCAAACAATGATTTGTCGTTAAGTAAAATCATTGTTTGGAGCTTAGATGCAAAGGAATTGTACTGATCTAATAATACGCACCTAAACGACAGTGATTTCATTCACGCGCAAAACACTGAGATATATTAGTTCGATTCTAACACGTAAGCAAGGATTATTATTTATGTCCTTGCTGATATCCATCAGATATTTGCCTGATTTCTGTCGATTTCTTTTGATTCCTTTTCCAGCGCATCACTTTGCCGTCTAATGCCATGATGTAATAAATGTGACGTCAGATAAATGAATTGTTGAATAATAACACACAGTTTTCACCTTCCTTTGTTTAATCGGAAAACAAATCGGGTCGTGTTGAATTATATTTGTTAGAATATTATGATAGGTAAAGTCATTTTACTGCATGACTTTAGCTCCTTTCTTCTTATCTGATGATTATTTTTTTACAGATTATCGTCTGCCGCCGCAGACAGCAAGAGGTTACCATCCATTCCCTGGTCAGATCAGCGGATTTGTTAATAGCATTAACCTTCCAATGAAGCCGCTCATGTTGAATCCTTTCCCAAATGCTCTAGATGCATTGGACGCACGATTCCAAGAACCTATTTTGATAACATTAAAATCAGCACAGAAATATTTCGTACCATCACAATCTATCGTTCCTCAAGAGGCAGTTCCTGCCGCTCTGTAATCTGATTGGATGATCACATTGAGGACATGATGTGCTACGTCAGTGTCTATTTATATCTTTGATTTGATTGGCCGCATTGACATTTGTTATTGCCTGGTGCATAAAAATGAAAAAAAAAGTTCTAAAGGAATAAATATGGAAATAACAGTCTTCAAGATTTTATAGACAGTTTTTATCGATATAAGGCATATTTTTTTAGAATAACTGATACACGCGTTTATATCTTTATCAATTTTATATGTATGTTAAAACTGTGTTGTGTTTTATACAATTTATTATGTTACATAAAATGTTGATATTTACTTTTGTTTCTAAAACGGTGCAATGAATCTTTCACTGAATAGATTATGCAAAATGCTGAAATTTCATTTTCAGATTCTGGTCAGATTATTAACCGTCGAAATTAGTGTATTTTAGGCGGAACTTCTATTATACTGTCTTCAGTTGCAAAAGAAAATTGTATTACTATGCCCTAATTGAGGGAAATGATGTGATACTCTGAAATATTTTTATATGTATGGAACTATATATATATATATCAAATGTATGCATTACAATCGAGCTCTCACAAGTAGCATACTTGCACTACATAAATATTGCAGCATAGCTAAAGCATTTCTGTATGACATTACTTCCATTAATTTAGGAAAACATGACACTTTTTCTACAGTATTGTCGATACGTGTGTAGCATTAAACGTATAGTGTTACATGTATTTTGTCTGTGATATTTCTGATTTTGATAAATCTTGATTAGTATACCATTTGGTTATGTTTTAGATGACTGGTTATACAAAAATGAATTAAAATGATAAATTGTCACAAGTAGAGATTTGTTTGTTTACTGTACGACCAATAGAACGTACATCACTTTGTAAAACAGTATAGTCAGAATCAACTTGTGTAACATGATGGTCAACATTATGTGTGGCAGGCATCACCGAGTACACGAGTACGGTCATCGTCATCGTGTATAATCAACACCACCATGTGTAACAGTATGGCCAACATACCATGTATTACGGTGTATACCAGTATGGCCAGCATCACCGGCCAGCATCATTGTGTATAACAGTATGTTCAACAACACCATGTATAACTGTATGGTCAACGTCACCGTGTATTACAGTGTATAACAGTATGGTCAACATCACCATGTATAACTGTATGGTCAACGTCACCGTGTATAACAGTATGGTCAACAACACCATGCATAACTGTATGGTCAACGTCACCGTGTATTACAGTGTATAACAGTATGGTCAACATCACCATGTATAACTGTATGGTCAACGTCACCGTGTATTACAGTGTATAACAGTATGGTCAACATCACCATGGATAACTGTATGGTCAACGTCACCGTGTATTACAGTGTATAACAGTATGGCCAACATCACCATATATAACAGTATGGTCAACGTCACCGTATATTACAGTGTATAACAGTACGGTCAACATCACCATATTTAACAGTATGGTCAACGTCACCTTGTATTACAGTGTATAACAGTACGGCCAACATCACCATATATAACAGTATGGTCAACATCACCATATATAAGAGTATGGTCAACGTATGGTCAACGTCAGCGTGTATTACAGTGTATAACAGTATGGCCAACATCACCATATATAACAGTATGGCCAACATCACCATATTAACAGTATGGTCAACGTCACCGTGTATAATACTTTGATGACGGTTTTAAATTGTTAAATAGTTGTGAAAGTTTTTATGACCCCGCGTTGCCTCTATTTAAGAGGGAGTATATTTTTTCCATGTAGATCAATCCTATCGTTTTATGATAATTGCCAGTGCTTAGATGATCTCTATCCTTTTGGGGTTTTTTGGGTGGTGGTGGTAGGGAGGAATTATTAGATCATGGGAACATTAACATCGAGACTGACAACCATTTTCCATTCATAACTAAATGCCTTGGCCTACAATTTTTAGCTCGACTATTCGAAGAATAAGCTTACCACGGCGACAGCGTCGGCGTCACACCTTAGTTAAGTTTTTAGATACCTGAGCATGAAGTGCTCAAGTTGAGTTATTGTGACCAGTCATTGTCCAGCGTCCATCGTTGGGTGTGCGTCACCATTTGCCTTGTGGACACACTAGAGGCCACAGTTGTGATCCAATCTATATGACGCTTGGTCAGAATGTTTGTCTTGATGATCTCTAGGTCAAATTCGAAACTGGGTCATGTTTGGTCAAAAACTAGGTCACTAGGTCAAATCAAAGGAAAAACTTGTGAACACTAGAGGCCACAGTTGTGACCCAATCTTTATGAAACTTGGTCCGAATATTTGTCTTGATGATCTCCAGGTCAAGTTTGAAACTAGGTCATGTGGGGTCAAAAACTAGGTCACTAGGTCAAATCAAAGGAAAAGCTTGTGAACATTCTAGAGACCACATTTGTGACCTAATCATTATGAAACTTAGTCAGAATCTTTGTTTTGGTGATCTCTAGGTCCAGTTTGAAACCGGGTCATGTGGGGTCAAAAACTAGGTCATGAGGTTAAATCAAAGGAAAAGCTTGTGAACACCCTAGAGGCCACATTTGTGACCTAATCATTATGAAACTTAGTCAGAATGTTTGTATTAATGATCTCTAGGACGAATTTAAATCTTAGTCGTGTGCATTAAAAAACTAGGTCACAAGGTCAAATCAAAGGAAAAGATTGTGAACACTCTACAGGCTACAGCTGTGACTCAATTTTCATGAAACTTGGTCAGAATGTTTGTCTTGACGATCTCTAGATCAAGTACGAAACTGGGCCCTGTGGGTCAAAAACTAGGTTACTACGTCAAATCAAAGGAAAAGCTTGTGAACACTCTAGAGGCCACAGTTGTGATACAATATTTATGAAACTTAGTCAGAATGTTTGTCTGGATGATTTCTAGTTCAAGTGTAAATCTTGGTCATGTGGAATCAAAAAAAAGGTCACCAGGTCAAATCAAAGGGAAAGCTTGTCAATACTCTAGAGGCCACAGTTGTGACTCAATCTTCATGAAACTTAGTCAGAATGTTTGTCTTGATGATCTTTAGGTCAAGTTTGAATCAGGGTCATGTGGGGTCCAAAACTAGGTCACCAGACCAAATAAAAGGAAAAGTTTGTGAACATTCTGTAGAGGCCACAGTTGTGACTCAATCTTCATGAAACTTGGTCAGAATGTTTGTCTTGATGATCTCTAGACCAAGTTCGGATCTTAGTAATGTTGGGTCAAAACGTAGGTCACCAGGTCAAATAAAAACTAAGTTTGTTTATAACCTTAGGGTCACATTTTTGATTCTATCTTCATTAGACTTCGTCAGAATGTTTTTTTATCATAAACTCTTGGATGTTTTCAAATTTTGGTCAGGTGGGGTCAAAAACTATGTCACTAGGTAAAATCAAAGGAAAAGCTTGTATACATTCCAGAGGCCACGTTTTTGCTCCAATCTTCCTGAAACTTTGTCAGAATGTTTGATTTCATGAAATGGACAAGTTCGAATCTTGGTCATGTGGGGTAGAAAACTAGGTCACTAGGTCAAATCAAAGAAAATGCTTGTTTACACACAAGAGATCATGTTGTTTGGTCCAATCTTAATGAAAATTGGTCAGAATATTTGTCTCAATGAAATCACTAGGTAAAGTATGTTTACACTGTTGTGGTGTGTTACTCATGTGAGCGACCTAGGGCCATCTTGGCCCTCTTGTTCATACCAGTCCGATTTTAGATAAAGCGTTGAAACTTTCAACATTTCTGTACCTTCACCATGTCCAGTTTTTAAGCAAGAGTACTACATAATACATCACGGATTGTGACTGAATTATGGCCCCTTTCCACTTATAAATCTTGGTTAAGTTTTTCGAACTAGTTTATATTTTGTGTAAAACTGTTTGACATACGGCTTTGAAACATTTATCACTTGTTTATTGTAACAGTCTCTATCTGTAGGCAAGAGTACATAGCTATGTCAACTATTTTGTCTGAATTATGGCCCTTTTTGGACTTGGAAATTGGTACAATTCTCGTATAAGTACACATTTTGACAGGGTAACTGTGATTAGGGAACTTAGCATCTTCCACCTACACGCCCCCCCCCCCCCCACACACACACACACACTTTTTCTATATTTTGCATAAAACTACTATGTACTAGTTGGATTTATTGAAGCAACTCGTTTATAATGTTTTTTGCCATTACAGATTCTATTTGCTGTGGGCCTACTTTGCAAACGCGTGGCTCTGAGGCTGTGTCTGTGGTGCTTTGTACTTCCGAGAAATCTACCTTTACCTATTATCTTTTGAAACTTTTAACAACTTTGAATACTTTTTATCATCACGATTTCCATCTATAGGCAAGGGTACATAACTCAAAACTATTTGACATGTGGCTTTGAAACTTTGAACACGTGTTTATCGTATGATCTCCATCTGTAGGCAAGAGTACATAACTCTGTCAACTATTGTGGCTGAATTATAGCCCTTTTAGGATTTGGAAATCAGTTAAATTTTTCAGACCAGTCAATATTTTGCCGAACCTGTTTGTTATATGGATTTGACCACTTGTTAACCAACATAGTCCTCATATGTGGGTAAGACTATATAATTAGGGCTTAGACACTTTGAACACTGGCTTACCATTATGGTCACACTTTGTCGTATAGTGCAAGACTTATCCAAATCCACAAATACAGGCATATTGTCTTATCTATTTTTATTATTTTGCCTTAAAATCTTTGGTAATATTTTGATCCACACTTCCATCAATTCTTCGAATAGTCGACCGCGCTGTTAAGAGACAGCTCTTGTTAATTTAAGAGGATGGCTTTCTCTGGCTCAAACATCAAGGCTATTGTTTAAGTGGTCAGTTTCAAAAATGTCAGCCCGTCGTCAAGTCTGTCAATCGGCAGTGTAATAATGTACAAAACCTGCGTTTACAATTACATGTTGACCTCGATACACCTACAGATATGTGAGAGGTCCAAGAGTCTTTAAACCTTCAATCGCAGTGAGGGGTGTTGAGCATTTCATTACCTCACAAGAACATATACAGTCAATCCGCCCGCTTAGCTCAGTAAGTAGAGCGTCGGTCTACGGATCGCGGGGTCGTTAGTTCGATCCTCGGGCTGGGCGTATGTTCTCCGTGACTATTTGATAAACGACATTGTGTCTGAAATCATTAGTCCTCCACCTCTGATTCATGTGGGGAAGTTTGCAGTTACTTGCGGAGAACAGGTCTGTACTGGTACAGAATCCAGGAACACTGGTTAGGTTAACTGCCCACCGTTACATGACTGAAATACTGTTGAAAAACGGCGTTAAACCCAAAACAAACAAACAAACAAACAATTTGACTTTGCTTTTATTTTGCTTTATTGAGTTCTCTGTCGCCAAAGGTTCTTCTAGATATGATGACAATTGAGAAAGCAGTGGCCGAAAGTCAGTATGTGAACATAACGATTATTCTTTTTTGAAACACAGAAAATACTGTTCCTTTAGTACATTGCAACACAATCCTTTAGGCCGTTCAAGAGGCAGATTATAGCTAATTTTCATTTGATTTTTTATGCTTTATATACAAATATGCACATTTTACAGTCTTTATTAAGATATGTTAATGGTATGGAACACTTGCGCGCCTTGCATTGCTGACTATTGAATAATGGCGTGTTCTACATTGTTGGCTATTTAACCCTAGCATGCCCTGCGTTGTTGGCTATTTAACTCTTGAATGCCCTGCATTGTTGGCTATGCAACACTTGCTTGCCCTGCATTGTTGGCTATTTAACTCTTGAATGCCCTGCATTGTTGGCTATGCAACACTTGCTTGCCCTGCATTGTTGGCTATTTAACCCTAGCATGCCCTGCATTGTTGGCTATTTAACCCTTGCATGCCTTGCATTGTTGGCTATTTAACCCTTGCATGCCCTGCATTGTTGGCTTTTTAACCCTTGCATGCCCTGCATTGTTGGCTATTTAACCCTTGCATGCCCTGCATTGTTGGCTATTTAATCCTTGCATGCCCTGCATTGTTGGCTATTTAACCCTTGCATGCCCTGCAGTGTTGGCTATTTAACCATTGCATGCCCTGCATTGTTTGCTATTTAACCCTTGCATGCCCTGCATTGTTGGCTATTAAACCCTTGCACCCGCCCGCTTAGCTCAGTAGGGAGAGCGGTGGTCTACAGATCGCGGGGTCGCAAGTTCGATCCCCGGGGGGGGGGCTTATGTTCTCCGTGACGATTTGATAGAAGACACTGTGTCTGACATTATTCGTCCTCCACCTCTGGTAATTCATGTGGGGAAGTTGGCAGTTACTTGCGGAGAACATGTTTGTACTGGTACTGAATCCAGGAATACTGGTAAGGTTAACTGCCCGCCGTAACATGACTGAAATACTGTTGAAAAACGGCGTTAACCCAAAACAAAACAAACAAAACTAAATCCTTGCATGCCCTGCATTGTTGGCTATTTAACCCTTTCATGCCTTGCATTGTTAGCTATTGAACCCTTGCATGCCCTGCATTGTTGGCTATTTAACCCTTGCATGCCTGGCATTGTTGGCTATTTAACCCTTGCATGCCCTGCATTGTTGGCTATTTAACCCTTGCATGCCCTGCATTGTTGGATATTTAACCCTTGTATGCCTTGCATTGCTGGCTATTGAACCCTTGCATGCCCTGCATTGTTGGCTACTTAACCCTTGTATGCCTTGCATTGTTGGCTATTGAACCCTTGCATGCCCTGCATTGTTGGCTATTGAACGCTGGTGTACCATGCATTGTTGCATCTTGATCCCTGGCGTGCTATGCATTGTTGTAAAGTTTGTTTCGGCTTCCATGAAGACTGACTCCTTATCCGTACCATCAAACAATGCTATACGTGTACAGACAAAAAACCACTGTTTCCCACACCTTGAATTTAGTCGTCACTAACCGATGGTGAATTAGAATTTAGACGTTATTTCTTCGCTCGTTAGTATAAAATCTCTATCCTAAACAAAGGAAAACACTGAGAGACTTTCAGATCAGATCAAAACTGTTTGGTACATTTAAATCGATTTTAAACTTAAAAAATATAATTTTCTAATAAAATTTTGTCATTTTGTAACATTCTCATTAATATTGATGAATATGCAAATTAGTTAATTAGCATACAAATGCTGCTTTTTAAAGGCCAATGTCTTATCTCCGTTTTGACACCATTTTTATTGTTGTTGTTTTTTCACCAAAACTGACCAAGATATGACTGATTATCCTCTATATGGTCGTATTTTCCCAAAAATGAACGGCTGCCATGAAAACAGTGAAATCTTATATAGTTGAAAAGAGTTTTTTTCATGGGAACATTTTTTATTTCGAAAGGGTTGGTCCTGCCGAACAATTTGGTACCTATGAAAAGTCTAGGGAGTGTGGAGAGGGGGTGGGGGGGGGGGGTGCATGGTAGACCCTCTTGGCCCCCTACCTAAAACATGTAACAAAAGAAGAAAGGGGATTCCTATTTTAGATTTGTATTTTCCCAATAGATATTGAAACATCAATGACAAGTTCTTGGCGAATCAGCCAACAGCGTGACTTCCTTCTCTGAAAATATATTCGTTATAGTATCAATTTCTCTTATATAACGCAAAGCAAATTACATTCGAATATCTGCTGAATGACGCTTTCATACGTGGAGTTATCCAGAATTGCGCGAAATACGTCTGTGAATCAAAAACGGTTCAAGGTATGCATATGAAATGCTATTCGCATAATTGATACAATAACGAAATATTCATTACCAGTTTTAACAAGAGTGCCAAAATGTCATAATATACGCCCGTCACAGCAAATTTCTTTACTCTTGCACCTGTATTTCCAATGGAATTTTTATTTTGTGGTTGTTTAGTAATCATTGTAAGTCTTTTGTTTTTCTAAGTCCACAAAAAACTCCTTACCAGGTAGAGATACCTTAAAATACACCTAAAATTGAAAAGTAACATCTATGTTGTACCACAGAAAAATGGTCTTGTTTTTTCCCTAGGGTCAGTTATAAAAAAAGTTACAATATAAGTTATTTATAGTAACAACTAAGGGAAGTTAATCTTAAAAAAAAAAAAAAAAAAAAAATATCAAATATCAAAAAAAAAAAATGTAAGTCCACACAAAAATCATGCATGCATGTTGTACTACAGAAAAGTGGTCTCGAATTTTTCCTACGACTAGTAATGAAAAAGTTACAATATAAGCTACTTATAGTAACAACAAAGGGAAGTAATTCTAAAGAAGGGAACCGCGCATGACACTTCGTCTCATGATGGTGTATAATTGTGCCAAGTTACATCAAAATCCCTCCACGCATGAAGAAGAAATGCTTCGGACAAAGTCATTCTTGTATCTGACCTTTGGCCTCCAAGTGTAACCTTGACCTTAGACCTAGGGACCTGGTTCTTGCGCATGACACTCCGCCTCGTGGTGGTGAACATTTGTGCCAAGCTATATCAAAATCCCTCCATGCATGAAGAAGATATGCTCCAGATAAAGTTTTCTTTCTTGTATCCTTTGACCTGTAAGTGTGACCTTGACCATATACCTAGGGACCTGGTTCTTGCGCATGACACTCCGTCTCATAATGATGAACGATTTTGCCAACTTCCATCAAAATCCCTCTTTGCATGAAGAAGATATGCTCCGAACAAAGTCATTCTTGAATTTGACCTTTGACCTCTAAGTGTGACCTTGACCTTAGACCTAGGGACCTGGTTCTTGCGCAAGACACTTCGCCTCATGATGGTGAACATCTGTGCCAAGTTTCATCAAAATCCCTGCATGCATGTAAAAGATATGCTCCGGACAAAGTCTGTGGACGCCGCCCGCCTGCCCATTCGCCAGGGCCGTTCCCATAATACGTCCCGTTTTTCAAACGGGCGTATAAAAACCATACATTAGTTTAAAACATAAAAATATTTCGTAGCACGGAGGCGGGGTAAAGTCAAAGTTCACTGTGACGTCAATGTGTGTTGTGCTACTCTCAACTGTCGTATAACATGGATGAGGGGTAGTTGGTATGTTTTATTTTCTACATAAAGTAACTGTGTTTCGTTTCCGGATCAAATACACTTGTTCGTCTTCAAAAGCTGTCTCTGTACAGCAAGAAACATAACTCCATCCTGCTTTTTGCAAGAATTGTGGGCCCTTTTGGACTTAGAAGATATCAGATTTCTTGGCTAAGTTTTGCGTTAGGTCAACTTTTCTCCTTAACGGCCACAGCTATTGCTTTAAAACTTTGAGCATTTACTCGCCATTAAAAATTTACCCTGCACATAATGTACCATAACTCTTTATGGCATTTTGCAATAATTATGGCCCCTTTTGGACTTGGAAAATCATGGGTAGGACAATATTTCTATTAAATACAGAGACAAAATGCGTCTGCACTCTTGTTTCAATAGACTCGCAAACGTGAGTTAAAACTTTGTAGACTTTGTGTTTAAACTACATAGAAAGAAATGTAACCTAAGAAACCATTCTACAGAAAATGCGAGTTTAATTCATTCTCTCATATAAAATAAAAAAAGAAACTTACGTTATTTCACAGACATAAGAATGTGACTCCGAGCAACGTCTATCCTGCCACTGAAAATGTCTCCTCCCTACCATACTGATACAGTCTTCATCGTGATCGCCTCCACCTGTATCAGGTTCACCTTCAGGGTTAAAAAAATAAACACGGTATCAATCACTTCCATAGTATGTCACTAATAAATGACATGTTCTAAAAAAAATGAGGTCATCATTTTTAGCCTCCCAAATAAAATGTTCACAGTTTTTAATTCATACATATTTTATTTCTAAATATTTCCGGACGAAGCGTCTGGCGAACAGGACAAATCGATTCCCGGAATTGAACTGAATATCGTCCCCGACCCACCCACAGTCTCAGCTAGTCATCTAGTTCGTTTGTCTGGGAGTATAATAAAAATCAACAAAATGTGCCCGATCCTTGAAAGTAATGAATTAATTGAGAAGGCAGAACTGTTAATATTAGTTCAAAGTCTGCATCGTTTATATGTTTCAAATGTCTGTCTGTCTGCCACATCAATTTTCAAAAGGAAACATGTCATTTTACAAATTGTTAGCTGTATACCTGGTGCCCAGTTAGTGTACTCCAAGATGAGTTTGTTGATGTCTGACCATTCCCAGAATCCTTCAGTGTCATCATCTGAGCCTCCAATCCACACAGAAGAGGCGCTGTCATGGTGAATATCTAAAAGTATTCGTTTACGATAAAGAGGTTAAAGAAAATATGCTTTAAATTACATTACATTGTAGTGAAAAAACGTTTTAACATAAGGACATGATGGACCTAATTAGCAATACCAGACTGTTACCGAAAGGCAAGCTACAAATAGATTTGTTATTCCTCATGACATTCCTAGCGTTTCTTCTAATGCGCATAGATTATTCTACATCGGATCTGCGTGTTTTATGGATTCCCACATTACCCAATTTCATCCATTAGAGGTTCATCAGGTTTGAACTGGTTCAACCAGGGCATTACGATCTTTTGTATGGGAGAATGACTCTGGCACGTTAGTATCACACGTGGCAATCATAGAGTATTACTGATTACCATACTTTGCGTACATATTTATTATTTTAAAATGCCGTTTTACTTATATTCTTCTGATAAAGCATGACTTTGGACAAAGTGGCATTGGCCTCTTTGAATTTTTCCCCTTAAATATGAGCTTAAGTATTTTGCCTGGTGTCAAACTGATTTATCACGAGAATGTTTTACCTGTCGAGGAGATCAGTCCATTTAGATGAGCGGCAAGGAAATCGTTCTCTTCTTGTGTTTCTATCACAACTAAATGTGCATTTACTTTGTGGCATTCATTCTGTCATGTAAAATACAAATTAATATGTATGTACGTTGTGGCATTCACTCAGTCATGTAAATCACAACTTAATTTGTGCACGAGCTTAGTTCAATAGGTAGAGCGCAGATCTACGGATCTTAGGGTCATTTTGTCCTTCAGCTCTGATTCATGTGGAGTAGTTGGTAGCTATTTGCGGACAACAGGTTATAACATTCACTATGTTAAGTAGATCATGGGCTTTACAGCATTCATGCCGTCATGTAAATCACACAAAAACATGCATGTACTTTATGGAATCCGTGCTGTCATGTGAATTACAGTTAAAGATGTAGAGTTGGGCTTTGTTTTGTCAAATTACTAGTAACAGTGTAAAAAACACTTCTATAAACTGAAATATATAAAACCAAACATTACTTGAAATAAATTCTAGAATACCTTTGCGTCGCTCCAGCTTTGTTTGTTGACCACATTGAACTGATAGCATGAGTCACGGTATCCATTCCATCCTGACTGACATGCTGAGACAACTTATAGAAAACAATGTTTTTTTGTTTGTTTTTTTTACATGTTTTATATTGCATAGACTATATACATCAGAGTTTGAAGTTTGTTGGACGAATCTCAGACAGTGACATCCTTAGTAGACTGATTAGGGTGGATGAGTTTGAATCACATGTCTATACCGATTTTGGTTCGATGATACGAGAATGGTTCTAGGCGCCCACTTGTGAAAAAACAATGCTCAAATGGCACATGAACTTCCTCCAAAGTCGCCACTTTACATTAAAAGACACATCTGGCAGTTTTCTTTATGATATAGGCAAACATTCTCCTACTGACAGAACTTCTTTAAATTTTGTGTATTGACTGCTGAGAATCAAGTTTAAAACGGAAATAGGTATTAAAAATCATAGGTAAAGGAAAACGGGTGTATGATAGATGTAAATACTGAATGCATTAACGAAGCTCCTACTTACATTTTTCAATATGTTAGAAAGGAGTAACATCGACAGTAGTTAAATGTAAGCTATATTTTTTCACAGTTGAGCAATAAGTAATTTGGTATAGTGGACGCAACTTGACCCCGATGGTTGACCTTTGTATTATAATACATAATAATGCACAACCTATTATTGAAAAGGATTGCATTGTATACAAACTTACTGCATATAAATATACATGGATACCCTAAGCACCCCTTATTCATACTAATGAAATAATCGATATGAATAATCAGCCTAAGGTGAACCATCGCGGTCAAGTTGCGACTACTAATTAAATGCATTATTAGTTACCTGTTGACAACAAAGTTACACCTAACAGCTGACACACCGACCACTTCATGTCTGTTGACACAAATGAAGACTGGAATGTACATTTATCTGGCAAAGTTCATATTTCAGATTGTGTACACAATCTACTGTTATCTTTGAAGACTTAATGGAATTAGGTACAGTAAGTATGTCATATTTATATGATGACATTTGATATATGTTCAGTGTAGGGCACTATTCGAGTCTGATAGTTTAAAAAGAGGTGGATTTCAATAATTATTATTTTTCAGAGTAAAAACATAAAACATAATGATACTGAAGTTTACTAAACCGGACGGAGTATTTGTATGTTGCCAATTTATCAAGAGCAACATGTTGGAGAGCGTTGGAAAACATCTAGTTGTTGGATAGCATCATGTTTGTCAGACAGCAACATGTCGACCGAGGGCGTTGACAAGCATCTACTTATTGGAGAGCATCACTTTAAGAAAGGAAAACAACGTTGGAGAACTTCATGTTGTTAGAGAGCAACATGTTTTTGTAGAGCATCATGATGTTGGAGAGCACAATGTTGTTGGACAGCATCACGTTGTTTAGTGGAGAGCATAATTTTGTTGGAGAGTATCTTGTTCTAGTCGAGCATCATTTTGTTGGAGAGCATCAAGTGACCTATCATCTCTTGTAATGGCTTGAAAAGAAGATATGCTTGTCAGTTATTATAAAAATACGTGTATTCTTTATGATGTTGGAAAGTATCATGTTGCTGGAGAGCATCCAGTGCTTAGAGAGCATTACATTGTTAGAGAGAAACTTGTTTTGGGACAGCTCCATGTTGGAGAGCGCCATGTTGTTGGAAAGCGTCATGTTGTTGGAGAGAATCATGTTGTTGGAGAGCATCATATTGTTGTAGACCATCATGTTGTTGGAGAGCAACATATAGTTGGAGAGAATCGTGTTGATAGAGAGCAACATGTTGTTGGACAACATCATAATGTAGGAGAATATTGAAGGAGAGCATCATGATTTTAGAGAGTAGTATGTTGTTGAAGAGCGTCATGATGTAAAAGAGCATCATGTTGGAGAGCACAATGAGAGCCATGATTTTGGAGAGCATCATGTTGTTGGAGAGCGCCATGTTGTTTGACAGCATCATGTTGTTGGAGAGTGCCACGTTGTTTGGCAGCATTATGTTGTTGGAGAGCGCCACGTTGTTTGGCAGCATCATATGCATGTTGTTGGAGAGATCCACGTTGTTTGGCAGCATCATGTTGTTGGAGAGTGTAACGTTGTTTGGCAGCATCATGTTTTTATAGAGCGCCATGTTTTTGACAGCATCATGTAGTTGGAGAGTGTCATGTTGTTGAAGAACGCCATGTTGTTGAAGAGAATCATTTTGTTAGAGAGCATCATGTTTTAAAAAAGCGCCATGAGAGTTATGATTTTTGGAAAGCATCTAGTTGTTGGAGAGCATCATGTTGTTGGAAAGCGACATATTGCTGGAGAGCGCTATGTTGGGAAGCGATTTTCAAAGTTCGTCAACGTGGCATTTTCAAAGGTTCATACTCGTTTCTGTCCCAAATCCATGCAGAATAAATCACACACACACGTTTCTCAAACAGAAAGAGTATGCGTAAAGTAACCTGATGATTGGGTTATAAATGAAATTTGTTCACTTGCGTGCATACCCCACATCCCCATGATCCCATACCCCATACTTTCACAGTCCATATTCCCATGTCCATTATTATTCTTGGTAACAGTCCCAGCTGTTTTGACACTATCCTAAAGCCGCCCATCTGTATCACGATACGTAGGGTCGGGAACTGCTATATATACTACGGGTCACAGGACCAGAAAGGTCGCCTTACTAAAACGTTATTGCATATAAGCAAACACTATTGATAACGTTGGTCTTAAGTTCACAGTTTGCAGACTGCGAATGAAACTGCGAACTGAAAACTTGTCAGAAGTTTGCGATTCGAATTTCAAAGTGCAATCTGGTCAGCAATCTGGTCAGCACTTCCCAAGAAATCGAACAGGGAAGGACAGACTCGTTTTACGAAACGGTGCATTTTATGATGAAACGGGTAGATTTCCATTGCTTATGATTGGACTAATAAGAATGAATCACCATTGCTTAATATTTTTGAAAGTTACAACACATTTTTGAAAATTACTTTTAGAGAAAAAGTAATGATTATTTACAACTGCACTTAGCTGAAAGAAATAGGACTTTGGTCAAATGTGTTTCTAAAGTAAAATATTTGTTACAAGAATCTTTGTTCAAGTTAAAGATGTATGATGCATATTTTGAATCGGTTAATATTAATATATTTTTTCCGTTATTAAGAACAAGATTACTTGATCAGCAATTAGGGACAAAAAATGTATCACAGATCTTCTTTTGTTTAAAGAACTTAAACTCACATTTGAGACATCTGAATATATCTGAATAAATGCAATATAGTATTGCTAAACTACGAATGGCGTCTCGTCATTTTAACATTGGAACTAGCAGACATAGAAATATATAAAATATCTAAAAGGAAATGTACTTAATGTAGAAGATGAATATCACTTTTTATTATACAGTATACGTACGGGAGCATGGAAGTGACATGGTCGGTATTTTATTTTTAACTATTAAAGTTGTGGGAACGACATAATATTAGAGGTATTTTTAGTAACTTGTGACCACAACTTATCTGTCAGAGTTTATTTTTAGTAACTTGTGGCCATAACGTATTAACAATAGTTTATTTTAGCTCACCTGAGCACAAAGTGCTCAGGGTGAGCTATTTTGATCGCTCACCGTCCGGCGTCCGTCTGATGTCCGTCCACACTTTCCTTTAAACAACATCTCCTCCTAAACAACCAGGCCAATTTTGATGAAACTTCAGAGGCATGTTCCTTTGATGTTCTTCTTTAAAAAATATTCAAAGATTTGAATTCCACACAAAACTAATGTTGCAATGGCTTAGATATTTGGTATGTAGCAAATTATTCAAAGATTTGAATTCCACACAAAACTCATGTTGCTATGGCTTAGATATTTGGTATGTAGCGTCATCTAGTAGTCGTTTATAAAGATTGTTCAAATTATCCCCCTAGGGTCAAATATGGCCCCGCACCGGGTGTCACATGGTTTCTATAGACTTATATAGGGAAAAGATTGAAAATATTCTTGTCCAAAACCACAGGTCCCAGGGCTTTGATAATTGGTATGTAGCATCATCTAGTGGTCTTCTATCAAGATTATTCAAATTATTACTCTGGAGTGAAAAGAGGCCCCGGGGTCCTAAGTTTTACAAAGACTTACATAGAATTTTTTTTTAAATTCTTCTTGTCTGAAACTGCAAGGCCTAGGCTTTTGATATTTGGTATGTTGCATTGCCTAGTGGTTCTCCAACAAGATTGTTCAAATGCCCCTGGGGTGAAAAGGGGCCCCGGCCCGGGGGTCACTTGTTATATGAGTTATATAGGAAAACATGATTAAAAAAATTCTTATCATATTTCCTAGACTGTTTAATTATAATTACCTGATGGCCCTAAGTAATTAGGGATCATTTGACTGTGACATTGACCTACTGATCTATTTTCTTGTGTGTTTTTTTTAAGATACAGTCTTGAAATTTGGATGACATATACAGTTTTGCACATCGATCTTAACTGACTTTCAGTGACCATGAATGAATGTGACCTACTGACCTACTTTCTAATATTTTAGCATCAATTTGACATTTGAAGCATGTTCACACAGCTGGGAAAAGATTTCAGTGCTTACTTATATATGACTTTCTTACCTGATCTCTTACACTTGTCTATGTAGTTTATATAAAACCACAGGGTCTGGGGCTTTGATATTTGATATGTAACATCATCTAATGGGCCTCTACGAAGATTGTTCAAATTATATCACTAGAGTCAAATATGGCCCTGCCCTGAGGCAATGGTTTATACAGACTTATACAGGGAAAAACTTTGAAAATCTTCTTGTCCAAAACCTGTACTGATAGCTGTTGTACTGTGAGCGATATAGGGCCATCATGGCCATCTTGTTCCAATTTCTGTTTTGAGATTCATGCAAAATAAACTACTGTTAATAAGTTGTGGCCACAAGTTACTAAATATATTCTCACACTGATAAGTTGTGGCCACAAATTACTAAACATAAACTCTAGTTACCAAAAAAATAAACTCTGATGATAAGTTGTGGTCACAAATTACTAAAATACCTCTAATACTAGTATTATGTCGTTCCCACAACTTAGTTTAAGAGGGCCATGATGGCCATATATCGCTCACCTGAGTTTACTTGCTTGCTAGAACAAATTTCTTTGCTAAAGCTTAAAAAACAACCAAAAAACTAGGTGAGTAAGTCATGGTAAAGATTATTCAAGATAACAATTGAAAACTGTTAAAAAATTATACAAGTGGGCTTAATCTCTTTGCTACAGCTTCAAAAACAAGAAAGTAGGTCAGTAGGTCAGGGTTTAGAATATTGAAGATGAGTATTGAAATCTCTATCAAAAATTAAACACACGGTCCAAATTTCAATGTTGTAGCTTCAAAAACAAGAAAGTAGGTCAGTAGGTCAAGATTAAGACTATTCAAGATGAGTATTGAAATTTGTATAAAAAAAATAATGTAAGGGAAGTAGGGTTCCTCGGACTTTCATAAATTCTTTCAGACAATCCCCATCATTCTTCACAGAAAAACATTTAGAATGGAAAGCATTAACAGTTTAACTAGGACATCTCCATAATCTACAATACTGATACTACTGGAACATTATTTACATTCAGAATTTATTAGAAATAAACATTGAAAACACCCTTACCTCTGCCAGGAATTCCGACCTGAGACTGTACTGTCTACATCAGTAAAAACACTTATTATAGGAAAATGACTGTGTATATTTTGCATAATGGACATTTATAGGACATTAATTACTGTAGGATACAATATATAGACATGAAATATTACCTTTTTGTAGAAATTCTCAATTGAATATCTCTAATCTAATCCTGGCGGTTTATTATTGTTCTTACGGATTTGTCTCCCATGATTTCTGCATTTATATCCTAATCTTAAGTCAGAGACAGCTTATAAGTGACAATCTATTGTATGTAAAGGATGAATAAGTTTCATTTTGTCTTAGGAATATGTAAATTTCACTTTTATTTTGTCTGTTTTCTGTAATTTTGTGTAATATCATTCACCTGTTTGACCTTTAAGTTTTCCAGGCGGTAAGATTCAAATTCCTGTCCACTAGGAATTTTCAATTGCCAATAACCTTTCATAAGAGTAACAAATTATTGTAAGTAGTGTCTGTAGGCCTTTTTCAGAATATGTTGTAATTGAACTTTTTATTAAGTTAACTTTGCTTTATAGCCATAACTGTAGTTGAAAGTTTGATTTTTGTGGCATTGTCCTGGCAATATGGCTGCTTTGCTTCCAGGAATAGTAAATTCCTGCCTGACTCCCTGGATTAATGCAGGGTTCTGATTGGTTCATTTTGCTGGTCCTGACAATTTCAGACACTTTAAATTTGTGATAGCCAGTGATTCAGCCAGCTACTATTTGGTCATATGTGAACAAAGGTCGTGAAAACAGGTGACAATTAATATTATGTAACTAGAACATATTTAACTACTGTCTGATGCTTATATTAATAAAGTGTTATTGCTCCTGTTATTTCATTCTTATCTATTAAATGGGCTATAGACCAAAAGCTCACATTATACCTGTGGACCAACTTTCTATGCTTAACTTCAAAAACGAAAAAGTAGGTCAGTAGATCCCTGGGTCATGATTAAACAAACTTGATAGCTGACCTCTAGCCAATACTAAATACCAAATATATAAGTTCTGGGCCTAATAGTTCTGTACAAGGAGATTTTTTAAATATTTTTCCTTTATAAGTCAATGTAAAACAAGGGACCCCCTGGGCGTAGCATATATTGACCACAGGGTCATGATTTGAACAATCTTGTTTGAGAACCACTACAGCATGCCAAATAATAAATATCTAAGCTCTGGGCCTTATTGTTTAAGACAAGAATTATTTAAAGTTTTTCCCTATACAATTCTATTTAAACCATGTGACCCCCGGGGCGGAGCTAGTTTTAACCACATGGGGATAATTTGAACAAACTTGGTAAAAACTTGACAATTAATAATACATTCTGAAAAGGATTGTCGATGGCGGAAGTATCGTTAAGAGTATAAGTACATGCATGAAAAATACACCTCGCTGTGACAACTAATACAGTTTTCCTAACAATTGCAAGGTTGTAACAGGAGACTATGTATTTTAGTTCCAGTACGGTAGAAGTACAATCAGAAAGAAAAAATATAAAGTTTGAATACTGTCTGAGTATTTAAAGTTACTGACTGTGAATTAAACAATTACACATAAGATTCTCTGTTTTCAAAGGCGCTATATATAAAAATAGATAAATTTCGTATGACATGTTAACAATTTGATTGCTTTGTGCATGCTCGGTCTTTTTTAAAAAATATGGCTTAATACATTTCTTCCTTAAATCATTAAACAAAACGCATTCTAGCAAAAGTTTGTTATTACAGATTAGACAAATTCTATTTTCAAATGGTGTATTATTCCACCTTCCGGTTTCTACCTTAAGCCTATGGGATGAAACTCTTAAGTGCAATCGTTTATATCTTAGTATTTACTTGATTTAAGTATATTTGATAATTAAAAGTTGAAAAAGATCTATAAAATAATCACCAATTTCAGTTTAAAAGAATCCGTGAACAGGCATAAAAAATAAATTCCATATTGTACCTTTTGTATTGTATGTTGCCGGACTACTTTCATTTAATATGCATGACCTGGCACAGTTTAGCGCACACAAATACTAACTTCACTCATTTTTATTTTTACATCGACAAACATTGATATTTTTGTTCGATAACGAAACAACGACAAAAACGTGGAGGTATATAATAAAAGGGTCATTACAACAGTAACTAGATCTGGGATTTTGTATTCGGCTCTCGTAGATTTTGCAAGGACGGATCACGCTCGGTGAGATCCGATCTAGCAAATCCACTCGAGTCGAATACAGCATCCCAGATCGAGCCTCTATTATAATAACTATTGTACGAACATGTTGCGTTTATTCTGATTCTATCATTATACTCCGAACAGGAACCGGACGAAAAACCGAACCAAAGTAACGCAATATGACCTATGGGTCATTTCACATAAACGGAACCGAATTATAAACCGAATCTTAACCTAGCTTTTATAGAGAAATCAAACTTGTTAAAAGTCCTACATGTATAGTGTGTCGTAGTCTGTGTTCAGACCCTATGTAAACTATAAAAACTATAAACCCTGAGATAACTCCTGAGGGTAATTAAATTTTGTATAATTATGTCCCTTTTCTAATCTGAACAAAGACTGATGAAATCAGAATATATAACATTTTTTTTTCTAAAAAAAAAGATTATCTAGCCGGTAGCCAGACTAAGTGTGTCGCCATGTTCAAATGTTTACAGTTTGAATTTAATGGTGGAACTGCTTAGAAACCTGAATGATAATCTATTGGAACACAATTTCTTAAGGTAATATGCGCCACCTAACGAAAGTCAACGGACCGTTATGAAATTTTGCCGAATCAAAATTGACGATATTTCCGATTGACTGGTATTTTTTTCATTTTTCTGTTATTCTCCATTTTGCTGCTGTAAATCTTCAAACATGACCACTAACGTCATTTTTTCAGCAGAGCGCAAAATGACGTACTTGACTAGTTTTTCGATTATCGTTTTTATATACAACTAAAATACGGCAAAAATTCTTTATTTTCAAGTTTATATTAAAATTATCTCTCCAATGATATATAATATGTCATGTTTATTTCGACGTCACATCAGAGGCAAACGATTTATGAACGCAAAACACGCAAAACTGACGTCGAGTTTTACCCAAAATTTTGCGTGAAGACGCCTATATTTCAGAAACTGTCAGATAGTTTTTTGAATAAATTTGAGCAAGCGTGCAAAATTTCAATCGCTATCGATTCCGTAAAAGAAAAATGGGGGTCACCGTTTTAGATTTCGCTCTATTTACCGTGGCGCTATCCCTACCCCCAGTAAAAAATAACAACGTTTTTATACATATTTCGTAAATTTTCATAAATTTTAATTCCGTTTCTGTTTCTGTTAGTGGATATAATGCTATTAAATTCCAGTAATGATAAAAAAGAAGATATGATTAAATGAAATCATTGAAATAAATGAATAATTTCAGGAAATTGCTCTCCTATACATGACACAGAAACACAAAGAGTCCTTTTTATTGAAACAGGATATACGTATCGGTAAAGTGCATTTTAGCCGAAAGTTGTATTCACCTAGAATACGCTGATTTTTATTTGTAGTTGCAGCTTCAGTTCTTAAGCAAACTTTGTTTAAATTTAATAAAATTAAAAACATTTGTCAAAACGCTAAAACCTTAGCAGAAAAGTGAAGCACATCAAATGTTAAAGTTCTAAGCAAAATGTTTGTAGTCAATCTTAAAGAGATTCTATTACCGGATATTTTGGTGTTCATTTTAGACTTCGTTAACTTTTAAATTTATGTTCACGCAGGTATGCTTCATGCCAGTACTGGCCCGCCCGCTTAGCTCAGTAGGTAAGAGCGTTGGTCTACGGATCTCGGGGTCGCGAGTTCGATCCTCGGGCGGGGCGTATGTTCTCCGTGACTATTTGATAAACGACATTGTGTCTGATATCATTAGTCCTCCACCTCTGATTCATGTGGGGAAGTTGGCAGTTACTTGCGGAGAACAGGTTTGTACAGAATCCAGTAACACTGGTTAGGTTAACTGCCCGCCGTTACATGGCTGAAATACTATTGAAAAACGGCGTTAAACCCCCCCCCCCCCCCCCCAAAAAAAAAAAAACAAATCATGCCAGTACTGGATATTTCCATATCAGTGTATTTTTATCTTACTTTGGTATTCTGTCGAACGCACGATAGGGACAAAACGAACCGTTCTAGAAAATAATTCTGTTCGTGACTTGTGTGCACAAACCGTTATCTGGAGAGGAAACAGGTACAAGTTCGAACTATCCCGCCGGAAGTTCAGTTTGCCGGTTCGTGTGAGGTAACCAAGATAAAATGGTTTATAAGAAAACGCAGAAGACGGTGCGGTCTTAATAAAAATGCAGTTATTTCGATAAATGAGTGCAGTTTTTACATAGGTCCTATTAAAATAGATTATCGGGGCTAAAAGTGCAGTTTGGAAATATAAAGACTGATTATTTGTTCTTACACATTCTTTTTTATATTTTAGTTGCTTTGTCATTCATACTACTACAGTGACTGCTCAATATCTGTCACTTAAACGTCAAAACATAAATGAGAAAACCAACATAGTGGCTTTACGACCAGCATGCGCATCCGCGCAGTCTGTCTGGTCAGGATCCATGCTGTTCGCTTTCAAAGCCTATTGCAATTAGAGAAACTGTTAGCGAACAGCATGAACCATGACCAGAATGCGTGGATGCGCAGGCTGGTCTGGGTCCATGCTGGTCGCAAACGCACTTGGTTGGTTTTCTCATGGCTTGGCTCAAATGTTAAGATCGTCATCTAGATTGACTACACTGATGAAAGTTTGCGTCTGATATCAGGAGACGTAGGTTCAAACCATACAAATGTCACAATTTTAAATGTCTCATTTTAAACGCATTGAAAGCATGCGTACGGTAGATAGTTTAATTAACCAAATGTGGCCAGAAAATAAAATGGAGACTTTGTAAAACATGACTGTAGTATAAAATTAAATTATAAAATAGGGTAATATATAAAGCCGTGCTCACGTTTTGTGAGCATTTTATTCAATTTACTGCTTAATTTCCAGCAGACGTTTATAATTTTGTCGGGATATATAGCACATGTATGAACCTGCGTCTTCTGATATCAGGCGCATACTATCCTCGGTGTTGTTTGTAACATTTGTTTACCGGGATATATAAACAAAACAAGTATTTTGTTAAAGTACTAAACATTAATCAAAAGTACCACGAGCGAAACTTTGCAGTGTGAACGTCTTGGAGGTACATGTGATTCTTAACACCCTAAATAAACTTATGGGACAAATTCCTTTCTCTCCTCATTAGAGTACTGTATGCGTAATCTAAATTTCTGTAAACTGTTTCTATGTAAAGATGAAATCATAAACTGCGCACTCTTCAAAATACTATATAGAGTGCACAGGCACTTAGGCAAAATTGTCTGTAATAAAACATATCTGTTTGTCATGTATAGAACATTTTGTAGAATACATTAATCTGTTTGAAAAATTTAATAAACAAAAAAACGTCTTCATTTTATCATTATTGTGATATCATTTCATTATATCCAACAGCAGAAACTGATATTATTTCATTATATCCACCAACAGAAGAAGACACTGAATTTGAATTAATGGAAATTTACGAAATAAGTATGAAAACATCGTTATTTTTTACTGGGGGTAGGGGAAGCGCAACGGTAAATAGAGCGAAATCAAAATCGGTGACCCTCATTTTTCTTTTAAGGACTCGATAGCAATTGAAATTTTGTACTTCTGTTGAAATTTATTCAAAAAAACTATCTCAGTTTTTAAGATATAGGCGTTTTTACGCGAAATTTCGGGTGAAACTCAACGTCAGTTTTACGTATTTTGCGTTCATAAATCGCTTGCCTCTGATGTGACGTTGAAATAAACATGACATATTATATATCACTGGAGAGATAATTTTAATATAAACTTGAAAATAAAGGATTTTTGCCGTTTTTTTAGTTGTATATAAAAACGATAATCGAAAAACCAGTCAAGTACGTCATTTTGCGCTCTGCTGAAAAAATGACGTTAGTGGTCATGTTTGAAGATTTACAGCAGCAGAATGGAGAATAACAGAAAAATGAAAAAAATACCAGTCAATCGGAAATATCGTCAACTTTGATTCGGCAAAATTTCATAACGGTCCGTTGACTTTCGTTAGGTGGCTCATATTACCTTAAGGTAGTTCTGAACGTTTGATTGCGTAACGTCAAATAGAATAAAGTCTTACCTGGATCCGGAGTTCGGAAATGAAAATCATTTTATGAACTAATGGCATCCGGTGAGTAAATTTATTACAACAGGAACTTTACTGTCTTTCTAAAGTTAAAATATGATATTAAAACATCTAACACGTTAAATAATTCCAAAATAAATGTCTTAAAATTAGCTTGAAATGCGCGGATTTCTTAAACTATGGACAAATATCTCAAAAACAAGCAAACGGACCTATACAATTTATTTCATCAAATTATAGGCCATATGTTTATTCACGACTGTGAGAAGTTTAATTAAAATCTACAGTGTAGAAAAAAAATCTATTAGCGGAGATGTGATCAAAATAGGCTCCCTTCATGAAAACTTGTACGAGATCAATTTTATTTTCAAATCATTCTAGCAATAAACAAATCCCACGACCCTATCTTTTTATTTGCCGAATGTTCTAGGTATATTTTGAAGTTTTGAAAAAAAAAATCAGGGTTTAATCAAATTCTACATTGTAGACATTGTTTGATACGAATGTGCATATTTACCTTAATAAACTATTTCATTTGATTTAAACAACATTTTATGAATCACAATTCATTTACAAAATGGCATACAGGATTTAGTTGGAAGCTGTAAGCTTAGTTGAAATTTTCTCCTTAAATATTTACGTTTATCATGTTAAATCACGGTAACTTATAAAGTGATTGATAATATGAATTGCTTGCAGTTTATTCATCTACATTTGTTTTATTGTTACACGCGCGAACGCAAAAACGAAATAAAAAATAATATAACATTAAAGTAATAGGTTGTTAATTTGTTAGTTGTACTAAAATGTGCATGTCTATGTGGCAAAGAAAGCAGGTAGGAGGCAAAAAATAGGATTTTGATAAGAATAGAGACACTAGCTTTGATTTGGACTTTGTCTGAATAAGGTACCGTGTGTAAATCTATATGGGTTAGTATGACAGTGCATAATATCTCTTTGATTTTTGTATGTATTTTAGTATGTGCATGAACATTAGCTTCAAACTGAATTTTCTCAAGCTCTGTTTCTTGTTGTTGTGTAATATTGCTCCACACTACTTCCGAATACTCCAGAAATGGCCTTATGAATGATAAATATATAGTTTAAAGTGTGTTTCTATCTAGAATGAATTTCAGGGATCTCATGACGTTGATTCGTTTCCAGGACTTCTCTTTGATGTTTTCTATATATGTTCATGCAAGCTTCCGTCGTTCGAAAATGTAACTCCAAGGTGCTTGTGGGAATCAACTTTATTTATTTGGAAACCATTCATTGAGAGAGGAGGATGGATAGGTTTATTAAGTTTACGTGATATAAGAAGAGTCTCTGTTTTTCATGGGTTAAAATCGACCAGTCAGTTATTCGCCCAGTTCAGAATTAAGAATATCAACAGCTATAATTGAATTATCAACAATGATGTACAGGCTTGTGTCGTCAGCAAACAGTTTGATAGTAGAATAAATGTCCTGAACAATGTCGTTGATGAATACAATAAAATGAAGACGACCAAGAATAGAACATTGAGGGACACCAGCAGACATTGTAACTTTCTGACTTCAATTTGGTACATAGTCTTGAAACAAGACTTCCCAAAAGTCCTGTAGACTTGAGTTTATGAAGCTTTGGAGAGATATCGCAAAAGACGTCGACTGCATGGACTTCTTTGGTTTGTTGGTTAATCATTAGGTACAAATCCAGACTGGAGAGAAGAAATTGTGTTATTTTGTAAGAAATAATTGAATACTCACTTGTGAATATTTTTTTTTGTGCCTTGCTAATGGTGCTAAGTAATAATATTGGTCTGTGATTTGAAACTTATTGAGGGTCGTTCTTTTTGAAAACAGCGCTGACATGTGCGAATTTCCATTGTGGCGGTACTCTGCTGTTGCTAATAGATTTGTAGAAAAGCTTGCGAAATGGCTTTGATAGTTGGTGCGATAGTTCCTTTGGATTTCTATTGTTTACATTGTCCGGTCCAGAAGCTTTACCAATTGATAATGACTTGAGTGAAGTAGATATTTCATCTTCTGTTAAAATGTGATTGATCTCAGTTGCGGATGATTTGATAAGTTGTGTGTGTGTGTGTGGCAGTGTTTTGTTGGTGTCAATTAAGGTAGTTTGTGATTGGAAGAAGTTGTTTAATATGTTAGCCTTTTCTGTGTCAGAGGTGATAAGATTACCGTTGTAGTTCAGAGTTTGTACGTTTGTATTTGGCGTTGTTGGTGCAATGATTTTTTTTTGATTTTCCAGTAGGCCTAGTCTGATGTTTTAAGGTTTTCGTTTTTCAACTGATCTGACAGTTTTTATGAGAGATGTGATTTTGCGTTTCTAAGTAGCTGGGTTGTTTTATTATGTACTTATTTGTAACTGTGCCAATGTTGCTCATTTTGCGTTCATGTGCTCGTTTTCTTTTTCTGATGTATTTGCGTATGTCGTTGTGTATCCATGGCTGATCTGTTTGTCTTATTGTGGCTATTTTGTTAGGTATATGTTTTTTTTTTAAAAAATGGATGGTGCATGTATATGTGTTCAGTGAGATTGTGTACATGTGTATCAATGTCATGGTGTTCAAAGGAGCCCAAGTCTGTAGATGCAGCCTCTTGGTTTAACAATTCAGACAACAGAATATTGGACAGTGGAAGGGATCACACCGACTCCAGATATGTATACACTACATGCAAGAAGAGACAAGAAAAAGATCGATGAGAGAGTAAGAAGATTCAGTATGATGAGTAGGTTCAATAATTACTTGTATCTTAATGTAATTGTGTCGCCATGTCACTGATTTTGTGTGTGTGTATGTAGTTTTTTCATGTCTAAATTGAAATCCCTTGCGATAATAATGTTGTTTATGTTTGTGTCAAAGGCAAGACCGATTGAGTTTTCTATACTAGACAAGACAAGGAACTTTTTATTATTAATTGGATTTTCTACCCAAATGCAATCAACTCCGCCAGGTTCAAGGAACACTCTATGTAATTATTTAAAAATCAAACCTGCATTTATTGAGACGTGGTTTGAAGATATTTCTATTTATTCACGTAGACAAGAACACCGTCATGATTATCTCCTGGTCTGCGGGGCATAGTTGTCAAAGCAAATAGAGTCAGATTTGTGTTGTAACCGATCCATGTTTCTGTGAAAGAAATGACATCAAAATGATTGAGTTCACCTTGTAAGATGTTCTCTTTGAACATTCTAGTGTACCAAAAGATAGAGAGTGACTGAAGTTTTCCATGATGTCAGAAACAGAACGGAGGACGTTGATGTCGAGATGTGGGAATCAGGACCAGGGTTCTCATGAATATCTCCGGCTTTAAGTAAAAGCAATGAAAAAAAAAATTAAAACAAGAGCTGTCACTAATGGTGACAAATGCCCCCGCAGCACCTTGACCTTTGACCTGGTGACCCCAAAGTCAGTAAGGGTGGTGTACTCAATAAGTGCTATCAGCACCTGAAGTTTGAAGGTCCTGGGTGAAGTGGTTTGCGAGTAAAGTGCCTTCATGCAAAAAGTTAACGTTGGCCCCTGTGACCTTGACCTTTGAACTGGTGACCCCAAAGTCAGTAAGATTGATGTACTTATAAAGTACTATCAACACGTAAAGTTTGAAGGTCCTGGGTGAAGTGGTTCGCGAGTAAAGAGCTTTCATGCAAAAAGTTAACGCTGGCCCCTGTGACCTTGACCTTTGACCTGGTGACCCAAAGGTCAGTAGAGATGGTGTACTCATAAAGTACTATCAGCATGTGAAGTTTAAAGGTCCTGGGTGCAGTGATTCGCGAGTAAATTGCCTTCATGCAAAAAGTTAACGTTGGCCCCTGTGACCTTGACCTTTAACCTGGTGACCCCAAGATAAATAGGGGTAGTGTACTCAATAAGTACTATCAGCATGTGAAGTTTGAAGGTCCTGGGTGCAGTGGTTCGCGAGTAAAAGGCCTTCATGCAAAAAGTTAATGTTGGCCCCTGTGACCTTGACCTTTGACCTGGTGACCCCAAAGTCAGTAGGGGTGGTATACTCAATATGTACTATCAGCATGTGAAGTTTGAAGGTCCTGGGTGCAGTGGTTCGCGAGTAAAGTGCCTTCATGCAAAAAGTTAACGTTGTGACGAACTAACTAACTAACGGACGGACGGACAGTTGAAAACTAATATGCCTCCCTTCGGGAGCATAAGAATAATCTAAATAATCTTGATCGTATAGATGGAAATATTTTTTTAATTTAAGACAATATTGCATTATTTTTAAATCAGTTTTGCTGAAAATAGTCCTAAGTGACATATATTTTCAATAATTTTGACGTAAGACTGGTAAAATGTTTTCATAAAATTATATTTGTACTAAATTAAGCTTGAACAAGCTTATACATGATTTCACATAGAACGATTGAAACTGTTCTAAGTAACAATTTAGTCCATAATCTTTCTAACAATGTTCCCGGAAAAGTTTCGCTCGAACCCCTCGATTAAAAATATTAAAGATAATACGTGAGTAGCATTACTTTTGGAACACCCCTCATGTGCGATAAGAAAATATCAATAACAATTAATGTTAGTGCGCTGCTTTGGTGACATTTTATTAATTGCTTTGTGTTGGATTAACATCATTTAGACAAGCGGATGTTTTCCGGTCACGCAATTGTTCAAAGCTCGCTCTAAATGACATAATAGTCGCTGAACTTTGTTACGATGTTATAAATTGAAAAATTAGATCTTTCTGTTTGTGATTGTGATGTAGAAATATCAGGAACTGTAAGTAACCATATTTCATTCTGTACTGAGATTTAAAATAATTTACTCAACAAAACACCATTGTTTCTATGTTCATATTACAAATACATATATGTTGTCACATGCGGTCATTGACTTTTAAGAGCCCTCTAACCGAGTGGTTAAGGTTGTAATCATACTGGGAATTCAGTTGGCTTACAGGAGGTCAGTGGTTCCACCCAGGTGTCTGTCTGTGTCTTCAATGTCCGGAGAAGTATTCGAAATCTTCCTCCATTTTCAAAGCTGTAGAAAGTCTGTCTCCATAATTATAACGATATGACTTAAAACATATTCTCTTTCTAAATAAATCTTGAGAGCTTGGTGAAATTTATTATGAAAAAAAAAATCTAGAATGACATTTCTTTTCCTAAGTGGTTAAAATATTTTACAACCGATAAGTCTGATACTTAGAAGTAAACATTATATTTTGTTATATTAAAATAATTAATTTATCAAATGAGGCAATAAAAATGTATATATTTGCAGCATCCGTAAGTAAAATTACCGAATCTTATTTATTGTAGCCAGGAAGTGTTTTAGTATTATCAAACAATTGAATAGAAATCTGTATACATGTAGTATCATACTCCACGGACTGTGTGAATCATTCATTAAGAATGTGAAATTAAGTGGTCCATTTTGTGTAACTGAAGGGCGAAATACATTTATAATTATGCACACAAACGTACTGCAGTCAGTTATTTTTTGTTATACTATAAAGTAGATATGTAGAAATAAAAAATACTTTCTATTCGAATTTCATCATGTTATACCAAAAATAATAATAAATAAAAAATTGTCGTTTGATGTTTTAAATGTTCATATTGTTCGGCACTATGTAAAAGGACAACGTGTGTCAACATCTTGTATACATTTTTTAGTTTACTTCTCAGTTTTGTATTCTCAGAAAAACTCAACCCTCTCGCTTAGCTCAGTAGGGAGAGCGGAGGTCTACCGATCGCAAGGTCGCGAGTTCGATCGCCCCGGGCGGGCCATATGAGCCGCGCCATATGAGAAAACCAACATAGTGGCTTTGCGAACAGCATGGATCCAGACCAGCCTGCGCTTCCGATCCATGTTGTTCGCTATCATAGCCTATTGCAATTAGAGAAACTGTTAGCGAACAGCATGGATCCTGACCAGACTGCGCGGATGCGCAGGCTGGTCTGGATCCATGCTGGTCGCAATGCCACTATGTTGGTTTTCTCATGGCACGGCTCAATTATGTTCTCCGTTGACGATTTGATAAAAGACATTGTGTTTGAAATCATCCGTCCACCAAAATACAAGAATAACAATGACTTTTACCATAAGAATATCGAACATACAATAAGAATAACGAAATATACAGTAACAATGGTAAGACTTAGAATGTGAATGACACGGCATTGAATAACAATATCAAAGATACAATAATAATACCGAAATATATAATAACAATAAATTACTTTTACCATAAGAATAACGAATGTACATATACAATAAAAATGGAAGCCAGACAAAATCTGAAGCAATCTGAATCGCTTTTGCAACATGTTTCACCTTCAACTTTTGAAACAAATTCATTCTCAATGTACATTAAGACATCAAAGAAAATTATCTGTCATTACAAATCGCCTCGAGGTCATGACTTCATTAATGAATAGATGTCAAGAGTTTATTAAATCCTTTCCTGTTTCAGTAACGTATGTCTCAACAACGTACGTTTTACCTTACAATTAATGCGTGATATTTTTAATACTAATGGAAATCATTCTGTGTCTGGGATAAATTTAAGTGATTCCTCTTTACCATGATTATAGCATGATGTAGGATTTTTTTGTGAGTATTAGTAATATTTTTGACATGCGCATTTCAACGGAACTCAAAATAAACAAATACCAGTAGCTAAAGAATATTTATAGGTAGGCTATTTCTCTATTTTGGGATTTATTTGATAACTTCTGAAAACAGTAACACACAACAAAATTTTAGCAATAGAAAACATTTTTTCGAGGACAATACTCCCAACTTACAAACAAGTTACACCGCAGGGTATCAAACAAAATGCTTACAATTTCAGTAGTATTAATAAGTTGCAGGAAAGGCCGCATGATTTCATCAATACTTAATAGCAGTTGCAGACACTAGGAATTATACTTTGCAGTAACGAGAAAACCCTAGTTCGGACTATAAACCGACCTTGTGGTAACACACTAAAAACTGACCCACTTGTTAACTTACTTTTATCCAAGATAGCGGTTAACACACTGTAGTGTTAACCATGGTAGCGGTTAACATCACTTTAATAATATAAACCAAATGGTTCGACACAATGTAAAACCAACCTAACGGTTTACATCATTATCACCAATGGGACATTTTATAAGATTTATGTTCTGCAAGTATCGCTACAATAAATTAAATAAAAAATAATGTGCTCCTAAAATTATAATGGCTACTGCAAACCAAAAGTCTTCTTTCAATTTGTCTTAGCAACTTACTGTTACGAACCAGATTAGTGGGATCTCCTCTTGACTTAAGTATATACAGCTTAATATAGAATCCAGATTACAGTAACATCCCTATCTAACATTATCAGCTTCTTCCACCAAGGTCAGAGTCTTCCACACGCCCATTTGTTTAAAAGATATTTATCCACAACCAATTAAATATGAGCCGCACCATGAGAAAACCACCATAGTGGCTTTGCGACCAGTATGGACCAAGACAAGCATGCGCATCCGCGCAGTCTGGTCAGCATCCATGCTTTTCGCTTTCAAACCCTTATGATTGCAATTAGAGAAACCGTTAGCGAACAGCATGGATCCTGACCAGACTGTGCGGATGCTGGTCGCAAAGCCACTATATTTGTTTTCTCATGGCGCGGCTCAATTATGATTTTCTAATGATACATGGAATGGAACTGCAGCACAACTTGAATGACATTTCGCAATATGTATTCAGGAAGAGTGTATTCCCTAAAAAAATATATTAAGGGTGTTGTTAGGAAATTTAGTACTACTTAATAAGCATTATAATATAAAGTGCACGTAAATTCATGATATATTTCATAAATTGTAACTAACTGTATTAACAATGTACAATTAAAGCCAACACTGCAACATTTTGATGTTATCTGAAAGACTGGTGTTACAACGCCAGCCAACTTGGCAGTAAAAGCGTACTGTATAACTCTGATTAAATGAAACATCAAAGAACAACGTATGCATGTCAACTATCTAATGATTTACAGACTGGATTTAATAACTGTATTTAGTAGTAATAATGCGGACGGTAATATACTATAACTATTCTCAGTAAATGTCAACATATAAATGCTTTTACGCAGTTATGATTCATTTATAGATATATCGTTATAATGTAGTGTACCTAATACTGTACTCAGAGACCGTACTAGAATTCTTCACGTACTTTGATTTTTGTGATATATATATATATATATATATATATATATATATATACGAATGGGATTAATACGCGCACTGGTAACAAGTTAAAATATAAATAGTAGAATCAATAAATGCAGTCCATCTTAGTCAATATAATGATAAAAATAAGTTTTCGTAAGCTTTGTCACGATGTTTTGACTTTAGACCGGCAAAATTTAGTGTTGAATTATACACTGGTCAACAGCACAAACTATGGACCGGTGTTTGTATAAGGAGCTAAGTAATGCAACTTTATAGTACAGTTACACAATTTTTTTGAAGTAACTTAAAACAGCACGTTGTCGTAGCGGACTGTTACTGGTACATGTAACATTTATTTTGCAGGATTTGATTGCAAACAGCCAGTCGGTAGCAATTCGCTTAGCGTGAGAGATGAATAGCACAGAATGGACAAATGGACAACAAAGACAGGAAATACCAACATTGAAGGACTTGAATAGTGAGGAACTAAACAAACTGATACCAACTGTGATCTATTTGTCAATCATATCACTGACTGGAATTGTTGGAAACAGTTTAGTTATTCATATTTACAGGACTAAATTCACATTCTCGAACGTACAGTGTTTCGTCCTAAGTATGGCGGCGGTAGATTTGTGTTCTTGCTGTGTGGCAATCCCACTCGAGATAGTTACTGTGCTCGACCAATATACATTTGAACTGGAATGGCTTTGCAAACTGGCGCGAGTTATAAACGGTGTATGTACAAATTCGTCCACATTCCTGCTAATTTTCATAGCAATAGATCGGTTCCGGAAGATATGGAAACCGTTTGGGTGGCAAATCAAGGCAGTTGTTGCAAAATGTCTATGTTTTTCGTCGGTTATTCTTGCAATGTCTATTTCATGGCCTGCCATAATCGTTTATGGACAGGAAACATTTGACATTCCAGAATACAATTTGACCGGAAGTGAATGTGGAACTGACGATGAAGTAAAAGAAACGTCATTTCCGTTTTTATATACTGTTGCACTTGCTGTTTTGTTTATAGCTGGTGTAGTTTTATTGTTGATTTTATACTGTATGATAGGACACAAGGTAAGAGGCCATGTCCACAACTTGAATGAAGGTCTTGGGAGAAGCCGACCACAAGTGTATATTCAAAGGCAAGCGTGCGCAAGGAAAACAACTTTTATTATGTTTCTTGTAACGCTGGCGTTCGTTCTCAGTTTCCTCCCACATCTTATTGTGAGGGAGTTTAAGAGCATATTTGTTGACGGCTCTTCGACTGGAAGTAAAGCTGTGTACAGGATCCTGACACGGTCCTATTTCTTGAATTGTGCAGTCAATCCAATTATATACAGCATTTTCGACTCACGTTTCCGACGTGCGTGTAAAAGGAAACATTCAGGACATGATATAAGATCGTATGATCACTCTGAAAATCTTCATACGCCCAAAACGTAACATGTGTAGTTAAAAATATCATGCCATCCATTCTAAAGCTGTTAAATTCAAACAAAGATTGTTAGTTTTGCGGCAACAAGTCCCACCAATTGAATTTGATTCATGATATACAGTAATAACTTTCTTTGTTGTGTCTTTTGCTGACAGTTAGTTCAATGGATTAATTCAATAATCGTTTAAATATTTGATTTTTGTTGTGATTTCACGTCATATATACAGTAAAAGGAAGATGGACAAAGTCATGTAAAAATCGAATATGAGAATGGTTCAAGTACTCTTTCCTCTCACACTGTGTTTTAATTTCAAATTCGGGTTGAAATAGTCATATCCTGGTGGTTCGTACACTGCCATATTTTTCGTTTGGTATATCACCCTTGAAGTTACTATCACAAGTATATTGTTAGTTTTATTATTTCATGTTTCTTATATTTTCTTTTTCTCGTCGTTGAGGAAACTGTGTCTGTTAAATAGCTGAGCTGACGGACGAACGGACAACGCCAAACTTTTTTTCAGTTAGTTTGTGAATTTAAATGTTTTTCTTACAGAAAACATACAGTATACCAGCAAAATCAATTGTTAATTTTGCCAATAAGCCATGTTTAACTTACCAAAAAATAGTACCCGTTGGTTTTTCAAAAATTAGTTTGTTTTCATTAACTAACAGCATCTCATGAAGCTGAAAATTTCTGTTGAAAATCAAACATCCCTTTCAATTGTTCATTTTCTGCCTTGGGTATATTTCCCCTAGAACTAGGAAAATTCGAGTCCATGTGGCACTGGGAACAGGGCAGTAGAACAACTAGAAAAGCACGGTATATATATCTTTTGTTTTATTTACTGGCTGGTTATGTTTCCTAGCAATGGTAAGAAATGACATGGTCATCGACATTTCATATTGTTTGCTTTGGGATAAATTTTGATCGTCACTAAAAGATGTTGACGGTGGGTTTTCATTAAGGTCGATCAGGAGATCGGACGGAAACACATATTTTTTATCTAAGACAGATACGCATAAACTGAACTGGAAGTAAAACAAAATTGGAAATGGGGTTTATCTCTGTAACCTTAACATTTGACCTGTCGGTCTAAGAAAAAACAGGGATCTTTCTCAAGTGATGTTAAGTCGACATGTAAATAGCTAAATACTTTCTGACTTAAACCCCGTAAACGAAAAACTTATCAGAAATTGACTTTTGGTCTTTATGGACATGACATTTGAGTCACTGACCCCAAAGTCAATAAAAATCTTATAGTGGTACCTGGACAATGTGTAAAGCTTTAAGGTCGTATCTGTTATACTTTATAACGTATAGTCCAGAAATCATGTTCGGTCTCCATGTCACTGTGACTGTGATCTTTGACCAACTGACTCCATTCTCAAGCGGTGCTTCGTTACAAATTTAATTCTAAAACATGTACATGTGTATCTAGATTATACTGACTACGAGCCTGGAAACGAAAAAAAAATCCAAGTTACACCTTGTCCCAATGACATTGAACCACTGACCTAAAAACAATCGGGATCTTGGTTCTTAGTGACGGTTAGTTTTGAAGCCATAACCTTTATATTGTGAGGTAAAATGGTGCCGAGTAAACTTGTAAAGTCAGAGAGCGGTACTTCTTAAATTGTTTTGAAATACTTTGGTAGGGTCAACCAAAGAACATATTTTATTAATTAAAAATCGAGCCACCGGTTTCAGAGAGTTTTAAAGATATTTTTCCTTTTGGTTGCTATGAAAACCACGATTCATCACGAAGCATTCAGGGAACGTTCTTGTGAGGTGTGGTTGAAACTGGCCTTATGATTTAGGTGTGTAGCCTACAAATGGATGACGTCATAGCTTAGCATTAGCTTTTTGTGCCAAGGTGAGCAAAAACAACCAACTAATTAAAACATATCTTGATTTTGAGGTAAAAGGTCAAAAGTTAAGATGAAAATCACTATTAGTAAAAGATTTAACGAGCTGTCATAGAAAACAGCGCGTGCGACTATTTCGTTGCTCGATTGCGAAATATCTGCGGACACACTAATATCTCCGAGTGAATCATGGAATACTCCCACTGCTGATGGTAATGTGGGACAACAGTTTAAGTCAACTCCGCTTATTTTATAACAAAGAATGAATGAAAGGGCATAAAAGATCTTCTTCAAGCACTAAAGGGTAAAATACATGGAATATTTCAACAAGAGCTATGCACCTTGTGTCATATGATGCGGTTGATGATGTGGAACAACTGTTTTAAGTCTGAATCAATGTATTAACTATCGAGTGAAAGCGCATAAGAACCTTACTTGAAATTCCAAGTTAGAGAGCATTATTGAAATATCTTTGCTGGATTTTGTATCATATGATGTAGAGAAGAGACATGACAACTAATTTGAGTTTAAATCATTGGTAAGTTAACTTAGTGGAGCAATATCAGAGACTGATAGAAGAATGAAAGTAACTAACATTGTGTCCATATGATCCTACAAACTGTGCCAGCTAATCGTATTCAGTTAAGGTTCATCTTCATATCTTCAAAAAGTGCACGAGCTAAACATATTAAAGCTCTTCACTGTGACATATTTTGTGATTTATGAAAGGGTCATAACTGTGGTAAAAATAGTCGCAGAAAGTTCCTTTATGGTCATCTGCGCACATTAAGCGTGTTGTTCATCCATGAAAGTTTAAAACAAATTTGGAATTAATGTGGGAGGGGTTGGACACAAGAGTTTTCTCTGTATTTTACACTGACGAGATATGAAAACGCAACAAACATATCCCTGAATATATTTTTACAACTAAAATCATCATCAAATGTTCAACACAAACACATCTCGATACTCTATTCCCATTGTGTTAATTTTACGGTCTGTTGCATCAAGATGTGTATGTGTTGAACATTTAAAGAGGATGTTTTTATTTTTGTGTGTTGGTTTTTTTTTCTGTAGAAAAATATATTCTGGCATATGTTTGTTGCGTTTTCGTATCTTGTCAGTATTTTTTTTAGATATACTTAAGTAGGACCATAACTGGGGTAAAAATCGTCACAGCAAAATATCCTTTCTGTGAGGGCATAAAAGGTGGGTATAATGGTACAAGGATTAAGGCCAAAGTGCTATTATTAAGTTTTGAAATTTGATGAATTTTATTGTGAGAAATATAAAATTAATTGGAAGTTTGAGAGGGTTGAGGTTTGATGGAACAAATTTAAACACAGGAGAAGATGAAGAGAGCCACAGTGCCCCATAGCCACTCATCTGACGTTGACTATCTCACCTTAAACTTTGCTTAAAAATATGACCCTATATCGCTCACTTGTTAAACTTGGCCTAGGAATCATAAAGATGAACATTCAGCAGGCTAAAGGTTAATAACTCCAATGTGGGTGATAATTCCTGACAACAGTTTAAGTTCGAGTCAAATATATTGTAGGTAATAATAGAAATCAAGTGAAAGTGTATCAAAACATTAACTAAGTATAAATGGGACACTCATGAATATTTCTGCAAGAGTAATGCACAATGTGTCATATCATGCGGTTAAAAATGCAAAACAACTATTTCAAGAATCAAATCTGGGATGGAGAAAAAGTGCATCAAAACTTTAACCTGAAATTCCAAGCAAAAAGGAGGCATTATTAATAAAATAACTGTAAAAGAGTTGTGTCCCTTGTATGTGAATGATGCAGCGGAACAATTATTTCTAAATAAGTTTGAATTACATCCATTAGGTAATAACAGAGACATAATAAAAGAGTATCAAAATTTAACTGTAACTAGAGCTGCTTTTGAGAAAAGCGCATGTCTCCCACAATTGCCTAATCATTTAAGTAGTAAGTTAGTCTTTATATACTATTTACCGACTACAAATATACCTTTGAAGAGTAAAAAGGCTGATTTTGTGTAATTCAATGGCCATAATTCCGAAGTGCCGGACCAATTTAGCTAGCTATCGAACTTTGTTGAGGACTTACTGGCAAACACATTTTGTCCAAGTTTAGTGAAGAGCGGATGAGAAATGTTTGACTTAAGAGCGCGGAAAGGAGTAAAAAGACCGATTTTCGGTAATTCAAGGGCCAAAATTCCGAAGTGTTTGAGCCGACTTGGCTAGTTATCGATCTTGACCGAGGTATTATGGTCAAACACATTTTGTTCAAGTTTGGTGAAGATCGGATGAGAAATGTTCGACTTAGAGTACGGACAAGATTTGTGACAGACACACATACATACACAGACTGGGGTAAATCAATATGCCTCCCACACCACTGTGTGGTGATAGACATAATTCTTAGTTAAAATGAGACACAATACATAAAATATTTGTGAAAGTGTATAAGGCCTTGAGCCATATGATGAAGACGACGGTGTGGAACTAACTGAAGTCTTAATCAAAATAATTAAGCAGTTACAAAAATTATAGTGAAAGTGCATAAAATCTAACCTGAAATTCAGAGTCAAAAGGAAGATAACTAGAAGCTGCTTTTCCATGTTCAGGCCCCTGTGACCTTGACCCTTTGATCGAGTGACCGCAAAATCAGCAGGGGTCATCTACTCTGCATATCCAATCATTCTATATAGTTTCAACATTCTGGGTCCAGTAGTTCTCAAGTTACTGATTGAAGAGGAGACGCAATTATTGAAATATTAGCATGAGAGTTGTGACCCTTGAGTTAATTGATACTGATGATGTTGTTCAATTATTTTAAGTTTGAATAGAGTCTTTCTGTAATTATAGAAATCTAGTGAAAATGCATCAAAATCAACCTAAAAATAAAATATTAGTAAACAAGAGAGCCATGAGGGCCCTATATCGCTCACCTAAGTTTTGTTGCTTGCTTAAACAAATTTCTTTACTACAGCTCAAGAAAAACGTTGAAAAACAAAAAAATGTTTCCTATATACTTTTATGTAAAACCCCTGGAGCACGACTTGGAAAAAAAGAACTTTGTAAAAGGCCACTATATAATGCCTATAGAAGTCTATGTAAAACTTAAAAAACCCCGGGGCTGGGCCTCTTTTCACCTCAGGGGCATAATTTGAACAATTTTGGTATAGGACCACAAGGTAATACAACATACCAAATATCAAAGGCCTAGGTCTTGTGGTTTTAGACAAGAAGATTTTTAAGGTTTTTTCCTATATAAGTCTATGTAAAATTTGTGACCCCCGGGGAGGAGCCTCTTTTCACCCCAGGGATATAATTTGAAAAATTTTGATACAGGACCATAAGATGATGTCACATACCAAATATCAAGGCTCTACGCCTTGCGGTTTTGGACAAGAAGATTTTTAAAGTTTTTCCTTTCCGTTGCCATGGCAACCAGAGTTCTGCATGGAATTCAATTCTTTGAACAATTTTGAAAGGGGGGCACCCAAGGATCATTCCTGTGAAGTTTGGTGTAATTCTGCTCAGTGGTTTTCAAGAAGATGATTTTTTTAGAAAATGTTGACGGACACAAGACGCACGACGGACATTGAGCGGTCACAAAAGCTCACCATGAGCCTTTGGCTCAGGTGAGCTAAAAAAAAAGGGGGAGAATTAATAAATTATTGATGCCAGAGTTCTGAAATATAAAATATTAGTTATTAATGTTAGTGTAAGGATGATATTCCTTTGTTTTAACTTTTGGAGAGGGCTGATGACGAGTGTGTGCATGTGTGCCTGTGTTTGTGATGGATGTAAATGGTAGTGAAAATGTGTGCGTGCGCATGTGTCTGTGTGGTGGGGGTGGGGGCAGGGTAGGATATCAGTACTAGGAAACACTGTTATGTCGGGATCAGAACAGTGCGATAAAATTTCAACCAACTCTTACAAAATTAGACCACAGTGACCTTGGTCCTTGAGGTATGAATCAAAACAGGTTTTCCCCTTACAAAGATCAATAACTTTGTGAGGCTATAATTACAGGGATAGTAGGTAATTAAGGAGAGAAACTTGCAATTAGACTTTAACCAGCACTTTTACAAAAACTGACCCCATTGACTTTGACCTTTTGAATATCTCACCCTAAAAAATGTCTGCCCATTAACGAACCATACCACCCTTATGTGAAACTTGATGATAATAAATGCGTGGGCAGTAGTTCAGAGTCTGCTCTATATCAAGACCTATCCTTATACGAGGTTTGCTAATGATAGGAGCAATAGTTTGCCAAAAAAAAAAAAAAACAACATTTAATCTGAAAGCAAAGTCAGTAGCAATGCCGGGGTGATCACATCAGCCCTCCTTATTCTTTGAATAGTCAAGATGAAAAGAGAACACAACTCATAAAATATTGGTGCAAGAGTTATTGCCCTTGTGTCATATGAGAGTTATGATGAGGCACAATAATTTGAAGAAAATTGATAAAGTCAGTAAAGTGAGGTGCCCCAAAACTTTACCAAAAAATTAAAGCTGTGGATTTAGATGCCACAGTAGGATTATATCTTCATTCACTTGTCCAGTTGAATGGAGAAACTAGAAATGTGTCAATGGGACACAGATGCCCCCACTACATGACAAAGGACACAGATCAACTTTGGGAAAACAATATGTTGCTATTTAAAAAAAAATCCAAAAAATAACCATATATAATGTACATATAAACATAATTCATATGCTTTCTTGAGATTTTTAGATATCTGTCCATCACCGCATTTTAATGTTGCTTGAATTAAAATGACCAATTTTTTACCAAGTCAGGGGCCATAACTCCTACACGACTGAATGAATCCGGACGCAAAACCCCAGGTGCACAACTACACATGCTGACCAACATTCCTAGTTTAGTGACTCTAGGTGGTCAAATACTTTTAAAGCTACGCGCAACACATTAAAATGACAAATTTTTACTAAGTCAGGGGCCATAACTCACACATGACTGAATGAATCCGGATGCATAACTACACATGCTTACAAACATTCCTGTAAAGTTTTGTGACTCTATGTCAAATACTTTTAGAGCTAGGCGCGACACAACATTCTCTCAAGGACGGACAGTCGGACAAAATTTATATGCCCGGACCCCCACCCAAAGTGGGGGCATAAAAAAGAACATTCATCAGGACTTAATCCCCTCTTGATTCTGAAGTTTTAGTCAAAAGTCATAGTCAAGCTAAGTGATCAGATGGACACATGATGCATATTTAGTTGAACAACTTCAGAACACTTTATTCAGTTTTCTCAACAAGAATATTTAGACACATGATCCGCTCATTACCCACGAGTGTATTTTGCTCCACATAACTGTGCTTTTTTTTTTTATTACAGGGGTCTCCTTGGCCGAGTGGTTAAGGTCATTGACTTCAAATCTCTTGCCTCTCACCAATGGGGGTTTGAGTCTTTATGCGAGGAAGCCATCCAGCTGGCTTATGGAATATCGGGGGACTCTACCAAGGCGTCTGCTTGTGATCTAATATATACACAGAAGGGCTCTTGGGGTCTTCTTCCTCCGCCATCAAAGCTGTGGAAAGTTGCCATATGACATATAATTGTGTTGGTGCAATGTTAAACATTTTCCTATTGCTTGTTTCAGCTCTGCACTTTTGATTAACTGGAAGCACGAACTTCTTGACTAAAATTCAAGACTACTGTTTCTTCTTTTTGTTTGTTTTGGGTTTAACGCCGTTTTTCAACAGTATTTCAGTCATGTAACGGCGGGCAGTTAACCTAACCAGTGTTCCTGGATGCTGTACCAGTACAAACCTGTTCTCTGCAATTAACTGCTAACTTCCCCACTTGAATCAGAAGTGGAGGACTAATGATTTCAGTCACAATGTCGTTTATCAAATAGTCATGGAGAACATACAGCCTCAGGATCCAACTCACGATCCCGCGATCCGTAGACCGACGCTCTACCTACTGAGCTGAGCGGGCGGGTCTCTTCTTTTTGATAGAAGTTTGTTTTTCTTTTTAATGACAACACCCAAGTAAGATCCTCTTCTCACTTTACTGGTCCAACAGGCTTCATCAACAGAGTAAATGAAAAGCTACACAATTTTCAGTACTATTGTAATGACTTTTATAATAAAAGAAGACTTGATACAGACAAAACTTGTACTAAGCTGCCAAAAGTTCATTTGAGCCGTGCCATGAGAAAACCAACATAGTGGGTTTGCGACCAGCATGGATCCAGACCAGCCTGCGCATCCTCGCAGTCTGGTCAGGCTCCATGCTGTTCGCTTTTAAAGCCTATTGGAATTGGAGAAACTGTTAGCGACCAGCATGGATCCTGACCAGACTGCGCGGATGCGCAGGCTGGTCTGGATCCATGCTGGTCGCAAACCCACTATGTTGGTTTTCTCATGGCGCGGCTCATTTATATTTAACAAAATAATTTCATACAATAAAATCAATTACAAAATCAAGTTACATCAATTTACATTTAAGTATAGCTTTACATAGTAAGATTTATTGCAAAGAACTATAGGCATTAACATAATCTAACAATACTCCCTTCGAACTTCCAGAAGCCGTGATTACCCTTGATTGCTCACCTGACATTTACACATTAGATGGATTGTATAATTTTGGAAAATAGAACACTGCTGAAAATTTCGAGCTGAAGATTTGAAATCCAAAAAGATTTGAAAAGTTTTCTAAATAGTCATACATGAAAAATTAGCCTAGTGACATTTTTTAACCAAACAGAATGATCTGAAGGGTTTTAGCAAAAGTTCATTCAAGGAACACTGCAGTGAAACTATTTGAGCCACACCATGAGAAAACCAACATAGTGCGTTTGCGACGAGCATGGATCCAGACCAGCCTGTTCATCCTCGCAGTCTGGTCAGGCTCCATGCTGTTCGCTTTTAAAGCCTATTGGAATTGGAGAAACTGTTAGCGACCAGCATGGATCCTGACCAGACTGGGCGGATGCGCAGGCTGGTCTGGATCCATGCTGGTCGCAAACCCACTATGTTGGTTTTCTCATGGCGCGGCTCATTTATATTTAACAAAATAATTTCATACAATAAAATCAATTACAAAATCAAGTTACATCAATTTACATTTAAGTATAGCTTTAAATAGTAAGATTTATTGCAAAGAACTATAGGCATTAACATAATCTAACAATACTCCCTTCGAACTTCCAGAAGCCGTGATTACCCTTGATTGCTCACCTGACATTTACACATTAGATGGATTGTATAATTTTGGAAAATAGAACACTGCTGAAAATTTCGAGCTGAAGATTTGAAATCCAAAAAGATTTGGAAAGTTTTCTAAATAGTCATACATGAAAAATTAGCCTAGTGACATTTTTTAACCAAACAGAATGATCTGAAGGGTTTTAGCAAAAGTTCATTCAAGGAACACTGCAGTGAAACTATTTGAGCCACACCATGAGAAAACCAACATAGTGCGTTTGCGACGAGCATGGATCCAGACCAGCCTGTTCATCCGCACAGTCTGGTCAGGATTCATGCTGTGCGGATGCACAGGCTGGTCTGGATCCATGGTGGTTGCAAATGCACTATGTTGGTTTTCTCTTGGTGTGGCTCAACTTTTAAGTCAGCATTTCTAAAAGAGAAGACATATAGTGATAAAAAGAAAAATATCATGGACCCCAGGCAGCAATGTTTTTTTGTAATGGGAACATTGCTGTTAAATTATTTTGAAATTGGGTAACTAATTTAAAAAGAAAAGATTTTCGAAGTTTTCCCTTTATCCTTATAGCGAACTCTTTAATACAAAATTATTATTCAGAGAAATTTTGGTAGAGGGTCACCAAAACATTACTGTGAAATTATTTTGAAATAGGGCCAGCAGTTTCGAAAGTATTTTCAAAGTTATCCATATAACCAGAGTGAAAAAAATGTCCTGCTCTTTGGTGGCCATGTTTTTGAACAAAAAAGAACTATCTGAACAAAACTGGTAGAGGGTCGCCCAAGGAACAGTTCTGTGGAAAAATTGCAAGTTGTGCAATGGTTTCTGAGGAGAATATATTTAAAGTTTTTGTTGCCATGGCAACCAGAATTCCGCATGGATGGCCTAGGTTTGATGAAATCTGTAAAGGGTCCACATAAGGAATAATCCTATAAAGTTTGTTGAAACTGACAAAATCTTTAAAGAAACTGAGGTCCATAATGTACGGACAAAAGGACATTCAATGATCCTAAAAGCTCACTGTATTTTTATTACTTAAAGAGTCCTAATGCCTATACAAACATGTAGATTACCGATAAACCAGACAAATTTCAAGGGAGCAATGTTCTAGTCGATAAGGTGTCAGCTGCTCATTCCAAGGGCCAATGGGGTCATGACCATGACTTCTCATACAACACCAGTACTAGTATTTCCAGTAAGCATTCATCACAATCGAGCTAAAACAAATTAGTATTAACTAAATTACCACCTTTAAACACTGTGAACATGGGCAGAACACTCTTACACCATAAATGCTCAATATTTTTGACATAGTATTTTCCATGTGACTACTTTTTCAGGACTACAAAATCTATCACTGCCTACATGACCTTGGACTGGCAAATAATTTGCAGACTACAACAAAACTGAAAAAAAAAATTCACCCTTATACATATTTCGCTTCAAGAAAACTCCCTAAACAAAAGATCTACATTTATTATTCCCATGACTGTTCCACTTCAACTATCTATGTGATAATACCCAACAAATATCAGACCATCTTGCCAGGTGGTCCAAAAATTCTCAAGTAATACCTCTGTATCACATTTAGAAAAGCAATGTTTAGAAGTTCTTGAGGACAAAATGCAATACACTTTCTTGGTTCTACGTTTCGCTCGCTTGCACGCACACACAAACACACACTCTCGATTGTTGGTGGATCTGTTATATATGAACAAGAGGCCTGATTGGGCCAAAGTTGCTCACCTGAAGAGGACCTTAACTATCTGACCCTTAAATGGGCCAAATTTAAGAGAGGACCTTATACTGATGCTACAGACCAGGTTTGATGAAGATCCATTGAGTGGTTTATTAGAAGTAGTCATTAAAATGTATCCATGCATTGAGCCCTAGCAACCGCTAATAGGGGCCAACTGTCCCCATTTGAACGAATTTGAGAGAAGACCTTATAATGATCCTACATACCAAGTCTGATGAAAATCCATCAAGCAATTCATTAGAAGAAATTGTTAAAGGTTATTCTAGTTTTAGCTCTTCCAGCCTCTAACAGGGGCCAAGTGTCCCTGGTAAAAGGCCTTATAATAATACTAACAAGAGGGTCATGATGACCCTGAATCGCTCACCTGAGTAATATGAGCTACATGTTTCAAATGTCAAAGTGATGAGTTTTAGAATTTTTTTTGGAAGATTTTCCGATGTACAATGAAGTAACCCCTGGGGCGGGGCCAATTTTACCCCGGGGGTTATGATTTGAACAAAGTTTGTAGAAGTCTACTAGGCAATATTACATATCAGATATCTAAGAGTAGGCCTTCTGGTTTATTTTAAGTAAATTTATGAAGATTTCTCTATGTACAATCAAGTAACCCCTGGGCTGGGTCAATTTGCAATTTGACCCTGGGGGGGGGGTCAAGATTTGAACAAATTTTGTAGAGGTCTACTAGGCAATGCATCATGTCAAATATCTAAGCTCTAGGCCTTCTGGTTTATTTTTAATAAATTTTGAATATTTTCTACGCACAATCAAGTAACCCCATGGGTTGGGGTCATGATTTGAATTTTTTTTGTAGAAGTCTACTAGGCAATGCTACTTGTCAAATATCTAAGATCTAGGCCTTCTGGTTTATTTTTAGAATTTTTTTTAAGATTTTCCTTAGTAAAATCAAGTGACCCCTGGTGCGGGGTCAATTTTGACCCCGAGGATATGATTTGAACAAATTTTGTAGAGGTCCACTAGGCAATGCTACAAGTGAAATATCTAAACTCTAGGCCTTCTGGTTTATTTTTAGAAATTTTTTGAAGATTTCCTAAGTAAAATCAAGTGACCCCTGGGGTGGGGTCAATTTTGACCCCGGGGTCATGATTTGAACAAATTTTGTAGAGGTCTACTAGGCAATGCTACATGTGAAATATCTAAGCTCTAGGCTTTCTGGTTTATTTTTAGAAAGTTTTTGAAGATTTTCCTATGTAAAATGAAGTGACCCCTGGGGCGGGGTCAATTTTGACCCCGGGGTCATGATTTGAACAACTTTAGTAGAGGTCCACTAGGCAATGCTACATGTCACATATCTAAGCTCTAGGGCTTCTGGTTTTTGAGAAGAAGATTTTTTAAGATTTTCCTTAGTAAAATCAAGTGACCCCTGGGGTCATGATTTGAACAAATTTTGTAGAGGTCCACTAGGCAATGCTACATGTGACATATCTAAGCTCTAGGCCTTCTGGTTTATTTTAAGAAATTTTTTGAAGATTATCCTATGTAAAATCAAGTGACCCCTGGGGCGGGGTCAATTTTGACCCCGGGGTCATGATTTGAACAAACTTGGTAGAGGTCCACTTGGCAATGCTTCAAACCAAATATCTAAGCTCTAGGGCTTCTGGTTTTTGAGAAGAAGATTTTTTAAGATTTTCCTATGAAAAATCAAGTGACCCCTGGGGTGGTGTCAATTTTGACCCCGGGGTCATGATTTGAATAAAATTGGTAGAGGTCCACTAGGCAATGCTTCACACCAAATATCTAAGCTCTAGGCTTCTGGTTTTTGAGGAGAAGATTTTTAAAGTTTTTCCTTTCGGTTGCTATGGCAACCAGAGTTCTGCATGGAATTCAATTCTTAGAACAATTTTGAAAGGGGGCCACCCAAGGATCATACCTGTGAAGTTTGGTGAAATTCTGCCCAGTGGTTTTCAAGAAGAAGATTTTTTTACAAATTGTTGACGCACGACGGACATCAAGCGGTCACAATAGCTCACCTTGTCACTTTGTGACAGGTGAGATAAAAATCAAGTTTGATGAAGATCCATTCATGACTCATGAATCATGAGAAGAAGTCTTTTGAAGGCATTTCTATTTTCAGTTCTAGTGGCCCCTAAAAGGGACCAACTGCCCCCATTTGTATATATTTGGGAGAGGACCTTATAATGATGCTACAGACCAAGTTTGATGAAGATCCATCAAGCTATTCTTAAGAAAAAGTCTGTTAAAGGCATTTCTATTTTCATCTCAAAAGGGGCCAAGTGCCCCCATTTGTACAAACTCGGGAGTGGACATTATAATAATGTCAAAACCCCAGTTTCATGAAGATCCTTCCAGTAGTTCATGAGAAGTAATTTAAAAGTATTTCAAATTTTGGCTCTTGCGGCCCCTAAAAGTACCCCTATCTGAACAAATTTGAGAGAGGACTTTATAATGATAAAGATCCATAAAGTGGTTTATGAGAAGATGTCTTAAAGGCATTTCTATTTTTCGTTCTAGGAGCCCCTAAAAGAGGCCAAGTGCCCCCATTTGAACAAAATTGGGAGAGGACCTGATTACGATGCTACAGACAAAGTTTGCTGAAGATCCTTCTAGTGTTTCATGAGAAGAAGTTTTTTAAAAGCTTTTTTCTATTTTAGCTCTTGCGGCCCCTAAAAGGGATCAAGGTGAACCATTTGAACTTGATAGAAATCCATGCCAGGATGCTACTGACCAAGTCTGGTGTAATTCTGACCAGTGGTTTCAGAGGAGAAGAATGATGATGCAGATCGATGAATGCCAGAGTATCCGCCTATACTAATAGCTCACCCTGAACAAAGTTCAGATGAGCTAATAAAATAATATGGAAGATTGCTTATTTTTTACAGAATCGACATATCCATGTGTAGAAACTCTCTGAGACTGGTTCTGAGATCTACACTTCTTTATTATTATAAAATATAAGTTTTACCAAACATGTTTACATAGTAGCTATTATCAACTATATTAAGGTGAATGGCTATTAGATTAAGGTGAATGTGCACCAATTAACTGTTTCAGTTAAATTAATGTCTGACCAATGGTGTTTTTAGATTTCTATGAACATACTGGAGAAAAACAGGAATGCCCTCTGGCACAGCTACATGCTTTTACATGAATCAAGAGCATCTTAAGTATTTTGCTAGAGGATCACCTGATGATTATTTCTGTGATATTGTATAAAATTCTTACCACTGGTTAAAGGAAAACTATCACTATGCATCTAATTGAAAATAATCTCAACACCTAATTCTAACTTATATTACAAGTGGCCGAGTATTGCAATGGCAATATAGAAGTTCCCTATCTGTATAAAACTTTGTTAGTGTTCGTCCCTTGTGGTTGTTGGCAACAGTGTTAAGATTAACAAGAGGACCATGATGGTCCTGAATCGCTCACCTATCCCCACATGACCCAGTGTTGAACTGAGTATGACATCGTTATTTCTATTATTTGACCTAGTGACCTAGTTTTTGAGCACATGTGACCTAGATATCATCAAGATGAAAAATTCTGACCAATTTTCATGAAGATCCATTGAAAAATATGACAAGGTTTTTCTATTATCTGACCTAATGACCTAGTTTTTGAAGGCAAGTGACCTACTTTTGAACTTGACCTAGATATCATCAAGATGAACATTCTCACCAATTTTCATGAAATATCTCATGAAAAATATGGCCTCTAGAGAGGTCACAAGGTTTTTCTATTTTCGACCTACTGACCTAGTTTTTGACCGCACATGACCCAGTTATGAACTTGACCTAGATATCATCAAGCTGAACACTCACCAATTTTCATGAAGATCCATTGAGAAATATGGCCTCTAGAGACGTCACAAGGTTTTCTATTTTTTAGACCTACTGACCTAGTTTTTGAAGGCACCTGACCCAGTTTCGAACCTGACCTAGATATCATCAAGATGAACATTCTGATCAATTTTCATGAAGATCTCTTGAAAAATATGGCCTCTAGAGAGGTCACAGGGTTTTTCTATTTTTAGATCTACTGACCTAGTTATTGACCGCACGTGACCCAGTTTCGATCTAGACCTAAATATCATCAGGTGAACATTCTCAGCAATTTTCATAAAGATCCCATGAAAAATATTGCCTCTAGAGAGGTCACAAAGTTTTTCTATTTTCAGACCTACTGACCTAGTTTTTGAATGCACGTGACCCAGTTTCAAACTTAACCTAGATATCATCAAGGTGAACATTCTGACCAATTTTCATGAAGATCCATTGAGAAATATGGCCTCTAGAGAGGTCACAAGGTTTTTCTATTTTTAGACCTACTGACCTAGTTTTTGATCCCATGTGACCCATTTCGAACTTGACCTAGATATCATCAAGGTGAACATTCTCACCAATTTTCATGAAGATCCATTGAGAAATATGGCCTCTAGAGAGGTCACAAGGTTTTTCTATTTTTAGATCTACTGACCTAGTTTTTGACCCCACGTGACCCAGTTTCGAACTTGACCTAGATATCATCAAGGTAAACACTCTGACCAATTTTCATTAAGATCTCATGAAAAATATGGCCTCTAGAGAGGTCACAAGGTTTTTCTATTTTTAGACCTACTGACCTAGTTTTTGACCGCATATGACCCAGTTTCGAACTTGACCTAGATATCATCAAGATGAACATTCTGACCAACTTTCATAAAGATCCCATGAAAAATGTGACCTCTAGAGTGGTCACAAGCAAAAGTTTACGCACGCACGGACGGACTAACGCACGGACGGACGACGGACGACGGACGCCTCGCGATCACAAAAGCTCACCTTGTCACTTTGTGACAGGTGAGCTAAAAATGCTCCAACGCATTTTGGAGCTAAGAAACAGAAACTATTTTTACTTACATTTTAATAGTGACCTTGAACTACAAGCATAAATCATGTATACAACACATTGTCTCATTATGGAGAACGTTTGTGTGCAGTAAAGACAAACACAACCCATCAATGCACATAAAAGTTATGGAGCGGAAATACTTTTACTTGACCTTCAATAGTGACCTTGCCTTTTGACCTACAACCATTTGTCATGTGCGCGACACATAGGCTAATCATGGGAAACATTTCTGTAGTAAAAAAAAATCCTTAAATGCAATTAAAAAAGTTATGGGGCAGTTTTTTTTTTACTTGACCTTAAAAAGTGACCTTAACCTTTAACAGACAAGCATAATTCATGTGTTGACACAATGTCTCATCAACAGGAATTTTTGTGTCCCTCTAAGGTAATTCATCAATGCATATGAGAGTTATGGAGCTGAAACAATTTTTACTTGACCAACATATGGCCCTCTATTCACATACCAAGTTATATGAACCTAGCTGTAATAGTTTTTGAACAAGAGAATGAAGTATTGCCATGCAATACAAAGTCCACTACTGGAAGGCACCTAATTTTCTCTATTGCAGTATAACATAATGAACTGATATCTGTCAATAATGTAAAAACAATAAACAAAACACTTGGATTAAAATTATATATAAAACACTACTGTAACAGCAATGTCAGTTGTTTTCGTATAGCATTTTTTGGCTGATTATCAAAATGGTATATTTATAGTAAAAACAAACAAACAAAAAATCTATGTATGTCCACACAAAACTCTTAACCAGGTAGAGACAGGTCAAACTAGAAATTGCTTTTGTAAACAAGAGGGCCATGATGGCCCTATATCGCTCACCTGTTATCATTGCACTTGAGGACAAGAAGGTCCTCAGAAAAAATATCTACGTCGAAAGGACAGGAACAACGAAGGGAAGAAATTTAACCAAAAAGAAAAAAAAAATCTTACAAGGTACAGATATGTCAAAATACACCTAAAAATTGGAGGTACCATCCATGTTTTACCACAGAAAAGTGGTCTCGGTTTTTCCCTACCGCCAATAATAAAAAAGTTACTAAAAATAAGCTATTTATAGTAACGTAAAAGGGAAGTAATTAAAAAAATAAAAATATTGTAAGTGAACAAAAGAAGGATCTGCCAAATAAATCTGTTGACATAAATGAAATTTCAGATCAGTATCTTCATTAGCAATGGAGATATACCCATTTTAATTTGAAATAAAGGGAGGTAATTTGACATAAAATCAGTCCATAGTTATCTACCCTGATTGTCTCAGTCCAACTAATAACGATAATAAAATTTCAAATAAGTCCTATAAGTACTTACTGATATAAATCCATTTTGATTACAATCAGGGGAGGTAATCAGATAATAACCTATGATTGGATCTGATTTGTCATGGAATCCAAGATTTATTGTTGTTGAAGATACTTTGGAAGTTTGTATCAAATTAAAACCATAAATTAAGTCTCTATATGGCTGCAAAAGCCAAAATAGCCAATTCTGGACCTTTAAGGGGCCATAACTCTGGAACCCATGATGGAATCTCACCAGTTCACGAAAGGAAGCAAGATCTTGTGGTGATACAAGTTGTGTGCAAGTTTGGTTAAAATCAAATCATAAATGAAGCTGCTATTGTGCAGACAAGGTCAAAATAGCTAATTTTGGCCCGTTCAGGGGCCATAACTCTGGAACCCATTAAGGGATCTGGCCGGTTCAAGAAAGAAACCGAGATCTTATAAATACACAAGTTTTGTGCAAGTTTGATTTAATTCAAATCATAAATGAAGCTGCTATGGTGCAGAAAAGGTCAAAATAGCTAATTCTGGCCGTATCAGGGGCCATCACTCTGGAACCCATAATGGAATCTCGCCAGTTCAAGAAAGGAAGCAAGATCTTATAGTGATACAAGTTGTGTGCAAGTTTGGTTAAAATAAAATCATAAATGAAGTTGCTATAGTGCAGACAAGGTCAAAATAGCTAATTCTGGCCCTTTCAGGGGCTATAACTCTGGAACCCATAATGGAATCCGGCCAGTTCAAAAAAGGAACCAAGATCTTATGGTAATACAAGTTGTGTGCAAGTTTGGTTAAAATCAAATCATAAATAAAGCTGCTATTGTGCAGACAAGGTCAAAATAGCTAATTTTGGCCTTTCAGGGGCCATAACTCTGGAACCCATAATGGGATCTGGCCAGTTCAAGAAAGGAACCGAGATCTTATGGTGATACAAGTTGTATGCAAGTTTGGTTAAAAAAAATCATAAATGAAACTACTATCGCGCAGACAAGAAATTGCTGACGGACGCACGGACAGACGACGGACGAAGGGTGATCTCAAAAGCTCACCTTGTCACTATGTGACAGGTGAGCTAAAAAGCGCATGTCTCCCCCAATGCAAAGTCGTATAGGCAAGAAGTCAATAGGGTTCAGGAGCGAAAGTCAAAGAGACAGTGATGGTTGGCTGCAATAGGGATCATCTACTTGGCATGTCCAGTCATCCTGCTAAGTTTCAACACTCTTGGCCTAGTGGTTCTCAAGTCACCGTTCAGGCTTCTGTGTCCTTGACCTTTGATCAAGTGACCTCAAAATCAATAGTGGTCATCTACTCTACATGTTCAATCATCCTATGAAGTTTCAACATTCTGAGTCAAGTGGTTCTCAAGTTAATGATTGGAAATTGTTTTCCATGTTCAGGCTCCTGTGACCTTGACCTTTAACAGAGTGACCCCTAAATCGATAGGGGTCATCTACTCTGCATGTTCAATCATCCTATAAAGTTTCAACATTCTGGATCAAGAGGTTCTTAAGTTGTTGATCGGAATTGGTCATTAATGTTCAGGTCCCTGTGATCTTGACTTTTAACGGAGTGACTCCAAAAACAATAGGGGTCATTTACTCTGCATGAACAATCATCCTATGAAGTTTCAACATTCTGGGTCGAGAGGTTCTCAAGATTGATTGGAAACGGTTTTCCATGTTCAGGCCCCTGTGACCTTGACCTTTAACAGAGTGACCCCAAAATCGATAGGGGTCAACAATCATCCTATTAAGTTTAAACATTCTGGGTCAAGTGGTTCTTAAGTTACTGACCGGAAATGGTTTTCAATGTTCAGGCCCGTGTGACCCTGACCTTTAACGCAGTGACCCCAAAATCACTAGGGATAATCTACTCCAGCAGCCCTACAACCCTATGAAGTTTGAAGGTTCTAGGTCAAATGGTTCTCCAGTTATTGCTCGGAAATGAAGTGTGACGTACGGACGGACGGACGGACAGGGCAAAAACAATATGTCTCCCCCAGAGGGGCGGGGAGACATAATGAAGCTGCTATTGTGCAGACAAGGTCAAAATAGCTAATTTTGGCCCTTTCAGAGGCCATAACTCTGGATCCAATTATGGGATCTGACCAGTTCAAGAAAAGAACTGAGTTCTTATGGTGACACAAGTTTTGTGCAAGTCTGATTAAATTCAAATCATAAATGAAGCTGCTATTGTGTAGACAAGGTCAAAATAGCTAATTTTGGCTCTTTCAAAGATTTAATTACTTATTTGTGTTTTACGGCGCACCAACACAGAATAGCTGATATAAGGCCAAACAGGACTACAAATTTTGGTTCCACATCTCATTTACATAGAAATAAAAACATGGAATCAAACTTTGCATACATGTTGGAATCACGGAGTTACTGCAAAACCAAGTGTTAAGACCCTATTAGTCGCCTCTTACGATCATGCAAGGGTAAGGCACTGGTTCCAATTCTTTACATCGTCCCAGAACCACATGGGGCTTTGGCCCTTTCAGGGGCCATCACTCTGGAACCCATAATGGAATCCGGCCAGTTCAAGAAAGGAAGCAAGATCTTAAGGTGATACAAGTTGTGTGCATGCTTGGTTAAAATAAAATCATAAATAAAGCTGCTATTGTGCAGACAAGGTCAAAATAGCTAATTCTGACCCTTTCCGGGGCCATAACTCTGGAACCCATAATGGGATCTGGCCAGTTCAAGAAAGGAACCAAGATCTTATGGTGATACAAGTTGTGTGCAAGTTTGGTTAAAATAAAATCATAAATGAACCACTTTTGTGCATACAAGAAATTGTTTACGCACGCAGGGACAGATGAAGGGTGATCACAAAAGCTCACCTTGTCACTATGTTACAGGTGAGCTAAAAAGGGCTTACTCCAAAAAGAAAGTCCAGATCATATGACCATGTCCATTTCATATTGATAATGTATTTTAAGTTTCATTTGAAATGGACAGCAACCAGGAGCTGAGTATACAAGGTAGATGGGTACTTTGGCATGAAAGTCCCAAAAATATGCTCAGGTCCATTTCATGTTGATGATGTAATCCAAGATTCTACTGAATATTGAATAGAAATGGTAGGAGTTACATACAGTAGGAGAGATGGAATAACAGACAGTTCAAACACAATATTCCTCTGAAGTTTTTAACAACTGGGTCATGAAAAGCAAATACTAAAGATGTTTACCCTAAACGCTATTTGCAGTTATATAAATTTTGCTATTTTTACAGGCAAATACAAGCTGTTTCCCCTACTTCAGAAATGACTATATTTTCCCCTAAAAGTGTTATATTTTCCCTTTTAGATGGTAATAATTTCCCCTTGGAATTTTATAAAAATATTCTGTTATATGCATACTGAATAATTAATAACAAGTCCGGAGTTTTCATAATTTTAAACTCCAACTACCTGGCTTTAATTTATTTTTAACTCCATTAACCCTTATGTTGCTTCAAATTTACAATTATCACAGCTACTATGAACTGATAATTATGTCACACTGTCAGATGCCAATTTCATAAGGACATTAATTTCAGTTCTTGTAAAGTTAACTCTGTCTGATATCATGGAAACCAAAAGATTCGGATTTCCCATTTTTGGGATTTATCTTGCTATATTTTCCCCTTCAGAAAGCCACAGATTGTTTAGAAAAATCCAATAAAAACCACTGTATCTTAATACCAAAGTTTTCAGTAAAGTAACCTAATAAGTACGCATTCTATTTTTTCTTAAACATGTGAAAGAAAGTAAGTAGCATGGACAGACCAGACACTGATTCATATTTTCTGCACATCCCAACACAGAACAGTATGAGATCAATACAATATATGTTACAAATATTAAGAGGTTAATCATGTACTATCAATGGCAAAAGGGTCTTTCAACCTGCTGGCTGGATACAATTGAGCCATGCCATAAGAAAACTAACATAATGCGTCTGCATCCACCACGGATCCAAACCAGTCTGTGCATCTGCGCAGTCTAGTCAGGACCCATGCTGTTTGCTTTCAAAGCCTACTGCATTTTAAAGAAACTGTAAGCAAACAGCATGGATCCTGACCAGACTGCGCAGAGGCGCAGGCTGGACTGGATCCATGCTGGTCGCAAAGGCACTATGTTGTTTTGCTTGTGGTGCGGCTCAAATATAATTTTCATAACGGAAAATATTTATGGAAACTCCTGTAGTATTCATTTTAACAAATCAATTTCCTTAAGTATAAAAGTATCACTATTGCTCGATAAAACCACACATTTTAATGGTCCTATTTTCTTGCTGAGAACACTCGACAATTCATAACCTTCCTCATCCATCTCATCTGCAGGAAGAAGATTCTCTATTGTCATTTGAAGTAACTGAAACAAATAAATGCGTCATACTCATAGGTAAAAACATAATAATTGCAATCCATGTATAAGCCATACTATTTAAAATATTGTCTGTAGCAAATATGATGGACTTCTTTTTTTCAATTGTTACATGTTTTGATTTGATCTAGTGCCCAAATGTCATACTTGGGACAAAGCGTGCCAAACTGTCACAATATACACTTGTCACAGCAAATTAATTTTATCTTTTGCAACGCTCTCCATATTGACCAGCCTAGTTGTCAATTTTCTCTAAACGATTAAAAGGGTCATAACTCCAAAGCAACAAGGACTCACAGAACATGAAATGACCCTTTGATGCATTCAGTAATCTGTTTTATTTTGGAAATGTAAACTGTTCTGAGTCACTGTGATCTTGTCCTTTCACCTACTGATCTCAAAATCAGTAGAGTAATCTGCTGGTCATGATCAACCTCCCTATTAAGTTTCATTATCCTAGGCCCAAGCGTTCTCAAGTTATCATCTGGAAACGGTTTAACTGTTACGGGTCACTGTGACATTGATCTTTGACCTACTGATCTCAAAATCAATAGTGGTCATTTGCTGGTCATTAAGTTTTGTGATCCTAGGCCTAAGCTTTCTCAAGTTACCACCCAGAAATGGTTTAACTGACCTTGACCTTTGACCTACTGATCTCAAATCAATAGGGGTCATCTGCTGGTCAAGACCAACCTCCCTATCAACTTTCATGATCATAGGCCCAATCATTCTAAAGTTACAGTCCGGAAACAGTTTAACTGTTTCAGGTCACTGTGACCTTGACCTTTGACCTACAGATCTCAAAGTCAATAGGGGTCATCCACTGGTCATGAGCAACCTCTCTATCAACTTTTATGATCCTAGGCCCAACCGTTCTTGAGTTATCATCAATAAACCGATTGGTCTATGGACTGACCCGCCGACAGACATCTGCAAAACAACCTTCGAAGGTGGGAATAACAACAGTTGTCAATTTTCACTATTTTCAACAATTATAAGGGTCATTACTCCAAAGCAACAAAGACTACCCAACTGATTATTGAACTTGGCCAAAATAATATGCCTATGAATACTGGTGACACTGGATAAGAACTGCTTAAGTTATTAAATGGACATTTTCACAACTTTAAATAATTCAATAACAATAAATCAAGAGGACTGGGAGAATCACGGTGGCTACAGAACTTGTCTGAGACATGCCCATAAACATTGTGACAAAATTTGGTAAACACTGGATAAGTACTACTCTAGTTAGAGGATTGAAACAGTCGTTTTTCACATTTCTGAGTAATTAATGGGACTATTGTTCAAAGAAGACTAGGAAGATCCAGCTGGTTATCAAACTAGGTTGAAAAAGTAAGCTCACACACACTATGGCCAAGTTTGATGAATACTGGAGCTCAAGTTAGAAAGAAGACACTGTCAATTTTGGCAATCTTTAGTAATTCAAGGGTCATAACTCCAAAGATACTGGGACAATCCAACTTGTTATCAAAGAAGGCCTAGATATTATCTAAGTGAACACTGTAACCAAGGCTGGTAAATATTGGATAAGAACTGCTCAAGTCTGACAGCAGACAACTTAAGTGAGTATCATTCTCTGTCCACCCTTGCCGCAGGTGACCACATAATATATCCAATTTCACACATACACATATAAACTAGAAATGTGTCCACGGGACACAGATGCCCCAACTACATGACAAAGGACACAAATTTTTTCCTAGCTCAGGATCCATAACTCCTACAATAGTGAATGAATCCGGACGCGAAACCCCAGGTGCACAACTGTAAATGCTGACCAACATTCCTTTAAACTTTGGTGACTCTAGGTCAAATACTTTTGGAGCTATGTGCGACACAACATTAAATTGACCAATTTTTAACTAAGTCATGGGCCATAACTCCTACATGACTGAATGAATCTGGACGCAAAACCCTAGGTGCAAAACTACACATGCTGACCAACATTCCTGTAAAGTTTTGTGACTCTAGGTCAAATACTTTTGGAGCTAGGTGCGACACATTAAAATGACCAATTTTTACAAAGTCAGGGGCCGTAACTCCTACACGACTGAATTAATCCGGATGCAAAACCCCAGGTGCACAACTACACATGCTGACCAACATTCCTGTAAAGTTTTGTGACTCTACGTCAAATACTTTTGGAGCTATGCGTGAAACAACATTCTCAGAAGGATGAACGGAGGATGGACGGACAGACATGGGCAAATCTATATGCACCCTCCCCCCAAAAGTAGGGGCATAAAAAGAACAACTACTGAACTGCATCTACGCGATACTATTTTTTTAACAAATGGTTGTTACTACACCACACTTAATATTCTGAGAATAAAGTACTTTAGTGAAAGATGCACATGGTATATCTTTTAAAAGCAAGAAATGACATACAATAAATCAATTTTATATGAATCATCTTAAAGCCTTTCCTAATGCTGAAAGAATTTTTGAAATGGGACAACTATAGAAAAGATATATTTAAATGCGCCAACAGTCACTCAAGGCACAGATTTCCCATTTAATTATACTGAAAATTCAAAATTTTTAACCAAACATATATTGTTTTTGAAGCAATAATTTACCCAACCATATGCATGACTGAAATTGTGTTTGATGTAATTTGACCATAATACGTTACCTTATAAACGAGTGTCATAAACATTCTGTACAGTTTTTCTTGTCTCACACAGAAGAACTAATGTCAGTTGAAATTTGCATCACTTCATTCTGGGTCAAGTGGTTCTCAAGTTATTGATGGGCAAGTTTTCTATGTTCAAGCCCTTGTGACCTTGACCTTTGCTCAAGTGACCCCAAAAACAGTAAGGGTCATCTACTCTGTAAGTCCTATCATCCTATGAAGTTTAAAAGTTCTGGGTTCTCAAGTTATTGATCGGAAACCATTTTCCATGTTTTGGTCCCTGTGACCTTGACCTTCGATCCAGTTGGTGAAAAATTATACTGGTCATCCACTCTGTAAGTCCTACCACCCTATGAAGATTGAAGGTTCTAGGTCAAATTATTCTCCAGTTATTGATAAAAATGGTGAGACAAACGGACGGACAGGGCAAAAACAATATGTCTCTCCCATTGAACAGAGGGGGAACATAACAAGAAATCAGCTTGTATTTTAACAGTTTCTGACAGCTGAAATTTAATTCTATCTAATTTCCATAGGAGATTTATGACAAGCCAACCTCACATCAACCCATGACGTCACCCATAGGTTAAGATACTTACATCAACTTTAGCCTGGATGTCAGATTTCTCACATGTGACTATTACCTCCATCTTCATTTTTGTGGAGGGTTCTTCCATGGTTTTCTTACATGTTAGGCACTTTGTAATTCTGAAATAAAATTATGTTTAACCTTTAAAAGGTTATTCTTATTTTAGCTCTGGCAGCAAGCAAGTTCTGGTTGAAGAGTATTTCTGCTGAATATTTGCCCCAGATAAACTATATATGCACGCCCCTACGAATATCCACATATGCCAAGTCCACCTAACATTACAAACATATATCTCTTACTCAACTGCCTTATACAGAACTCAACAGGTCAACCAAAGAACCAAAGAACCTTTAGCTCAGACAATTTATAAGCATTAAATCTATAATTTAAAGTTATTTCACTAATATAATCTTACCCCTGAGAAGAATCTCCCTGTAACTGATCACTTCCACAATGCACACAGGCCTCCCAGCTGTACGCTGAATCCTCATCTACCTCACTTATATGACCTGTGAAGAATACAAACAGAACTGTTCTGAATGACTGCATTTCTATTTGATTATAATAACTTTTTCACTTGTTACATTATTTCAATTTCAATACCACTCTGAAAAAAATTATACCACCACAAACAAACTTAACAGCAAGACGGCCATAACAGCCTTCAGCTGTTCATCTATCCTTGACCATTGGCCTTGAATATAGGTAACAAGAGGGCCCT